>NC_139349.1:166167636-166840136 GCF_055883805.1 Amblyomma maculatum | reverse complement strand
ATGCGCTGTGTAAAAGAGCTTGATTTAATTGAACGCAACAATCAAATAAAAAAATTACAAGGTGCACATAGGTCTTCAACGTGCGGAAATGAGAAAGCATATAACTGCCAATTCATTAACTATCGCTATCCTATCTATCACTATATCTACTAATGCCAGAGACCTATCGTAACTGTCACTATCCGCAACGAACACTATCACCTCACTATCCGGGCCTATTACTATAATTTACTACTATTATCCGTAACAGTCACCATCATTACCTATCACTATTCATAACCATCACTATTTAATCTGATGCCGTCCCATGACCCATTGATATACTTCAATTTTCATTTACTTACGTTGTCAGTCATACCTCTATTATCTCATAATATCTGACGAGACAACAATACATTGACTTTGAATTCTTATACTTTCTTGTTTTCTCATAAATGGAGGTGGGAAAAGAGCAAGCCACAGAAATAACTGACTACTATCAGCGCGAGGTTCATGTCTCTGTCGAGGAGGCTTCCTTTACTTCAGGACAGGTCGGTGAGAGAAAATTGATGGAACTGCGTTTGGCCTGTTTTTTTTTTCGAGTTCGTGTAATATTGGCGGCTCAAACTGGTCTTCAGTGAAATGTAGCTAGAACATAGAGCGATGAGATAATTACTCAGGCTAGGTGAAAAAAAAAATCTTCTTGCATACAATTGAAATGAGTAATATGTTACAGTGTCAAGAATTGTTGCTCGCAAAATGTTCCCCTATTTTTACATAATAACTATAATCATTATTGATTGTTTAAGTTTCGTAAATACAGAAAATTGATGCAATGATTCCGGCTGATTTGACATCGATGGGATAACTTTTCTCGCAATAAATGAATACGCGGAATCGCGCTTTTAGAGCTCCAGCTTTCAAAGCGAAGGTAACCTGCCAACGCCTAGTAGTCATGGTCAAAGTGAAGCGTGTGTGATCATATGAGCACCTCCTGCACATTGGCCGTATCCCTGATAAAACGAACGCATATTTTTTAACCCACGCGTGCGTCGAAGCATGGCAAGACACATTCAATAATTGAAAAAAAAAAAATGCCGTACGACCTAACTAGTGCAGATTACCCGCAATACCTCGGGTTTACTTGCCAAATAGTTTTTCAGGGCCAGCATTCATTGCTCCCGAGTAACCGACGCACACTACAAGTACAAGCTGGAAAGGCTAGCTCCTCTACAAGCCCGAATTTTGATTTTTAGTGAAGGAGGCCAGGGACCCTAGCATAATCGCGACAAATGCAATCGAGAGACTGTAATTTTCCAGTTATTTCTGACAGCAAAACGCAGATTATAGCACTCTGTTTCTGACTGTACTGAAGTCGAAGCGTGTTAAATGATGGAGCCTTGGAGCCTCGCAGAATATTCAGCATGCTGCAGAGGACAGCCTTATTTTTATACAATGAACATGCTGCCGCCGCAAAAATATTGAGGAGCAAGCAGGAATAAAAAACGCAGCGTCAGGTGACGCGTTATTACGGGGAGTGAGAAAGGCACCCGACGTCGCAAACAACTGTGTTGTTTCTAGGAATAAACGTCTTTCGACTAATCTTGTGAATGCATTGACTCGTGCGCAAGCCGTCACGCTTGCCTTGCGATATCATGAATACCGCATAACCATCTTCAGGCCGCTTGCTGAAGTTGTACGCGCAACAGCACGGCATAGAGCTTGCACGCTGCAATAAAAGCACAGCGCGCAATATTCGCTCGCCGAGACTAGGAGAAAAACGCGCGAAGGAAAAAGAAAACACAAGGAAAACGACGGACGCGCGTCGGTTTCCAATGGCAACGGCAGGGAGACCAATCGTCGCTCAGGAAATCGGGCGGAGAGCCGGCCTTCAGCGAAGGGGCGCGCAAGGGGCAAGGAGGAGGCGAGGAGGTAGCGCGGCGGCGGCAAAGTTCAATCGTTGGCGTAACTTTCAAAGTATCAAGGGGTTTTAGCCGTCATTAAAGTCCCTCGATAAAGAGAAAGTACCGCCACGCTTCGTACTTTGCCGCCGCCGCATCACCTCCTCTCCTCACCTCCTCGCCACCTACTCGGATTCAGATCTCCGCGCGACGGGCACCTCTGCGCGACGCCGCGCGCAGACGCGCGGCGCGTTCCGCTTCGCGCTAATTGGTCACTCTGGGTGTCCCCGGGGTCGCCATGGTTACACGCGCGCTTTTTGCATTCTTTGTGAAGCTTTTCGTTCTTCGCGCGCCATTTTTCACCCACTCAAGCAAAGGAGACCTTGCGCACGTTGTTTTTCTTTGCGGCGCGCTCGCCAAATGCCACAGTGTTGCGCATATAACTGTTCAAACCGGCCTGAGGATGGCTATGCAGTTTTCATGGTACCTCAAGGAAAGCGGGATCGCTTGAAGACGAAGCAATGGCTTCATTATATCGGGAGAAAAAACTTCGTGCCGACAAGAAGCAGCGTTGTCCCTTTCCCGCTTTTCCCAAGTTTACTAGACGAGGTGTAATCCATGCAGAAATATTCTTTTAGTAAATTTACGGAAGGACTGTTCCTTAATCTGGAATCACGAGATATGAGCTGAAGTAACCAGTGAACTACGTTCGGGTATTGTATAATCACCTTAATTAGGTACAACGAAAGGAGGGAGCAGTCTACGATTCCAAGGTGGACGCATGGGGATGTTTTGTTTGTAATGTTTATAGTAGTTTACATTGAGCTGAATCAGTCTTGCAATGATTTGATCGAGAAAGATATTAAAGTAAAGCAGAAGAAAAAACAAAGGGCCGATGGCGCCATCCCGCCATCGGCCCGTTGTCTTTCTTTACGTCTTGTCTTTCTTTCTCTACATTACGCGCCAAAAACCCCATCCCGAGACTATATGAGTTTAAATGCAGCTTAAGGAACGCAACCCTAGGTCAATTTTTGAAGCCTAGCAAATCAGGAAGCTACTGCGAGGAGGAAGGTTATTTACTATTACATTTACGCGACACAAGTGAAGCAAGAAGCGACACAGATGCTATTCAAGCGCCCGATGATATTCTGGACCTGAGCCCTGAAATAGAGCAGTCATTAACGTACCTAGCAGGCTACGTTGCTTCAAAACTTGTGAAGCGAGTACAGTGTGAGAATTGCTATAATTCTCTTATTGAATGAGACAGCTCTACGATGCTGATAGAGCTCAAAAACTTCTCAAAGCACCAGCAGTCTTTGACCACTCCATCGCAAGGGGTGATTGAAGTGATAAAAATAGCAGAGAACTACTTCCGCACTAATAAGGAAAAGCTAATCCGTAATTCTGTACATGAGTCGGAGGTGCAAAAAGCCATTACCCAAAGCGTAACTTCGCAGACATGCTTTCCTTCTCGCCATAACTTACTTGAAGACATTGTTAAAATATTCGGCAAACTGCGCATGGAAATTTTAGTGAAAAGTGAAGCGGCTAAAAGATCTTCGATTGAGAGTTCCAAATGTACCAGTAAAAGCATTGGCATGCGCGTTGCTGTTTCAAGCATTAAATAATGTGTAGACGCTTCATTGCTTGCGAAGCAAAGGACCTTTATGTGATACTTTTAAAACAAATATCTTTCATAAGCAGCAAGCCACTGCCTGGGATAAATTTTAAAATTTTACAGCCACTGTGTAGTTAATATCTAACGTGAGGATTTCGCTTTTCATGTCGAAATAAATTTTGTTCACAACAGAAAAGACTTTTTTTTATTTCAATACGCTTTCAATTTACTGTAACATAAAACTGAAGGGGCTCAATGGTAAAGTGCACCAAGAAAAAAAAACTTCAGAACGTCCACAAAGGGTGAAGGAGAGACAATAAACGTTAAAGAAAACTGCGTTCCGTGCGTTGAACTTCCTTTTACTTGAGAGTTTCGGCTCCAAATAATGTGCTGGCCCTTGCACCACGTAGCATCGGCTTCATTACATGTCTGGAAATCGTAAGCAGTTCATGCTTGGTACCGTGTTGGTCATTTTTCAGACGCACTAAAACCGATTCATTCATAGCGTGATATTGCTTTTGTACTATTGTGCTTGCTTTTTGTATTGTGTTTTGAACTGTCAGTTTTGTAAGTTTTTTTAAGTCCATCACTTCTGCGCCGCACATCTCACTGCATGCACCTGCGTTCACATCAGGAAACTAAACACATCGTCTTGCACAGCACTTACAACTAATTTATTGTACGCCGCCATAAGCACTAGCAAACCGTTAGATGTCTTGCACTGATAAGCTTAATACGCGTTAACTTATGCCTGGAGCACTTCTTAGTTGATTACACGCCGCAAAACATCACATCTCCTTTCAGAGACGGTTTTCGTAAATGACACTCGCAGAAGAATGTTTCCTTCTGGGAAATATTTAGCAATTAAGTACCTTAAAAAAAGAAAAAAAATCCACAGAATTTTTTCTCAGCATTCTAATCGCTTGGGTAACCGCTTATGAGAATTACTTTCACTACCGAAGCTGTAAACGGTGCTTAAAAAGCACGCCAGCGTTCAAAGGCGCGGCTGGCCGGCGGGCGCTTGGGTGAAAAAGAGTGCCGTGTGCAGCGCGGGCGGCTGGCGGGCGAGGAGAAACGAGGAGGAATGCGCCGCGAAGGAGGAGAGTGTCGCTACTTTCAAAAGATCAAGGGGTTTTAGCCGTCATACAAGACGAGCGCCGCTCCCTTGCAGGTCCGTGGGCTTGCCAGCAGCGGGCGATCCCCGGCAGTCCAGCCGAAGCACTGGCGAACACACCGCAACCACTGACAGACTGACTGACTGCACAAGCGGCGCGGTCTGTTTAAATAGGGCGCGCCGCGTCTGTCTGTTAACACGCGCCAAAGCTAGCGCGCACACACACTTAGCGCTCCCTTCTCCTCCCGTCGAGCCACGCGTCGTCATTGGCTAGGTCCCATAGAAGGTTCTCGATTTTTTTTTAATATTGCAGCTTGACGAGTCCGCGTGGTCGCCGGGTGATGCGAAAGAGGGTGGCGGTGACGCGTACAAAGCTACGCGCTCTCGCGCGGGGAAGGAGGCTTTTCTCGAGCTTTCCAAGCGACGCCGCGCGGGCCTCGCGCCGTGCCGGCTAAATAAAAATGTGCACCGATTTCGTGACACTGCGCCTGCCTTAAAGAATATTGCCCTACAATATTCATAACAACCACGCACATCGCGCGCACATGCATGCGCTCACAAACCACATTGGGCAAATGTCCAAGCACGCACATACATTCCAGAAATTTCACATACTGCAGTCACAAATTACAGTTCACACATCAATGCCACGTTCACAAACTTAATAACACACGGTTGTCAAGATACACATAGGAATCAACAAAACAAAAAAACGCAGTTATTCAAATGTGAAGCGCACACACCTAAGCCATGATTTCGCCTATATTTCCAAAATCGTGTTGCACTTCTTCCTTGGAACGTATCAGTTCCTCTCCATCTTTCATACATGTCAGTTTTATTTCTCACAAAGCACTGGCTTTTCTTTCGTTCGCGCATCCTGCTCCCTTTTCTACTCTCTTCTGAGTTTCTCTTACGAGCGCGGTTCCCAATTCTCCTGCTTCTCACATCTAAGTGTGATTTCCGACTGGAGATTTGACAGTGCTCTCTCATAACGCCTTGGGTTGTTGATCTTGGTCAGCGCAGATCGTTTTGCGCTTACGTTTCCAGTCCTTCAGGAACTTCTTCCTTGTTTTTCTTTGGGACTCATCCCGCTCGACTTTGCCTACCTCATTAGTGTTGAGTTTTCATTTCTTTCTTACTTTCGCCCGTACGGCTGATCGAGGCAGGTTTGCTCCAGTTTTCATCGCATAGTCAGGACTTTATTGCCTCGACGGAGCTTCTCGTTGAGAATCAGTTTGTTCTCCCTTGATTCTGTCGACTTTCTTTTCTTTACGGCCTTCAGCCGTACCTTCTTGGAGTAGTGCTCATATTTAACTGGTGACTCATTCTGCTCACTTTTAATTAATTCTTCTTCCTTAACGTTTCCATGACTTCCTTCATTGCAGTGCAGTCTCGGTTCCTTATCTGCACTGTCATTCCCAACGGAGGGAAATATTTCGTCCTCCTCAATGAATGGTTCGACTGACGAAGAGGCTCTACTCATTGAGGAGGACGAAATATTTCCCTCCGTTGGGAATGACAGTGCAGATAAGGAACCGAAACCGCCAAAAAGACATGACTGCACTGTCATTCCCAACGGAGGAAAATATTTCGTCCTCCTCAATGAGTAGAGCCTCTTCGTCAGTCGAACCATTCCTTGAAACCGGTTCTTGCATTTGTGGAAGATTGCTGTCTTCAGTTTCAGCTCCATCTGAGCTTTTGGGATCACTGTTATTCGACAGCTCTTCCTTTCCGTCAGTCATGCAACCAGACGTGGAGCTAGAATCCTGACCTTTTTCTTCAGCAGAGAGTACATGAATGAGCGTTCTGGCTCAACAACCTCTGCAGCATCTGTGCAACCTGTCGTTTCGGAGGACACATTCTCAATTTCCTGAGAAATTTTAGTTCCATTACAGTCTTCTGAAATTTCTGTTACAGGAATATGCTGTTCCACAACCTCATTCTGGCTGCTGGAGCTAGTTTCTACGCCACCTGTGGCTGTCAATGAATCGGTTGTTTCAATGTACCTCCTAATATAAGGAAAGGTAACCTCCGGAGGCTCGGTAATACCTTTCAAACGCCGAACCTCAGCCAGCTTCTAAAGAAGAATATCTCTCTCTTTTAAGAATTCTTTTTATTTTTCTGCCTGCTTCTTGAGCCATTCTTTTTCACTTTCTGCTCGTTTCCTGAGCCATTCTTTCTCTCTTTCGGCTATCTTCCTGAGCCATTCTTTTTCCTTTCTTTTTCTTGTCTCTTTGCCTCTGCTTGTTTCCTCTGCCATTCTCTTTCTTTTTCGGCTTGTTTCCTGAGCCATTCTTTCTCTCTTTCTTCTCTTTGCCTCTCTCTTTCTTTCTCAGCCTCTTCTCTTTCTTTCTTAGCCTGTTCTAGAACCTCCCTTTCTTTTCGGTTCACCCATTCCCGCAGTTCAGCTCCTTTAAGACCTTTCTCTAGGCCCAACGCAATAATCTCCTTGAGATTCATCTTCAATCTGAACTGCCTAATGCTAACACATAGCAATACTCAAGGGACCTTCACAACCGCTTCAGCGCGGTACCTCTCTCTATCGCTGTGCTGCTACACAGTTTACGACCTCTTCGTAAACTCTTCAAACTCGTTCTCCGTCATCTGAGCTTGAGTGCACCAAACGTAGCTGTCGCCGGTTCAAGCCAGAGTAAGGTTCGGAGTCACAAGTAACAAACAAAACAAACTTTATACACAGCAAGAGACGATACAGAGGAATGCACAAACACTAAAATTGCACAGACGAGAGGTTCAGAGAATAACAAACGCTAAGCATGCTGTTACAGAGGTATTCAATAACGTAGAGGCTTTACAACACAGGTGAAACACGACAGAGTTACATAAACAAACACCAAATTGTTCACCGGGCACTGTTGCAGTCCGACGCCTCGAGAGTCACGATGGGGCCACCATACAAGACGAGCGCCGCTCCCTTGCAGGTCCGTGGGCTTGCCAGCAGCGGGTGATCCCCGGAGTCCAGCCGAAGCACTGGCGAACACGCCGCAACCACTGACTGACTGACTGACTGCACAAGCGGCGCGGTCTCTTTAAATAGGATGCGCCGCGTCTGTCTGTTAACACGCGCCAAAGCTAGTCCGCACACACACTTAGCTTCGCTGGTTAGAGCGCTCACTTCTCCTCCCGTCGAGCCGCGCGTCGTCATTGGCTAGGTCTTATAGAAGGTTCTCGATTTTTCTGGCATATTCCAGCTTGATGAGTCCGCGTGATCGCCGGGTGATGGGAAAGTGGGCGGCGGCGACGCGTACACAGCTACGCGCTCTCTCGCGCGGGGAATGGGGCTTTTCTCGAGCTTTCCAAGCGACGCCGCGCGGGCCTCGCGCCGTGCCGGCTTAATAAAATTGTGCGCCGATTTCGTGACAGACGTTATAACCTGTCGTGACGGTACATCACGCCCCCCTTGTCGAACACAGCCAACGCCTCCACACAGCCAGCATTTAATTGAACGCATTAAATTTCACCGGCGTTCTATAATTTGTGTACAGCAAAGGCAAGGCGCAGTATCTCTCACTCCTGGAATTGATTGAATGTTCTTTGTTGAATGGGAAGGCTCATGGCCATGGATGGGGATGAAGGGGAGTAAACAGAATCTTCACTTCATTGTTTAGGTCGCCATTCAAATCACATTGCTCTAACCAGGCCACTAAGCGAGCCATACTTGGCACATATCATCCGTGTGTTAGCATCAGTTTCTAGAAAGGAACGGTAGTTCAGGCGGTAGGGTTTTATCTCGGAGCGTCCAGTAGAAAAAGCAGGGCAATCCCAGAATAGATCAGATATGCCGCCGCGAGTTAGAGTCGTACAGTGGGGGTACGCAATAATTGTTTCTGTATACTGACGCCAGCAGGCCATAATACGTGGCGCGTAAGCCGCATGGGCAATGAGCTTATTCAAAAAGACTTCTTGACTTCGGGTGAGGTGGGTTTTCCTCGTAAAAAGTGGGTCTGGTGTGGCCACCTGCATGCGATTCTGACTGAAGCTACGAAGACTGGTCCGAGTATAGTGCATAAGGACAAGAGAAGGGGTGAGTTGCCCGCCCAAGGTTGACTAAGAATTAATCAAGGGGAGTGGGGAAGTAAATGTGGACATCCCACCTGCCAAGGCAGCCACGGCGTGTGCTGCCGCATTGCCCCCTGATTCGTCCGAGTGACCTGGGGTCCAGTGAATAGCGACAGTTCTGGTCGCGAGTTGGTGGCGTTTAAGGAGGCGCTGTATGGCCGTAGCTGTTGCATCTTGTGAAGCCGGAGTAGCGATTTCCTTGTAAGCTTCATAGTAATCAGTAAGAATACAATTGAACCAGTTCCGGTGCAAGGCACTCCTGACAAGGCTCCCCGAATCGCGAGGAATTCAGCATGGAGAGGGGTACCTTGAGGTAGGTGGCTGGCATAAGCGCCTGAAAGGGAAGGGTTGTCATCGCATACCCAACCCATAGATGCAAATTCGCTTGTAATCGATGCGTCGGTGTATATATCAGTCGTATCAGGTATTAGCTCTTGTCAGTGATGGGCAGCGAGGAGCTCTCGGGGAATGACAAAATCGCGGTTTATATGTCGGCGATGGAGGCGGGTGACTACTGGCATCTCCTAAGGTTGGAAGAGATGCATATAGGGCTGGTGTTTTGTCGTTACGCTGTTCATTCCAGGCGAGCAGGCGACGCCCTTGGACAGTGTTCTCTTGACGTATTTGATGACGCGTCTGTTACTCGGTAACGATGGTAATGAGCGGTGGAAGAGCAGCCAAACGCTCAAGTTCGGCTATAGGAGTGTGCTTAGGTAGAACGGTAATAGTGCGTAGTGTTGCGCGATGAAGGCATTCGACCTTAGCGAAGTCAGTCTTCGACAGTTGGAGGACGGGTGTGCAATAGAGAATTTTTCCGATCGCCGCTGCTCGGGCCATCGCACGGCAGGCATGTTGCCGCGCACCGCCTTGCCGGTTGGACACGCAACGAATAGTGTGTAGCAGTGCTGGCCGAAGGCTTTGTAGCTGATGAACCCATTTCTGGGGATTGTTGCAGCTTGAGATGGGCAGGCCAAGAATGCGGATTTGCTCATTTAAGGAGGTGATGGTGTTGCCTCCGATGTGAAGATGGATCCGCATATTGGGGTTGGTTTTATGTTTTCCGTCGATACTAATCAAATATGTTTTATGTGGTGCGAGTTCAAGGCCAATTTTGGTTAGTGTATCTTCAAGACAAAGAAGAGTCTTCTGAAGTTCAGTCTGCATAAACTATTTGCCTACGTACTCCGCTGCCTCAGTCCGAATGGTAATATCATCGGCATATATAGCGAATCTTGCGCTTGTGCTGATTTCTAGATTCTCGGCGACGCGTGTCATGGCCAAGTTGAACAATACTACCGAAATCTCGCTATCATTCTTACTGTAGACAAGGGGAATTATTTAGAGCGTTCCACGATCCGGGGCGTGCTGTCAACTGTGATAAGTGTCTGGGTTTCTGACATGGAGAGTTGCCCACCACCCTTGCGAAGTTTGTGAACATACCTTGGGTAACAACCCCATTGAAGTATTTAGGAGTGCCACCTGGAAACTACCGAGACAGTGAGTCATATTGAAACCACCAAGTTTTAAAAGTACGTGAGAAGGCCGACAGACTAAATTGATTCGGTTGGCCTATGTTTGCACGTGCTACGATTTGTAATTTCTTTCTTGCTTCCAAGATATGGTGCGTGTTACAAGTACTGCATTGTTCTCATGTGAATGTGCAGAGGTTGCACCATGATTTCGCCGGTTTTGTGTGGGGAAGTACTTGTGAGCGCACCCGCCGAACCAGCCTGTTTCATCGCGTCTGCTCCGGAGGCGTTGGTTTGTGATACGAGTTGGTTTTGTGATACGAGTTGGTTTAGCGATGCAAAGGACCCATTTTTATGAACTGTGTATCAGTTTAGGTTGAACAAAGTTTTGCTAAATGTCTTTGCAAGTTCGGCGAGCATGCAACGGAGGATTTTCGGAATCTTTAAAGAAGTTTACATGTTATGTCGTGTATTGCAAGCCCGATTTTCGTTTCAATGTTTATCAGCTGTGATGCGAAAGAAACTTTATAAGTACTTGTGCGATGCCTTCTGCCTATCCCAATGATCGTTGTACTGTGCAGGTCCATGGAATTCAGTCCTTAAACGAGCAAAAAATATGGCTATACCAGAGGGAGCAAAAACGTTTTTTTTTTCAAACTCTCTAGCGATATACTACAAGTTAACACCTATTTAGAAACGAAGGGATTTTGTTCAGTTCAGTTTCAGTTCAGTCGTTCAGTCGTGTCCGACTCTTCGTGACCCTATGGACCATTTCACGCCACGCTTTCCGGTCTCTCACTATCTTCCTAACATCACATAACTTCATCTGCAGTGACTCGAGGATGCCATCTAACCATCGCGTTCGCTGCCTACCCCTTCTCCGGCGACCGTCAACCTTTCCCAACATCAAATCTTTCTCCAGCGACTCCTCTCTTCTCATCAGATGACAAAGTAGTTGAGTTTTGACTTTAGAATTTGACCCTCCAATGAGCAGTCAGGGTTTATGGTCGACAATATCGACTGATTTGATCTTCTGGCAGTCCAAGGAACTCTCAAGAGTCTTCGCCAGCACCACAATTCAAACGCGTCAATTCTTCGGCGGTCAGCCTTTTTCACAGTCCAACTCTCGCATCCATACATCACAACTGGAAAGACCATAGCACGAGTTATACGGATCTTGGTTGGCAGACTAATGTCTCTGCTCTTTACTAGGCGGTCAAGGCTAACCATTGCTCTCTTTCCCAAAAGCAGGCGTCTCCTAATTTCATGGCTGTAGTCTCCTTCCGTGGTAATCTTGGAGCCCAAGAAGAGAAAATCTGTCACAGCTTCCACTTCTTGTCCATTGATGATCCAGGACTTGATAGGGCAAGAGGCCATGATCTTTGTCTTTTTGATGTTCAGTTTAAGCCCAAACTTCTCATTCTCTTCTTGACGCGCATCAGAAGTCTCTTGAGTTCCACTTCACTTTCTGCCATTAAAGTGGTCTCATCCGCATATCTAAGGTTGTTGATACGTTTTCCAGCAATCTTCACTCCATATGAAGACTCGTCTAGACCGGCCTTCCTCGTGATGCACTCAGCATATAGGTTAAATAGGCAGGGCGACAGTATGCAGCCTTGCCTCACTCCTTTCTCAATCGGAAACCAATCGGTAAGACCATGCCCAGTTCTGACTGTGGCCTCTTGTCCTTCATACAGGTTCCTGAGGAGACAGATGAGGTGAATTGGAACTCCCATCTCTTGGAGAGCTTGCCACAATCTGCTGTGATCTACGCAGTCAAACGCTTTCGCATAATCAATAAAGCAGAAGTAGATGGGTTTCTGGAACTCTCTTGCTTTTTCCATGATCCAGCGGAGGTTGGCAATTTGGTCTCTAGTTCCTCTGCCCTTGCGAAACCCAGCTTGCACGTCCGGAAGCTCCCGATCCACATACTGCTGCAGCCTACCTTGGAGGATTTTCAACATCACCTTGCTAGCATGCGAAATAAGTGCGATCGTGCGGTAGTTGGAACAATCTTTGGCACTGCCTTTCTTTGGAATGGGGATGTAAACTGACCTCCTCCAATCCTGTGGCCACTGCAGGGTTGTCCAAATCTTCTGACATAATGTATGCAGAATGCTAACAGCGTCATGGTTGAGGTTTTGAAGCAACTCAGCTGGAATGCCATCACTTCCGCTGGCTTTCTTCTTAGCAAGACTGGCTAAGGCCCATTCAACTTCACTCTTCAGGATGCCCGGCTCGAGATCAGTAATCACAACCGTCTTATGTTGGGTTTGCACATTCGGGTCCTTCTTGTACAGTTCTACTGTGTATTCCTGCCACCTCTTCTTTATCTCTGAGGCTTCAGTGAGGTCCTTGCCTCGTTTGTCCTTTATCACGCCCAGCTTAGCACAGAAGCTTCCTTTGATATCTTTGATTGTCTTGTACAGAGCTCTTGTGTTCCTTAATTGGCTGTTGTCCTCAACTTCTTGGCACTGTATGTTCAGGAAGGCATTCTTATCTCTCCTTGCTATTTTCTGAAAATCCGCATTGAGAACCTTGTATCTTTCTCTTTCCCCCATAACTTTTGCCATCCTCCTTTCCTCAGCTATTTGCAAAGCCTCTTCAGATAACCAGTTTGCTTTCTTGCATTTCTTTTGCTCTGGAACTACCTTAGTAGCAACTTCTTGTATTATATCACGAACATCAGTCCACATCTCTTCGGGCTCTCTGTCTTCTAGATCTAATTCTTGAAATCGATTGCTCACTTCCACAGCATATTCCAATGGAATTTGATCCAGATCATACCTGAAAGGCCTTCTAGTTTTCTGAGTTTTCCTCAATCGAAGCTTAATTTTGGCAACAAGAAGCTGATGATCTGTGCCACAATCGGCCCCAGGCCTTGTTTTTACTGCTTGTATAGCGCTTCTCCATCTCTGCCGGCAAAGATTATAATCGATCTGATTCCTGTACAGACCGTCCGGTGAAGTCCATGTGTACAGGCGCCTCTTGTGCTGTTGAAAATGAGTATTCGCTATGGTCAGGTTGTTTTCTTGACAAAACTCTACTAGCCTCTGTCCAGCTTCATTTGACTCGCCAAGTCCGAACTTGCCTTCAATTCCGGATATTTCTTCACTCCCGACCTTAGCATTCCAGTCTCCTACGAGAAAAACGACGTCTGATGATGGGGTGCGGTCTAAAAGGCATTGTAGGTCCGCATAAAATCTCTCAAGGTCAGCTTCTTCAGCAGTAGTGGTCGGTGCATAGACTTGGATAACTGTTATGTTGAGAGGGTGACCTTGGATCCGAAGTGAAATCATTCGGTCGTTTTTGGGGTTGTACCCTAGCACTGCTTTGACCATACCTTGGGGAAATGATTGCTTCATATACCGCAAGCCGGAAGCTATTTTCTTCTGGGATATTGTACAATGAACGAATAAAAAAGACCTACCCGTGGATGCATTCGGAATTCGATTTTTACCAATTAAAGATGAAGATGGGCTACCACTGCAAAATAATTGTTATTGGGCCTGCACAGTATCTGGCGATCCAGAATGGCTTTCAGGCATGCAGACATTGATGCGAGGAAAATACGGCAGTATTTTCGAGAAGCCATTGCCAGAGTTATTGATGTTTTCAATACACAAGACGAAGTGCCTGTGTGGGTTCCGAGAATGGAAGTGTTGCTGAACATGCCTGATTTTTATTGGATCATATATGCAGCCCGAAATCGCATGGTTTTTAATCCATATTGTATGTTAGTGGAGCAATGATCTTTATGTGTAATATCTGATTATAAATTTGGCAATAAAGAAAAAAAAACGTGTCGCCGTGCTAAAGCACCGCGCTGGAGATCCAAGGGATGGAGATTTGTTTCCCCAGTGGGAGACAAAGTTTAGTGATTTATTTTTCAAGTATCAGAGCTACGGCAAAAGTGCGATACTTTTGCTCACGACTACGACGAGCGATTAAAGGATATCGCCATAATATAAACCGTGTCAGTGGTAACCGCGATGCCCGTAAGAAGACAAGTCGAATTATCGAAACGTGACCTAGCGGACGGACGGTCCCCCTCAACGCTCGTCCGCTTCCCTTTTACTTCGTGCGCAAATCTTCCACAACGTGTTCTACCTTAGACCCTGACCAAGGTAAGAAAGCAAACTATCAGACGCCTAAACTTTTCCACGAAAGGAAAACTGTGCCAGTGGCAACCGACGCTTTTAACCCGCACAGCCGTTAATGGTAAAAGGTAGCTAGCCACTACCACATGGTTCGGGCATGCCAGTGAAATTTCTACCGTCATACACTCCCCATCCCCTCCAAAGAAATGAGAGCCCGTTGCGGTGAGCGATTAGCCCTGATCACCAGTGGACTATTAACGAGGGCCAAAGCGGCGATCATGACCTGTGAAATTAGCTCTTAAGTCATAGCTTGCTTTATGATAGGGTTTTTATTTATCACTGATTCAATTTATTTTGGTCTTTGTAGCCGTGAAAATAAAATATAGTGGTCTCTTAAGCCAAGGTGTGCAAAGCATTACACAGTTCTTGTGATTAGGTAATTCCCCACAAATTAAAACCTATAATTTATGTCTTAATATTATAAAATATGCAAAGACATTGTGCGGAATGAGTGTCATCATCATTCCCGGGATCTGAGTTTATCTGATCTTCACCACAATTTTTGCTGCTGAAAAGTAACTTGTTTGGATGACGAGCCAGTGCTAATATATTCAGGGCGTCCATGGTAAATTTAGACAAGGGTTAAAAATAAAATATTTGAGGTGGGCCAGAGAAACTACTTGTATACAAAGGCCAGCCATCTGGCGCAAAAAAAACGATTTTTTTTTTTATTCTGCAAATAACTAATTACTAATTAAGATAATGTTTTAATTGGCAAACTATTGAATTTAGATAGTAAATGATTTCCAAAGTAGTATAGCCCCTACTGAAATTACATTCCAATTTATTTCGTATAGACAAAGCCTCATGTGCAACTCTTTTTCTAAGCATTAAAGAAAGCCCGCCGAATACAAAACAATATTACGTGACTAACACATTCGTGCGCCACGATTGCTGTGCTCTCAATCGTTGTTTGAGTGAACGAAATCAGCTTCGGCCGTTACTCGACAGCCCAGTTCCAGTGGTTGGCAGATATGCTGGCGACGGTTGCAGCGAGCGCGGTGAGCTCGCTGCAGTTTGCACAGTCACGTGCGCCGACTGCCTGAAGCGGACGAAGAAACCATCAGAGAAATCTAGTCCTGCCGCAGCAGGGAGCCGTGGAGCTGCGGCCTCGGCGAATTTGCTCGATGATAGCCCGTCTGAGAGCCGCACAATCATGTCGCGCAAATGCGCCAGTCAAGTGATATTTTTGTATTTCGCGAGCTTCTTTTACAGCTTGGAGAACAGTTACACGTGAGGTTTCTCTTTATTGGAACTAAATTGAAATGAGGCTTTCAGAATATGCTCTCCAGCATTGAAAATCACATTTATTGTCTAAAGTCAAAATTGTCTGCAAATTAGGAAACATTACGTTGATTTCTGATTAGGTAATTCGAAAATAAAAAATCCTCTTGGTGCCCCAGATAGATGGCAGCTGTATATAAATCATTTCTTTGGACTACCTCAAAGATTTTATTTTTTAACTCTTGGCTAAGGTTAGCTTGGACACCTCGTATGTCCGCGATCTCTTTGCTCGTCCACTCCTCTTAACTTCGGGACATGCAGGAAAAAACGAAACCGCCAACGCAATGTGATCGTATGTCCATTTCTCGCGTCATGCAGTATTATTCAGCTCCCCTTCTAAGAAATATCAGCAAGAGACAGAAATAAGAGTTCTCGCCAGATGCCGGGTGCCTTCTTTCGTCTGGAGGGGCCTTGGGGAGCTGCATCGCTGAAGTCTCGACGTGTCGAGTCCCTTTTCCTGCCGGCGTTCTTCTTTCCCGTACAAGTATGTACGATCAATCTCTGTCCACGACGAGCATTTCTCCTGAACAGGAGCCAAAGTGCCTCTGATGAAGACAAACCCGTCTTGCCCGCTGGTCAAACAAGGCCGTCCTTCTTATACGTGCGCTATGCCGAAGGACCAAGAAGCGCGGCTCAAACAAAACTGACGCAAAGAGGCAGCCCCAGAAGCTGGTAGGCGACTCGATCAGAAGGAGATGGCCTCCGCTCGGACCGCGTGAGACGGGACATGGAGGGGTCCGTCCCATTATGGGATGCATGTCACTGCTAAGTCGTACACATAACCTTGAGCGAGCATCGCTCGTCAACACCCAGCAATATATTTGTGCCGACGGGTCTCACTGCTCTCGTTTTCTTTTCGTGCAGGTTTCCGTCTAGACACAGAGCACGAGCTGGCGACAGCTACCAGCGGCGCAGTTATCGTAGAGTGGCCATTTCAGTGCTCTGAGACTTCATTGCGATGACCATGTTGTCAGCAACCTTTGGACGTAATGTATACGCTTTGGAATGTTTACATCGAGTCGCTAACATTTTGCTTGAAGATATGCACTATAGATCACACCCAGTACAGATACCTGAAGATTGTGTACAACAAGTTAACTAAGCAAATATTTCAAAACATGCTCCTGAAGGTGCCCTTGACAAGTTGGCTACTCCGATAGCGTTTTTACGAGGCACGTTTAGATAGTTTATTTATTACTTTTCGTTTTCTATGCGCCAGAACGATTGTTTGTTTTTTCACTACTTCTCATGAAAGCACCAAAATTAGAAAATGCGAGAGTATGTTTCAGCTTTCATAGATTATCCATCTTCTATTAATAAATATATTTCCCTCCTCATGAGATTACAGCATGTTGTGAATATCGGGCAGAATGTAATCTATTTATAACAGACTTGAGATATAATAGGGCCCTGTTTTATGCCCTACGAATAATTTGACGGAAATAAATTTGAATGTAGGGTTGCCTTTAATGGCTACATTTATTAACATAGGCGTCTCGCAGCAACCTAATGATCCAAATGAACTGCTGCAACAGCCAACAGCGCGAAATACAAGAGAAAAGAAAAATTCAAGGAATAATAATGGAACGTAATGCCATATCAAAGACAATCTGGAACCGATGAACTAGCGTATTGCCGTTTCCCGAAAACACCAGCAACGAAAGTGCCCGGTTCGTCACTGAAACATAAACCACAAACTTGTGCTTTGTTCGAGCATACAGTGCAGTACGCAACTGAAATGCCCTAATAATAAAATAGTTTTCTGGATTACAATTATAATAGAGAGCCTAATACATCGGTTGCACCCGTCACGTCATCTTTGCTACTTTGGGTACTTTAACTATGATATCGGCGTAGCGTAATTCTGTTTTCTCAACGTTAGTGTCCCGCAACTTCTTTCTCCTCACTGGTTGTCTCTCAGCGAGGTAAGCAGCGATTGGGGCGGGGAGATGTGCCTGAACGCAACGTAAAGGCAACATACAATCGCTGAAGGCGATTACGGTGAAGGTAATTGATTAGTGTAACCATTGTGATACCATCACCTCCTGGTTGTGTTCACGGCTGGTTCTGCTGCTATTAAGAATCACATCGCAATATGCAACCCAAAGGGGAACACACCAGAGGAAAGATGTTGGTAGTTTATCACAATGTTGTGATTTAAAAAAAAAAATTGCACTCACAGGATTCGAGCACATGTCTCAGGACTGAGACAAGTAGTGTTAATTCATTGCGCCGCAGAATTTTCTTTCTTTACAACCGATTGAATTCCACAGCTCACAAAAAAAGTCATAAACAGATATTTCAAAAACAACACTCACAATTTGGCTGTTGTTATCTACTAAAAGGGTCTGAGAGTACCCAAGTCATCTAACATCGAACAACATGATGGTGGCTCTTTTTGAGCCTTGAAAGCTTCACGAACATATATGACGCTCTGAATAAACTTTACTCTTACAGATAGAACGTCAGCATCAGCCTGGTGCACAGTCATACGCGTTTCCCACACAGCACGCAAACTCAAGGCCATAAACATGTCATAAGGCAGCTCCTTCGACATCCACAGGCAAGAAACAGATATTATACTCTTGATTTGTGTCATCAACTTTGAAAGGGTGCGGCATTTCAAACGTCGAGAAAAATATGATCGGCTGTTTATGGCTTCCAACAAAGAGAGTTTGCGGCACAAGAAGCAATATCCATTTGTCTTGGAAAGAAGGTTTTACGGAAATCGTGTCACTATGAAGTCGCAAAAAAAGAAAGGTTTGACACAGGAGCGAAAAGGCATCATTCTAACTCTCATCAAAACATCATTAGTGGCGTACACACAGTATCTCTAGCGATAGATAGGCATTAACGGCATGCTAAGAACAAGATGCCTGTAGGGATTTGTTTTAAACAGCACGTAGATACTCCCATGAAAAGTGAAATCCTTAGTATTTTGAAAGCGTCACCGCTTCCTGGAGGTAACCGTCTTAGTCTTGTCCTTTAAACGCTGTACGTAGGCACGACAAAAACAGGTAGGTATTCGCACAACCTGACGTGTTGCACGGTAAGCAAGAACACTTCATTCCGGCCTCTCAAAAAGAAAAACGCTATACAATCTGCCTGAAAATCCAACGGATGTGGCCGATACCGCCAATCTTTAGCGGCCGGAACAAGTTCGTGTGGCTTGTTCGCTCCCATGTTGACCCCCAAACAAAGGCTGCGAAAGCGCTGTGTAATTTTTGCACATTAATTTCAGCCATGCGTAATGCCTGATGCACGTGCCATACTTAGGCCACGAAAAATATGTTACCAACCGTTGCACGAGTCAACATGGACAAATGTTTGCCACCCAATTCTCACGGACTTGTTTTATCTCTTCATTCCAGTAGTCTCCCTAGTTCTCGTAATGTTAAAGCTCAAAACCCAGGTAATTTGTCGGTGTAAACGACCACTGTATGTTTTAAAAACAACAAATGTCTTAGCCCAGATGCCGTGCCAAAAGCCTGTACACTTATCCCAATTTATAGCACTGCCTGTCTGTAATCTTACAATAAAGTCGTGCAACTTGAACAAGTTTGCTGACGATGTCTTTGTTCAAGCAGAATATGGCTATATCATCTGCGTAAGATAGTATTTTTACTTCAGTGTAATCGTAAACTGAAACCTTCAAATACTCTCATTTTGAATAACTTCTAAACAAATATCTCCTGATATACGGCAAAAACAAGGGAAGGTTGACATCCTTCTCGGAAAGAGACTGCGGTGCTGATATTATAATTAATAAAAAGCTCCCCCGAAGAAGAACAATTTTGATTGGGCCACAGAAGCGACTGGAATTGCGGGCTTTAGATGCGCTCTTCTTCGGATGTGCCACCGCCCATCCAAATCATACAACGCACTAAAGATGGCGCGACGGACGCAATACTGGTATGATCAGCCGATTACTGCAAGAAATTTTAATCCAGGAAACTATTTTATTGCGTATGCATTTTAGTTTATGTACTTTATTGTATACTCAACGAATCATATGGCTTTATTGAGCTTCTTTTTCTTGTGTTTTATTTTTATTGACGCAGCCGCCCCTTCCACTGCTGCAGTTTTCGGGGAGTGGCAATACAACTTTAGCGGCTACAATTATTAAAGTAATTCTGTAGCGCAATCTGGTTCGCCAGAGTAATTGCTGTAACAGCGAAAACGCCGAAATACAAGACGAAAGCAGAAAAAATAAAAGAATAATATTGGAACATAATGTCATATACAAGGCAATCAATCTGGAACCTACCAACTATAGCGGCGGATGAGGTTAGCGCGAGCCGGAGCAAACTTATCACTTCTACGCCCTCTTCTCCAATCGCTCGTGTCGTCTTCTATGGCATATGTCATTGCCCCCAATTCTTTGCAGCATGTCCTGTCGTCTCTCTACCTGTGTGCCGTCGTAGTTGCGCTTGTAATGTCAGAAGCAAAGCACCAACATGACCCCCAAAGTGTTTCACTTTGCAGCATCGCGCCGAAGCTGCGACTTGGAGCGCACTTAGGTGCAGAACTACCACCGAACAGAATGCTCTGCCTGATCATGCAGTGCCTTAGAATTCCGTATCCCTATTTGAAGAGCAGCTTACATAATCGGTGATTATCTGAGTACTCACTAAATGAGTTGAACTGGTTTCACGCTCCAAAAAAATGATGTAGTGTGTGAGCGTGATAATATTCTAATATAATAATGAGTGTGATGCTGAAATTGTTTTTAGTAATGTCATGCCTGCTATATTTCTCCTCTTTTTTTGTCATTGTTATTGCGAAAATGTGTGAACCCGCCTGCTATGGCCTTGCATGTAAAACCGCAGTATATATAAGTAAATTATTAAATAAAATCAGGCAGGCAGGCAGGCAGGCAGGCAGGCAGGCAGGCAGGCAGGCAGGCAGGCAGGCAGGCAGGCAGGCAGGCAGGCAGGCAGGCAGGCAGGCAGGCAGGCAGGCAGGCAGGCAGGCAGGCAGGCAGGCAGGCAGGCAGGCAGGCAGGCAGGCAGGCAGGCAGGCAGGCAGGCAGGCAGGCAGGCAGGCAGGCAGGCAGGCAGGCAGGCAGGCAGGCAGGCAGGCAGGCAGGCAGGCAGGCAGGCAGGCAGGCAGGCAGGCAGGCAGGCAGGCAGGCAGGCAGGCAGGCAGGCAGGCAGGCAGGCAGGCAGGCAGGCAGGCAGGCAGGCAGGCAGGCAGGCAGGCAGGCAGGCAGGCAGGCAGGCAGGCAGGCAGGCAGGCAGGCAGGCAGGCAGGCAGGCAGGCAGGCAGGCAGGCAGGCAGGCAGGCAGGCAGGCAGGCAGGCAGGCAGGCAGGCAGGCAGGCAGGCAGGCAGGCAGGCAGGCAGGCAGGCAGGCAGGCAGGCAGGCAGGCAGGCAGGCAGGCAGGCAGGCAGGCAGGCAGGCAGGCAGGCAGGCAGGCAGGCAGGCAGGCAGGCAGGCAGGCAGGCAGGCAGGCAGGCAGGCAGGCAGGCAGGCAGGCAGGCAGGCAGGCAGGCAGGCAGGCAGGCAGGCAGGCAGGCAGGCAGGCAGGCAGGCAGGCAGGCAGGCAGGCAGGCAGGCAGGCAGGCAGGCAGGCAGGCAGGCAGGCAGGCAGGCAGGCAGGCAGGCAGGCAGGCAGGCAGGCAGGCAGGCAGGCAGGCAGGCAGGCAGGCAGGCAGGCAGGCAGGCAGGCAGGCAGGCAGGCAGGCAGGCAGGCAGGCAGGCAGGCAGGCAGGCAGGCAGGCAGGCAGGCAGGCAGGCAGGCAGGCAGGCAGGCAGGCAGGCAGGCAGGCAGGCAGGCAGGCAGGCAGGCAGGCAGGCAGGCAGGCAGGCAGGCAGGCAGGCAGGCAGGCAGGCAGGCAGGCAGGCAGGCAGGCAGGCAGGCAGGCAGGCAGGCAGGCAGGCAGGCAGGCAGGCAGGCAGGCAGGCAGGCAGGCAGGCAGGCAGGCAGGCAGGCAGGCAGGCAGGCAGGCAGGCAGGCAGGCAGGCAGGCAGGCAGGCAGGCAGGCAGGCAGGCAGGCAGGCAGGCAGGCAGGCAGGCAGGCAGGCAGGCAGGCAGGCAGGCAGGCAGGCAGGCAGGCAGGCAGGCAGGCAGGCAGGCAGGCAGGCAGGCAGGCAGGCAGGCAGGCAGGCAGGCAGGCAGGCAGGCAGGCAGGCAGGCAGGCAGGCAGGCAGGCAGGCAGGCAGGCAGGCAGGCAGGCAGGCAGGCAGGCAGGCAGGCAGGCAGGCAGGCAGGCAGGCAGGCAGGCAGGCAGGCAGGCAGGCAGGCAGGCAGGCAGGCAGGCAGGCAGGCAGGCAGGCAGGCAGGCAGGCAGGCAGGCAGGCAGGCAGGCAGGCAGGCAGGCAGGCAGGCAGGCAGGCAGGCAGGCAGGCAGGCAGGCAGGCAGGCAGGCAGGCAGGCAGGCAGGCAGGCAGGCAGGCAGGCAGGCAGGCAGGCAGGCAGGCAGGCAGGCAGGCAGGCAGGCAGGCAGGCAGGCAGGCAGGCAGGCAGGCAGGCAGGCAGGCAGGCAGGCAGGCAGGCAGGCAGGCAGGCAGGCAGGCAGGCAGGCAGGCAGGCAGGCAGGCAGGCAGGCAGGCAGGCAGGCAGGCAGGCAGGCAGGCAGGCAGGCAGGCAGGCAGGCAGGCAGGCAGGCAGGCAGGCAGGCAGGCAGGCAGGCAGGCAGGCAGGCAGGCAGGCAGGCAGGCAGGCAGGCAGGCAGGCAGGCAGGCAGGCAGGCAGGCAGGCAGGCAGGCAGGCAGGCAGGCAGGCAGGCAGGCAGGCAGGCAGGCAGGCAGGCAGGCAGGCAGGCAGGCAGGCAGGCAGGCAGGCAGGCAGGCAGGCAGGCAGGCAGGCAGGCAGGCAGGCAGGCAGGCAGGCAGGCAGGCAGGCAGGCAGGCAATGTGTTAGGAGAGACTGGATGACCACAACAAAGAATAGTGCAGCATCTATCTGGTGCTGCACTATTCTTTGTTGTGGTCATCCAGTCTCTCCTAACACATTGCCTGCCTGCCTGCCTGCCTGCCTGCCTGCCTGCTGTCATTATCGGTGAGCTGTCATCGGTGATGCTGTCATTATCGGTGAGCTTTCGTCTGTGGGTTGAGCGGTCCTGGGTGGTGAGGTCATCGTCGTAAATTAAGTCGCTTATGCGGCGGGGGGCACGGGAAGTGCCGAAGCAGCAGGGTATTAACTTTTCGGACCTTCTTTGGTGACGACAGAACGTCCAAATCTAGAGATAGTCAACATGCTCCTAAACAGTGAAGTGCCATCCATGTGTTAGGAGAGACTGGATGACCACAACAAAGAATAGTGCAGCATCAGATAGATGCTGTCATTATCGGTGAGCTTTCATCTGTGGGTTGAGCGGTCCTGGGTGGTGAGGTCATCGTCGTAAATTAACTCGCTTATGCGGCGGGGGGCACGGGAAGTGCCGAAGCAGCAGGGTATTAACTTTTCGGACCTTCTTTGGTGACGACAGAACGTCCAAATCTAGAGATAGTCAACATGCTCCTAAACAGTGAAGTGCCATCCATTGGTTTGGTTTGGTTTGATTTGTGGGCATTAGCGTCCCATAGCTACCCAGGCTATGAGAGACGCCGTAGTGGAAGACTCCTGAAATTTCGACCACCCGGAAATCTTTAACGGGCACTGACATTGCCCAGTACAAAGGCGCCTTGCTTGTCGCCTCCATCGAAAAGCGGCCGCCGAGGTCTGGATTCGATCCCGCGTCTTTGGGAACGGTAGTCGAATGCCGTAACAACTTCTTCAACCCAGCGGGGTGAATTGGCGTCCTTTGTTGTAGGGGTCTGCGTTTAGTTGGTGTTGTTGGTACATGTGCTGTCTTGCCGCTAGTCGTGCTTCTTTTGCACTCTGAGCGAAAATGGCGATGTCCAATTAAAGTTCACTTTCACAGTCGGGGTATGCGAGCAGCTCAGTAGTCGCTCGACGGCTGAAAACAAGATGAAAGGTAGTGAGCTGCGTCGTCTCTTGCAGTGCCATTTGTATGCGAGAATTTTATCCCAAGTTTTATGCCCTGCATCCCCGTAGATGGACAGCACGTCGGCCATTGCATTCTTTAGCTGTTCCACCAACTCATTAGTCTGCGGGTGGAACACTGTTAGCAGTGCAGTATGAACCATCTAGTCCATCAGAGTGTATTACACCAGAATATGCCTTGTGTGCAAGCTTCACAAATGGCCTAACAGGCGGGCCCCAAAAGCTACCCTGCAGTCGGTAATAACAGCACAAGCTCCATGACTCCGCACGATGTCGTGGACAAAACGGCTGCTTCAATGGAAGTTCAATTTGGAAGCGACGCGGTCTCAGCTTACCGAGTCAAGTAGTTCGTCGAGACAGAAATCCAAGATCACTACGAGAATAGACCAAAAAGGTCCTTCCCCAATTGCTTGAAGGGAGTTGCCGGTAGCGCGAAGGTTTGAAGAAATTCGTCTGGTTTCACGGACACTTCTGCAGCGTCGGCAGTCGCAACAGTTTTTAACATGACTTCGTACTGTTTGTAATGACATCGGTCAATAGTACTTATCGCGAATCCCCACAGGCATACGACTGATTCCAAGTGGCCGGCGGATGGTTCATCTTCACCAGCGCTCAAGATGGCAGGCCATAGGTGCGTAGGTAATATCAGTAGGAACGTTTCACTTCAGCTTTAAAAGTTTCGCTTGAAGAGAACGCCACTTCGTACGGTAAATTATTGTCAACGAAGAAGACAAACAAGAGGTACCTGACCAGTGCACCTTAAGATACCCGATGAGCGGTGCCAGTCCCGGGTCCTTCAGCAGAGGGTCAGCTAAATGGAATGGCATAATTGCCCAATAAAGGGGAAATATTCGGCGAATTTCAATGCAGAAGAGTCTACGGGAGCGCATGACGGGAAGGTCGGATCTTGGTCCTTGCGCCCGACTTTTAAATAATGACATACTCTGGCAGTGAGGCTCCATGGAGCCAACCCTACTGTAGGGTCTTTACGGTGTTCCAGCCAGAAAAACGTATGATGGTTGCTGACAATAAAAAATATGGCCAATTTGAATAGTTAATCAAATACGAAGTAGGTGCGTTGAACCGCTTATTACCGTTACACCTTTCATTCATTACCACACACATCTTTCATTTACACTCTCTCCAATATCTTCCCTCAGCTCACGCAAGAGGTGGCCAGCAGTCACAAAGACAAACAGCGCTGACGGTTGCGCTTCCAAAACAAACAACACACAAACCTAAGGCACAAACATTCCGATCGCTGCCCTTGGTCGGTTGCGCGCGGGCGGCGGTTTCAAAGGGACGTATGTCCAGGCGTCTTCCCGAGAAGACACCGACCACAGCTCCCTCCGCCGCGCATTCTCCCCAGCCCGTGTCGCCGCGATGTATGGCTTCCGCTCCCTTTCCCCTTAAACCGAGAGACAGCAGTTAGCGCCGAACCCACTACCACTGCGCTTACGCTGTACTTTTTCATTGCTCTGGCTTGCATCCTTCGCGGTATGGTCGAAGCGCGACTTCTCCGAGAATCGGAACGGACCGAACCGACGGCGTCGCCCGTTTCCATGTGTTCCTATATCACTACCGAAGTGCGGCCGCCTGCGCGACCGTCATAAATAAACTCGGTCGCCCCTTTAACCCCCCCCCCCCCCGCACCAGTGGACCCGCGGCTTCGGACAGAAGTCGGCGAAACTCATGATTGCGGAATGTAGTGCTATGCACTGAAAAACGTCGTCAGCACAGGTATTTTCGAAACTTACTGAAAACCCAGATTAGCGCAAGACTCTCCTTCTCCGTCGTGTAATAGGTTACCGCTGATCGTGATAGTGTACAGCTCGTGTAAGCGATAACTCGTTCTACAGCGTGCTCCCGCAGGATAACTATCGCTCCGAGATCAGCGTTGATCTCAAACATTTGATTTGGTTTGTAAAGTGTAACTTCCCAAAGTGACTGAGGCTACGAGACACGCTGTAGTGGAGGACACCAAAACCTTCAACAGCCTCGGGTTTTCTCATCAGTGTGTATGTCGGTCACGGCATCTTCATTGAAATTAAAGTATTGGGGGCTTTGAAGCTGCTGAAAGGCTTATTCTTGGTCCTCTCCCCATAGGAAGGGTATTTGATCTCTAGTTAGGGATGTCAACAGTTTAGCTATTCTGATCAAATCTTGGAAAAAGCGATGGTAGTAGGAGCAAAAACCCAAAAATCGCCGAAGCGCCTTCTGTGGATTTGGCGTGGAAAACTGGAAACTGCGACAGTCCTGTCGGAATCAGGCGGAATGCCTTGCACACTGACCGAGAAAGTGAAGTTCCTTTAAGCCGAAATGACATTTCTCCCGCTTGACAGTAAGTGGCGAACATATTAGTGTTTGAAGCTCAATGCACAACCACTCCGGGTGATGCTCGAAAGTAATCGAGAACATGACGATCATCATCGAAGTACGCCAAGCACGACAGCAAATTCAGACCTGAACCAACTCTCCATTGCATGTTGGAATGTGGCCGGCACTAAGCAAACACTAAACGGGTGCAGTTTACCTTGTATAAGCCGCCGGACGTCACGAAGGCAGTCTTTTGGGTGTCTCTGATCCACCTCTATCTGCTAGTACCTGCTTGTGAGGTCAAGTGAGATGCAGAAGGCGTCCAGTATTCGTACGAGGGCATCATATCAATCCTGGGTAGCTGCTAAACGCCCTTTTTGTCACATTATTCACTTCCCGGTAATCGACACAGGATAGCAAGGGGACATCTTTTTTTGGCTAGAGCCACTAGTGACGTCCATGAGTTCGACGATGGCTAGATAATGATATTAATATTCATAATAATAATCTTTATTCAACTCTGTGCACAAAAAACATGTTCCAGCTCGCTTCAGCGCTAGCGCTTGTGTGAGGGGCTGGGCAGCCGGAGTATGAAGTACACGAGTTAACCGCGAAAACAAAAACGAAAATGAAAAGAACTAATTCAAATAATATCCAGACCTAAAACTGCTTATTTTATACGAACAAACGACACAACAGAAACGTGAATACGGGAAAAAGCTTCAGCCTTGCGCACTTTCAAGAGAGATAAAAACATCAAAACTATGGCAAAGAATATTGAATCAGTCGATATTATCACTCAACCACTATCGAAGAAATGTATTTAATTGTTTTATTCTGTTAATGATCGGGACTCTTCGAATTTTATTAAAGTAGTAAGGATCCTAACAAATACGAGTTTTTGTCCCATAATTACGGAATATGCGGGGTGTGAGTGCTTTTCCGACTGACAGAGAGGCTGGATTTTAACGTTCTCGATTCTACAAGAGCTGTGAAAGAAATTCTTGTGTAATATGTCAAAGATAAATTGCTTATGGAGAGGTAAGATGTCAAAATGTTCCATACAATCTATTGCAGGTTTGCTGTGATAGTTGATTCCGTAGGCGAGATTAGTTGAAATCCTGTGCAGAATGCGGCTAAGCGTATTTATGTTATAAAAATGATGCGGTGCCATACATTGATGTTCCATATCGCAATATGGACTCTCCTAACAGCTTATACACCAGCTTTCTAACCGACACATCAAAAATGAATCATAGAGCATACATATAAATGTAAACCAGGCGCAAACGTTTGGCTATTTCATGAATATGGGTATTACACGACAGTGTTTCGTCAAATGTCATCCCAAGGTACTTATAATTCGATTTCAGCTCCAAAGATGGACATGAAGAACTCGTACAAATCTTATGATGAAGGTATACATTAGAGCATATTTGAAAGATTTGATATGGGCTATGAAAGTAGACAAGGCAGGTTTTTGAATTATTAGTAAATATCTGATTACCATTAAATCATTCCACTGAGGAAGGCACATCCCATTGAATCTTGTTGGCTGCCTTTTCATATGGTTCACTAGAAATCACCAGAGCAGCATCATCCGCATATAAGAAAATCTGAGAGTTTAAAAGAAAGTTGGCTATATCATTCGCGTAAACCCAGGTAGCACAGAATGTGGGGCCCCAGTAGGTCCGATGTAGGCAAGTGGGGCTGGGGCAACCATCATAAAACCTGCATTGGTCCCCGATGGGGCAAAAGTGGCCGAGCCCCATTTGGGCTTGCCCCTGCTCCTCCTGCATGGGTCTCATAGCGGCGTTTCTTGGGCTAATGCGGAGCACATTCCTGCATCCGGATATTTGAGGGCAATCCAACCTAAATGTGGGCTTTTTATGGGAAAGCCCTCATAGATCCGAAGTGAGGCCGCCCCCATTAAATCTTTGTGGGACCAACATCGGCCATAGTGGGGCAAGAAAACGGACATACCCGCATGGTGCCCCAATCGGCCCCTTGTAGGTTACTTGAGGGCAGGTGAAATATGAATAAGGGCTCAATTTGAGTAAGCCCTCGTGAAGCCCAAATGAGGCAGCCTTAGTTAAACCGCTTTAGGTCCCACATAGGCTGTAATGGGGCTGGAAGGCGGGCGTGCCCACATGGTTCTAAAATCGGTTCTTTGTGGGGACTTTGAAGGCCCGTGCAACAGCAGGTGAGCTTTAAGTTGAAAAACAACGTCCAGCTAAATTGGGGCTGCCCACATAAAACTGCTTTATATCCCACATGGGCCGTAATGGGGCTGGAAGGCGTGCGTGCAATTGCGTAATCATTGTTTCCAACCTTTATTTGCATTAGATGTTGCCCTAAATTACTATTATAGATGATTTGTATAACAGTTGTTGCCATGTTTAGTCGATTAGAAATTTACATGGCTTTAGTTCTCGCGCTCATGCAAATTGCGCTACAAATACTAAAACAAACTGATTGCTAACTGTTGCCTCTTATGTGGTTGCTTTGGACAGCCTGCAACTCCCAGCACAATATTGCTGTTCAGAACACACATCTCCATAGCCTGAACAAGATGTACATGAAGTCATTTCGGCTAGATGAATGTTATGAATTATTGTAAAGTTTAATATTGTGGCTGTTTAGAAAGTGCAGACATGTATAAAATAATTACTTAATTATGTGGATAAATATTGATTGGGAAAACTTCGACTTAGGCTTCCCATTAATTTCCTGCGTCGGACCCCTATGGGAATAATGTGGGCAATCCCAAGTGCGGCTAGCACTATAGAACCCGCATTGGTCCTATGTCATTTTCTGAGGGGCTAACTGAAATAAAAAAAAAGAAATGTTCCTCCAAAGCGGTTGCCCAAATCGGGCCAAAGTCGGACCATCGCGGGGAGTTGGCGGGATGTGCCCTTTTAACAATGCCGGGAAAATGTGGGCAGCCCCGCAAGGGCTGCCTGCATCGGCCCCTAGTGGGGCCCATTGGGGCTTTGTCGACAGCCCGCGTCGGGCCTACGTCGACCCCTCTTGCAGCACCCACATTGAGCCCACCGGGGCTGTCCAGCATTGCCTACATCGGACCCACCGGGGCCCACCCTTCATAGCCCACTTCGTGCTACCTGGGAATATTGAATAATAAGGGTCCTAAAACAGCGCCTTGAGGAACACCTGTTACAACATTTAGCATTAAGCTGTATGATCTGCCTATATGTACGCAATGCCCTCTATCAGTAAAATAGCTCTTAAAGAAAGACATATAGGGACCTCTGTAACCAAAATGATCGAGTTCATCTAATAATAGATTGTGATTAATAGTGTCAAACGTATTTTGCAAATAAACAAGAATTGTAAGCACAACGTTATTGATATCAATTCCTTTATAGACTGAGTGATGAAAATACTCTACTAAGCTTTTAGTCCTTTTGCCTCTGCGAAAACCATACTGCGTGATGTTTAAAAGATTCTATTTTCACATAAGGAGATCATGCTAGCCTGTAGAATTTTCTCCATATTGCAAGCGATGGAGGGCAAAATTGCGATTGGCCGGTAAATATTAAAGGCCCTCATAGAGCCTTTTTTATGTAAGTCTTATTGCAGTTATTTTTATGTATCTATATATTTGGCCACTTGTAAACGTTTCGTTGATAATAAGTAGTACCCTTTTAAAGATATCAAAATGAACTTCGAGATCCCTCATCCTGTCACCATCATATTCTGAAGAATTTGTAATTGACATTGTTTGCAACCCAGTCCTCAAATCTAGCTCGGTAACTTAATGAACGCTCGGTGTAGCAGGAGTAACCTTCCTAATGGCTGTGCTTTGTTAACACATAAATAAAACGGAGCCAATAAAGTCTTTAAGTCATTTGCCAACTCTTTGTTATCTTTATCTAGAAATGCCTGCTCTAAAGTAGCATCACTGCTTTTCTTGGGTGGACTAAGTTCCATGTTTTTGTTTTTTATATCCTTACTGCATGCCGAAAACTGGATATATTCATACTGTTTTTTTGCCAGTCGTATCTTTGCAGTAATTTTATTGCGTAGCTGCCTGTATTCCGCCCTTAGTGCAAGGTCATGCGGATGGTCAACGCATCTTCCTAATAGTTTAGTCTTAATATATGATACAATTATTTTCTTGTTTATCCAAGGACTGGCCTGATTTCGCCGCTTGAGCCTGACCTTAGTTTTTGATGAGTTGTAAATCGATTTTAAATTTTCTACATGCATTACGTGAGCGTCAAAATGATTGTGCTATAGCAGCGAATTCCAGTCAAATGACTTAATTAGTTTATCTACTTTGATGTTGTGAACTACAAGCTTATCAACAGATTGCTCTAGTTCCGCCGTTTCACTTTCTTTAGCTAGAAATATAGAAACAAAATAATGATCAGCAACCTATTCTTTAATGATACAACCGAGTATTTCCCCCTCCTTTGCGGTTGTACTGATATGATCAATACATGTCTGCGTCATTTGGGCTCTAAAAAAATTCTTCTCGAGTAAAGCCTTGTATTTTATTCTCTAAGCCGAAACTGCCCAGGAACGTTATAAAATCACTTACACCTGCTTGATCAGTTTTTAAAATGTCAATATTACAATCTTCGGAAAAGATAACACTTATAATTACTCCATATCGTTTCAGAAAGAAATCTAGCTCCTCTACAAATATTTAAACATTTTTGCTCGATGGCCTGTACCCAGCACAAAGTAGTATTTCCTCACCACCATTTATAAGATTAAGCGTTATAAGGTCAGCTTCATCAAAATCAACCTTCAAGCGCTCGCAAAAAACCAGCCATTTTTCCAAAAACAAGCACTCCTCCACCGCGTTTGCCTTCTCTGCATAAGACATGCAATTGAAAATACTGTATGTTATAAACAGAAGCCTCAGAGTCACAGATATTAATCTCCGTACGTACTGTTACGGGGGGTAGTTCAGCTTGAGGTTGCAGAGAGCGGAGGCGGGAGACAAGGCTTTCACACAACAGGCCTTTTCTGCAGGCACCAGCCGACACTGCTCGAACGTCGTCGTCGTCTTCGCCAAAAACTACGGAGATTCTTTTTTTTTTCTTCTTATGGGCATATGAGCGCATGCATCGCCTAACGTAACACTACTCCGCCGGCTGAAAAGCACCGTCCCGGTGCGTACTAGCGTCCAAACCAGGGTCCGTGTAGTACGGCTTGAGGGGTGCAACATGGACCGTCTCGGTGCGTGGTGTAGAGGTATGGCGTGCGGCATGCAAGGACGCAATTTCGTATGTCACTGGAGCGACTTGTCGTAAAATACAGTAGGGTCCTGTATAACGGGGCAAAAGTTTTTACGAGAGGCCAACTCGGCGAGCTGGGCCCTAAGCAGCACGAGAGACCCGCAAGAATAATTGGTGTTGCGATGACAGAAATCATAGCGACGTTTTTGGGAGTGCTGGGAGGCTGCGAGTCGGTTGCGAGAAAAAACGCGGGCAGCATGAGCTCAGGCTATGGCGTCACGAGCATATGAGCTGGCAGTGGCGACAGAAGGAAGCAGGCTGTCAAAAGGAAGCAGAGGTTCACGTTCATATCGAAGATAGAAGGGGCAGTAGCCGGTAGTGTCGTGACGCAACGAATTGTATGCAAATGTCACAAGCGGCAGCGTTATGTCCCAGTCGCGCTGATCATCAGAAACGTACATTGACAGCATGTCAGTCAATGTCCGGTTAAGGCGTTCGGTAAGCCCGTTCGTCTGTGGATGGTAGGCAGTTGTGAAAGAATGACGAACTTTGCACAACCATAGGATCCCGTCGACTATACGCACAAGAAAGCAACGGCCACGGTCGGTGAGCACTTGTCGGGGAGCTCCATGGACGAGTATTAACGTCGTTGAGATGGAAAGCATCGACACCAGTTGCACAACTGGTTGGTATTGCTCGTGTGACCGTGTAGCGTGTGGTGTAATCAGTGGCCACCGCAACCCATTTGTTGCCCGATGCGGATAGTGGAAAAGGCCCTAAATGACCCAGACCTACTCGAGAAAATGGGTCTATGGAAATGTCGATCGGTTGCAGAAGTCCAGCTGGTAAAACTGATGGCGTTTTCCGGTGTTGACAGCGGTCACAAGCAGCCACGTAGCGGCGGACTGCGCGGTATAGGCCTGGCCAAAAGGACCGACGGCGCACACTGTCATACGTGCGAGAGACGCCTGGATAACCCGCTGTGGGAACGTCGTGAAGCTTTTCAAGGGTGGCTGTGCGTAGGTGCTGAGGGACTACAAATAGAAGGTCGGGGCCATCAGGTCGCATATTGTGCCCGTATAAGGTGCCGTCGTGGAGCACAAACAAACGAAGGGAAGGGTCATGGCGATTGGCGCTGAGGCGATTGATAATTTTGCGAAGCTGAGGGTCCTGGCGTTGCTCACGGCGAATGTTGGAAAAGTCAGAAATAGAGAGCACGCAAGCGTCAATGTCAAATTCAGGTGGCTTGGTGGGTCGACTGGGTGACGGGACAGGCAATCGGCATCTTGATGCAACTGGCCAGACTTATACACCACTGAAAAATTGTACTCCTGAAGGCGCAAGGCCGAACGTCCAAGGCGGCCAGTAGGGTCTTTGAGTGTAGAAAGCCACACAATGCGTGGTGGTCAGTGGCCGCCCATACTTCAGAATGGCCCAAACTAGGGATAAGCACACACGTTCAGTAACGGAATATTTCTGTTCGGCCGCAGAGAGGAGTGGGCTGGCATAGGCGATGACACGAGGGGAACCGAGCTGACGTTTTGCGAGAACGGCACAGATTTCATGGCCACTTGAGTCGGTGCGTACTTCTCTGAGCACTGACGGATTGAAGTGAGCCAACACTGGCGGACCGGTGAGGTGGCCAATAAGAGCTGCGAAGGCGGCCGATTGTTCGTGGCCTCAGGAAAAGGAGACCTCTTTTTTCAGAAGCTGCGTAAGTGGACGGGCGATTTCCGCGAAGTTTGGTACAAATCGCCGAAAATATGAGCAAAGTCCGAGGACGCTACACACGTCGCTGCGAGATTTCGGTATAGGAAAACCACTTACAGCGCGAATTTTGTCGGGGTTCGGCTGGATGCCATGGGTGTTGACCAAATGTCCTAGGACCTTGAGTTCCCGGCGACCAAAGCTACACTTCTTGTAGTTCAACTGAAGGCCAGCTCTTCAGAAGACGCCAAGAATAGCCGAAACACGGTGGAGGTGGCCCTCAAAGGTTAATGAAAATACGATGACGGCATCGAGGTAGCACAGACATGTGGTACATTTGAACCCACGTAGTAAGGAGTCCATCAAGAGCTCGAAGGTCGCAGGGGCATTACATAAGCCGAAAGGCATCACCTTGAATTTATAGAGGCCATCCAGGGTGATAAAAGCAGTATTTTCACGATCTCTTACGTCAACAGAGATCTGCCGATATCCAGAACGGAGATCGATGGAGAAGTATTTGGCACCATGTAGGCAGTCGAGGGCGTCGTCGATCCTTGGAAGAGGGTACACGTCTTTCTTTGTTGTCTTGTTTAGGTGTCGATAATCTATGCAAAACCTCAAGCTGTTGTCATTCTTTTTGAAGAGTACTACCGGAGACGCCCAGGGGCTGCTCGACGGCTCAATAATGTTGCTGGCCAACAATTTCTCCACTTCATGAATGATCCGGCGTTCGGAAAGAGCAACTTTGTAAGGCCGTCGGTGAATAGGGCGGGCATCTCCAGTATCGATGCGATGTGTGACGACGGACGTTTGGCCCAGGGATCCGTGACCGACATAAAAATGTTGCTGTATGATCACAAAAGGCCGGCAAGGGAAATAGCATATTCGGGATGCAGGTCAGAGGCAGCCATGGCTGAGATGTGGTCCTCCGGACTATGTTACGGGACTGGTTGGACAGGTACCTCATCGTGACGGTCGGACAGCACTGCTGATATAGTAAAGCTGGACAAAGGTGACAGCTCGGCAAGAAAACTTCCCTCCGGGAGAACTTGCGAAGACATGCTGAAGTTGAGTACGGGAATGTAGGTGAGGTTATTCGCGACGTGTACAATGTTATGAGGTAGGACGATGTTTCGCTGTCGATGATGGGGTTGACAACGTAGTCGCCGTCAGGAAGGGAAGGAAAAGGTGACATGGGCACGTATACTGCGCCTCTGGAGGTAGGCGAGTAAATGTACTGGAGCGGAGGCGAGGCTGGGAATGGTTAGCACTAGGGTCGTGAACACAATGGGGCAGGGCTAGGCGCAGAAGTCCGGAGGAACAGTCAATAAGAGCGGAAAAGGCTGTTAAAAAGTCTAGGCTTAAAATGACGTGTTGAGGACAAGTAGTAAGGACGGCGAAGAACACAGGGACGTGGTGGCCGGCGATGCTAACGCGCGTAGTGCACATTCGAATAATGGTAGCAGCGTTGCCATCAGCAACCCAAACTGTAGAGGTGTTAGCGGGCGTAAGAACGTTTTTGAGGCGTTGGCGGAATGAAGAAGTAAGGACTGAAATATGGGCTCCAATGTGTATGAGAGCGCGAACAGGGACTCTATCTACGAGGATATTGATCAGGTTGCGGTGTGGTGCGATGGTCGAAACACAGTTGGCTGTCCGGGTTGGTAACGCAGCGTCACGTCCGGGCGCTGCGTTGCGTTGCCTAGTTTCCCGAGTAGGGGCCTTGGTACGTTGGGGACAAGCTGCGGCGAGGAGTAGCTGATTGGGAACGGTGGGCTTGAGGCGATGGCGAACGGTTAGGACAACGGGCTTGCTCAATGTTCTCGCTACGAAGCTGTGCTGGAGTGACAAAAACTCGCCGTGGGGCATAGTAGTCATGGCGGACAGGACTGTAATAGGGGCGAGAGTGGGAGCCGGGCGGATGCGGCAATAGCGGGACTTATGGCCAGCCCAACAGCAGACGAAGCAAATAGGCCTATCGTCAGATGTGCGCCACTCCGCAGGATTGCGGGCAGGCTAGCGCGGTGGTCAGGGCTGTCTTTTGGCAGCAGCAGCAACCACTGGTATTGGCTGTGGTGCAGGGGGTTGCATGGTAGGACTGGAGACGAGGCCCACATTCGCGAATTCTTGGCGGACGACAGCCTGTATGATAGCTATGTTGGCTCTGGAGGAGGTGATGTAAGTGTAACAGGAGTCAAGGCCTCGATTTATCTCCGGACGATGGTACTGAGGTTGTTCTGATTTGAAGGCTGCTGCAAAGTGGGCTGATCGTCACATGAGGATGTAGTCGCCGTGTTGGGAAGTCGCTCAAACCGATGGACGATGCGGCGCTGCTTCGCCTGTTCGAAACAGCGACAGACTTGCAGGACTGAGTCCACCGTAGAGCAGTCTTTGCAGAGAAGTGCGATACCCTTAAGTATATGGCCCACTTTATCATCTTCGGTCATGGAGGTGTTCACTTTTCACCACAGGGCGACGACGTCCTGAATGTAGGCGAGGTATATGATTCGGTTGATGATTGAGCACGAGTAGCCAGGTCTTTTTTGGCTGCTAGAGCTCGCCCAATCGGCTTGCCGAACAAGTCCTGAAGTTTTTGTTTGCAGATGTCCCAAGTAGGCATCTCCTGTTCGTGGTTGGTAAACCAGGTCTTCGCCGTTCCCGCTAGGTAGAAGATGATGTTGGCAAGCATTATGCTAGCATCCCACCGCTTGTTCTTGCTGCACATTTCGTATTCATCGAGCCAATCTTCAACATCCGTCTTGTCTTCGTCGTTAAAAATGGGTGGATTTTGGTTAAGACCATGGGGGCAGGTGGATTTTGCGTAGCGGGTGATGCGTCCTGGGATGCCATGCTTACTGTGGCAGTCGGTGGGGTGAGCTCGGGGAGATGGCGTCCACTGCGCAAATCTAGGTTTAAGGAGCGGAAATACGAGCTGTGGCAAGGGGATCGAAAGCGCCTCCATCAAGATGTTCCGGGGGGTAGTTCAGCTTGAGGTTGCAGAGAGCGGAGGCGGGAGACAAGGCTTTTACACAACAGGCCTTTCCTGCAGGCACCAGTCGACACTGCTCGAACGTCGTCGTCGTCTTCACCAAAAACTACCGAGATTCTTCTTTTTCCTTCTTATGCTCATATCAGCTTATGCATCGCCTAAAGTAACAATATTATGATCACAAGGAAAGTGGACACATTCATCAAATTATTTTGTAACATGTTCCAGTGTTTGTGAAGGATTCACACATTTACATGGATAAGATCGAAACATGCACAAGATTGAGCTGACAGCAATGCACGTATTCTCTCCATCTATTCAGAAAATGAACCTACACTCTCAGTCATCCCGTTATCCTATATAGGTCCGCTTCACTCTCAACAAGAATCACAGGGGCAGCTTTAAGTTTTCTTACATATACACAACCGTTTCGCACCCAGACATACTTGTACTGCTTTTCAGTTACCACGCGTTTTGCCACCCATCGCAGCTTCTTAGTTAGATGTGTTAAATTTTCATTTATGTAAATGTTCTCGTTCTTCAGTGCGGTTCGTTTCGCAAGGCACTTTTCTCGTGTTTCCCTCTTAGTGTAACGAACCAATATGGGAGCCTCGTCATTGCTTTGCCTTTTATCTTATGGACTGGTTCGATTTTCTTATTGCTGGGGATAGGGAGTACAAGTTTAGCGCCTATTAAGTTTATGACTGCTATCAAGTCTTCACTTTATTACGCTTGACACCATGTATCTCTATATTATTGCGCATTGAGTAGGATTCCCACCTAATCACTTCCATTTCCAGCTGAAAAAGCCGAGCGTCCTTCGTAAGAAATTGAGCTTCCATGTCAGCGGTTCTCTAAGTTATCTCTATCACCTTTTATTTTTGAATTTCAAGGCTTTTGATCTTTTCATCATATTGAGAAGAAAGCATATCAAGTGATACTTCCATGCTCTGTATTGTTGCCACTTACTTTAGAAGCTCTTCGTCGGCAGTATCATGTTTAGCCATTTGTTATTCTTGTTTTCTTTCAAGATGGTCTAAACGGCACAGAACCATTTCTAGCTCTGACATGACGCCCGCCAGGGAAGGTTCATTGCAGTCTGCTGCAGTGTTCTTACCATGCTCGCTTGCACCGCATACCGATCGCAATTTCCTGTTTGTACACGTTGGACATAGCCAAGTACGAATCGCTTCTGCTGACATGCTTTTTAGGCTAGCTTTCGTGACGCCAGAACATTTGCCAGTGTGATAAAGGTTATCAAAATCGCTGAAGTGAAGATTCAGGCTATCAGGTCCAATACGTTTCAGGCACGCAAGACAGTCACTGTCAGACATTTTGAATACAAATTTGTCCAGTCCGGCGGAGCAGGTTTGAATTTGGCCACAATAAGAACGTAGAAAAAAATTTGGAGGACGCTTAAGCTTCGCCTTCAAGAGTGGAACGCGATAGCGTTATTGCACCTCGGGAGAGAGCGAGAAAACTTATTAAACGCAAGGGTATTGGGGCATCCTCGCACCGGTACCCGCGCGGCCCGAAGGGGAGAAGCGGGTGAGCGAAGATAGTGATCTAAAGAAAGGAAAGACGCTTGATTCTACAACCCGTGAGGGTGCACGGCGAAGCGTCAGGGGCGAGTGGCGCGCCACGTGTCGGGGCAGCGCCGCACGTTGCGAGGAGGGGTTCTTTGTGTTTGCCGCAAGATGGCTCTGCATGTGCGCATAGCACAGAAGAAATGCAGCGGAAACGTACTTCGGTACTCGTGTAACTGCGACTTCTGTAAGTAACATGCTCATAATTACCAATATACACCGCAGTATAACTTTCTACGGCACGTTTCTAAGGCAACACCGCATTCACTAGAAGCGCTTTTGTACCGCTTTCAAGCATCGAACTCGTGGCTGAGCACAATGCAACACTTGCATCACGTACCACAGATTCGACATAAAAAACATATTGCACACTGTGGCCCTGGCGAAAACTGACAATTGTTGCCCTTTCCTGTTCGATTTTCTTATGAATATTTATCTTGTGTTAGCAGGAAGAATCTGTACAAGGATTTGTGCGACGTAGTTCTACCCATACCAATGTACAGGGCCTTATACAGTGAAGGACCAGGACGCGACGTACTTAAGCGGGTGAAGGCGATGCAGGTCCCGGCAAATGCAAAAACGTTTTTCTTTAAGTTACACACGGAAACACTGCCAGTAAAGAAGTTCTTGGAAAGGAAGAATTTATTTTTACCTTGGGGTTCGCATTGCTTAATTTGTAAACAGCCAGAAACTATAGACCACGTTTTCCTGCATTGTTGGGAAGGGGTGTACTTTTGGGATATTTTACAAAGGACTTTGAAAAAAGGAATTTCCATTAGACTCGCAAGGTATTAGGTACTTGCCAGTAGAGAATGAGGATGGGGTGCCATTTGACCTTATTATGCTAATGGCCCTCCACTGTATTTGGCGCTCGAGAATGGCAGGATACCATTGCGATCCTGACGCACGGCCAGCACGGATCTATTTTCGGGAAGCCATGAATAGATATATTGAAATTCAGAAACTTGCTCCTGAAGCTTCCGAGTGGCTCGGAAGATTGGAGCCATTAGTGACCCTGAGAGAATTTTAGCACGACGACGCCATAACCCACCTGGATGATTGTTGTAAAATGAATGCTCGTTGTGCCCTGTAAGTGGTTTTGTGTATTGTGCTGAAGTCAGGCAATAAAGAAAAAAAAGAACTCGTGGCTGAGTGGTAGCGTCTCCGTCTCACACTCCGGAGACCCTGGTTCGATTCCCACCCAGCACATCTTGGAAGTTGCTTTTTATTTATGAAGTGCATGCCGGGATTTACAGACCTATTTCTATACTTCCAGTATTTTCGAAAGGACTTGAAAAAATAGTATTTCGACGTATTTCAGTTTTCCTTGAAGAGCACAACCTATTAACTGACTGTCAATATGCTTTCCGAAAAGGACGGTCAACCCAGCTCGCGTTACTAGCACAAAAGGAACTGATACTCAGAAAAAAGCTGCTCACACTCGGAGTTCTAATCGACTTCAGCAAAGCGTTCGACTCTATTATTCATGAACATTTGTTAAAGAAGCTGAAGCACTATAGTATCCGTGGTATTGCTTTAGATAGCCAAATCTTATTTAAATCAACGGAATCAACTTGTTCAAATAAATGGCATCTGCTCTCAGCTCAAACAAGTAACAGTTGGAGTTCCCCAAGGGAGCATACTGGGCCCCCTTCTTTTTAATTTATATGTAAATGATCTTGTTTATGTTGATAGTGAACCCAAGTACATAATCTACGCAGATGATACTACGGTCCTTTTTTCGTCGAACAATATCGCGAGCCTGGTTTCAACCGCAAACTTTGTTCTTGCAAAAATACAGAGATGGTCACAGGATAATGGCTTAAAAATTAATACTGACAAAACTAAGCCTATTCTATTTCAACCAAAAAATAAAGGTGTGAGTTTAGAGTCCGACATTGTTATAGGTCTCTCAAGAATTGAGCTTGTCCGGTCTGCGAAAACGCTAGGTGTGTTTTTTGACAGCCATATGTCATGGACTGATCTCACAGACTTTCTTGCAGGAAAACTTGCTCAAGTCGCTGGTGTACTGTTCAGTTTAAGACCACTGCCACGTAAGGCCAAACTTCTTGTATACAACGCTCTTTTCCTGAGTCACGTACACTACTGCTGTCTCGTGTGGAGTACGACGTCTGCTACAAACATAAATCGGTTATTCTTGCTTCAAAAAAAGGTAATACGTAGTATCTGTAATGTTCCAGTAGACGCCCATACCGCACCTCTCTTTAGACAGTTGCAATTGCTCACACTGCACTCTCTGTTAGATTTCAGGCTGCTGCTAGCCTATCGTAAAGACGTAAAACAAAACCAGTCTTTCATCACGTCCTTAACGCAGTTAACCAGAAACAGAACAGAATACAGTATACGGTCTCCAGAATACTGGGACGTGCCGCATCCTCGCACTAACTATGCTCTTCAAATGTTACATCATCGCTTACCACGCCTGTTAAACACCCTCACACGGGAAAACATTGATGTCATTTCTTGCCCTATCTCGCGTTTATATCAGTATTTTTTTTTTGATACCAGCCTTTGTCAATGGCTGAAATGTGTCCTTTCTTTCCTCGCAGTGTTTACTTTGTTAATGGTTCTTTCACTATTTTTGTTGCTCAAGTGTACACTCTGGATTGTGTGGCTTTACTTTGTTTCTTGTAATAATTTGTTAGAGTCCATTTTTTTATAATTTATTATTTTTTTATTATGTATTGTTTCTTTTGTTTTTTCTGAATCAGTGCCTGTGTCCGCTGCCGCTGCCCTCAGACTGGGTTTAAGGCCCGTCAAGTTGCCGTGTGCAACTTTTTCCTTAAATCCCCCATAAATTGTATGTTTATGGAAATAAAGGCAATTAAATTCAATTTATCGCTCACGGCCAACGCCGCCGACGCCGACGACACCGGCTTTTCTGCGACACGAGCTCCTTAACGCTATCGCGTTAAAATTCCTGTCACCTACACAAACGAAGAAAGAGCGTTATACCGGGCTCACGTACTCCGCCGGACTACAGCCCTTGATCTGCCGGTGTGTCTTCTTAAGTTTGTTCGCCCGGTGACGCCCGCCTGAATTGGACGCCTCCCCGATTACGCACCCCCAGCGTGATCGTCGTAATCATGGTCGCTCATGCGGTGTCTTCTTCTTTGTTTGATAAATGCGTCGAAATTGGAAGCATCCGAAGCAGGCAAACGGCAATCGGGTCCCTTGGGTCAGGCGGTTCCTACACAAACGAAGAAAGAGCCTTACATCGTGCTCACGTTCTCCGCCGGGCTGCCATCGTCATATCGCCGGACAACATACTGTCCACAACCATTTCGTCCTCTCTCGTTTTATTGTCTTCCCGTTCCTTATGAGAAACTGCACATCATCATAGGGATACAGGCAACGTGGGCTCATCGGTATGATGCGATGCTTGGCGACAGGAGTTTGAACTCTCTTGGTCATCATGGCAAAGAAATGTGCGAAATGTCAGAAAAGACGACAGGAGGTTAGGATTGGGTATCAAGTTCGGGCTGATTTTAACGGACTGAAGAGCAGCGTATCGTTCGTCCTCTTTCTGAGGGTTGGACACGACGGTTCATAAATGTGAAGAGTAACATCGGGAAAGGAGGCAACAGCCGTTCCTTTGACGGGGTGCTGGGTGTTGTTACCGAAATTAGTCCGCAGAACAGTAGCGCAGCCTTTATGCAGTTATTCGGATCTTTGAGCGACAGCTGTCTCCTTCTCAACCCGTAGCGGGAAGTGGCCATCCCCAGTGCATTCTTAGCCGTGAAATAAATTGTGCATCACAAGATCCGAAACACTAAAATGTGGTAGCATATTCACGTCCTCGTCGATGTAAGCAGAAATTGTTCCGGATGTTGTCTTTCTTCGCGCGCCGTGGTCCGTTTTGTAGAGAACGTCAGCCGATCTTCTTTCAGGAGATTGACAGCGCCCTTCGTCTGCAGAAAGTCCCTCCAACACTTGGTACGCACCACGATTTCACCGCCATACACAAAACCACGGATGCCAACCTGCGTTGTGCATTTGCAGTGGTGATGAAGTGACTGTCATGCGTATCCTCGGGCCAGACTATGGCTTAAAGATGTGACGTTGAAGTCTCGGGTGTGCGCATGGCTCATTAATGAGCAATCGGCACCGGTGTCCAGTAATGCGGTGAAATCGCCTCCACCAACCGCTACATACAAATCGGAGGTAGTGCGTCGCATGCTGTCGCTACCTGGCCCCAGCGAAATCTCGTTGAATCGGCTGGATGGTAACGGGAGATCCACGCATTTCCCAACATAAGCGGCCTGCTTCCGGGAGCCAATGGTATTGGTTATATCAGCGAGATTTAAGAGAGCGTCGGCCGGAAAGCGGGGACTGGGAAAATAGTAGCTCGTCGGGGACGGAGAACGACTTCATGATAGCCGGACGTGGTAGAATAAATGTCGGGCAGGTAGCTGGGAGGCGATCTCGATTGATCGTTCGCCATTCCTACGGCAGGGGCCGTCAAGTACAAAGCCTCGCAGGACCACGCAGTTTTTCGGGAATACGGGCACTCCCTCTAGAGGTGACTCGCTTCAACACAATCAAAACAGGGACCGATTGTCTAGGGCCCGCCATACTTCTCTTATATGGTTGCTAAAAGGATGGTGCAGTAAAACCACGACCAGCAGACTGTGGCTGCACTTCTGGAGGTGCGGTATTGATATCGTAGCCCGATGTCAGAGCCTAGCCTAGGACAGCTTTCTCCCGTTGATATGGTAGGAACGTCTGGTAGTTGTTCAGCGCCACACGCACCTCCTCGTGGAGGACTTCAGTCAGTGAAGGAAATGATTCTGTATCGTTAGGTATCTTGAGGGCTGCAGTTGCTCTCTTACTGCGTACGGATCAGGTTTCGTTCCGCATCCGGTTCGCGACCGAGATGCATAAAATTTGCGTCAGGCCCAGTGCTGTTGATGTGGAGATAGTAATGGCGCCTCGATGTGGCAGTGGCACCTCGATGGTGGCGGCATCGCTGATGAACTCTGCCGCCGTGTGCGATAGGCTGCACACTCATCACGCAAAAAGCAATTGGTTGACGCCTTGCATTAGGTGACGAGGCTTCATTTCCTTGAAGAACATACTCTCACTCTTCCTCTGGGATTAGTTGCGCAAGTGCAGCTCAGCTTCGGCTCTCACCCGGTGGTCGGTACTCAGAAAAGTGGCCTTGATGTCGCGGCAATAGGCATTCCCGGGATGACAACCAGCTTCATATTTTTCAGGCCATGTCCGCGTAGACATCAAAAGCGAAGTAGACATTGTGAAGCTTATGCTCATCGCTCAATGTGTTGTAACGGACGACACGCTCGAAAACCTCAAGTCAGCCTTCGCCGTACTCGAATATGTAATGAAAAGACGGTTTTATTCGCGGCTAATAGCACAAGATGTGCACGTGAAGCCAGCTCCCAGATACATTGCAGCTGGTCCACGGCCGTCCGACCTGGCAACGGCCAGAAGGCATCAAAATTCGGAGGAGGGGAGGGAGGGGGCAGGCTCTTCAAGTAGGCGGCAGCCGAGGAGGTGGTGGACTAGAGTAAGCTCCCTAGGGACAGGTAGGTTATTCAGGACTGGAATCATACGTTACGCTGCCTTCATCAGATTTGAAGCGGGATAGAAAGAGCGGCCCTGCCAACTGAGTTCATTGCGAAAGACATCACAATTCATACGCCGGTGTTCATCAGGCATATAACATTCCAATAAAAAATGACATTTCGAAGGAAGAGCATATCACAGCCAAAACAAGGCTTCATAAAAACAGAAACACGATAAAATGGCTTGTTCTAAAGACCTGCAGGTGGCCGCCACTGTCGAATAAAGGCATATAAGTAAGTTTGACTTTTTTCACCAAAATATGGAGCACAGCTGTTACCAAGACGTACGAGTAGCCAGCAGTGTCCAGTTTCTGAAGCTGGTTGTCAAAGCCAGCATGCATGCAATGTTTGCAGCACATTGACAGAGCAGCATCTGGCAGGTCATGGCGAAGCTTCGTTTCATGATTTTGGAATGGGCACTGCTGACCGTCATGAGAGTGTTTAGGATTTGGTTTTGTCATCTAGCACACACGATCTTTACCAAAGAAATCAAACAGAACGTCTAGAAGCTAGATTTCTCGCCTTCAGGCAGTTCACAAGTGAAGGTAAGGCCTTGAAAAGTGTCTCTAATAATACCCAGAACATCAGCAACTGCTTCGCAAAAGCTAAAAACGTGATTCCTTCAAATCCTTTAAAATATTCCCCAGTAAAGCGAAAAACCCGCCTGACAGGTTTCCTGTTTAAATGCGCACGCATCAGCTTGTCAGTGCACGATAAAAGAAATGTGAATAAAAATAAGAGCGATAGCGGAACCATTGCAGATTACAGCTTTTTGCAAACAAACCGTCTAGTTAAAACAATGACATTGGAGTGTAGATAACATCTAAAAAGGGATACTAAATTATTCCATGTTATCCCGATGGCGTTATGAAAGTGCGCTTCATTAAAATTATTTATGCTTTCGCGAATGGCTGTAACGATTCCTTCGTGAGGTAAATAATAACACAAGCGAGGCTTTGTCCAATCCTATACTTCAATTTCAGGTACAATAGAGTCCGACTTCCTAATAACATAAGGATCATCCACTATAAGGTATTTTAGAGGCCGTTGTAGATACTGATAAAGTGATGTTGTTTTCTTCAAATTGCTAAGCGTGCTATTGGCTTTTTAGTAGGCTGCGTGCAGAAGCGCACCATTGATGTTGGCTAAGGTGCTATGGTTATGCCTCGTCCGCAGAAATAAATATGCGCGCACTGGCTCCTCCATGAAATAAATTGTGGCGGACCCGACGCATGGTTCGCAAATTGCGCTCGATGTGGAAGCTTTATGGGAAGTTGAGGCCGCACCTGAGCGCTTTCAAATAATCACCACGTTTTTTAAGTGGTCAGAGCAATGGGCAGCTGATCCCAAGGATGCGGGTTCCAAATCTCTCTTGGCGGTCGCTTTTACCGAGGTATGAAACAAAGCGGCCATTTTCTTTGCAATGTCACTGAAAGTTTCCAAGGTGGTAGAAATTTCCGTAACCCTCCACTATTGGCGTCGTTCTCAGGCTGGGCAGTTTTTTAACCAAACGAGGACGACACAGAAACGGACAAAGAATACAGGAAATTGAGCTTTCGAACTTTCAAGCCAATTTGGGAAAACGTTTTTGTTGGAGATAGTGGAAATAACCGCCCATACTTAATTTGTTTTATTGCAATGGTGAAAAATCTCGGTGAACAGCTTCAAATGATTGCTGCTGGAAAAGTAGCATATCGGCCCAGTGGCCGTGTTTGTGCATGGCGGAAGTCCGGCTATGCTACATACATAAAAAAGAAATATCAATAAATAAAAATAGGGCCGCATACACCTAGCTTTATGAGTTTACTTTTCATTCATTTTGAATGAGGCTGGCTTCCATGAAACAACCAAGGAGAAGCATTCAGTCTTGAGACATGCCGGACTTTGTCACATGTGCCAGTTCACGATCATCATCAACAGCAATAGACTGACTATACCGACAGCAGAGGAAATGCCTGTCCCATATTAGGCCGATTACCGCTGTTCTGCGCTAATGTCATCCACTAGACTAGTGCAAGCCTCTCAACCTCATCCGCCCACCTAATTTTCTTCCACCGAAATCTGTTGTTTCCTTTCTTTGGAGCACAATTGATTACCTTAACAATGAATAAATGCTGCCACTCTGCAGAAAAAGATTACATAGTAACATAACGTTATTCCCCTGGCATATGTTACAGCTCACAAAAAGAGATTACCACATTTGCATGGAAATGGTGAACCAAAAATCAAGAAGGGCTCATACCATTTGCACTCTATGAGGGTCTACTTATATTTCAGCAAACTAGAAGCGTAAAATATGCTATCATATGTAACCTAACGACTACAGCAACAACATTCCCTCTTCTAAATTAATTGCGTCGTGTGCACTACAATGAGCATAGTCACACAAAAATACAGAGAAGCATCATCATTTTTATTGTCCTTCAAGCGCTACTGGGTGCAGCATGGAGATAACATTTTTATTGGTTGCAGTTTTTACATCTTGCTGTAGCTTGTATTTGCGTCAAAAATCCTAATTGACTGTTTACCAATTTCCTCGGGTTGACATACTTTAACACAATATTCCCATTGAACGCTCTGCTACGAGACCAGCGTTCTGCCTTTAGACCGTCGCAGACGTGACTCCTTGAGGTATACCGTCCCAGATGGCGCTTCATTGCTTCTGTTAATATTTATTTTGTAGTTACACAACCACCAGAAGGAAATACTTATTTATATTATTGCGCATGAAATGTTTTTATTTGAACATTGGTTGCTGACGGAATATGGGAAGCGGAGAATGAAGCCAACGAACACGCTTCTCAAGTCTTCATTTTCTTCAGCCTCGAACGCTGTCGCCGCGTGGCATAGCAATGTATTCAATTGGCATTCAATTCATAGCTAGACCATTAGCATTCAATTCGGTCCCAAGCTGAATGTATTCGTATTTGATTACGTTTTCAAAAAAGTATTATTATCATATCCAAGGGAACAAACGCATTAATATGAACAGACAACATATACCGCCTTCTGTAAAAAGTGCGCAGAAAACGCAAGCTTCTACCATTTCCTAAACACTGAATAAAGAGTGACTCACTGACATGTTCAATAATTTAGCTCATTTTGCCTCCTTTTTTGATCGCCTTAACTTTTAACTGGGCTGTTTTAGAGCCACTTCGTGTTTATCAAAGAAAGTAAAATATGTCATCCCAACGCGTGGATTTCTAAGCCATAATGGATAAAACTGTCGATGCTGCCACTGGGGGTGTATTTTTCTACATTCTGTGCACTTGCAGATACGAAAGTGGTGGACTCGTATACATATGTATACCAGCTAGACCATCAGCACAGAGTAACCATTACAGAACTGTCTAAACGTAAGCACATGGCCTGGGAACATGCCGAGAAATTTTGATCAAAATTTTGAGTGATAGTAATGCCTAATTACCGCATCGCTTAACTCAGAGTCAGCATTATACAGATTATCCCTGTTAGATTTGAAAGAAGCACTGTTCTGTCAGTGTTAGGCAAAATGACATGTTCTGGTTTATGCACACTCTTAGAGTCGTACGAGAACAGTTCGCTGCCTACGTTCAATTTTGTTTCTCGTATTACCTTCCTACGTGATGTGTGCTAGGAATGAAATTTTGACTTTAGATATCTGCCCAGACATCTCGTGAGGCTTATTCTAATGCACACGTACGAAATAATTAAATACGCAAAAAGAATTCAGGAGTGAAAGTTAAGAAACAAGCATTTGCTAGCCAGCAGGGAGAACGAAACTGAATTAGATAAACCTGACAGGTTTGAATAATTTTTACTGCATTTTATATCTTCTGAACGCTTGGAAGTTTACTTCGTGAATGTATTATGCACATTGAATTTCAGCTGCACTACTACCGCAGACATGAAGAGTTTCTTACGTTTTTTCAAACCTCATATTAAAGCAGTAAGTACGTTGGCTCAGAAACTTCTTTTTTACAAACAAACATTTTTCTATTTTGACCCTCCACGTGATGCTGAGGGTTTATTACAATGTTTGAATACTTATGACCTCAGCTTTATTTGCGTTCATGTGTCCGGCAGAACTGCGAGGATTAGCTTTTGTGTGCTTCCAAAGAAGTGTTATATTAGAGATGACATAAATCCGGTCAGTTTCTGCAATGCCGATTTCTGGCTCCCGCTTTTTGTTTTTCTGGAGAAAGATCACGTAAGAAACGACGAGCATCATAAGTACAATAGTAACAGCGGCGTTGAACCGAGGACCTTGTGCAAACTGGTCAGGCTTCAACGATAACTTGAGGGAGTCAGCACCAGTCATATCATTGGGCTTTTCATTCTGTGCAAAATGTCCAACATGAGAATGTTGTGGGGCGAGGTCTTTCATCCCATATACCTTCTCGTCTCCTGAAGACTGACCTTGCCTGCATATGTCTAGGAGCGTCAACCTGGGTTTGGCATCTGACTTCGTTTCTTTGATCTTTTCAAAAGCATTAGGTGACATACGTTGCGCGGTTGATTCTTCGACACGTGGTTCGACACACATAAAAACTATAAATTCCCTGTTCGCACAACATTCCTGCGAGTCAATGGCAGCAGCAGGACAGGTGGGAAGCAGGCCGCGATGGGCGACTCCCCGAAATCTTTGCGACTGCGGAACCACTCGATGATCGGCATGAGAAGAAATGCTTCTTGAACAAGTTGCCGCAATCGAGCGACCGTCACTTTCACCTCCACTAGCAGCGAAGTTTTCGCCATGTATCCCTTGGGAGGCTGTGCGCAAAAGATCCCGTGGTGGTCGAAGCACAAGCAGTGCTGTATGCGGCTTACTGGACTCGGGATTGAATGTTGACCCAGGTATCTTGCATTCAAAGCTGCTCAATGCCACAGGCTTTCTCGGTTGCGGCGATGAGTGAACATCGCGTGGAGCATTTGATGGGAGAAGACGTGCGTTGCCGCTCCCAGAAGTGTACGTGCTCTCCGATGCGCCGGCTGCTGCGTGCGGCCCAATAAGATCTAAAAGTAAGTAAGAAATGAAACCTACTGCGTGACGATGCAATGATTTAAGACTATGAGAGCCCCCCAGTGCCCCTGCACGGTCTCAGTGTCAAAATTCTAGCACTGAGTACAAAACAAATAGGTGGTGTGAAAGTTAAGTCAAGCGTCCCGACATGCAACACAAATTTCCAGCACAATCCACACTGAGATTAGAATCCATGGTATTTAAACAAATTGTATCGAAGTGAGCGTTGGCGTGGTGGTTCAGTGGTTAAGCAATAAACTGCTCATCCAGAATACGCGGGTTTCATTTCAATAGATGAAAGACGGTCTTCGTCGTGTACTGTAGGATATCAAGTCTTGCTAAATTATTCTAGCGGGTAAATTGCCTGAGCATTTCACTATGACGTCGCTCACAGCCGTTATTGTTGTGGGAAGGTTAGCCTTATATAAAACGCAAGTGTCGGAATAAATGAAGTGGCTTATTGTGCACCCTTTGAAAAGTGATTTTTGAAGTCGCCACTACATGCCACTGAACATTAGTAAAATGCTGTATTGTGCTATTTGATATACATTTATGCTACCGCAGCGTAAAGAAACGAGAGAAAGGAAAACAAAACGCAAACGCGGACTTGCAACAAATTGTTATATTTTTAAAGTTTTTTTACACATAAGGACAGTTAAAGGCTTGAATTTGTTCTTTTCTACATGAACGTTTAGCGAATAAACCGACAGCAGTGAGTAGGTGCCTGTAATGTGTTTTCTTTTAGTGAACCCCCATTTTTTCCGCTTTGTATCATGGCGCTCATTAGTACATTGTGTTTGGTAAATCACAGCCCACAGACGTATTAAGTGATTAGGTTATAGCACTCGCTCACACCCCGCGCTCTGGCAGGTTGTCGCTTCCGTCGCTTAATCTTAATTAAAGATGCATCCGGCAAACTCTACACTGGGGCTCTACTCAGTGCAGCCTAGTATCCGTTGGAGCAGCTGCAATAATTAGGATGCGATGCAACAAGAAATTACTAGAATGCATCATTTTTATCATAGTATGGCGAAAAAAGATTGTCTACGGAAGCTGGCCATTCGGCGCCGTCACCAAGAACTACAGTCACGGTTTTTGCAACGCCGAGAATACTGCACTGCTTCATCGATCATGTAGAGGGCAGATATATATGCACTCGTTCTGCTTATTGCCTTTTTGCTCTTCACGTTCCAAATAGCTACATGCATTTCGAAAGTGGGACGACGAAACCCTTCAAATCAAAATTGCCTTGAAAAGCTGTGGGGAGCAACCAGAGGTTGGAGCATTTTGAAGCGCATAGAGAAAGCACGCGATATAAACAAATATCTCACAATTCGGTTCTAAGGTGGTTGCACAGGTTGCCGTTCCAGCTTTTTGGACTCAATGAGCGAGAATCCATGCCTTGACGGTGCGTACCTGGGAACGTGTCGTCCATATCCTGGCCGTCGACCATACGACACTCAGCCCCGCCGGCAGCACTAGAACTCAAGGCTTGTGCGTGAGCGCAGAAATGTAGTCCGGCATTGGCCTCTAGTTGAAGGTGGCCTCAACCATGATCAGCAGAGCAGTCTTTTTTGCCGTCTTTTGAAAGGCGTACAACGTCTATAGTACGCCAGGGAACTTCTTTTCCTTCTTTCTTGTCTTTTTGAAGAGGGCGCATGCATAGACGGGGAGATTGGATGAGGTTTACTGCCATATATATATAAATATAGAATAGAGGCGGACAATTTGACAGATATAGCTGCCTTAATAATTTTGAAAATAGAAACGAAAATTATGGATATGGGTGAAGTGAGGGGATGAGGGGAGCGCTTTTCTGTCAAGAAGATTTATCGAACGACGCATATTATTATAGCCCCATTATCAATGCCAACTGAACGGGGCACTAAGAACTAAGAAACCCCAACCCACTCCAACTTAGTTTCAAAGATCTGATGGAATCAGCCCTTTTTTCTACAAATAACGGCGGTATAAATCTTTCCTTACCGTTTTATGTCGACTCTTCAATCACTCTTTATGATAGGAGAGACGAGGTTCACAGAGGCGCTTGGAAGTAATACGAAAGATGTATCCCTGTTTTGAAAGAGGGCTTTCCTCAGTCCGAAAGGCATTAAGACATCGTCCTTTTTGCCCTCGTAGACTAGTACGCGACAACTGGTTTGAAACACCGATATAAGGTTTTGTGTATTATTGCTGACTGCAGTGGGTTTTTTTTTTCTTTCGTCTCAACGAATGCAGCCCAGATAAACTTCCTAGCAGGAGACGAAATAGACCTACCCAGTATTTATTGTGTGCCTATTCAGGTTGCGGGAAGTTTGGGGAATACAAATTAAGAACTTCGAACTTGTGAGCATCCCTCTTTGTTGCCTGGCTTCCTCATTAGCTTTCAGCAGTTTGCGCAGGGACTGCATCACAGGGAGTATAATTGACCTGTCTTCTGCATCCCGGACAGCCGCGAACAAAAGGTTTCCTCATCCCATGGTGGTTAAAGCCTTATTACGCAAACACTAAAATCAGCTTCGTTGGCGTCTTTCCTTCTTATCTTCCGTACCTCTCCGAAGTGCTCCCGAATTTGGCGGGTAACTTTCAGTTCACAAACGCAATACTACGAAGGACGACTTGAAGTAACAAGACGAACTTAATATACCTAACAAAAAACACGGAGCACAGAAAACGTGTTTAAAAAACACAGCAAGGCGACCACAGTTTAAAAAAAGGACCTATTTACACTGCACGCTGCTCCGCGAGCAGGCTTGTTGATTAAAACATGAGATCATAGTCTCTCTGTGATGACTTCGTCTGAGGCAGGGCGGGCCTGATACCGCTACCGTAGCTTTGTCCAGAACCCGCCATCGCCGCTTCCAAAAACCCGCGACAAAAATTTTTGGACGCGGAGAAGCACAAAAATCGCAGCGCTTATGAAGTTATGCTCCTCCTCCTCAGTCTGCCAGAGAGCACCCGAGCCTTCTAGAAGTTGGGTGAGCGTGCGGCGCCTCATCACGTCCCCAGTGAGAGAGGAGACCGTGACATGCAGTACGCTATACGCGCAAGCATCCATGCCTTTTCGACCATGTCGAGTGGGTGAGGAAGCGCCGCACAGCAGCAGAGATTAGAGTGCCTCGATGTTAGCGTCGCCCAACCGAGGCACCCTGGCTGATAATGCGTAATCGGCTGGGCTTCCGTCTGGAGGTTTCATGGCCTTTCCGTATGCGCCTTTTTCTCAGGCGTGCGTGCCGAAACATTTCCAAAAGCACCACCGCGACCTTTCACAGACCAATACATCGAAGCCACGATCGCCCTATTCACAGTGCTACAATGGTTCCGGATAATATTGTGATCCAGGACGGCAAGCCAGAGAGCAGATAGAAAATGTCCCGTGACAAGGAGAGGAGTTGTTCCGTGTCATGGAATGGGATACGCAAGGCGCTATCAGCCATGAACTGATGGCCACCTAGCACGGATCATCTGTATTTTGCCTTTTCTGAAAAAATAAATATGTGGAAATGTAATGAGCCGCTTTTAATCAATGCCCGTGAGCCTGGCACGAGCGCTCAAGCCCACATCACTGCCCGCTTCTGCCTCGTCTGCAAACAATACCCCGGGCCATAGCGGGACCGTTCAGATCTTGGATAAGGAGGAAAGACGAAGATGAAGAGATGAATGATATGAGACCAGGCGTGTGAAGACAGAAGAGAAGGATTTTGGATTGGAAAACATTTATTGTCAGCAATGAGCGATTTGTGGGCGCTACACTTAGATAGCCTCAAGACCGTTGCTCTCGGCGACCTTTTGAGCCCACTCAGTAGCCCGAACTTGTGTTAACGGGTCTGATCTGGCCAGTATAGCCTCCCACCGCTCAAAAGAAGGGACTGGTAGTAGGTCCACTGGTGGCGGCGCTTTTTTGCAGCTCCATAATATGTGATCATATCCTGCTATTTCGCCGCAATGTTTACAATTTGGATTGTATTGTGCTGAATATATGTGCGCTAATTTAGAACGGATGAAGAAGGCACGCGTCTGAAGCCGACGCCAGATTACTTCTTGCCTTTTGTCTAGTTTCTTGTCTGGTGGAGGATATATCCGCCTTTCTAGTTTAAAGTGATTAGTGTAGTCATGAAATGAGATTAGTGCATCTGTCGAGAAATTGGGAGAATCAATCTGGCTCACTGCTCGGCTGACATAACCTCGAGCTATACTGTGAGCCAACTCGTTTCCTTTGTTCCCCGAGTGTGCCGGCACGCATATTAATTCCACCTCTTTTTGGTTCCAGTCTTTATATGTTAAAATTCGCTCTGTCTCTTTGGAGATCATGCCCCTCGCAAAATTGTTTATAACAAATTTGGAGTCGCTAATTATGGTAACCGCTTTGGTGCTGACCATCTCCATGGCGATAGCCGCCTCCTCCACTGTCCCTGAGTAGTTTGTTTTTATTGAACCTGCCATTAATGTTTTACCCCAGTCGTTCACGCCCACGATAGCAAAAGAGTTGCCTCCTTTGTATTCCGCCGCGTCTACATAAACAGTGTATTTTGAGCCTTCTAACTTGGCCTCACGGGCCCTTGCTCTTGCTTTTCCCCTGCCTTCATGAAAAACAGGGTGCATGTTTTTTTTGGTAGCGGTTTAATAGTAAGTGCGTTGCTGACTTCAGTCGGCAGTTTTACTTGTGCATTTATTTCAGGGATTCTATCGTGTAGTCATAATTTACCCAGGATTTTCCATCCCGTGGATGTGGTGGCGAGCCTCTTTAGCTGTGTTATCATATGTGCCTCGCATAGTTCCATGGTGTTATCGTAGACCCCCAGTTTAAGAAGTCTTTCCGTAGCCCAAGTAGCACACATTACGTGGCCCACCTGGGGCCCGTATGGGCAAGTTGGGCTTAGGTAACCACAATAACACCCATGAGGGCCCCCTTTAGGGATCAAGCGGGCTAGCCCAAATTGGGCTTGCCCCTGCTTTTTCCATCGGGGCATCATATAGGCGCCGAAAGGTCTAACTGATTACATATTCCCACATCTGGCCCTTAAAGGTCCCGCTTGAGAAATTTTAGGGCCGATGCAAATAAAATTTGGGCTCTGTGTAGGAAATGCCAGGGCTAATCTAATTGGGGCTGCCCACTCAAAAGCCGAATAGGTCCCGCATGGGCCGGGGCGGGGCTAAATACGGGTATGCCCGCAAATTGCCTACATGGGACCCTTGAGGGGTACTTGAGGGAAGGTCAGACGAAAATGTGGAATTCATGCAGAAATTCCTGGGCTGCCCCAAATAAGGCTGCCAACGAAAAACCTAGATAATTTCCGCATGGCCATTAGCGGGGCAGGCAAGTACTCCTTCCCGCTTCTGCCCGCATCGGTCTCTTGCGGGCCAATTTAGGGCAGATGCGATGCAAATGTGGGCCTAAAGCAAATAGATGACGGCCTAGTCCGATTGGGGCTGCCCACGCAAAAACCGAATAGGTCCTACATGGTTTGCGGCTGGGCTGAAAAGCGAGCACACCACCACGCTGCCCACACGGGTATTTCTTGTGGTACTTGTGGGAAAATGCAACATATATTCGTAGTCCATACAGTAAAAAAAGGTCAGCCCAATTGGGGCGGCCTATAAAAGGCCGCAGTGGGCCCCAAATTGGCCGTAGGCGGGCATACCGCTCTGCAACGTCTCCACCCTATCTTTAAGGCACCATTTTATTTATGTGAATCATGTTATACCGGCCACTAATTGCCTCTTCTGGAGGTTTCACATAACTGTCCTAAGCATATCTATGCAATGAATAAAGACTATCTATGTTTACTCTACAAACTACGTTAATTATGCAGTATCGACAGAAAATATGCAATGGTAACTCTTCCGCTTTACGAGTATGTACTGAACGACCTCCAAATGTTTCCTACGGCATTACTATTCTGCACGCAGCACCGAAATAAATATTCAGACCAACATGTTGGGGTGATGTGGGCCAGCCCACATTATTGTAGTGTTGGGAATAAATTTCTCTCATGTTACTGAGTGTAGCATACAAGCAAAAAAATAGTGCTTAATGTTTCACACTTGATTATTGGAAATTTGGCAGCCCTGAAAATGCCCGATTCAACCCATGAGGGCAGCACGTGGGTCAGCCCGAAACGGACTGGCTTTCGCACATCCCGCGCCTGTACAATTCAGGTATTGGAGGGATTAATCGACTTAAAAATTAAAACCGTGATCAATGGGATGTCACTGCCTGCACAAACGTGGGACCCATTAATAGTTCTGGTGTGCCGCCCACATTCGTCTACCTGGGCTGAATGCGGGCAGCCCTATTTGGGTTGAATGCGGGCAGCCCCATTTGGGCTGCCCACACGGATACAGTTTGGGACCGATCACGGCGAAATTGGGCAGCCCACGCGGGGCCCCTCTGGGTACGTGTTGCAAATCGCGCATGGGGCCCGTATGGGCTGCCCTCACGGGCCCAATGCGGGCCCCTACGTCACAGCCCACTTTGTGCTACTTGGGAGGGGTACAGTGGGGTGGCCCCAGTGCTGCTTTATATGCCTGCCTTATGATCGTTTAAATTTTGTTCTTTTCTGCCACCCCTAGTTTGAGGTAGGGGATGGTGTACACTAATCTGCTAATCACAAAAGCCTGAACAATTCGGCACAAATCTTTCTCTTTGACCCCGCGTCTTTTGTTGGCTATTCGCCTTATAAATATGGTTGTCATGTTAATTGTTGACTTAAGTCGATTTGTTATTTCTGTGTTCTTTCCATTTTTTTGCATTATCAGAACTAAGACCCTGATTTTGTCCACTCTGGTTATCGGTGTGCTATTTAATTCCGCGTTGATATTGCGTTTTTTGTTCCTCGGATTACCAGAAGTTCCGATTTGCTTGGTGAGCATTTCAGCCCTGCCCATTCCGCATATTCTTCAACAATGTCGATTGCTTGTTGAAGATTTTCTTCTATTTCCACATCGTTGCCTGTGCATGTCCATAACGTGACATCATCAGCATATAGCGTGTGTTTCACCCCTTTCACAGTTTTCAGTAATGGTGGGAGGTTCTTTAACGCTAGGTTGAAGAAGAAAGGGGAAAGAACTGAGCCCTGAGGGGTGCCCTTGTCTCCTAGCTTAATTGTTTCAGACCTGATGTCTCCAAGGCTTATTTCTGCTGTTCTGTCGGTTAGAAAATCCCTAACGTAATCGTAATTCCTCTTGCCAGGGGCAATTTACTCCAGATTATTTAATATGGCTTCGTGTTTGACATTATCAAAGGCTTTCTGTAGATCAAGGCCAAGTACAGTTTTTGTGCCCCCTTTATTGGGCGCGTCAATTATAACTGCTTTGAGTTGAATCATTACGTCCTGCGTGGACAGCTCTCTCCTGAAACCTAGCATTGTTTCGGAAAATACCTCCCTTTCCTCTGCATACTCCTGAAGTCGGTTTAGTATTACATGCTCCATCAGCTTCCCTAGGCACGATGTTAGCGATATCTGCCTGAGGTTGCCTACTTCAAGTTTCTTCCCAGGCTTCGGAATGAAGACCACTTTAGCATGTTTTCACTCTGAAGGCATTCTACCTCGTTTGCATACCCCATTAAGAAAGTCTGTGAGTGCTGTGACTTATACTAAATCTAGGTTTCTCAGCATTTTATTGCTGACCCCATCTGCTCCCGCTGCTGATGTGGTTCTTAGCTAACTCATTGCTCTCCATACCTCCGCCATTGATATGTCTCTATCTAGCTCTGTGTTCACTGGTCCTCGATATGGTGCAGATGAACCCCCTTTGAACGTATTAGGGTATCTGCTCTTCAATTCCTCTATGAGATCTTCAGCCGTGCCCTGGTATTTATGAACCAATCTTTTCAGCTGTCCTTGAGCGGCGGTCTTTGTTTGTCCTGGATAATAGCAAGTGGCGAATAAGTTGCCACGTGTTTTTACACCCAAGTTTCCAATTTGATTCAACGCAAACCTGCTCCCAGTGTTGACTCTGAAGTTCGTTCGCGTATTCTTCTATCGGTCGTTCAAATGTAGACATTCGCTTCTTTAGCCTTCTATTGCGCCTCTGCTTTTTCCATCTTTTCGTAAGGTTCTCGTGGGCTTCCCACATGTGGGCCCACCTCGAATCTGTAGTATCATTTCCGGCGGTTGGGATCTTTTTAGTGCGTGTGTTTACATCACTTTTGAGTCGTTCAATCCATTGATTTAGGTTCACGATCTCCCTCGGAGCGGTTCTGTCCTTGACTTTTCTAAGAGTATCCCAATCTGTCAGCTTCTTTTTGTGCAGCATCCCCTTCAGCGGTCTGGTATGTATTTCAATCTCTATAATATAGTGATCACTACCTAAGGTGCGTCCTGTGTTTGAGCACTTCTCGCCCTCAAGGTCTCTGCCCAGCGTCAATTCTGGGGACGTGTCTACACTGATGCTGTTGCCTCTCCTTGTGGGGTCTTGTGGGTTGTTTAGTATTGTTAGTCTTAAGTGTTGAATTTCCGTCCATAGTTTGTTTCCTTTGTGGGAGGTCATCCTATATCCCCAATCTGGTTGCGGGGCACTAAAGTCTCCAGTGATTATTAGCCCTTTCCTGTCAGCTAGTCTTATGGCTTTCCGTAAAAGATCTGCCAGCCCTGCCCCTCTGTTTTTGGGCGAGCTGTACGTATTCAGAATAAAGGGACTGTTGTCTCCCTTTGTGTTTGGGATTAGTTCAATCATAAGATAGTCTTCACTCGTGTTTTCGAGTTCGTGTTGTATTGCTGTCAAATTTCTCTGCACTAACGTAGCCGTGAACGACCCAGGTTTATGACCCCTATAAGGCCGCAGTGAAAAGCGACTCGCACGTGGAGTCGCGCTGGCGGTCGATCCCCCCCCCCCCCCCCCACGCGCCGAGGCCAAGGAGCGAGCGCTGTTTTTTTTTTTCTTTTTCTCCCCTTTTCTTGGGCGCGGGCTCGCAGGGCGCATGGGAGGCCTGGTTTGTTTCGTCCTTTCGCCCCGAGGCGTCGCCAAGACGCGAACGCAGCCGGGAACAACAATGGCACGTTTCTGCGAACCACCTTACGGCCAGCAGAGGGCGACAATAGGCGCGACCCCTGCCCCCCCCCCCCCTAGTAGGCAATCAGCCCAGCGTTCTCCCGCTGTGCCGCGAGACATTCCACGCGACGGCGACTGTACACTGCTCTGGGACAGTGCTCCCCACCCCCTTTTCCTCGAACGGGACGGCTGAGTGACCTCGTCTTGAGATCCCCCGCGGCGTTTTTTTCACAAAGGCACAGCTGCAAGGTCGCGTCGCAAACACGCTGAGGAGGGGAGGCAAAGACAGGCGCCGTGTGAAAGTGTTTGGGGACCGGCGAGTGGAAAGAGTGTGTGTTTTGATTGTTGTATTTTTATTTGAAGTAATTAAGGACCTGGGTCCGAGATTATTCCCAACCCACGGGGGTTGTGGCATGTTTTTTAATAATTTGATTGGCTGCTTTATTTTCGGGGCGGATCACCGAAGGTGACCGCCCTCGGGCCTTTGTTGATGTTTGTCGTCAAAAAGCGGTCCTCGGACCATGTTTGTCAGTCAAGATTGAGGCTCCGTGCTTAGCACGTATTTACAGTCCCTAGGCTTTAACCGAGATGCTCGGTAGAAAAGTAAGGGCTTGTAGTGACTTCTCTGTGTGAGAGTCTATTTTGTTTTAAGTTGCAGTTGTCTGTGTGACTTGTTACTGTAACTGTTTGCCAATGTAAATAATATTTTTCATCTGTAAATATATATCTCCTCCTGACCATCATCAGATCATCGTCTACTGTTCTCGTCGTCTGCTTCTGTATCGGCCGAACAACGAACATAACATCACTGGCGCAGCACGACAGGGTTCGGCAACCAGCGGCCACGAGCATCACCCAGAGCACCCAGGCCCTGGTAACCCACTAGGCAACAAGCGTCCGCACGTCCAGCCAGAAGCAGCAAGGTGATCCAGGCCCCGAACCAGAGGCAGCGTTCTGCTGAAGGACTCCGACGAGGCTGCGGCACCATGGGACGGAGGCCCCAACTGGCGACACCAGCACGGGTAAGCGGGATTTCTTGCGCTTTGTTGAAGTGGCTATGGCTCAAGTGTAAAGTGGCGTATGGTTTTAACACGGAGCATGATGGCGAGCGTAGGCGAGAGAGAGACAGGGGGAAATATAACAGATGACAGCGAGCAGTCGGAGCATGCGACAACTCAGCCGGTAGCAGGAGCGCTACTTGAAGTAGCCGAGATGTCGGTATCCGATGCGGTTGCAATTCGCCGCATGGAACTAGATTTTGAGCTGGAAAAATGGAAAATTCTTTCACAGGAACGCCTAGAGTTACAGAAACTTGGGCTAGATCCAGCGGTTGCAATGGCGATAGCGGGAAGCGGGCAGACGTCTGTAAGGTCAGACATTGACGATCAGCGTCAAATGGGACCCGATCCAGTCTCCCAATGCGCTAAAGTCCTTATGGGACTGAAGCTGCCGTGTGACGCGGACGTGCCGTTATGGTTCGAGGAAGTCGAGAGAATTTTCACGACGTTCAAGGTGCCGAACGAAAGCCGCGTTCACTTAATCATGCCAGCACTAGCTGAGCATGTCAGCGGCGAACAATGATAGCAAACGGCCAATTCAGTGTTATGAGTGCCGCGCACCTGGCCGCAGAGCCAAGGAATGCCCTCGCGCTTCACAAAACGTGCAAAAGAAGGAGAAACACGCTCGAGCTCAAAAGGTAGCTGTAGCCAACGTAGAGACATGCGAAACACCGGCGTCAGTAACCTCCCAGACAACCCTAGTAGCAGAGATGAAAACGCCCCAGTCATTCGACGAGGTACGCAAATCGAAGCTACAGCAGGTGGAGATTGTGTGCGCAGGGATACCGGCGACAGCTATAATTGATACCGGTAGCGAGATAACCGTGGTTAGGGAAGGCCTGGTGCCAAGTATATGTCGGGAGCCGTCCGGCTCGATAAAGCTAGTTTCGGCTTTTGGGGAGACGGTTAACGCAAAACTTGTCACTCTTGCGGTAAGCATCAGGCGGCCCACCGCACACATAGCAGGGCCCGAGGCAGTAGACATTGTGTGCGCGCTTCCTGATGCCGGCGGAGGGAGTGGATTGTTTGCTCTCCAGGGAGGATTGGGAACTGCTTTCGGAGATAGACAGTCGTTACGAGGCACTTGGTATGAATAAGGCCGGCCCTCTGTCTGAAGCAGTTAACGCGTCTGTCACCATCGCGGAGCAGAGCACAAAGGTGAGCTCTACATCACACGAGGAGCAAGCGGCGGGGCCTGAGGCAGACAAACTAATGAGTGGTGAGCAGGGTGCGGCGACGGAACAGCCCTCTGAAGTAGATCTGGTAGAAAGCGAGAAGGAAGATGTAATCTCGATCCAGGATGACGCGGACGCAGCCCTAAAACAGCGCCAGGTATTCAGATCCGACCAAGTATCAGACGAAACCTTAAAGAAAGCGTGGGCTGACGCAAAGGCAGGGAAGGCAGGCATGTTTGTTTCAGACGGTTTGTTGTATCACTGGGACTCGATCTCCGGTAGCAAAGTGAAGCAGCTTGTGCTCCCCCTTAGCAGGCGTGAAGAGGTACTCTGCCTTGCGCATGAGTCCCTTTGGGGAGGCCATTTGGGGCCACAGAAGACAAAGACCAGAATTAAGTACAGCTTTTTCTGGCCAGGCTTAGAAGGGGACGTAACGCGACACTGCAGGACATGTCACGGCTGTCAAGTCCGCTCAGACAGGCGAATTAAAGATAGGGTTCCCATCACACCTCTCACCAGACCCGACCATCCGTTTCAGGTCGTAAATGTCGATATAATCGGGCCGCTCGATGTGCCGTCGAGCAGGGGTCATAGGTACGCTCTCTGCCTCGTTGACTTGTGCACGCGGTGGCCGGAGGTAGTCTGTTCGCGATCCCTAACCGCTAGGGCAACATGCGACGCCTTGCTTACGATTTTCAGCCGCACAGGCATACCTTAGGTAGTCTGTTCAGATCAGGGAACGAACTTCACGGCGCAGCTGAAGCGTGAGATGTTAGCAAGACTGGGATGCGCGCCGCGTTTTTCGACTCCTGAAATCCGGAGAGCAAAGGGACAGTGGAAAGGTGGAACCGCGTTTTGAAGAACATGTTGTTCCATGTTATTGAGAAAGATCCCAAGAACTGGGATAGACTGGTCCCGTTCGTTCTCTGGGCGTACAGGGAAATCCCCCATGACACTACAGGCGTGGCGCCGTTCCGGCTCTTATTCGGTAGAAACCCTATCGGACTGCTAGCAATTCTGCAGCGAACATGGACAGGCCAGCAACCCCTCCCGAACACACTCAGGGAAGAACCCGCGAAGTATTTGCGACAGCTACGCGAGCAGCAAGAAGTAGCAGCAGAAGTAGCGGGTTTGACGTCGAGCGCACGTCAGGGAAGTTAAGCGCAGGCGTATAACAGGCGCGCACGGAGCAAGACGTTTGTCGTCGGAGACCAGGTATTGCTCTTTGACACAGACCCTGGCAGTAAAATGGCCCCCAAATGGCTCGGTCCATTCGTCGTAACCGCGCAAGAGAGGCAGAACTCGTACAGAATCGACAAGGGAAAAAAGGGTACAGCGATAGTGCATGCGAACAGGCTGCGACCCTACTACGCACGTGTCAGCCATGTCGGAGTAGTTTTCGAGGAAGACGAGGAGTTTGGTGAAATCGAGCACACCCCTCGGTCTGTGCCTGAGAGATGTGGTGGTTGTCTGATAGATGCGGAGAAACTCGCACACCTACCTACTCAGGGCCGCCTCGAGATTTCGGAGGTGTTTGCCGCTTACGCTGGTTTTTTCAGCGAAACGTGGGAGTCGCACGAGTTGGGGCACATAAGATAGAGCTGCACGAAGGCCACCAGCTCAAACGCACTTTCCCATATCGCGTGCCGGAGTTATTAAGGAGTGAGGTGAGCCGCCAGTTAAACGAGTTGCTAGACCTCGGGCTGGTGTATCCGGTGGAAAGCGAGTGCGCCCATCCCGTTGTATGCGTGGGTAAGAAGGATGGATCGGTGCGCATGTGTGTTGACTATCGCGCTTTAAACGCAGCGACGCGCACGGACGCCTTTCCAATGTCACCCCCTAAAGAGCTCATCACGAGGGTGGGCCGCGCTAGGTATATCACTCTTATCGACTTGCGACGCGGATACTGGCAGGTGCCGGTAGCTCCGGAGAGCCAACATCTTACCGCCTTCGTAACTCACGAGGGACAATATGCTTGGCGCGTCATGCCGTTCGGGCTAAAGAACGCCGCGGCCACCTTTCAGCGGATAATGAACACCCTCCTCTCGAAACATCAGGCTTATGCGGCCGCATACCTCGATTATATCGCCATTTTCTCTTCCTCGTGGACTGAACACTTGCGGCACTTAGAAATAATTTTTGATTTGTTGCGCGACGCCAAGCTTAAAGTGAGCCGAGAAAAGTGTCAGGTCGCACAGGCCCACATTAAGTACCTAGGACACATAGTGGGAGGCGGAACCCACGGGCCCGACCCAGAAAAGATATCGGCCATTCGTGGGCTCGTGCCTACGGAGTCTGCTAGGCTTATGTGGTTACTACCGCGATTACGTTGAAGGATACGCCGAGGTGGCCGCACCACTCACGTCTTTGACGAGGCGAGGTGTACCTAACACGATTCCGTGGAGCCAGGAAGCGCAAAACGCGCTCGACAGGCTCAAGTCAGCCCTGTGCGAAGCCGCATCGCTGAACACCCCCGACATTAAAAGACCATATTGGCTGTTCACCGACGCGTCCGACGTTGCAGCGGGGGCCTGTTTGGCGCAGATGGTAGACGAGGGACGGGAAAGGCCGATAGCGTTTGCCAGCCACCGATTCCCGCCAACGCAGACCCGCTGGTCTACGATCGAGCGGGAAGCATTCGCCATTATCTGGGCACTAAAGAAATTTGATCATTGGTTGTACGGGGCAGAAATTAACGTGGTGTCTGACCACAACCCCCTCTCCTATCTCACTACTAGTACGCCTCATGGGGCAAAACTCGCGCGATGGGCGCTGGCCTTACAGCGCTACAATGTGACGGTGACCCACAGGAAAGGGTCAAGCAATGGTAACGCCGACGCGTTAACCCGTGTCCCCAATGTGACTTGGGGCGTAGAGCAAGCACACGCTTGAGCCATGGCCTTTCGACGACGCGTGAATGTTCCCGCGTACCCGGTGCAATGTGTGATGTGACCGGTGGAGTGCGCGTGAACTTGACGTGAGGACATCCAATTGCTCGCGCGCGGAACTTTCACGAACACTGTCCGGTCCGCCAATGCAAATGTGTGATCTGTTTTGTGTTATACCCATCTTGTGTCGCGAGTTTCATTTGGTGTTCCATTCACGTGCGAATTGTCTTACATGTTTTGTTTTCTTCGCGGGTTGTTGCGGCCTTTGTTGTATTAGGCTGAAATGACCGGATTCCAAGCTCATTTACCCTCTTGGGAGGGGCGTGTAAGGCCGCAGTGAAAAGCGACTCGCACGTGGAGTCGTGCTGGCGGTCGATCCACCCCACGCGCCGAGGCCAAGGAGCGAGCGCTGTTTTTTTTTTCTTTTTCTCCCCTTTTCTTGGGCGCGGGCTCGCGGGGCGCACGGGAGGCCTGGTTTGTTTCGTCCTTTCGCCCCGAGGCGTCGCCAAGACGCGAACGCAGCCGGGAGCAACAATGGCACGCTTCTGCGAACCACCTTACGGCCAGCAGAGGGCGACAATAGGCGCGACCCCTGCCCCCCCCCCCCCCCAAGTAGGCAATCAGCCCAGCGTTCTCCCGCTGTGCCGCGAGACATTCCACGCGATGGCGACTGTACACTGCTCTGGGACAGTGCCCCCCACCCCTTTTTTCTCGAACGGGACGGCTGAGTGACCTCTTCTCGACATCCCCCGCGGCGTTTCTTTCACAAAGGCACAGCTGCAAGGTCGCGTCGCAAACACGCTGAGGAGGGGAGGCAAAGACAGGCGCCGTGTGAGAGGGTTTGGGGACCGGCGAGTGGAAAGAGTGTGTGTTTTGAATGTTGTATTTTTATTTGAAGTAATTAAGGACCTGGGTCCGAGATTATTCCCAACCCACGGGGGTTGTGGCATGTTTTTCAATAATTTGATTGGCTGCTTTATTTTCGGGGCGGATCACCGAAGGTGACCACCCTCGGGCCTTTGTTGATGTTTGCCATCAAAAAGCGGTCCTCGGACCATGTTTGTCAGTCAAGATTGAGGCTCCGTGCTTAGCACGTGTTTACAGTCTCTAGGCTTTAACTGAGATGCTCGGTAGAAAAGTAAACGCTTGTAGTGACTTTTCTGTGTGAGAGTCTATTTTGTCTTAAGTTGCAGTTGTCTGTGTGACTTGTTACTGTAACTGGTTGCCAATGTAAATAATATTTTTCATCTGTAAATATATATCTCCTCCTGACATCATCAGATCATCGTCTACTGTTCTCGTTGTCTGCTTCTGTACCGGCCGAACAGCGAACATAACATCACTACCCCTTTGTAATTCTAGCGGGGTATACGTGGCGTAGCCGGTTACTTTTACTGTGCCGCTTGCCTCTTGTAGCGCGATTACATCGGGTGTGTTTTCAATTTTTTTAATGTGTGCCTGCAGGTTCCCTCTCTTAGAGTGGAAACCTCTACAGTTCCACTGCCACATTTTAATTTGGTGGTGAGGGGCCATGATGTCCTAGGACTGTTGCTGCGGTGGAAGCTGAGGGTGGGCGTTGCCGGCAACCGGGGGAAGCCTTGCTTCTATGGTTGTTAGTCGTTCCATAATTTGCTGGAAGCAAGTCATTGTTTGTTCTCTGACCATGACGAATTCCGCCGTAAGATCATCTACCTGCTCGGTTAGTTTGTCAACTCTAGCCGAAACTGCATCTATTCTGGCATCTTGGGCTCCTGCCCGCTTCATGAGTACATTCATGTCCAACCTAAGCTTGCTGTAAGTCGGGGTCGATGCTTCCTCATTCGAATTTTCTGCCACCTTTTTGGGCTTGCTGTCTTCTGTGTTTTCCTCTCTGGGTAGAGGTCTTTTCGCGGAAATAATCCACCGAATGGCCAAACTCAACTCTTGCACGGAGTAATGAAGAGGATCTTTGTGGTGGTGTTCGGCCCGTAGAAGAAAGATCCTGGTCATTACTCCGTGCAAGAGTTGAGTTTGACCATTCGGTGGATTTTTTCCTCTTTTATCGGAATTTCACCGTCAAGATGGAAGAGCTAGCTAGGCCTAACTCCCAGACCTAGCGTCGCATACTCTACCCCACGTCGACGGACGCCGGCCCCTGTGGCGGCCCGCATACTACCACTATGATAAGCGTTGTGGATGGAGATGATATTGACCCCACAGAATTCGAGAACGGTGAATGAGAGACCGTTTTCAGCATGCACGACCGCATGAGGAAGAAAGACGCGAAACCCGTGTGGAGCTCCGTGAACGCCGGCGAGCACGGCGCCGGCGAGAAGAAAACTGCCATTCAGAAAAGCAGTCAAGATCCCAACATCCGCAAGAGGGCACCAATGCCGAAGCTCCCGGAGAGCGACTATAAAATAATCTTCAGGCCAAGAGGCTGGAATTTAAATGACTATGTGCCACGTCGCCTACTGCGGGCCATGTGTGCGTCTGCAAACCTACCATATGTCAACGTCCTGGACGAAGATATTTCAAGGATCAACTCCGGGAACAACACGTACACGATCAGCACGCCCAATCGTCAACGAGCGAGCACTTATGTGAACATCAAATCCATAGTTATAGAGAAGACCCTCGACATGGCGCCCTACATAGCGGCACCCGACAACGCTATTAAGGGCGTCGTATACAACGCCTACAACGTATACAACAGAAAGTTAGGTGGGCGGATGAGATTAAGAAGTTCGCAGGGGTCAAGTGGATGCAGCTAGCACAGAACCGGGTTAAGTGGAGAAATATGGGAGAGGCCTTCGCCCTGCAGTGGGTATAATCAGGCTTATGATGATGATGATGATGATACAACGCCTACGACATCGGAACTCCGGAGGAAGTCCGCCAAGGCTTTATCAAGCGGAACCCGAACATCGCCGTACTCAACGCAAGGAAAATCGTCAAGTCAAGATCTATCCTGATCCCCTTTGGAAAGGAAAGACTCCCAAGACAAGTTTTCTACTGGGGATCAGTGTTCACCGTCTACCCGTACCGAGAGCGGGTAGAGACATGTTACAACTGTAGGAAGACGGGCCACGGGACGAATGTGTGCTACAAGCCACGGCTAGAGCGTTGCCGCAGATGCGGCGAAAACCACCCGGAGTCAACGGATGGAGAACTACCGACGTGTAAGCCTGAATGCATTGTATGCGGGGGGGATGCGCAACACCGGCAGTAGGAATTGCAAGTATAGGCTGCTCAAGACACGGCCCCACAAACCCAAGAACGACCTAGGTCAACATGACTCTGCACACCAGCCACGATCGCGGGTCAACGACAACCACAAAGGCTACCGGGGGAGAAGTAGGTCGAACTCATTTCAACCACTGCCGGGGACAGGAGACGGAGTCGTCGGCTCAGGTCCTGAACAAGTCAAAGGAAGGAGTACAAGCAGGAATGGAGACACAAGCAAAAAAGGTGAGCTGGCCAGTTAAGACTTCCCCTTGGGAAACGGCTCGAGAGAAGGAACTGGTAGAACAACTTGCTAAAAGGGACAGAGAGCTTGAAACCATAAAGAAGGAATTCGCAGAAATGAGGAAACTTATTATTGATAACACGAAAATGCAGAGGGTACTCGACAAGTCACCTATTCAGAATTCACAAAGCACTAGTCAATCGTCTTCATGTAATACTAACGAACTTTTACATAACGAAAAATCAATGGAAACGGACACCCGAGTTTCCGCGAAAAGATCTCTACCCAGAGAGGAAAACACAGAAGACAGCAAGCCCAAAAAGGTGGCAGAAAATTCGAATGAGGAAGCATCGACCCCGACTTACAGCAAGCTTAGGTTGAACATGAATGTACTCATGAAGCGGGCAGGAGCCCAAGATGCCAGAATAGATGCGGTTTCGGCTAGAATTGACAAACTAACCGAGCAGGTAGATGATCTTACGGAGGAATTCGTCATGGTCAGAGAACAAACAATGACTTGCTTCCAGCAAATTATGGAACGACTAACGACCATAGAAGCAAGGCTTCCCCCGGTTGCCGGCAACGCCCTCCCTCAGCTGCCACCGCAGCAACAGTCCTAGGACGTCATGGCCCCTCTCCACCAAATTAAAATGTGGCAGTGGAACTGTAGAGCCTGCAGGCACACATTAAAAAAATTGAAAACACACACGATGTAATCACGCTACAAGAGGCAAGCGGCACAGTAAAAGTAACCGGCTACGCCGCGTATACCCCACTAGAATTACAAAGGGGTCATAAACCTAGGTTGTTCACGGCTACGTTAGTGCAGAGAAATTTGACAGCAATACAACACGAACTCGAAAACACGAGTGAAGACTTGAACTAATCCCAAACACAAAGGGAGACAACAGTCTCTTTATTCTGAATACGTACAACTCGCCCAAAACCGAGGAGCAGGGCTGGCAGATCCTTTACGGAAAGCCATAAGACTAGCTGACAGGAAAGGGCTAATAATCACTGGGGACTTCAGTGCCCCGCATCCAGCTTGGGGATATAGGATGACCTCCCCCAAAGGAAACAAACTATCGACGGAAATTCAACACTTAAGACTAACAATACTAAACAACCCACAAGACCCCACAAGGAGAGGCAACAGCATCAGTGTAGACACGTCCCCAGACTTGACGCTGGGCAGAGACCTTGAGGGCGAGAAGTGCTCAAACACAGGACACACCTTAGGTAGTGATCACAATATTATAGAGATTGAAATACATACCAGACCGCTGAAGGGGATGCTGCACAAAAGGAAGCTGACAGATTGGGATACTCTTAGAAAAGTCAGGGACAGAACCGCTCCGAGGGAGATCGTGAACCTAAATCAATGGGTTGAACGACTCAAAAGTGATGTAAACACACGCACTAAAAAGATCCCAACCGCCGGAAATGATACTACAGATTCGAGGTGGGCCCACATGTGGGAAGCCCACGAGAACCTTACGAAAAGATGGAAAAAGCAGAGGCGCAATAGAAGGCTAAAGAAGCGAATGTCTACATTTGAACGACCGATAGAAGAATACGCGAACGAACTTCAGAGTCAACACTGGGGGCAGGTTTGCGTTGAATCAAATTGGAAACTTGGGTGTAAAAACACGTGGCAACTTATTCGCCACTTGCTATTATCCAGGACAAACAAAGACCGCCGCTCAAGGACAGCTGAAAAGATTGGTTCATAAATACCAGGGCACGGCTGAAGATCTCATAGAGGAATTGAAGAGCAGATACCCTAATACGTGCAAAGGGGATTCATCTACACCATATCGAGGACCAGAGAACACAGAGCTAGATAGAGACATATCAATAGCGGAGGTATGGAGAGCAATGAGTTAGCTAAGAACCACATCAGCAGCGGGAGCAGATGGGGTCAGCAATAAAATGCTGAGAAACCTAGATTTAGTATAAGTCACAGCACTCACAGACTTTGTTAATGGGGTATGGAAATGAGGTAAAATGCCTTCAGAGAGAAAACATGCTAAAGTGGTCTTCATTCCGAAGCCTGGGAAGAAACTTGAAGTAGGCAACCTCAGGCCGATATCACTAACATCGTGCCTAGGAAAGCTGATGGAGCATGTAATACTGAACCGCCTTCAGGAGTATGCAGAGGAAAGGGAGGTATTTTCCGAAACAATGCTAGGTTTCAGGAGAGAGCTGTCCACGCAGGATGTAATGATTCAACTCAAAGCAGACATAACTGACGCGCCCTATAAAGGAGGCACAAAAACTGTACTTGGCCTTGATCTACAGAAAGCCTTTGATAATGTCAAACACGAAGCCATATTAAATAATCTGGAGGAAATTGCCCCTGGCAAGAGGAATTACGATTACGTTAGGGATTTTCTAACCGACAGAACAGCAGAAATAAGCCTTGGAGACATCAGGTCTGAAACAATTAAGCTAGGAGACAAGGGCACCCCTGAGGGCTCAGTTCTTTCCCCTTTCTTCTTCAACCTAGCGTTAAAGAACCTCCCAACCATTACTGAAAACTGTGAAAGGGGTGAAACATACGCTATATGCTGGTGATGTCACGTTATGGACATGCACAGGCAACGATGTGGAAATAGAAGAAAATCTTCAACAAGCAATCGACATTGTTGAAGAATATGCGGAATGGGCAGGGCTGAAATGCTCACCAAGCAAATCGGAACTTCTGGTAATCCGAGGAACAAAAAACGCAATATCAACGCTGAAGTCATATTGGTGGAATTAAATGGCACACCGATAACCAGAGTGGGCAAAATCAGGGTCTTAGGACTGATAATGCAAAAAAATGGAAAGAACACAGAAATAACAAATGGACTTAAGTCAACAATTAACATGACAACCAGGTTTATAAGGCGAATAGCCAACAAAAGACGCGGGGTAAAAGCAAAAGATTTGTGCGAATTGTTCAGGCTTTTGTGATAAGCAGATTAGTGTACACCATCCCCTACCTCAAACTAGGGGTGGCAGAAAAGAACAAAATTTACACGATCATAAGGCAGGCATATAAAGCAGCACTGGGGCCACCCCACTGTACCCCTACGGAAAGACTTCTTAAACTGTGGGTCTACAATAACACCATGAAACTATGCGACGCACATATAATAACACAGCTAAAGAGGCTCGCCACCACATCCACGGGATGGAAAATCATAGGTAAATTCGGAATACAAGATAGAATCCCGGAAATAAATGCACAATTAAAACTGCCGACTGAAGTCAGCAACGCACTTACTATTAAACCGCTACCAAAAAACATGCACCCTGCTTTTCATGAAAGCAGGAGAAAAGCAAGAGCAAGGGCCCTTGAGGCCAAGTTAGAAGGCTCAAAACACACTGTTTATGTAGACGCGGCGGAATACAAAGGAGGCAACTCTTTTGCTATCGTGGGCGTGAACGACTCGGGTAAAACATTAATTGCAGGTTCATTAAAAACAAACTACTCAGGGACAGTGGAGGAGGCGGCTATCGCCATGGCGATGGTCAGCACCAAAGCGGTTACCATAATTAGCGACTCCAAATTTGCTGTAAACAATTTTGCGAGGGGCATGATCTCCAAAGAGACAGAGCGAATTTTAAGATATAAAGACTGGAACCAAAAAGAAGTGGAATTAATATGGGTGCCGGCACACTCGGGGAACAAAGGAAACGAGTTGGCTCACGGTATAGCTCGAGGTTATGTCAGCCGAGCAGTGAGCCAGGTTGATTCTCCCAATTTCTCGACAGATGCACTAATCTCATTTCATGACTACACTAATCACTTTAAACTAGAAAGGCGGATATATCCTCCACCAGACAAGAAACTAGACAAAAGGCAAGAAGTAATCTGGCCTCGGCTTCAGACGCGTGCCTTCTTCAGCCCTTCTAAATTAGCGCACATGTATCCAGCACAATACAATCCAAATTGTAAACACTGCGGCGAAATAGCAGGATATGATCACATATTATGGAGCTGCAAAAAAGCGCCGCCACCAGTGGACCTACTACCAGTCCCTTCTTTTGAGCGGTGGGAGGCTATACTGGCCAGCTCAGACCCGTTAACGCAAGTTCGGGCTACTGAGTGGGCTCAAAAGGTCGCCGAGAGCAACGGTCTTGAGGCTATCTAAGTGTAGCGGCCACAAATCGCTCATTGCTGACAGTAAATGTTTTCCAATCCAAAATCCTTCTCTTCTGTCTTCACACGCCTCGTCTCATATCATTCATGTCTTCATCTTCGTCTTTCCTCCTTATCCAAGATCTGAACGGTCCCGCTATGGCCCGGGGTATTGTTTGCAGACGAGGCAGAAGCGGGCAGTGACGTGGGCTTGAGCGCTCGTGCCAGGCTCACGGGCATTGATTAAAAGCGGCTCCTTACATTTCCACACATTTATTTTTTCAGAAAAGGCAAAATACAGATGATCCGTGCTAGGTGGCCATCAGTTAACGGCTGATAGCGCCTTGCGTATCCCATTCCATGACACGGAACAACTCGTCTCCTTGTCACGGGACATTTTCTGTCTGCTCTCTGGCTTGCCGTCCTGGATCACAATATTATCCGGAACCATTGTAGCACTGTGAATAGGGCGATCGTGGCTTCGATGTATTGGTCTGTGAAAGGTCGCGGTGGTGCTTTTTGTAATGTTTCGGCACGCACGCCTGAGAAAGAGGCGCATACGGAAATGCCATGAAACCTCCAGACGGAAGCCCAGCCGATTACGCAATATCAGCCAGGGTGCCTCGGTTGGGCGACGCTAACATCGAGGCACTCTAATCTTTGCTGCCGCGCAACGCTTCCTTACGCATTCGACATGGTGGAAAAGGCATGGATGCTCGCGCGTATAGCGCACTGCATGTCACGGTCTCCTCTCTCACTGGGGACGTGATGAGGCGCCGCACGCTCACCCAACTTCTAGAAGGCTCGGGTGCTCTCTGGCAGACTGAGGAGGAGGAGCATAACTTCATAAGCGCTGCGATTTTTGTGCTTCTCCGCGTGCAAAAATTTTTGTCGCGGGTTTTTGGAAGCGGCGATGGCGGGTTCTGGACAAAGCTACGGTAGCGGTATCAGGCCCGCCCTGCCTCAGACGAAGTCATCACAGAGAGACTATGATCTCATGTTTTAATCAACAAGCCTGCTCGCGGAGCAGCGTGCAGTGTAAATAGGTCCTTTTTTTAAACTGTGGTCGCCTTGCTGTGTTTTGTAAACACGTTTTCTGTGCTCCGTGTTTTTTGTTAGGTATATTAAGTTCGTCTTGTTACTTCGAGTCGTCCTTCGTAGTATTGCGTTTGTGAACTGAAAGTTACCCGCCAAATTCGCGAGCACTTCGGAGAGGTACGGAAGATAAGAAGGAAAGAAGCCAACGAAGCTGATTTTAGTGTTTGCGTAATAATGCTTTAACCACCATGGGATGAGGAAACCTTTTGTTCGCGGCTGTCCGGGATGCAGAAGACAGGTCAATTATACTCCCTGTGATGCAGTCCCTGCGCAAACTGCTGAAAGCTAATGAGGAAGCCAGGCAACAAAGAGGGATGCTCACAAGTTCGAAGTTCTTAATTTGTATTCCCCAAACTTCCCGCAACCTGAATAGGCACACAATAAATACTGGGTAGGTCTATTTCGTCTCCTGCTAGGAAGTTTATCTGGGCTGCATTCGTTGAGACGAAAGAAAAAAAAAACACACTGCAGTTAGCAATAATACATAAAACCTTATATCGGCGTTTTAAACCAGTTGTCGCGTACTAGTCTATGAGGGCAAAAAGGACGATGTCTTAATGTCTTTCTGACTGAGGAAAGCCCCCTTTCAAAACAGGGATGCATCTTTCGTATTACTTCCAAGCGCCTCTGTGGACGTCGTCTCTCCTATCATAAAGAGTGATTGAAGAGTCGACATAAAACGGTACAAGATTTATACCTCCGTTATTTGTAGAAAAAAGGACTGATTCCATCAGATCTTTGAAACTAAGTTGGAGTGGGTTGGGGTTTCCTAGTTCATCATACAACGGCGCAAATGCTTGCGGTGTGCCCCGTTCACTTGGCATTGATAATGGGGCTATAATAATATGCGTCGTCCGATAAATCTTCTTGACAGAAAAGCGCTCCCCTCATCCCCTCACTTCACCCATATCCATAATTTTCGTTTCTATTTTCAGAAATAATAAGGCAGTTATATCTTTCAAATTGTCCGCCTCTATTCTATATTTATATATATAAGGCAGTAAACCTCATCCAATCTCCCCGTCTATGCATGCGCCATGCTTCAAAAAGACAAGAAAGAGGGAAAAGAAGTTCCCTGGCGTACTATAGACGTTGAACGCCTTTCAAAAGACTGCAAAAAAGACTGCTCTGCTGATCATGGTTGAGGCCACCTTCAACTAGAGGCCAATGCCGGACTACATTTCTGCGCTCACGCACAAGCCTTGAGTGGTAGTGCTGCCGGCGGGGCTGAGTGTCGTATGGTCGACGGCCAGGATATGGACGACACGTTCACAGGTACGCACCGTCAAGGCATGGATTCTCGCTCATTGAGTCCAAAAATCTCGAACGGCAACCTCTGCAACCACCTCAGAACCGAATTGTGAGATATTTGTTCAAATCGCGTGCTTTCTCTATGCGCTTCAAAATGCTCCTACCTCTGGTTGCTCCCCAAAGCTTTTCAAGGCAATTTTGATTTGAAGGGTTTCGTCGTCCCACTTTCGAAATGCATGTAGCTATTTGGAACGTGAAGAGCAAAAAGGCAATAAGCAGAACGAGTGCATATATATCTGCCCTCTACATGATCGATGAAGCAGTGCTGTATTCTCGGCGTTGCAACAACCGTGACTGTAGTTCTTGGTGACGGCGCCGAATGGCCAGCATCCGTTCAGTTCAGTTCAGGCGTTCAGTCGTGTCCGACTCTTCGTGACTCTATGGCCCATGTCACGCCACGCTTTCCGGTCTCTCACTATCTTCTTAACATCACATAGCTTCATCTGCAATGCCTCGAGAATGCCATCTAACCATCGCGCTCGCTGCCTACCCCTTCTCCGGCGACCCTCAACCTCTCCCAACATCAAATCTTTCTCCAGCGACTCCTCTCTTCTCATCAGATGACCAAAGTAGCTGAGCTTTAACTTTAGAATTTGATCCTCCAATGAGCAGTCAGAGTTTATAGTCGATAATATCGACTGATTTGATCTTCTGGCAGTCCAAGGAACTCTTAAGAGTCTTCGCCAGCACCACAATTCAAACGCGTCAATTCTTCGGCGGTCAGCCTTTTTCACAGTCCAACTCTCGCATTCGTACATCACAACTGGAAAGACCATAGCACGGGTTATACGGATCTTGGTTGGCAGACTAATGTCTCTGCTCTTTACTAGGCGGTCAAGGCTAACCATTGCTCTCTTTCCCAGAAGCAGGCGTCTCCTAATTTCATGGCTGCAGTCTCCTTCCGAGGTAATCTTGGCGCCCAAGAACAGAAAATCTGTCACAGCTTCCACTTCTTGTCCATTGATGCTCCAGGACTTGATAGGGCAAGACGCCATGATCTTCGTCTTTTTAATGTTCAGTTTAAGCCCGAACTCCTCACTCTCCTCTTGTACGCGCATCAGAAGTCTCTTGAGTTCCACTTCACTTTCTGCCATTAAAGTGGTATCATCCGCATATCTAAGGTTGTTGATACGTTTTCCAGCAATCTTCACTCCAGCTGAAGACTCGTCCAGACCGGCCTTCCTCATGATGCACTCTGCATATAGGTTAAATAGGCAGGGCGACAGTATGCAGCCTTGCCTCACCCCTTTCTCAATAGGAAACCAATCAGTAAGACCATGCCCAGTTCTGACTGTGGCCTCTTGCCCTTCATAAAGGTTCCTGAGGAGACAGATGAGGTGAATTGGAACTCCCATCTCTTGGAGAGCTTGCCACAATCTGCTGTGATCTTCGCAGTCAAACGCTTTCGCATAATCAATAAAGCAGAAGTAAATGGGTTTCTGGAACTCTCTTGCTTTTTCCATGATCCAGCGAAGGTTGGCAATTTGGTCTCTAGTTCCTCTGCCCTTGCAAAACCCAGCTTGCACGTCCGGAAGCTCCCGATCCACATACTGCTGCAGCCTACCTAGCAGGATTTTTAACATCACCTTGCTAGCATGCGAAATAAGCGCGATCGTGCGGTAGTTAGAACAATCTTTGGCACTGCCTTTCTTTGGAATGGGGATGTTAACTGACCTCCTCCAATCCTGTGGCCACTGCAGGGTTGTCCAAATCTTTTGACATAATGTATGCAGTGTGTTAACAGCGTCGTGGTTGAGGTTTTGAAGCAACTCAGCTGGAATACCATCAATTCCGCTAGCTTTGTTCTTAGCAAGGCTGGCTAAGGCCCATTCAACTTCACTCTTCAGGATGCCCGGCTCGAGATCAGTAATCACAACCGTCCTATGTTGGGTTTGCACATCCGGGTCCTTCTTGTACAGTTCTTCTGTGTATTCCTGCCACCTCTTCTTTATCTCTGATGCTTCAGTGAGGTCCTTGCCTCGTTTGTCCTTTATCACGCCCAGCTTAGCACAGAAGCTTCCTTTGATATCTTTGATTGTCTTATACAGAGCTCTTGTGTTCCTTAATTGGCTGTTTTCCTCAACTGCTTGACACTGTATGTTCAGGAAGGCATTCTTATCTCTCCTTGCTATTTTCTGAAAATCCGCACTGAGAACCTTGCATCTTTCTCTTTCCCCCATACCTTTTGCCATCCTCCTTTCCTCAGCTATTTGCAAAGCCTCTTCAGATAACCAGTTTGCTTTTTTGCATTTCTTTTGCTTTGGAACTTCCTTATTAGCAACTTCTTGTATTATATCACGAACATCAGTCCACATCTCTTCGGGCTCTTTGTCTTCTAGATCTAATTCTTGAAATCGATTCCTCACTTCCACAGCATATTCTAATGGAATCTGATCCAGATCATACCTGAAAGGCCTTCTAGTTTTCTGCGTTTTCCTCAATCGAAGCTTAATTTTGGCAACAAGAAGCTGATGATCGGTGCCACAATCGGCCCCAGGCCTTGTTTTTACTGCTTGTATAGTGCTTCAAGACAATCTTTTTTCGCCATACTATGATAAAAATGATGCATTCTAGTAATTTCTTGTTGCATCTCATCCTAATTATTGCAGCTGCACCAACGGATACTAGGCTGCACTGAGTAGAGCCCCAGTGTAGAGTTTGCCGGATGCATCTTTAATTAAGATTAAGCGACGGAAGCGACAACCTGCCAGAGCGCGGGCTAATGTGAGCGAGTGCTATAACCTAATCACTAAATACGTCTGTGGGCTGTGATTTACCAAACACAATGTACTAATGAGCGCCATGATACAAAGCGGAAAAAATGGGGGTTCACTAAAAGAAAACACATTACAGGCACCTACTCACTGCTGTCGGTTTATTCGCTAAACGTTCATGTAGAAAAGAACCAATTCAAGCCTTTAACTGCCCTTATGTGTAAAAAAACTTTAAAAATATAACAATTTGTTGCAAGTCCGCGTTTGCGTTTTGTTTTCCTTTCTCTCGTTTCTTTACGCTGCGGTGGCATAAATGTATATCAAATAGCACAATACAGCATTTTACTAATGTTCAGTGGCATGTAGTGGCGACTTCAAAAATCACTTTTCAAAGGGTGCACAATAAGCCACTTCATTTATTCCGACACTTGCGTTTTATATAAGGCTAACCTTCCCACAACAATAACGGCTGTGAGCGACGTCATAGTGAAATGCTCAGGCAATTTACCCGCTAGAATAATTTAGCAAGACTTGATATCCTACAGTACACGACGAAGACCGTCTTTCATCTATTGAAATGAAACCCGCGTATTCTGGATGAGCAGTTTATTGCTTAACCACTGAACCACCACGCCAACGCTCACTTCGATACAATTTGTTTAAATACCATGGATTCTAATCTCAGTGTGGATTGTGCTGGAAATTTGTGTTGCATGTCGGGACGCTTGACTTAACTTTCACACCACCTATTTGTTTTGTACTCAGTGCTAGAATTTTGACACTGAGACCGTGCAGGGGCACTGGGGGGCTCTCATAGTCTTAAATCATTGCATCGTCACGCAGTAGGTTTCATTTCTTACTTACTTTTAGATCTTATTGGGCCGCACGCAGCAGCCGGCGCATCGGAGAGCACGAACACTTTTGTGAGCGGCAACGCACGTCTTCTCCCATCAAATGCTCTACGCGATGTTCACTCATCGCCGCAAGCGAGAAAGCCTGTGGCATTGAGCAGCTTTGATTGCAAGAAACCTGGTTCAACATTAAATCCCGAGTCCAGTAAGCCGCATACAGCACTGCTTGTGCTTCGACCACCACGGGATCTTTTGCGCACAGCCTCCCGAGGGATACATGGCGAAAACTTCGCTGCTAGTGGAGGTGAAAGTGACGGTCGCTCGATTGCGGCAACTTGTTCAAGAAGCATTTCTTCTCATGCCGATCATCGAGTGGTTCCGCAGTCGCAAAGATTTCGGGGAGTCGCCCATCGCGGCCTCCTTCCCACCTGTCCTGCTGCTGCCATTGACTCGCAGGAATGCTGTGCGAACAGGGAATTTATAGTTTTTATGTGTGTCGAACCACGTGTCGAAGAATCAACCGCGCAACGTATGTCACCTAATGCTTTTGAAAAGATCAAAGAAACGAAGTCAGATGCCAAACCCAGGTTGACGCTCCTAGACATATGCAGGCAAGGTCAGTCTTCAGGAGACGAGAAGGTATATGGGATGAAAGACCTCGCCCCACAACATTCTCATGTTGGACATTTTGCACAGAATGAAAAGCCCAATGATATGACTGGTGCTGACTCCCTCAAGTTATCGTTGAAGCCTGACCAGTTTGCACAGGGTCCTCGGTTCAACGCCGCTGTTACTATTGTACTTATCATGCTCGTCGTTTCTTACGTGATCTTTCTCCAGAAAAACAAAAAGCGGGAGCCAGAGATCGGCGTTGCAGAAACTGACCGGATTTATGTCATCTCTAATTTAACACTTCTTTGGAAGCACACAGAAGCTAATCCTCGCAGTTCTGCCGGACACATGAACGCAAATAAAGCTAAGGTCATGCGTATTCAAACATTGTAATAAACCCTCAGCATCAGGTGGAGCGTCAAAATAGAAAGATGTTTGTTTGTAAAAAAGAAGTTTCTGAGCCAACGTACTTACTGCTTTAATATGAGGTTTGAAAAAACGTAAGAAACTCTTCATGTCTGCGGTAGTAGTGCAGCTGAAATTCAATGTGCATAATACATTCACGAAGTAAACTTCCAAGCGTTCAGAAGATATAAAATGCAGTAAAAATTATTCAAACCTGTCAGGTTCATCTAATTCAGTTTCGTTCTCCCTGCTGGCTAGCAAATGCTTGTTTCTTAACTTTCACTCCTGAATTCTTTTTGAGTATTTAATTATTTGTTACGTGTGCATTAGAATAAGCCTCACGAGATGTCTGGGCAGATATCTAAAGTCAAAATTTCATTCCTAGCATACATCACGTAGGAAGGTAATATGAAAAACAAAATTGAACGTAGGCAGCGAACTGTTCTCGTACGACTCTAAGAGGGTGCATAAACCAGAACATGTCATTTTGCCTAACACTGACAGAACAGTGCTTCTTTCAAATCTAACAGGGATAATCTGTATAATGCTAACTCTGAGTTAAGCGATGCGGTAATTAGGCATTACTATCACTCAAAATTTTGATCAAAATTTCTCGGCATGTTCCCAAGCCATGTGCTTACGTTTAGACAGTTCTGTAATGGTTACTCTGTGCTGATGGTCTAGCTGGTATACATATGTATACGAGTCCACCACTTTCGTATCTGCAAGTGCACAGAATGTAGAAAAATACACCCCCAGTGGCAGCATCGACAGTTTTATTCATTATGGCTTAGAAATCCACGCGTTGGGATGACATATTTTACTTTCTTTGATAAACACGAAGTGGCTCTAAAACAGCCCAGTTAAAAGTTAAGGCGATCAAAAAAGGAGGCAAAATGAGCTTAATTATTGAACATGTCAGTGAGTCACTCTTTATTCAGTGTTTAGGAAATGGTAGAAGCTTGCGTTTTCTGCGCACTTTTTACAGAAGGCGGTATATGTTGTCTGTTCATATTAATGCGTTTGTTCCCTTGGATATGATAATAATACTTTTTTGAAAACGTAATCAAATACGAATACATTCAGCTTGGGACCGAATTGAATGCTAATGGTCTAGCTATGAATTGAATGCCAATTGAATACATTGCTATGCCACGCGGCGACAGTGTTCGAGGCTGAAAAAAATGAAGACTTGAGAAGCGTGTTCGTTGGCTTCATTCTCCGCTTCCCATATTCCGTCAGCAACCAATGTTAAAATAAAAACATTTCATGCACAATAATATAAATATTTCCTTCTCGTGGTTGTGTAACTACAAAATAAATATTAACAGAAACATAGAAGCGCCATCTGGGGCGGTATACCTCAAGGAGTCACGTCTGCGACGGTCTAAAGGCAGAACGCTGGTCTCGTAGCAGAGCGTTCAATGGGAATATTGTGTTCAAGTATGTCAACCCGAGGAAATTGGTAAGCAGTCAATTAGGATTTTTGGCGCAAATACAAGCTACAACAAGATGTAAAAACTGCAAAAAATAAAAATGTTATCTCCATGCTGCACCCAGTCGCGCTTGAAGGACAATAAAATTGATGATGCTTCTCTGTATATTTGTGTGACTATGCTCATTGTAGTGCACACGACGCAATTAATTTAGAAGAGGGAATGTTGTTGCTGTAGTCGTTAGGTTACATATGATAGCATATTTTACGCTTCTAGTTTGCTGAAATATAAGTAGACCCTCATAGAGTGCAAATGGTATGAGCCCTTCTTGATTTTTGGTTCACCATTTCCATGCAAATGTGGTAATCTCTTTTTGTGAGCTGTAACATATGCCAGGGGAATAACGTTATGTTACTATGTAATCTTTTTCTGCAGAGTGGCAGCATTTATTCATTGTTAAGGTAATCAATTGTGCTCCAAAGAAAGGAAACAACAGATTTCGGTGGAAGAAAATTAGGTGGGCGGATGAGGTTGAGAGGCTTGTACTAGTCTAGTGGATGACATTAGCGCAGAATAGCGGTAATCGGCCTAATATGGGACAGGCATTTCCTCTGCTGTCGGTATAGTCAGTCTATTGCTGTTGATGATGATCGTGAACTGGCACATGTGACAAAGTCCGGCCTGTCTCAAGACTGAATGCTTCTCCTTGGTTGTTTCATGGAAGCCAGCCTCAATCAAAATGAATGAAAAGTAAACTCATAAGGCTAGGTGTATGCGGCCCTATTTTTATTTATTGATATTTCTTTTTTATGCATGTAGCATGGTCGGATTTCCGCCATGCACAAACACGGCCACCGGGCCGATATGCTACTTTTCCAGCAACAATCATTTGAAGCTGTTCACCGAGATTTTTCACCATTGCAATAAAACAAATTAAGTATGGGTGGTTATTTCCACTATTTCCAACAAAAATGTTTTCCCAAATTGGCTTGAAAGTTTTGAAAGCTCAATTTCCTGTATTCATTGTCCGTTTCTGTGTCGTCCTCGTTTGGTTAAAAAACTGCCCAGCCTACGAACGACGCCAATATTGGAGGGGTACGGAAATTTCTACCACCTTGGAAACTTTCAGTGACATTGCAAAGAAAATGGCCGCTTTGTTTCATACCTCGGTAAAAGCGACCGCCAAGAGAGATTTCGAACCCGCATCCTTGGGATCAGCTGCCCATTGCTCTGACCACTTAGAAAACATGGTGGTTATTTGAAAGCGCTCAGGTGCGGCCTCAACTTCCCATAAAGCTTCCACATCGAGCGCAATTTGCGAACCATGCGTCGTGTCCGCCACAATTTATTTCATGGAGGAGCCAGTGCACGCATATTTATTTCTGCGGACGAGGCATAACCATAGCACTCTAGCCAACATCAATGGTGCGCTTCTGCACGCAGCCTACTAAAAAGCCAATAGCACGCTTAGCAATTTGAAGAAAACAACATCAGTTAATCAGTATCTACAACGGCCTCTAAAATACCTTATAGTGGATGATCCTTATGTTATTAGGATGTCGGACTCTATTGTACCTGAAATTGAAGTATAGGATTGGACAAAGCCTCGCTTGTGTTATTATTTACCTCACGAAGGAATCGTTACAGCCATTCGCGAAAGCATAAATAATTTTAATGAAGCGCACTTTCATAACGCCATCGGGATAACATGGAATAATTTAGTATCCCTTTTTAGATGTTATCTACACTCCAATGCCATTGTTTTAACTAGACGGTTTGTTTGCAAAAAGCTGTAATCTGCAATGGTTCCGCTATCGCTCTTATTTTTATTCACATTTCTTTTATCGTGCACTGACAAGGTGCTGCGTGCGCAGTTAAACAGGAAACCTGTCAGGCGGGTTTTTGGCTTTACTGATGAATATTTTAAAGCATTTGAAGGAATCACGTTTTTAGCTTTTGCGAAGCAGTTGCTGATGTTCTGGGTATTTTTAGAGACACTTTTCAAGGCCTTACCTTCACTTGTGAACTGCCTGAAGGCGAAAAATCTAGCTTCTAGACGTTCTGTTTGATTTCTTTGGTAAAGATCATGCGCGCTAGATGACAAAACCAAATCCTAAACACTCTCATGACGGTCAGCAGTGCCCATTCCAAAATCATGAAACGAAGCTTCGCCATGATCTGCCAGATGCTGCTCTGTCACAATGCTGCAAACATTGCATGCATGCTGGCTTTTACAACCAGCTTCAGAAACTGGACACTGCAGGCTACTCGTACGTCTTGGTAACAGCTGTGCTCCAAATTTTGGTGAAAAAAGTCAAACTTACCTATATGCCTTTATTCGACAGTGGCGGCGGCCACCTGCAGGTCTTTAGAACAAGCCATTTTATCGTGTTTCTGTTTTTATGAAGCCTTGTTTTCGCTGTGATATGCTCTTGCTTTGAAATGTCATTTTTTATTGGAACGTTATATGCCTGATGAACACCGGCGTATGAAATGTGATGTCTTTCGCAATAAACTCAGTTGGCAGGGCCGCTCTTTCTATCCCGCTTCAAATCTGATGGAGGCAGCGTAACGTATGATTCCAGTCCTGAATAATCTACCTGTCCCTAGAGAGCTTACTCTAGTCCACCACCTCCTAGGCTGCCGCCTACGGGAAGAGCATGCACCCTCCCTCCCCTCCCCCGAATTTTGATGCCTTCTGGCCGCTGCCAGGACGACACAGCGTCGGACGGCCGTGGACCAGCTGCAATGTATCTGGGAGCTGGCTTCACGTGCACATCTTGTGCTATTAGCCGCGAATACCACCGTCTTTTCATTACATATTCGAGGACGGCGAAGGCTGGCTTGAGGTTTTCGAGCGTGTCGTCCGTTACAACACATTGAGCGATGAGCATAAGCTTCACAATGTCTACTTCGCTTTTGATGTCTACGCGAACATGGCCAGAAAAATATGAAGCTGGTTGTCATCCCGGGAATGCCTATTGCCGCGACATCAAGGCCACTTTTCTGAGTATCGACCACCGGGTGAGAGCCGAAGCTGAGCTGCACTTGCGCAACTACCCCCAGAGGAAGCGTGAGAGTATGTTCTTCAAGGAAATGAAGCCTCGTCACCTAATGCTAGGCGTCAACCAATAGCTTTTTGCGTGATGGGTGTGCAGCCTATCGCACACGGCGGCAGAGTTCATCAGCGATGCCGCCACCATCGAGGTGCCACTGCCACATCGAGGCGCCATTACTATCTCCACATCAACAGCACTGGGCCTGACGCAAATTTTATGCATCTCGGTCGCGAACCGGATGCGGAACGAAACCTTATCCGTACGCAGTAAGAGAGCAACTGCACCCCTCAAGACACCTAACGATACAGAATCATTTCCTTCACTGGCTGAAGTCCTCCACGACAAGGTGCGTGTGGCGCTGAACAACTACCAGACGTTCGCTACCATATCAACGGGAGAAGGCTGTCCTAGGCTAGGCTCTGACATCGGAATACGATATCAATACCGCACCTCCAGCAGTGCAGCCACAGTCTGCTGGTCGTGGTTTTACTGCACCATCCTTTTAGCAACCATATAAGAGAATTAGGGCGGGCCCCAGACAATCGGTCCCTGTTTCGATTTCGTTGAAGCGAGCCACCTCTAGAGGGAGTGCCCGTATTCCCGAAAAACTGCGTAGTCCTGCGAGGCTTTATACTTGACGGCCCCTGCCGCAGGAATGGCGAACGATGAATTGAGATCGCCGCCCAGCTACCTGCCCGACATTTATTCTACCACGTCCGGCTATCATGAAGTCGTTCTCCGTCCCCGACGAGCTACTATTCTCCCAGTCCCCGCTTTCCGGCCGACGCTCTCCTAACTCTCGCTGATATAACTAATACCAGTGGCTTCCGGAAGCAGGCCGCTGATGTTGGGAAATGCGTGGATCTCCCGTTACCATCGAGCCGATTCGACGAGATTTCGCTGGGGCCAGGTAGCGACAGCATGCGACGCACTACCTCCGATTTGTATGTAGCGGTTGGTGGAGGCGATTTCACCGCATTACTGGACACCGGTGCCGATTGCTCATTAATGAGCCATGCGCACACCCGAGACTTCAACGTCACATCTTTAAGCCATAGTCTGGCCCGAGGATACGCATGACAGTCAGTTCATCACCACTGCTGGTAAATGCACAACGCAGGTCGGCATCCGTGGTTTTGTGTATGGCGGTGAATTCGTGGTGCGTACCAAGTGTTGGAGGGACTTTCTGCAGACGAAGGGCGCTGTCAATCACCTGAAAGAAGATCGGCTGACGTTCTTGACAAAACGGACCACGGAGGGCGAAGAAAGGCTACATCCGGAACATTTTTTGCTTACATCGACGAGGACGTGAATGTGCTACCACATTTTAGTGTTTCGGATCTTGTGATGCACAATTTATTTCACGGCTAAGAATGCACTGGGGATGGCCACTTCCCGCTACGGCTTGAGAAGGAGATAGCTGTCGCTCAAAGATCCGAATAACTGCATAAAGGCTGCGCTACTGTTCTGCGGACTATTTTCGGTAACAATACCCAGCACCCCGTCAAAGGAACGGCTGTTGCCTCCATTCCCGATGTTATTCGTCTAATTTATGAACCGTCGTGTCCAACCCTCAGAAAGAGGACGAACGATACGCTGCTCTTCAGTCCGTTAAAATCAGCCCGAACTTGATACCCAATCCTAACCTCCTGTCGTCTTTTCTGACATTTCGCATATTTCTTTGCCATGGTGACCAAGAGAGTTCAAACTCCTGTCGCCAAGCATCGCATCATACCGATGAGCCCACGTTGCCTGTATCCCTATGGTGATGTGCAGTTTCTCATAAGGAACGGGAAGACAATAAAACGAGAGAGGACGTAATGGTTGTGGACGATATGTTGTCCGGCGATATGACGATGGCAGCCCGGCGGAGAACGTGAGCACGGTGTAAGGCTCTTTCTTCTTTTGTAAGGAACCGCCTGACCCAAGGGATCCGATTGCCGTTTGCCTGCTTCGGATGCTTCCAATTTCGACGCATTTATCAAACAAAGAAGAAGACACCGCATGAGCGACCATGATTACGACGATCACGCTGGGGGTGCGTAATCGGGGAGGCGTCCAATCCAGGCGGGCGTCACCGGGCGAACAAACTTAAGAAGACACACCGGCAGATAAAGGCTGCAGTCTGGCGGAGTACGTGAGCCCGGTGTAACGCTCTTTCTTCGTTTGTGTAGGTGACAGGAATTGTAACGCGATAGCGTTAAGGAGCTCGTGTCGCAGAAAAGCCGGTGTCGTCGGCGTCGGCGGCGTTGGCGGGGAGCGATAAATTGAATTGAATTGCCTTTATTTCCATAAACATACAATTTATGGGGGATTTAAGGAAAAAGTTGCACACGGCAACTTGACGGGCCTTAAACCCAGTTTGAGGGCAGCGGCAGCGGACACAAGCACTGATTCAGGAAAAACAAAAGAAACAATACTTAATAAAAAAAATAAGAAATTATAAAAAAATATATGGACTCTAAGAAACAACGTAAAGCCACACAATCCAGAGTGTACACTTGAGCAACAAAAACAGTGAAAGAACCATTAACAAAGTAAACACTGCGAGGAAAGAATGGACACATTTCAGCCATTGACAAAAGCTGGTATCAAAAGGAAATACTGATATAAACGCGAGATAGGGCAAGAAATGACATCAATGTTTTCCCGTGTGAGGGTGTTTAACAGGCGTGTTAAGCGATGATGTAACATTTGAAGAGCATAGTTAGTGCGAGGATGCGGCACGTCCCAGTATTCTGGAGACCGTATACTGTATTCTGTTCTGTTTCTGATTAACTGCGTTAAGGGCGCGATGAAAGACTGGTTTTGTTTTACGTCTTTACGATAGGCTAGCAGCAGCCTGAAATCTAACAGAGAGTGCAGTGTGAGCAATTGCAACTGTCTAAAGAGAGGTGCGGTATGGGCGTCTACTGGAACATTACAGATACTACGTATTACCTTTTTTTGAAGCAAGAATAACCGATTTATATTTGTAGCAGACGTCGTACTCCACACGAGACAGCAGTAGTGTACGTGACTCAGGAAAAGAGCGTTGTATAGAACAAGTTTGGCCTTACGTGGCAGTGGTCTTAAACTGAACAGTACACCAGCGACTTGCGCAAGTTTTCCTGGAAGAAAGTCTGCGAGATCAGTCCATGACATATGGCTGTCAAAAAACACACCTAGCGTTTTCGCAGACCGGACAAGTTCAATACTTGAGAGACCTATAACAATGTCGGACTCTAAACTCACACCTTTATTTTTTGGTTGAAATAAAATAGCGTTAGTTTTGTCATTAATAATTTTTAAGCCATTATCCTGGGACCATCTCTGTATTTTTGCAAGAACACAGTTTGCGGTTGAAACCAGGCTCGCGATATTGTTCTTCAAAAAAAGGACCGTAGTATCATCTGCGTAGATTATGTACTTGGGTTCACTATCAACATAAACAAGATCATTTACATATAAATTAAAAAGAAGGGGGCCCAGTATGCTCCCTTGGGGAACTCCAACTGTTACTTGTTTGAGCTGAGAGCCGATGCCATTTATTTTGACAAGTTGATTCCGTTGATTTAAATAAGATTTGACTATATCTAAAGCAATACCACGGATACCATAGTGCTTCAGCTTCTTTAACAAAAGTTCGTGATTAATAGAGTCGAACGCTTTGCTGAAGTCGATTAGAACTCCGAGTGTGAGCAGCTTTTTTTCAAAGTTTCTGAGTATTAGTTCCTTTTGTGCTAGTAACGCGAGCTGGGTAGACTGTCCTTTTCGGAAAGCATATTGACAGTCAGTTTACAGGTTGTGTTCTTCAAGGAAAACTGAAATACGTCTTAATATTATTTTTTTCAAGTGCTTTCGAAAATACTGGAAGTATAGAAATAGGTCTGTAAATCCCGGCATGCACTTCATAAATAAAAAGCAACTTCCAAGACGGGCTTTGTGGGAATCAAACCAGGGTCTCCGGAGTGTGAGACGGAGACGCTACCACTCAGCCACGAGTTTGTTTTTTTTTTCTTTATTTACGAGGTATACATGAACAACAAATTGTCACACTTAACAAAACACTTCAGCTGCCCTTGAGCTGACGCGTGTGAGGTTAAAATTTCTTCAATTTTACCAGGTCATCCAGAACTTCTGCCCACTGTGGTGGGTCGGGGAGCGCGCAGATACATTCCCGTAGATAAACAGCACTTTCAACAAAATTTTCACGTACACTGCGAATGTTAATATCTTCATGCCTTACTTGCATCCGTGTTTTCCACAAGCTGTGGAGCCCCAGAAGCATTATTAAATCATAGGGTACGTCTTCGTTCTTCACCGGTAAAAACCGGATTCCATAAGGGTTTATAGGTAGCTCTTTTTAATTGTTCTTTGTAGCACGTCCCAATGAAATACTGCATCCCAGCAGTCTAAGAATATGTGTTCAATTGTCTCTGGCTTCTTGCAAAGCAGGCAGTTTGTCGTCCAAGGGACATAGATTCCTTTTTCGTGAAGCCAGGTTTTGACGGGTAGAGTTTTCGAGTGCAACTTAAAAAAGAACGTTTTGGCAGCCGGTCGAACTGGCATCCTCTTCACTCGTTTTAAAATATCCTGCCCTGGGCCTCCACGGTAGGGCTCTCGATACAAAGGTGCCGGCAGCATTATTTCCACTAAGTCCTTATACAGCTTTTTCTTGCCAACACTGTACAAATATTCACGGGAAAAACGCACTTCTAACAACTTGTAAGAGAGAACTACCTCGCGCAAATATCCTGTGACAGCACCACGCATGTTTTCACTTGAGGAGACAACAAATCCGGTAACAGCCTTTGCAGCCGCACTTGCATGACTGTTCTTAAAAAGGTGTCATTTTGGTCGCGAAGAAAAAAAAAGCGCGATACCACTTGGCGCAGAAACAAATGAATCAAACCGACTCCTCCGCTTTTTAAAAAAAAATAAATTCGATCGCCTCGTCTTTTCCCAGGTCGAAGTCCAAAGAAAAACCGCAAACACACGTTGAATTTTTTGAATGGCAGTTCGTGACGCACAGAGAACATTCATTACATACCATATCTTTGAAATCAAAAAACATTTCAGATGAACGCGCGTGAAAAGATTGACAGTTGCCTTCCCTGCCATGCTTCCGCTTTCTCTCGCATTCTATTTGTTTCTTCCTTCCAATGTAAGCTAGGATCACGATAACATTGTAGGGGCACACCCAGATACTGCATTGGCACGGAAGACCATTGCAATCGGGAGAAAGAAGCCGGTTCAGCACCCCATAAGCCGTGCCAAAATCCGGAGCTTTTTTCCCAGTTAACCCGACATCCAGTCTGGTCACAAAACTTTTCAACAACGTTAACCAATTCACAAATGCTCTCTCTGTTTTCACAAAACACTGCAATGTCGTCCGCGTATGCAAGTAGCTTCACATGCGCCGATTGAAGCTTGAAACCCGAGATGCATTCATTATTGAGAATGGCCAAGCATAATGGCTCGAGACAGGCTGCAAAAAGCAGAGGAAAGAGTGGGCATCCTTGCCTCACCGAAGAACGCACTGCGAGACTGTCAGTGAGATCGCCATTCACTATAATACGCGTCGAGCAGTTTGCGTACGCCATTCTCACTCCCTCCACGATTACCGAGCCCAGGTTACAATGCTCTAGAATGGAGAAAAGGATGTCGTGTGATACGCGATCGAACGCTTTTTCCAAATCCAGCTGAATCATGGCAACCTGACTTCCAAGCGTGTCTACACATTCCAGTACGGTTCGTGCCACATGTATATTTGTGGCGATGCTGCGACCTCTTATGCCGCACGTTTGGTGCGGTCCGACTAATTTGGCTATTACACTCTGCAATCTCTTCGCTGAAACCTTCATGAAGATTTTGTAATCAACATTTTTCAGGCTTATTGGCCTATAGGACTTCACCAACAGGCGTTTCTCCGGATCATCAGTTTTTGGAATAAGTACGATGTGTGACGTAGTAAATGATAATGGCACTTGTTTGCGTTCGTAGGCTTCTCTTATCACTTTCAACATAAGGCTGGAAACATGGTTTTTAAATGCTTTGTAAAAGGAGGCGCTCAGCCCATCTGGTCCAGGGGCTTTCCCACATGGGAGGTCATCTATGGCCTTTTCTATCTCTTGCAATGTAATAGGCATTTCAAGGCTCTCTTTCACATGATCTTCGAGCGTTGGCATTAGCCCTAAATATTGTTTTGGAAACCCTTCACTATGTTCGCGCGTATTGCTCAGAAGCTAAGCAAAATGTTTTAGAATCGCACACTTTATATCTTTAGCATCGTTTGTAATCTGCCCTTCATGTCTTATTTGCCTGATTTCCTTCTGGCACGCATACCTTTTCTCATCTGATAGCGCTCGCTTTGTCGGCGCCTCGCCAGCCCACAGCTTATCGCTTCTTGCACGTATAACCGCGGCTCTGTACTTCTCAGCGTCGATTCTTTCTAAATGAGATTTCACATCTCTTATTTGCTTCGTGAACTTTCCTGGCGCACAGCTTTCCATGCACAACAGGCACTCAAGTTGTCCATGAAGTTCCTTTTCTGTTTCTTTCTATTTGTACCGAATAACACTGCTCTTTTCTATTGCTTTTATCTTCACCTGCTCTTTAAATCTTTCCCATTTATCTGCATGGCTTTCTTCATGCACCTTAAGCAAACATTCCAAATCGTTCGTGATTGCCTTAACAAACTCTTCGTCCTCCAAAATTTTCTCGTTCAGTTTCCATAGATGCCAGTTGAAAACAGATTTCTTAACCTTCATTCCAAAAGTCGCACTAACAAGGCAATGATCACTAAACGAAATAGGTTTTACATTATAGTCGGTACAGATTGGAACGAGATCAATAGATACATACAGCCTGTCTAGTCTCGCATGACTATCGCGTTGAAAGTGCGTGTATTCCGGACGTGTTCCAGCAGAAAACACATTTCCAATGTCTTCCAAGCAATAGTCATGCACCAATACATTCAACAGTTCAGCGCTCTTGTCTTTCACTGGTCTAATCTTCACTCAATCAGTAGCAGCACACACACAGTTAAAATCGCCCAATACAAGCAAAATTTTCTCACATTTCAAGTACGGCTCGACTGAATAAAAGAAGTTTTGACGATCACTTTCAACAGGGGGGGCGTACATACAGACAGCACGCCAAAATAAATTTGAGAACAAAAAGTCAACAACCAAGAGTCGGCCACTTTCGCATGCAAATACGCAATGTACGCTTATACCCAAAGTATTGCGAATGAAAAGAAGGCATCCGCCTGATGCCCCCACGGAGTGACAAACACACACATCAAAGTTTGCATGGAAAACAGACACCATGCGGTCTGCATGGTCCTGAGATTCTATCTTCGACTCTTGAACGGCTAATAAGTCGATTTCATTATCTAGCAGCAGGCGATTCAACTGGCATTGCCGCCTTCGGGCTCCAAGCCCTCTAACATTCAAGGTTGCTACACGTAATGGGACATCTAGCTTAATTGTCATGCATCTAGAGAAAAAGGCGCCCGATCCATGTGATGCCTACCTCAATCGTCCATGTTGCTCTGCTTGTCCGAGGTTCCAAAGCGTACGTGCTCGTATCCGGCCTCCCAAAGGGATGTCTGAATGCGTACTGAGGCGTGCCTGACCACCGCACTAGCCACCTTCCATAAACACAGTCAAAGAGCCACAGCCGAAAACAGGCTATGACGGCTGACGCACCCCCTGCACTCACATGCATTAGGTCACGTCCAAACTACGGAGGCGGTTTCCCCGCCTGCCGCGTCTCGGACGAAACGTTCAGCCGAGGCCTCAACGTCGAACGTCGAACCCCCGGTGCTTTCGATGGCGGCTCGTCACTGCCACCACCAGGCTGCAGATCCTCACCGGTGCTCTCATCATGGGGCCGCTTCCCAACGGGTAGGCCGCTTACTCCATCGTTGAAGTCCATAACTTCGGAGTTGGGAGACTCCGCGCTGCCTTGGCTTTCGAGCACAGGTTCTCTGGCGTCCGCCACGCTGTTACTTGCGTCCAGTTGGAAACCATTCTCCACTGGTGCAGAATCCGCTGTCGCAACGGCCGTGGACGTCCTCCTCATTGTCAAAGGAGTCAAAACCGGCCCATCATTCCTTGCCGGTTGCCCGGTTGTTTTGGCTGCCTCTTCCGCGTCCGCCTCATCCATCAGATGCTCGGAAAAATCTTCGCTGTTCCCAGGTCCAGCGATGCACGCGTTGCTGCGAGAACACTGCCTTCTTCGTGGCCAAAACGACGGCATGCACCACAACGCGGAACCTTACACTCTCGGCGAATGTGGCCGGTACTTCGACACCGGAGACATAACGGAGGCCTTCCAGGTACTACGACGAGCGCCAACTCACCGCCGATGTTCAGCTGGTGCGGCAAGTCGTCCAGTTTGACCCCCACTTTCATCTTCAAGGTGACAATCCTGCTAGTTGAACCCTTATCCGATATGCCATGCACGCGCCAGCGCTCCCTGGCCACTTCGGAAACCTTTCCATACGGCGCGAAGGCCACACGCACATCTTCATCCGGAACGTTGTGAAGCAACCAGTGTAGCTTCAGCCTCACATCCTGGTTAGCGGGATCAATAACGAGGCAGCGACGTTGCTTCACACACAACTCACCCACTCCAGCAATCTTCTTCACAGCATCCGCGTCTTTCATAGTGATGGCCCAGACGTGGCTCATGCGATACGCCCCCATGGCGATAACGTCAGGGAGCAGCGAACGCTGAGCCAACGCGTCTCGGAAATCTTCCATGCGGTACGGGCGGGCCCTGATATCCGCGTGCAAAAAACTGTGTTTAACACAAAACGCCCTGTTGGAAGACTTGGCAGAACAACCTGGTAGCCATCATCCTGTTCCATAGCCCTGTTACCGCGGCCCGACATGGCCGCTGAAGCCGCTCCTGCGGAGACCTGCATCCTGCGTCCGTTAACTGGCGTGGCCGGAAGCAGAACTGACTCAGCCACGAGTTCGATGCTTGAAAGCGGTACAAAAGCGCTTCTAGTGAATGCGGTGTTGCCTTAGAAACGTGCCGTAGAAAGTTATACTACGGTGTATATCGGTAATTATGAACATGTTACTTAGAGAAGTCGCAGTTACACGAGTAGCGAAGTACGTTTCCACTGCATTTCTTCTGCGCTCTGCGCACATGCAGAGCCATCTTGCGGCAGACACAGAAGAACCCCTCCTCGCAATGTGCGGCGCTGCCCCGACACGTGGCGCGCCACTCGCCCCTGACGTTTCGCCGTGCACCCTCACGGGTAGTAGAATCAAGCGTCTTTCCTTTCTTTAGATCACTATCTTCGCTCACCCGCTTCTCCCCTTCGGGCCGCGCGGGTACCGGTGCGAGGATGCCCCAATACCCTTGCGTTTAATAAGTTTTCTCGCTCTCTCCCGAGGTGCACTAACGCTATCGCGTTCCACTCTTGAAGGCGAAGCTTAAGGGTCCTCCAATTTTTTTTTCTACGTTCTTACTGTGGCCAAATTCAAACCTGCTCCGCCGGAATGGACAAAATTGTGTTCAAAATGTCTGACAGTGACTGTCTTGCGTGCCTGAAAAGTATTGGACCTGATAGCCTGAATCTTCACTTCAGCGATTTTGATAACCTTTATCACACTGGCAAATGTTCTGGCGTCACGAAAGCTAGCCTAAAAAGCATGTCAGCAGAAGCGATTCGTACTTGGCTATGTCCAACGTGTACAAACAGGAAATTGCGATCGGTATGCGGTGCAAGCGAGCATGGTAAGAACACTGCAGCAGACTGCAATGAACCTTCCCTGGCGGGCGTCATGTCAGAGCTAGAAATGGTTCTGTGCCGTTTAGACCATCTTGAAAGAAAACAAGAATAACAAATGGCTAAACATGATACTGCCGACGAAGAGCTTCTAAAGTAAGTGGCAACAATACACAGCATGGAAGTATCACTTGATATGCTTTCTTCTCAATATGATGAAAAGATCACAAGCCTTGAAATTCAAAAATAAAAGGTGAAAGAGATAACTTAGAGAACCGCTGACATGGAAGGTCAATTTCTTACGAAGGACGCTCGGCTTTTTCAGCTGGAAATAGAAGTGATTAGGTGGGAATCCTACTCAATGCGCAATAATATAGAGATACATGGTGTCAAGCGTAATAAAGTGAAGACTTGATAGCAGTCATAAACTTAATAGGCGCTAAACTTGTACTCCCAATCCCCACAGTAAGAAAATCGAACCAGTCCATAAGATAAAAGGCAAAGCAATGACGAGGCTCCCATATTGGTTCGTTACACTAAGAGGGAAACACGAGAAAAGTGCCTTGCGAAGCGAACAGCACTGAAGAACGAGAGCATTTACACAAATGAAAATTTAACACATCTAAGAAGCTGCGATGGGTGGCAAAACGCGTGGTAACTGAAAAGCAGTACAAGTATGTCTGGGTGCGAAACGGTTGTGTATATGTAAGAAAACTTAAAGCTGCCCCTGTGATTCTGTTTTCCACTTAAGTCCTCTAAGAACAGTATCAATCATGCGCTCAAACGTAGCCCGGGCATTACAAATTCCAAAAAACATGACATAGAATTCGTAAAGCCTATCTGGAGCAGCGAATGTGGTTTTTTCTTTGTCGGCTTCGCGCATCGGAATCTGCCAGTAACCGGAACGCAAATCCAAAATTGTAAAATATTCGGTGCCCTGAAGACAGTCTAGGGAGTCGTTAATTCGTGGCATAGGGTAAAGACCATTGCGAATGATTTTGTTAAGTGCGTGGAAATCAACACAATAACGCACGGACCCATCCTTTCTTTTTTTACCAAGACGACCGGAGAAGCCCAGGGGCTAGCTGAGGTCCGAAATGTCTCGTCGGAGCATATCATTCACATTATCGTCTATGATTTTATGTTCTGATATGAAAACATGGTAAGGGCGGCGGCTAACGATAGAAGTACCTTCTGTAATGATGCGGTGCTGTGCAGCAGACGTTCGGCCCAATATCGGAGATGTGACGTCAAAGGAGGCTTGGTGTTTTTGAAGTAATTCCTGCAAAGCTTGGCGGTGAGATGCAGGAAGGTCAGGATTGATTGTGCCAAAGAGAGCACAGAAAGAGGCATCGGTAGAAGCTGTTGGTGAGGAAGAGGGAGCGGTAAGGGCGGTGAGGGACACCGGTTGAATGTCCAGGGCATAAGAAAAACATGCCATTTTAGTCAGTACAATAGGCTCTGGGGAAGTGTTCAAAGCAGCGACAAGCGCTTCTCCGTGCTCAAGCCGAACAAGACTTGGTGGTAACGCAATTCCACGGTTTAGATGGCGATCAGAAGGCACGATTAGCACATCCAAGTTATCAATGTCAGTAGAAGTAAGCGCGACAAGTTGTTCGCATCCAGAGGGCAACACGGAGTCAGTAGCGGCAAGCAGGCGATGACGGGGCTCGGGAGTTTCAGACGACGGACCACTCCCGATCATGTAAATGACCTTGTCTCGACAAGAAATGCTAGTTGATGCGGCACACAGAAAATCCCAGCCTAAAATAATTGAGTAAGCGCACGGTGACATCACGGCAAATTGTACATAGTGGCGGACACCGTCAACTAAAACTCGTGCAGTACACTTAGCAGAAGCCCGAATGATTGCGCCATTAGCTCCACGGAGTTCAGGTCCATCGTAAGGCGTTTTTACTTTTCACAAGCGGGAGCACAAGTCAGTGTTTATCACAGAAACAGCGGCGCCTGTGTCAACCAAAGCCTCAACAGGTAAACCTTCAACCCAAACTAAAATCATATTGGAGGGACGTTCCGGAGAATTTTTGGGATGGCCGAAGAGTGAAGTTTTCCTTCCTAAAACTACCGTGATCAGGTTTCCGATAGAAAGGGGGGCGTCAGAGAAGCTTGGCGGAGCAGCGAGGTTGAGCGGCGAAAAGGCGAAGGAGAACGGCGCCTTGAAGGCCTGTAACCACCAGCAAGAGCGGGACTTTCTGGCGGGGGTGATGAACGTCGTGGATATTCAGGGAATTAACGGTGTTTAGAGCCAGAGAAGCGAGGACGGTAGTCATTTTGAAATGAGGCATAGCCGCGGCGTTCATTGTGTAGCCTGCGATGAAAGAAACGAGAAATATGGCCTCGGTACCCGCAGTAATCACAAACAGGGAGGGCTGGGCGCCAGGTGGAATAGTATGTCGGCGCCGCGGCAGGTAGTGTCAATGCGGCTACATGAGCAGTGGTGTAGGCGCTAGAAGTGCAAGCGGCAAAGACGCGGCTCTGGTGTACGTTTGCACATGTCAGGTGGTAGGAGCGACCTGTGCTGGTGAGGAAGAAGTCAGTGATGGTATGTTGCTGGGCGAGTTGGTTATTCATTGTCAGAGAAAGAGCGCTATAGCAGACGACAGAACAGGAAGAGGAGGACACACACACACATGCGCTCTGTGTGTGTGTCCTCCTCTTCCTGGTCTGTCGTCTGCTATAGCGCTCTTTCTCTGACGAAGTCACTGAGGCAAGCTATTCTTTGACAATGCTACGCAGGTCGGCACTTGAAGGATGTGGCTCAGATGCAGGGCGGCACAAATTACCTTGAGCCGAGAGCTCTTCACGAATTAATCCGTGAATAAGCGCACGGAGGTCAGATTCGACAGTGGAACCAAAGTCAGTGGGATCAGGCTTCAGGCGTATTGACTGTAGTTCGTCCAGGCATTCACATGTCGATGTGATGGCGTCGTTGTGGTAGGGTTGTGCACGACCAGGGCGGCAAAGGCGAGTGGCTCAATACCTTTAAGGACGTACCGAGCCCGCTCGGTCTCTGGCATGGTGTCATTTATGCGCCGAAAAGTGCAAGAACGTCTTCTATATAAGTAGTATAGGTCTCATTGGACCGCTAAAGTCGGGCTTCTAGCTTAGTTTTGGCGAATTTCGTGCGAACAGTAGGAGCGCAGAAAATCTGGCGTAACGTTTGTTTGAAGGTAGCCTAGTCCGGAATTGTCGATTCAAGGTTTAGGAACCACGTTTTGGCCACATCCGTCATGTAAAAAGACACAAATATTAGTTTCAGTTAATCGTCCCACCGGTTGAAAGCACTGACCGGTCGTAGCTGTCGAGCCAGTCATCAGCGTCGTCGCCGCGGAGACCAGCGAAAATTTGCGGGTCGCGCTGACGGCTGCTCACAGTCCAATGGGCAAGGGTAGCTGAGGTGGAGTTGGAAGAACCCAGGACAGCAGCGTGGCCTTCTTGGCTCATGACGATTGTGGTCGGAATCAAATGGCGGCCAGAACGGAGCTTCAGGTAGATGCAGCTGGTGACGAAGCAGCGGGGAAATTAGGGCGCATCTCCACCACGTGTAAGGCCGGGCTTGATGGATCAGGTTTATTGCAGACCTGATGCCCTGGCCGCACACTGTAGTGAGCCACACTCAGCGATAACAATGGGTATCTACAAGAGAGAGCAGGATGAAGATGAAGCAGCACCTTCACCCCTGTGAAGATGAAGCGCCATACAGTTCTCACAATATTAGTAATAACCTTGAACTTTCCAGTCAGCCTTAGCTGATGACTTCAATCAAGTATTTGTCGACAGTATAACGCCGCCTCGTAGCATAACCATTTTCAACACCTGAAATTAATGGCTCTATCACAGTTTTGTTTGTCACCCTGTTAGAGTAGGAGTCTAAAGAAAATTCATGTGGCTTTACAATAGCAAAGCTCTTGACATAAATAATTTGCAAATCAAGCCTATAAAGTATGCATTACCGTCCATTACTCCTGTTCTTACGCACATTTTTAATTTGGCTATTGAGAACAGCGAATTTTCTAACGCAATGAAAAAATCGAGAGTAACAGTTATACACAAAGGTGGCGACAGCCACGACAGTAAAAATTATTGCTCAATATCTGTTATGTTAATAGTCTCAAAAAGGATCGAAAAAATACTGGCATTATGGCTCAGAAAATGTGACTTTATTCTAATGGCCAGTTTGCTTTTAGAAAGGGGCGCTGACAGACCATGCTCTGCTGATTCTCAGAGAATATTTTAGAGAATATGGAAAATGAGTTGCTTACTCTTGGTATATTTATTGAAATTTCTAACGCTCTTGATTCACTCAGTCGTGACATGTTTTTACATAAATTATTTTGAACCAAATTAGAGGAACTATTTTAAACATTATCCGATCTTACTTTCGCTCCAGAAGTCAATGCATACACATTGGAAACAGAGAATCCTCTTTTCTACTCATTGTAACTGTAGTTCCACAGGGGAGCATTTTAGTGTTATTTCCTTTTAATATATATAATAATGACATTGTGACGACTGGACCAGAAGCTAAAGTTAATAGTTATGCTGATCATAGTAGCATTCTTTTATCTGGCCCAGAAGAAAACATTCCTACAACACAATGTAACGACATGTTCGAAAGATTGGTTTTCTGGTCTAAGATTAACCGATTGAAATAATTTGGCAGAGACAAAAGCAATTACTGTTGGGCCGAGGAATAAAATTTTAAGCCAAGCGACCACACTTCACTGTAATGGAGAAGAAATTTCAGTTTTAAAAGAACATAAGATTCTAGCAGTGACGTTTTCCAATTCATTAAAATGGAACTCGCACATCACGAATATGTGCGCAAAACTCAGTAAAATAATTGGGCCTTACCCCGCTGTCAATGAATACTTCCAGTGCTTATCAAACTCCAAATAATATATCAGGCACTTATCATATATTAACATTTGCAATTAGGTGTGGTTAACAACTAAGGCAACATTAAGGAGGTTCACATGTTGCAAAAAAAAGAATTGTCCGCAATATAGCTAACAATGACTACTTTTCTTCAACAGAACATTATTTTTCCGAGTACAATTTAGTCCCGGTACGAAACATGTATGATTTGCTTATGTGTCGCTCATTTTATTTATCATCACCCGCTTTCAGACACCTTATTACGTCCATCGCATCCCTAGAACATAATCAAAGCAATGCCTCTACACGCTGCACTGATTTGTGGCTGATCCTACGCTTACGCACCAATTACAAACTAGTCTTTGAAACATATTGTTACGTTGTGGCATATGGCAAGCGATGGAACACGGCGACACAACAGAAACAGAACGACGTGAGGACATGACGATGAAATATGCTTTAATGGCAAGCGGGCCCGGCGCGAGCACTCCGCCCCGCGCCACTGCCCGCTTCGTCATCTTCGTAGCACTACCCGGGGCCACCGAACGATCGTCCAGATCGATTGCTAGAAATCCATTGCATGAAGTGACGATGAACACAGACACAGGATTATGACATGAAACGCTGAGCACCACAATGAATGCGAAGATGGGATGAATGCTTGCCCCGGAGCATCAGGTCCAATCTTCACCGTTTGCCGAAGGCCAAGGCTCATGGACACGCCGAACGGCTTGGGTGGGGGGGCTGTCTTCGCTCGAGTGGTCGTGAGGTCGCTCCGTCGTGGGGTCGATCCGGTCGGCTTTGGGCTCTTCCTGGTCGTAATGTGTTGTGGTCAGGGCTGGGGACGGGGCTGGGGAGAGCGGCTTGTCGGGTCTGAGCACAAAGGGCTGGAGCAAAGCTGTCGGCTGATGGACCCGGCGTATGGTTGGCTTCGACGGTGCAAGACGAGGATAGGGATGAACCGCACCTCCAACCAAGTGTTACGTGGTGGCACATGGCAAGCGATGGAACACGGCGACACAACAGAAACAGAACGACGTGAGGACATGATGATATATGCTTTATTGGCCAGCGGGCCCGGCGCGAGCACTCCACTCCGCGCCACTTCTATGGAATAATCTATGGAGTCTACAGAATAATATTGCCACTTCGTAGCAATATTATTCCATAGATTCAAAATAAATATGATCCATTTAGCAGCACCAACCAAAACCTGTTATGGCAGTATTTTGTATCCCATTAGATTTTGTGGTTGTTATTTCTTGCTATCCTGACTATAAGAAGGCTTGAATATGAAAATGCACTTGTTACTTGTATGTTTCCTTTTCAAAAGCACCACCTTTTATTGCACCCCTGCAACTTTTTTTCATCCTTTTTCTTGCATGTAATCTTTGAATGATCTTCCTTATTGGAAACGTGTATCCATGTCCTGTTTTATATGATTTTTCGCGTTTACAAATATTTGCCATGAGTTGTTGTATTATAATATTTTTTGACGTAGTGTCCTATGCGTGTATTCTTTGAATGATCTCCTTTATTGGAAACGTGCATCCATGTCCTGTTATATATGATTTTTCGCGTTTACAAATATATGCCATGAGTGTATGTATTATAATATTGTTTGACGTAGTGTCCTATGCGTGGTAGGCCACAATGCCCTGCATTTTTGTACATCGGGTACCTCTGCCTTGTCAAGCTGATATGAAAGCTTTTAGCTCAGGTGACCCTTCAAAGCTTTCTGAAAAATAAATTGATTGAAAAATAGCATTGAATTGGAATACAAAACCGGTAGCAATAACTCAACTGGCGATGTCAAGAAATCCTTTCATTTCCTTGCTGTTTATTACCTTACATGTAGAAATTCCACATCCATCAGTTCAAGCAAAGTAGGTAAAAATCGCTGTTAACAGAGTGGCGATGAAGTTCCTGACGACTTGAGTTATGCAACTTTAAGACTTCTTTACGAGTATGATCGAACACAGTCGACGGTCTTTGCACCGCCAGCATCAATGTAAATTAATTACGTTTCAAAAATATTGTGGGGAGCGGAAATAACGAAATAAAAAAAAAACGTAAAACGAGTGGCGTTAATAAATAGCCTTCTCCTGTCGACTTTAATCCCTGCTGATGGGCGTCGCGGCTCTGCGACCAGCAGCCCTTGTATTCGCAAGGGTAATCTAGTAACAGCTTCATCTCTACCTGTAAACATTGTCCTGCTAACGAATATAAAATATCAGTGGCATTGTCCCGGGTAGAATAAAAATGGGATATGTAACTACAGCGCACATGAAGTTAGAGATAAATTATTAGAAACGTAATACATCAGAACAATTTGCCAACTTGCGCGCACGTTTTAATTTGATTGACAAGAACTACTCGATACAAAGTAAGATCGTTACAGAAACGAAAAAATCGCGCAGGTTCGAATCAGCAGCTACCCGTCTTTGAGGCCTCAGCTTGTTCAAATGGACTCTGTGTATTCAAATAAACATGATCATAATATATTTTCCTTCAAAGACCTCATACTACTCCCAGTGCTCTTTTTGAAATGATGTTAATTAAATAAAAGCTCACATCTGAAGACCGCGCTCCTTCCTCATTCTGGTGTATGTCTGACTTTTAAAAACACTTCGCGCTATTCAGAAATAGTATAATACGGATATATACGAATTATCTATGGGAGCTTATGAACGGGCAGTGAATGGATATCAATGAAAATCTATAGTATTTCGACGAATTACAATATTGAGCAATAATTCTGAATTGGCGCATTATAAGGTAAAGAAGGCATAGAAGTACCAGTAAGCGGCAGGAACAGAGCTACAGGGCGAGACAAGTGCTGTATTGGCAGCCAGCTTTATTTTACGAAAGGATTTTATATGCCGGCGCCTTGATTTATTTATCCAAAGAGGTAGACAGCAAACATATTGTTGGTTGCAGGTGAGAATGAAAACATCTTACATTGCAGCATTGATTCATCACTGATATATTTAACGTCTATGTGCCGGCCACGGAAGGCTTCTAAAGGCAATGTGCTGCGTAATACGGACTCTTCAGTAGCACTTTATGACCAGAAAAATAAAGCCCACAGGCAACACGATTCTTGTGCCGATAGGCTTGGTATTTATCTGGAAAATGGGTGCCTGTTTTTGCAAAACGGATTTTGGTGTTCAAGCAGACGCTTACTGAGAGCGTCCGCTTCGCCCAACGCGGAAATTGCTTCTTATAAAGGGGATTCATACACTACTCCTCTTCGTACAGGTGTCGCGTTCAGCAGGAATCCAGTTCAACAGGTCAGCCAAAACGCATTCTCTAGATAGCTGAAGTTTCTCTCAACGGTGCCTATAACGCTATCAAGTTAAAAGCATCCGTCCCTCCTCCACCTTATCGCTGCCAAAGTGATCGCGCGGCAAAAGTCAGGGCTTTATTTAAAACCAATTGTCCTTGACCTGACAGGCTTACAAAGAACGCGCCTTTGACTTACACTATAAAGTTTCTTGAAAAAAAAAATATTGAGGACACTTAAGCTTCGCTTTTAAGGATATGACGCGATAGCGTTGGCTACAAGTCCATATATAAAGTCCCGCTATAAGTACTCTGCTATCAATCATATCGATACCATCAAATCAGCTAGCAGAAAAATGCTCGGAATATAACCAGCCTCATTACATAGCATTTATGATTACAAATAGGCATTTTACTCAATTGAAGCATCGGCAGTCATAGCGGAATTGCGAAATCAGGTTGTGGATGAGCCGTATGTAAAAGGACTGAAAGATATCTATAGTGGCTGCACAACAACCATAGTTCTGCACGAAAAAAGTAATGAAATTCTCATAAAGAAAGCTTTTAGGCAAGACACGATCTCCCCAGTACTATTCACTGCTTGCTTATTTAGAGATAAGAGTTGATGCTGAATACCTGAGTAATCTGCGATGAGTAAATATGGAATGAATTCCAAAGACTTATAATTAGCTATAAGGAATGGAATAAAAATAGGTGTAAAATAAATACGCAGAAGACTAGGTAATGTTCAACAGCCTTGAGCAGAAACAGCTGTTTACAGTAGGCGCTGAACCTCTGCACCTAGTGGGCGAATATGTCTACTGGACATATTCCTACCAGAATCGACGTGACGTGACCGTTCCATCGTTCCACCGCTCCGTCCACCGCCATACCACAAGGCACGACCAAAGGGAGACGCAGCCAAATTATTCCTTCCCTCCAAGGCGCCACTTATACGACCATAGGACACGAGGAGAGGTCCTATACCAGACAACCTTCCTAACCGAGGTGCGGACCAGATGGCCTCACCAGCCCAAGCCGCCCCCACACATGAGGACATCACCCCAACACATGCCATGCGCGCGTGCCTGAGGGTCAACTATGGGATGGTGGCAGTATGTAACCAGATAGACTCCTGAGCCGGGTTGCGTATTGCCAAACCATATCTCGTAGGCGCACTGGAGCAGACGACGCTCTCAGCGAGTTAAACGGTGATTGTTGCTCAAAGGTATCTCTGAATGCAACCTAAAGGTAACATACACTCACTGTAAACGGCAATTGTTGCTGAAGGATGTATCTGAACGCAACCTAAAGGTAACATACACTTCCTGAGGCAGGAAATGATTATGGGAAGGTAACTGCTTAGTGTAAGTGTTGTCATACCGATTGTTACTTAAGATGTCTGTGATCGCAACCTAAAGGTAGCATACACTCAATAAAGGCCGGATATAATTACGGTGAAGGCACATAAAAAAAATATTCAAAAAATAAATTAGAACATAGGAGTCTAACAGATAACGTTTAAGTGGCATCAGTGCAGATATAGGTGATGTTATTCCATTGCGCCATTAAATTGACGGGAATGGTGGCTTTTAAATGCGTTCTTATTCATTTAGACAATATATCCACCATATGTCGTCAGGTGGCGGTGCTCAGAAGAATCACGGAATAGTTGACAGCCGTGTGATGCGGAAGCGTGTTCCATCGCTCCTCCGATTGCACGTGGCTACCGGAAACGGACGGACTGGCGACAGCGGGAGCTTCCGAAGCATCAAATAGATGAGTTCCTTCTTTTATTAACTTTATTTAGTTTTCAGCTACTTAGCTTACGTGCAGCCTAAAGAATAGATTTTAGCTCTTTGTCCTAGCGACCTCGTTTTTTGTACCGGCAGGTAAGTTTTCTCGGCGTCTATTCTTTTACTATTTTGTTTAGATAAATACCTTTTTTCTGAGCTATTGACGTTCGCATAATTGATTTTAATGCATTTTTGCTATTCGTTTATTGTGTCTTCTTTTTGCAGTTTGTATATTCTGAGAATTCGTAATAGAAATAGTCCAGTCGATACATGCTTAAGATGTACAATCAAAAGAAGGTAAAAAGTTCTCAGTGTGAGGCGCAGGTTAATCTCAAGGAAACGCGTTTTGACTCTGTAGATGAAGCGGAAGGCAATGACTTTTTGTGTCGGTGTTGCGTGCTGAGTGCGCGCCTAGATAGATTTGATCGAGAAAAGGGCAGTTTAGTGTCTCGTGTGGATGATTTAGAAAATAAAGTACGTTTTTTAAGGGCAGAGAATCAGAAACCGCTCGAGCAGCTTCCTCAAATGGTAACAAAATGCCCTACTTTATCCTTGGAACCAACGAGGACGAACATTCCAGCGCGGGCCACGTGGCTGGGACCAGCACTGACATGGAAGGCATAAGCAAAGTAGGTCAGGCGGACCCGAACCGACAGAGCTATTTAGAAGCAGCTACTAGGAAGTCGGGAAAAAAGGAAGAAGAAAGGAAGAATGAATGTCCCAGAGAGAAGGACACAGATAATCGAAAGCAGGAGCCAACCGTTGGGAGAGGGAGAGAGAAGACCCAGGTGCTTATCGCCGGAGATTCTAACGAGCAGGTGCAAGCGAGATATCTTGGAACGTGTAAAGGGTGACAAGAGAGTGTTAGTTGGAGCCTTCCCAGGGAGGACAATGAGGGTAGTGCTGAAAGAGAGTAAAAATAAGCTGTTGAAAAATTCCACAGAACGCAGTAACGTGATGGTAGCCGCGGGGCTAAACGATGTCCTAAATGGTGACGCTGCAGGAGTGGTGGAAAATTCAGCTAAGGGAGTTGACGGTATCAGGGAGATAACACAGCAAGCGCAGATAGTTGTATGCACAGTACCGGAGGTGCTAGAATTGAGCGGAAAGCTGGTAAAGGACGTGGTGACAGTTAATCAGGACATAAGAAAGTTAAGCCTGGAGAAGCGTTTCGAAGTGGTTGAGGTAAACAGGGAGGTGCATAAAGCAGGTTTTGGAAGGGTTTTTCAGCGAGATGGCATTCATTTTAACAGAATGGAGGGAGCTGAGATCGGCTGGCGCCTGGCAGGCAGGGCTGTATACCTTTTTGAGGGGGTCCGCGAGGATTTTGTGCACAGAGGTAGTTAGAAATAAAGTAGAAGAAAGTGTAATAACAGAGGCTGAGCCCCAAAAAATGGCAAGGAGGAGGTCGAGAAAGAACAGTACAAAAAAGAAATTTAGCACTAGTATCAGCTAGATAAACATGCAAGGAGGTACAAAAAGAGCGAAATGGCTAGAGATGGAATAGCAGTTGAAGGATGGCAAAATAGGTGTGTACGCTCTATGCGAGACTCATCTCAGGGATCTAGAAGATCTGCCGTTTATAGAAGGCTACGTCTGGGAAAGGTACAACAGAACAGGAACGGAAAAAAGGGTGGAGGGGCAGGTATGTTGATACACCAGGGAACAAATTGGCAAAGAATAAAATAATCTTCTAAAGAACATATCTGGGCATCAGGAACAATTGCCGGCATAAGGGCACGGCTAGGGGTAGTTTATTTAAGAACAGGACACCAATGCAGGCAAGAAAACAAGGATGTCTCAGTGACTATATAAGCCAGTTTGGAGACGGGGCCAATATTATTCTGCTGGGGGACATGAACGGCCACATCGACGATCTGGATGGATACATGGATTGTAACGGGAAGCTAGTGCTAGATTTCTGTGAGCGACACAATCTAGTTATAGTAAATAGAGAAACAAAATGCGAAGGCCAATTCACATGGGAATTCCGCAACAAGAAGACGACCATTGACGACTGTCTAATGTCGTAGGTAATTTATAGCAAGGTCACAAAAATGGAAATAGACGAAGAAGGGGAGTGTAGTCTGGGAAGTGATCATAAACGTATTAGTCTGCAGATGGGGCCCTTGATGAAAAGAGAAATGGAACTTAGGCAAAAAGTAAACGCAAAATTAGACGACGATCAAATAGCGCAGATAGCAACAGACATAGAGGAAGCAATAGAGAAAAGCCCCATGGAAGACTGCGATTATTAACAGGTAGAACTACTTATAAGAAGGAAAATTAAGGAGTTTAAAGTAGCAAACCGCTGGAATGGAAAGAGGAAGCCATGGAGCTGGTGGAATAAGGAAATCAGGGAAGGGAACACCGAAAGGCAATGAAAGCACAGGTATCTCAGGAGGAAATCGACCAAAAATGGGAATCATATCGGCAAAGGAAACTTGATGTACAGGCCCTCGTCCAAAGTAAAATAAAGCAGTCCACCGATCACTGGATGGCTGACATTCAGGATGCCACTTGAGGCGGAACAAGAAAATTCTGGAAGCATATAAGCTGGCTAGATAAAAAGAATCAAAGAAAGCAGGACCGGATTCAAGATAACGAGGGAAATTATTTTAAGGGAGACAACGCAGTTAACTACATCACGTCAGTTATAGCCGAGTCATTGAATAGCAGCGATAGGGTAATCTCCCAAATCAGAAAGCAACACAAGATAGCAGAATATAAAGCAGCTAGGAACCGACCAATCTAAACTGGAAAAAGGCAGAAAAAAATATTCCTAAAACACATACAGGAATAGATGGAATTCCGATCAAGCTGATTACTGAACTTGGTCCAAGAAGTAAGGAAACGCTGTTAAAAGGTTTGGAAAAAGTCATAAAGAATAAGCGAATTCCGGACAGCTGGCGGCAGAGTAAAATGAATTTGATTTATAAAGGGTAAGGAGAAAGGATGCACATAAAATCCTACAGGCCGATTACCAACACATCTGTTATTAACTGTCGTGCCGGTGGGGTTATCACACAGTAGCCCACCGTCAACAGGGTTGTGTCAAGGAATTGGTTGCGTAGCGCTCGTCACCCGTTTCCGGAACGAGGGCTGTCAGCTCCCTGGGCGATAGCGATGAATCCGAGTCGCCGCTGGTGAGATGAATAAAAGGCTTTATACACTATTTACAAGAATGTACACAAGATCGGCTCTGGGGCTGAAAGGTAACATAGCCAAACGCGACTGTTCTCGCGCAGCGACGGCCGGGGAGATTCTGCCGCGTCCGCTCTCTCAGGGGTCAAACTGCTACCGACGGACGCTAGTGACGAACTCAGTCTCGGAGTCTCGAACGGAAGCGCTTGAGACTCCGTAAACCGAGAAACCGTTACGCTCAAATGGTCCAATTCGACGGCAGTACTTTCGCGTGGCCAATGGGAGAGCTTGCGGCGCTCTCGCTTCAAATATGCCCAGACACCTTATCACAGACACCTTAAGTAACAATCGGTATGACAACACTTACACTAGCAGTTACCTTCCCCATAATCATTTCCTGCCTCAGGAAGTGTATGTTACCTTTAGGCTGCGTTCAGATACATCCTTCAGCAACAATTGCCGTTTACAGTGAGTGTATGTTACCTTTAGGTTGCATTCAGAGATACCTTTGAGCAACAATCACCGTTTAACTCGCTGAGAGCGTCGTCTGCTCCAGTGCGCCTACGGGATATGGTTTGGCAATACGCAACCCGGCTCAGGAGTCTATCTGGTTACATACTGCCACCATCCCATAGCTGAGCCTCAGGCACGCGCGCATGGCATGGGTTGGGGTGATGTCCTCGTGTGTGGGGGCGGCTTGGGCTGGTGAGGCCATCTGGTCCGCACCTCGGTTAGGGAGGTTGTCTGGTATAGGACCTCTCCTCGTGTCCTATGGTCGTATAAGTGGCGCCTTGGAAGGAAGGAATAATTTGGCTGCGTCTCTCTTTGGTGTGCCTTGTGGTCTTGCGGTGGACGGAGCGGTGGAACGGTGGAACGGTCACGTCACGTCGATTCTAGTAGGAATATGTCCAGTAGACATATTCGCCCACTAGGTGCAGAGGTTCAGCGCCTACTGTAAACAGCTGTTTCTGCTCAAGGCTGTTGAACATTACCTAGTCTTCTGCGTATTTATTTTACACCTATTTTTATTCCATTCCTTATAGCTAATTATAAGTCTTTGGAATTCATTCCATATTTACTTATCGCAGATTACTCAGGTATTCAGTATCAACTCTTATCTCTAAATAAGCAAGCAGTGAATAGTACTGGGGAGATCGTGTCTTGCCTAAAAGCTTTCTTTATTGGAATTTCATTACTTTTTTCTTGCAGAACTATGGTTGTTGTGCAGCCACTATAGATATCTTTCAGTCATTTTACATACGGCTCATCCACACCCTGATTTCGCAATTCCGTTATGACTGCCGATGCTTCAATTGAGTAAAATGCTTATTTGTAATCATAAATGCTATGTAATGAGGCTGGTTATTTCCGAGCATTTTTCTGCCAGCTGATTTGATAGTATCGATATGATTGATAGCAGAGTACTTATAGCGGGACTTTATATATGGGCTTGTAGCCAACGCTATCGCGTCATATCCTTAAAAGCGGAGCTTAAGTGTCCTCAATATTTTTTTTCAAGAAACCTTATAGTGTAAGTCAAAGGCGCGTTCTTTGTAAGCCTGTCAGGTCAAGGACAATTGGTTTTAAATAAAGCCCTGACTTTTGCCGCGCGATCACTTTGGCAGCGGTAAGGTGGAGGAGGGACGGATGCTTTTAACTTGATAGCGTTATGGGCACCGTTGAGAGAAACTTCAGCTATCTAGAGAATGCGTTTTGGTTTACCTGTTGAACCGGATTCCTGCTGAACGCGACACCTATACGAAGAGGAGTTGTGTATGAATCCCCTTTATAAGAAGCAATTTCCGCGTTGGGCGAAGCGGACGCTCTCAGTAAGCGTCTGCTTGAACACAAAAAACCGTTTTGCAAAAACAGGCACCCATTTTCCAGATAAATACCAAGCCTATCGGCACAAGAATCGTGTTGCCTGTGGGCTTTATTTTTCTGGTCATAAAGTGCTACTGAAGAGTCCGTATTACGCAGCACATTGCCTTTAGAAGCCTTCCGTGGCCGGCACATAGACGTTAACTATAACAGTGATGCATCAATGCTACAATGTAAGATGTTTTCATTCTCACCTGCAACCAACAAGATGTTTGCTGTCTACCTCTTTGGATAAATAAATCAAGGCGCCGGCATATAAAATCATTTCGTAAAATAAAGCTGGCTGCCAATACAGCACTTGTCTCGCCCTGTCGCTCTGTTCCTGCCGCTTACTGGTACTTCTATGTCTTCTTTACCTGATAATGCGCCAATTCAGAATTATTGCCCAATATTGTAATTCGTCGAAATACTATAGATTTTCATTGATATCCATTCGCAGCCCGTTCATAAGCTCCCATAGATAATTCGTATATATCCGTATTATACTATTTATCAATAGCGCAAATTGTTTTTAAAAGTCAGACATACACCAGAGTGAGGAAGGAACGCGGTCTTCAGATGTGAGCTTTTATTTAATTAACATCATTTCAAAAAGAGCACTGGGAGTAGTATGAGGTCTTTGAAGGAAAATATATTATGATCATGTTTATTTGAATACACAGAGTCCATTTGTACAAGCTGAGATCTCAAAGACGGGTAGCTGCTGATTAGAACCTGCGCGATTTTTTCGTTTCTGTAACGATCTTACTTTGTATCGAGTAGTTCCTGTCAATCAAATTAAAACGTGTGCGCAAGTTGGCAAATTGTTCTGATGTATTACGTTTCTAATAATTTATCTCTAACTTCATGTGCGCTGTAGTTACATATCCCATTTTTATTCTACCCGGGACAATGCCACTGATATTTTATATTCGTTAGCTGGACAATGTTTACAGATAGAGATGAAGCTGTTACTAGATTACTCTTGCGAATACGAGGGCTGCTGGTCGCAGAGCCGCAACGCCCATCAGCAGGGATTAAAGTCGACAGGAGAAGGCTATTTATTAACGCCACTCGTTTTACGTTTTTTTTTATTTCGTTATTTCCGCTCCCCACAATATTTTTGAAACGTAATTAATTTACATTGATGCTGGCGGTGCAAAGACCATCGACTGTGTCCGATCATACTCGTAAAGAAGTCTTAAAGTTGCATAACTCAAGTCGTCAGTAACTTCATCGCCACTCTGTTAACAGCGATTTTTACCTACTTTGCTTGAACTGATGGATGTGGAATTTCTACATGTAAGGTAATAAACAGCAAAGAAATGAAAGGATTTCTTGACATCGCCAGTTGAGTTATTGCTACCGGTTTTGTATTCCAATTCAATGCTATTTTTCAATCAATTTATTTTTCACAAAGCTTTGAAGGGTCACCTGAGCTAAAAGCTTTCATATCAGCTTGACAAGGCAGAGGTACGCGATGTACAAAAATGCAGGGCATTGTGGCCTACCACGCATAGGACACTACGTCAAAAAATATTATAATACAACAACTCATGGCAAATATTTGTAAATGCGAAAAATCATATAAAACAGGACATGGATACACGTTTCCAATAAAGGAGATCATTCAAAGATTACATGCAAGAAAAAGGAAGAAAAAAAGTTGCAGGGGTGCAATAAAAGGTAGTGCTTTTGAAAAAGAAACATACAAGTAACAAGTTCATTTTCATATTCAAGCCTTCTTATAGTCAGGATAACAAGAAATAACAACCACAAAATCTAATGGGATACAAAATACTGCCATAACAGGTTTTGGTTGGTGCTGCTAAATGGATCATATTTATTGAGAATCTATGGAGCAATATTGCTACGAAGAGGACGAAGCGGGCAGTGGCGCGGGGTGGAGTGCTCACGCCGGGCCCGCTGGCCATTAAAGCATATTTCATCATGTCCTCACGTCGTTCTGTTTCTGTTGTGTCGCCGTGTTCCATCGCTTGCCATGTGCCACCACGTAACACTTGGTTGGAGGTGCGGTTCATCCCTATCCTCGCCTTGCACCGTCGAAGACAACCGTACGCCGGGTCCATCAGCCGACAGCTTTGCCCCAGCCCTTTGTGCTCAGACCCGACAAGCCGCTCTCCCCAGCCCCGTCCCTAGCCCTGACCACAACACATTACGACCAGGAAGAGCCCAAAGCCGACCGGATCGACCCCACGACGGAGCGACCTCACGACCACTCGAGCGAAGACAGCCCCCCCGCCCAAGCCGTTCGGCGTGTCCATGAGCCTTGGCCTTCGGCAAACGGTGAAGATTGGACCTGATGCTCCGAGGCAAGCATTCATCCCATCTTCGCATTCATTGTGGTGCCCAGCGTTTCATGTCATAATCCTGTGTCTGTGTTCATCGTCACTTCATGCAATGGATTTCTAGCAATCGATCTGGACGATCGTTCGGTGGCCCCGGGTAGTGCTACGAAGATGACGAAGCGGGCAGTGGCGCGGGGCGGAGTGCTCGCGCCGGGCCCGCTTGCCATTAAAGCATATTTCATCGTCATGTCCTCACGTCGTTCTGTTTCTGTTGTGTCGCCGTGTTCCATCGCTTGCCATATGCCACAACGTAACAATATGTTTCAAAGACTAGTTTGTAATTGGTGCGTAAGCGTAGGATCAGCCACAAATCAGTGCAGCGTGTAGAAGCATTGCTTTGATTATGTTCTAGGGATGCTATGGACGTAATAAGGTGTCTGAAAGCGGGTGATGATAAATAAAATGAGCGACACATAAGCAAATCGTACATGTTTCGTACCGGGACTAAATTGTACTCGGAAAACTAATGTTCTGTTGAAGAAAAGTAGTCATTGTTAGCTATATTGCAGACAATTCTTTTTTTGCAACATGTGAACCTCCTTAATGTTGCCTTAGTTGTTAACGACACCTAATTGCAAATGTACTGTAAAGTGCAGAGACATTAGTCTGCCAACCAAGATCCGTATAACCCGTGCTATGGTCTTTCCAATTGTGATGTATGGATGCGAGAGTTGGACTGTGAAAAAGGCTGACCGCCGAAGAATTGACGCGTTTGAATTGTGGTGCTGGCGAAGACTCTTAAGAGTTCCTTGGACTGCCAGAAGATCAAATCAGTCGATACTGTCAACCATAAACCCTGACTGCTCATTGGAGGGTCAAATTCTAAAGTTAAAGCTCAGCTACTTTGGTCATCTGATGAGAAGAGAGGAGTCGCTGGAGAAAGATTTGATGTTGGGAAAGGTTGAGGGTCGCCGGAGAAGGGGTAGGCAGCGAACGCGATGGTTAGATGGCATTCTCGAGGCATTGCAGATGAAGCTATGTGATGTTAAGAAGATAGTGAGAGACCGGAAAGCGTGGCGTGACATGGTCCATAGGGTCACGAAGAGTCGGACACGACTGAACGCCTGAACTGAACTGAACTGAATTGCAAATGTTAATATATGAAAAGTGACTGATATATTATTTGGAGTTTGATAAGCACTGGAAGTATTCATTGACAGCGAGGTAAGGCCCAATTATTTTACTGAGTTTTGCGCACATATTCGTGATGTACGAGTTCCATTTTAATGAATTGGAAAACGTCACTGCTAGAATCTTATGTTCTTTTAAAACTGAAATTTCTTCTCGATTACAGTGAAGTGTGGTCGCGTGGCTTAAAATTTTATCCCTCGGCCCAACAGTAATTGCTTTTGTCTCTGCCAAATTATTTCAATCGGTTAATCTTAGACCAGAAAACCAATCTTTCGAACATGTCGTTACATTGTGTTGTAGGAATGTTTTCTTCTGGGCCAGATAAAAGAATGCTACTATGATCAGCATAACTATTAACTTTAGCTTCTGGTCCAGTCGTCACAATGTCATTATTATATATATTAAAAGGAAATAACATTAAAATACTCCCCTGTGGAACTACAGTTACAAAGAGTAGAAAAGAGGATTCTCTGTTTCCAATGTGTATGCATTTACTTCTGGAGCGAAAGTAAGATCGGATAATGTTTAAAATAGTTCCTCTAATTTGATTCAAAATAATTTATGTAAAAAGATGTCATGACTGAGTGAATCAAAAGCGTTAGAAATTTCAATAAATAAACCAAGAGTAAGCAACTCATTTTCCATATTCTCTAAAATATTCTCTGAGAATCAGCAGAGCATGGTCTGTCGAGCGCCCCTTTCTAAAAGCAAACTGGCCATTAGAATAAAGTCACATTTTCTCAGCCATAATGCCAGTATTTTTTCGATTCTTTTTGAGAATATTAACATAACAGATATTGACCAATAATTTTTACTGTCGTGGCTGTCGCCTTCTTTGTGTATAACTGTTACTCTCGATTTTTTCATTGCGTTAGAAAATTCGCTGTTCTCAATAGCCAAAATAAAATGTGCGTAAGAACAGGAGTAATGAACGGTAATGCATACTTTATAGGCTTGATTTGCAAATTATTTATGTCAAGAGCTTTGCTATTGTAAAGCCACATGAATTTTCTTTAGACTTCTACTCTAACAGGGTGACAAACAAAACTGTGATAGAGCCATTAATTTCAGGTGTTGAAAATGGTTATGCTACGAGGCGGCGTTATGCTGTCGACAAATACTTGATTGAAGTCATCAGCTAAGGTTGACTGGAAAGTTCAAGGTTATTACTAATATTGTGAGAACTGTATGGCGCTTCATCTTCACAGGGGTGAAGGTGCTGCTTCATCTTCATCCTGCTCTCTCTTGTAGATACCCATCGTTATCGCTGAGTGTGGCTCACTACAGTGTGCGGCCAGGGCATCAGGTCTGCAATAAACCTGATCCATCAAGCCCGGCCTTACACGTGGTGGAGATGCGCCCTAATTTCCCCGCTGCTTCGTCACCAACTGCATCTACCTGAAGCTCCGTTCTGGCCGCCATTTGATTCCGACCACAATCGTCATGAGCCAAGAAGGCCACGCTGCTGTCCTGGGTTCTTCCAACTCCACCTCAGCTACCCTTGCCCATTGGACTGTGAGCAGCCGTCAGCGCGACCCGCAAATTTTCGCTGGTCTCCGCGGCGACGACGCTGATGACTGGCTTGACAGCTACGACCGGTCAGTGCTTTCAACCAGTGGGACGATTACCTTAAACTAATATTTGTGTCTTTTTACATGACGGATGTGGCCAAAACGTGGTTCCTAAACCTTGAATTGACAATTCCGGACTAGGCTACCTTCAAACAGACGTTACGCCAGATTTTCTGCGCTCCTACTGTTCGCACGAAATTCGCCAAAACTAAGCTAGAAGCCCGACTTTAGCGGTCCAATGAGACCTATACTTCTTATATAGAAGACGTTCTTGCACTTTTTCGGCGCGTAAATGACACCATGCCAAAGACCGAGCGGGCTCGGTACGTCCTTAAAGGTATTGAGCCACTCGCCTTTGCCGCCCTGGTCGTGCAGAACCCTACCACAATCGACGCCATCATATCGACATGTCAATGCCTGGACGAACTACAGTCAATACGCCTGAAGCCTGATCCCACTGCCTTTGGTTCCACTGTCGACTCTGACCTCCGTGCGCTTATTCACGGATTAATTCGTGAAGAGCTCTCGCCTCAAGGTAATTTGTGCCGCCCTGCATCTGAGCCACAACCTTCAAGTGCCGACCTGCGTAGCATTGTCAAAGAAGAGCTGGCCTCAGTGACTTCGTCAGAGAAAGAGTGCTATAGCAGACGACAGAACAGGAAGATGAGGACACACACACAGAGCGCATGTGTGTGTGTCCTCCTCTTCCTGTTCTGTCGTCTGCTATAGCGCTCTTTCTCTGAAAATGAATAACCAACTCGCCCAGCAACATACCCTCACTGACTTCTTCCTCCCCAGCACAGATCGCTCCTACCATCTGACATGTGCAAACGTACACCAGGGCCGCGTCCTTGCCGCTTGCACTTGGAGCGCCTACGCCACCGGAGCCTACCACTGCTCACGTAGCCGCATTGACACTACCTGCCGCGGCGCCGACATACTATTCCACCTGGCGCCCAGCCCTCCCTGTTTGTGATTACTGCGGGTACCGAGGCCATATTTCTCGTTTCTTTCATTGCAGGCTACACAATGAACGCCGCGGCTATGCCTCATTTGAAACTGACTACCGTCCTCGCTTCTCTGGCTCTAAACACCGTTAATTCCCTGATTATCCACGACGTTCATCACTCCCGCCAGAAAGTCCCGCTCTTGCTGGTGTTTACAGGCCTTCAAGGCGCCGTTCTCCTTCGCCTTTTCGCCGCTCAACCTCGCTGCTCCGCCAAGCTTCTCTGACGCCCCCCTTTCTATCGGAAACCTGATCACGGTAGTTTTAGGAAGGAAAACTTCACTCTTCGGCCATCCCAAAAATTCTCCGGAACGTCCCTCCAATATGATTTTAGTTTCGGTTGAAGGTTTACCTGTTGAGGCTTTGGTTGACACAGGCGCCGCTGTTTCTGTGATAAACACTGACTTGTGCTCCCGCTTGTGAAAAGTAAAAACGCCTTACGATGGACCTGAACTCCGTGGAGCTAATGGCGCAATCATTCGGCCTTCTGCTAAGTGTACTGCGCGAGTTTTTGTTGACGGTGTCCGCCACTATGTACAATTTGCCGTGATGTCACCGTGCGCTTACTCAATTATTTTAGGTTGGGATTTTCTGTGTGCCGCATCAACTAGCATTTCTTGTCATGACAGGGTCATTTACATGAACGAGAGTGATCCGTCATCTGAAACTCCCGGGCCCCGTCATCGCCTGCTTGCCGCTACTGACTCCATGTTGCCCTCTGGATGCGAACAACTTGTCGCGCTTACTTCTACTGACATTGATAACTTGTATGTGCTAATCGTGCCTTCTTATCGCCATCTAACCCGTGGAATTGCGTTACCACCAAGTCTTGTTCGGCTTGAGCACGGAGAAGTGCTTGTCGCTGCTTTGAACACTTCCCCAGAACCTATTGTACTGACTAAAATGACGTTTTTCATGTGCCCTGGACATTCAACCGGTGTCCCTCACCGCCCTTACCGCCCCCTCTTCCTCAAAAGCAGCTTCTTCCGATGCCTCTTTCTGTGCTCTCTTTGGCACAATCAATCCTGACCTTCCTGCATCTCACCGCCAAGCTTTGCAGGAATTACTTCAAAAACACCAAGCCTCCTTTGACGTCACATCTCCGATATTGGGCCGAACGTCTGCTGCACAGCACCGCATCATTACAGAAGGTACTTCTATTGTTAGCCGCCGCCCTTACCGTGTTTTCATATCAGAACATAAAATCATAGACGATAATGTGAATGATATGCTCCGACGAGACATTTCGGACCTCAGCTAGCCCCTGGTCTTCTCCGGTCGTCTTGGTAAAAAAAAGAAAGGATGGGTCCGTGCGTTATTGTGTTGATTTCCACGCACTTAACAAAATCATTCGCAATGGTCTTTACCCTATGCCACGAATTAACGACTCCCTAGACTGTCTTCAGGGCGCCGAATATTTTAAAACTTTGAATTTGCGTTCCGGTTACTGGCAGATTCCGATGCACGAAGCCGACAAAGAAAAAACCGCATTCGCTGCTCCAGATAGGCTTTACGATTTCTATGTCATGTTTTTTGGAATTTGTAATGCCCTGGCTACGTTTGAGCGCATGACTGATACTGTTCTTAGAGGACTTAAGTGGAAAACATGCTTTTGCTACCCAGACGACATTGTAATTTTTTTTTCTGCGACTTGATAATTTATGCCGCCTTGATCAAGTATTGACGTGCCTGCATCCGCCGGTCTCCAGCTGAGCACAAAAAAAAGTGTAATTTCGCCAAAAAACAAATCAAGATCCTTGGCCACTTCTTCAGCCGCGATGGCATTCGGCCCGACCCTGACAAGCTTGCTGCAGTTTTGAACTTTGCACGTCCTCAGCGGACTAAGGATCTACGATGTTTCCTTGGCCTATATTTATACTTTAGCCGTTTAATTCGCAATTTCGCTACCATTGCTGCGCCACTACACCACCTTCTTATCGACCGTACTACTTTCAATTGTCCCGAAGAATGCGAGAAAGCTTTTCAAACCCTGAAGAATGCCCTCACTTCGGACCCTGTTCTCGCTCACTTCGACGACACTGCTGCCTTCATTCTCCACACTGATGCCAGCAGCCTTGGCATCGGCGCCGTACTTCTGCAGCGTGATACCGCTTCTCGGGAGAATGGAATTGCGTTTTCCAGTCAAACACCAGAGGAACGCAACTGCACCAGAACTGAGCAAGAGTCCGTCATCATGTTTGGACAGTTCAAAAATTCTGCCCCTACCTCTACGGCAGCCATTTCATGACCGTTACCGATCACCACGCTCTGTGTTGGTTCAGTTCAGTTCAGTCGTTCAGTCGTGTCCGACTCTTTGTGACCCCATAGACCATGTCACGCCACACTTTCCGGTCTCTCACTATCTTCCTAACATCACATAATTTTATCTGCAGTGCCTCGAGGATGCCATCTAACCATCGCGTTCGCTGCCTACCCCTTCTTCGGCGACCCTCAACCTTTCCCAACGTCAAATCTTTCTCCAGCGGCCCTCAACACTTTGACTGGACGCCTGGGCCGTTGAATTCGGCGTTTGCAGGAATACACCGTCGATGTAAAATACAAATCGGGTCGCAAACATCGAGATGCTAATTCTCGTTCTCGCTGCCCGCTTTCAGGATCACCGCCCAGTGCTTCTTCGCGCCTTCCTGCGTGCACCTTCGACGTCCCAATGTCGTTCTGAGCTCCAAATATCACCAGTGCTCCTCCTGCCGCTGCTCCTGATCGCTACACCGTTATTTCACACCAGCGAGCAGATCCCTACTGCCGTTCTCTAATTGACCTTCTTACCGGTCCTTCTCACCCTCCTACCGCTAGGATGCGCAGGCAACTCCAAAAGTTCAAACTTGACAACAGCATGCTCTCCCGTTATATGTATTGCTCTGAAGGCACCCGTTGGGTCCAAGTTATCACAAGAGCGCATCGAACCCATATCCTGGTGGCTCTCCACGATTATGCTACAGCCGGTCACTATGGCTTTCACAAATTTTACCATGGCGTGAAAACGCGTTTCTTCTGGCCAGGCCTAGCCTCATGCGTGGCAAAATACGTCGCCTCTTGTCTGCTATGCCAGCGCCGCAAACTGCCGACTTCATCTCCTGCTGGCCTACTACAGCCTCTACCTTGCCATGGTACTTCTTTCGCCGTTGTTGGCATATACGTATACAGGCCGCTTCTATTGTCCGCACGAGGTAATCGCTGAATCGTCACCCCCGTCGACCATCTAACGCTACGCCGAGACCGCTGCCCTGCCTAATTGCTCAGCACTTGAGGTCGCGACCTTTTGTTTGGAATCCCTCGTACTGCGCCATGGGGCCCCTCAAGTCCTTCTCAGCGACCGCAGTCGGACATTTCTGTCGACGATTGTAGCCGAACTTCTTGAGGCCTATACCACACATCACATGTTGACCTCCAGCTTCCACCTGAAGACCAATGGGTTTACTGAGCGGTTCCACCGCACGCTTACTGACATGCTGTCTATGCACCTCGACCAGGACCACCGAAACTGGGACGTAATACTTCCTTTTGTTACGTTTGCCTACAATACGGCTGTACAGCTGACCACGGGCTACACCCCACTTTTCCTCGTTTGCGGCCGTTCTCCCACTACCCTTCTTGATATCTCTTTCCTTTCAACACATGCCAGTTCCTCATCATCTCTTCCTGACCAGTTCATTGCCCGAGTGGCCAGATGTCGCCGGCTTGCTCGCATCAACACTGAAGCCAGCAAGGAAGACCGCAAGTGCCGCTATGATGCGACCAACCGCCACGTTTCGTTCCGTCCCGGCGACGAGGTGTTACTTTGGGCACCATTACGTACTCCTGGCCTTTGTGACAAGTTCCAGCGTCATTACATTGGTCCTTGCTTAGTTCTTGCAAGAACCTCCCCGGTCAGCTATCGCGTCTCCCCTGTTGACCCTCCTCCGGACCATCTTTACCGTGGCACTGATGTTGTCCACGTTTCACGAATGAAGCCTTTTATTCGGCAAAATGCTGCGGACTAAGTGCGGCCAGGCTGGCCGTTTCAACTGCGCGGTCGAGAGAGGGAGAAAGAGAGACAACTTTATTTGCCTCAGATGTCGTGAATTTAAGCAGGTGGGTCCTGTGTGGCCCCCAGGTGGGAGCGACATCCTGGGCCCACGAATTAAGTGGAAGTTGTGTGTTCTTCTCTGCCGCGGGCGAAATAGTGTGAGCACTATATGGCGCTTCATCTTTCAAACGGGTGAACGTGCTGCTTCATCTTCATCCTGATCTCTTTTGTGGATACCCATCGTCATCGCTAGGAGTGGTTCGCTAGAGTGTGCGACCAGGGCTTTAGGTTTGCTGTAAACTTGATCCGCCAAGCCCGATCTTACCATATATTTTCAGGTGCGGTGTTCTTATTTCGAAGGCCAAAGACCTCTTTTACAGCTTTCCAAGTATCTTCTGGTTTATACTTATTAATATCAGCGAATATCTGTTCATAATATGCCGTCTTTCCAGGTCGAACCTCGGTGTTTATATATTTCGAGAAGTTTTCAAATGTTCGAGCGCATCCTGCGTACGCACATTTATAAATGCATGCGTTTAAGTGAAGAGGGGTCACCCATGTCTTTTTTTTTGATAGACGGAAAGTACTGAAGGAAAAGTGCGCAGCATGTATGTTTACGAATACATCAAGGAAACTCGTGTAGGCGTCATTTGCATTTCTTTTCAGCAATATAAAGTACCAGTCATATGTCCTCATTTTTTGCTCAAGAGATATAAGAGCTTCGTTTGAAATATATTGCATAGTAATAAAATCAGGATGACGTTTGTGGCGCCTTATAGGGGAACGATAAAGCGTAAAAACAGGGCAATGGCCACTAATATCTGCAGTAATTGTACCGTCAAAAGACATGGCTTTTTCAATGTTTGTGATTAGCAGACCAAGAGAGAGAGAGAGAGAGAGAGAGAGAAACAACTTTTAATGCCAAAGAGTAATATTTAGGCATGTCGACCTGGCGTGACCCCCCGGTGGGGGCGACGCTCTGGGCCCACGAGACAAGCGCCAGCTGCGTCTTCTTGTCTGAGCGCGTAAGAAGTAGGTCCCAGCTCTCCTTGGAGGGAGCTGGCCTGGCAGTAAAGTACGAGGGTATGGCTTCCCCTACATCCCCAAAGGGTGTGTGCCAATGTGGTCGTTACTTCACAGTCCCCGTCCGTAATCAGTGCCAATCTCGAATAGCTGAGAATAGGATTTGTTTGAAGTTTACGCAACATGGTGGCCTGCGCTCTGTCAAAGTCAGGATGGGGAGACGGGAAGCGTCGTCTCGTCTCTCTGTTTGGGTTGGTGATTTCGGCAAAGGTCAAGGGGGCTGTAGCAGTTGTTGATTTGATACTAGACTGAACTTTGTTACTACAACTTTGAACTTTAGGGGATTCGAATAAAAGTTAAGAAATCACACGCGCACAAACTGTTTTACGGTAACGAAAACACTGGATATACCTATTCTGCAAAGTTTACACGCGTCTTTCTCCGACGAAGGGTGCGTTCCGCACTGTCCCGTCCGCTCTTCTCTCACTCTCTCTCTCTCTCGGCCAGTCGTTCAGAGCAGGACTCGCACCCCGCACGTGCGCACCGCCTCCTCGTCGCCGGCCCAGGCCCCTCCTTCTCCTCAGCGGGGTGCCACGCCGACCCTTGTTTCCAATCGCGCGTTCCCCGGTCGTTCCGGGAAAGTGGACCATGCCGTCTTTGGTTTGTAACTCGAAACCTAGGAACGCGCTGACTTTTGCTGGCTGCTCTTTCGGGTGCAAGAGCTCGGCATTTTCTGCTTTGTGCTCAGATTTATGGCCCTTTTTCGTTTCTGAAGTCGAGCTACCGGATTGTCGGTTCTTCTTTTTTCTTTATATATTCTTTACATCCTCCCCCCCGAAAATGAGTGCAACTCATTTTATGCGCGTCTCCAAGAGATAGAGGAGCGTAATCATCGGGTCAGTCCAATAGAATACATTCATTTGATGATCAATTGCGCCTTGAAAGTCAGTGGCCATGCGTGATCCAATTACAGCCGCCATCAGCTCCAACCGAGGCAGCGACAAGGCCTTCAGAGGCGCCACACGTTACTTGGCAAGGATGAGGTTGACGCTCAGCGTTTCGTTGTCTTCTCCGATGCGGAGGTAGGCACAGCACCCGTAGGCCGTCGGACTTGCGTCGCAAAAATGTGGAGCTGCCAGGAAACTTGGTCGTTCTGTACGATGCAACGTGGGAAGGAAAGTTGTCTCAGATTGGCGAGGTCTAAACACCAACTTCTCCATTCCGCTTCCAAGTCGCTCGGTAATTGGTCACCCACTCAATACCTCTCTCCCATAGCCTTTGAAAAAGTATCTTTGCCCGCAACACGAACGGTGCGACGAGGCCCAAGGGGTCGAATATTCTTGCCGACGCCTGCAGCACCGCGCGCTTCGACGCAGCTCCGCTAGTTAATGAGCTGATCACACTGGCCAGGGATATTGCCATCTTGTCGTCAGCTGCGTTCCATTTCATTCCCAGGGTCTTCTGTTCACCGTTCGAAGGTGTAGTTTCGTCGTCCCCAAACGCCGCGCGGACTGCATCGGAATTTGAGGACCATTTCGTTAAGCGCATGCCGGCATCGCTCATTATGTCGGTGGCTTCAGCGGCTATTCTCAACGCCTCGTTGACTGTAGCCGCCCCCGTCACCAGATCGTCCACGTAAAAGGAGTCCTTCATGAGGCTCGCCGTTTTCGAGACTTCCTTTGTCTTGCATTCAAGGTGGTGGAGGAGGGTAGCGGTCAGCAAATACGAGCTGGCTGTCGTACCGAACGGTACCCGAGTCATTCTTCATTCTTCGATATCAGGCAATGCTGACGGGTCAAGCGGCGGGCTACTGTACCAGAAGAACCGCAGGGCGTCTCTATCCTCAGGCCGCACGCTTATCTGCAGAAATGCTTTCTAGATGTCTGCTACGAGAGCGACCTTGTGTAGGCGGAACCGCAAGAGAATCTGCACCAAATCACTGACGAAGTTAGGCCCTTTTTCCAAGTGGTCGTTGAGTGACCGTTTCCCCGGAGCGTGTGATGATGCGTCGAACAGGACACGCAGCTTCGTCGTAGTTGCCTCACTACGTACGACTGGCTAATGTGGCATGTACTAAACTTTCCCAGACACTACTTCTTCGGTCACCCGCTCCGCATGCCTTGCCTCGAAATAACTCCTGATGGCGTCGTCGTATTGCTCAGCGAGTTCTGGATTTCGGCATAGTCGCTTTGTCAGGTTGTCGAGTCACCGAATTGCCATATTTTTGTTGCCGTTGAGTTCGTTGGGTGCGTCTTTCCATGGCAAGGCAACTTCATAGCGCTGACCTTTCTTTTGCAACTTTACCTTGCTCAGTGCTCTTTCGTCGTGTGTCTCTGGGGATCTTTTATGCCGATGGCGTCTAGTTCCCAGAAATTCTGCAGCGTAGTGCGGACCTGGTCTGCAGTTTCCAAGCCTATTCTTAGTATGCAAACATTGTTTGCGATTGCGAGGCTTGAAGTCACACTGAACGGTCCCTGAATCGTCCAACCAAACTTTGTATTCTCCGCTGCTAATCCTTCATTTTCGTTGCATCTTTGCACCTCTCCCGTTTGAAATTTCCAAAGGTGGTCGGCTTCAATTAGTAATCCAATACCTGGCACTGAAGACATGCCCGGATGGATCAGTCTGTCTGTGAGCAGTGCTCCTCGAACTACCATCTTTTGCACAACACTGTGATCTGCGGGTACCTGCCTGACGTCCTTGCATATGAAGGGCACCTCAATAGCCTCTATTGCTATTTCATTCTCCGTATTGGCTCCGAAGGCGAAGTTCTACTAGCCGGCAGCTTTGGACTTGCGCGGCCGCAGCCCCAAAGGGGTTTAAGTGGAAGTCGGTCTTTCCCAAAAGTGTTTTTGAGATATCTGCTCGAATGAACGTTTTTTGACTTCCACCGTCCATTACGCCCCGGATGTAGCCGTATTTGGTGCTCCCCAAAGCAAAGGCACGGAAAGTCTGCAGTGCCGTCTCTTGCGTTTCTTCTGTTTTGGTTTCTACATGCACATTAGTGGCGGTGATCTCTGTTGGTACGTCAGTTTCGCTTACTGCCCAAATGGGGTTGCACATTGAGGTAGCGTGCCTTTTCTCGCAATTCCCGCATTTTATCTTTCGCCTACAGTCTTTTGCTCGGCGTCCCCACCTCGTGCATCGAAAGCACCTTTTCGCCCTTGCAAGTTTTTGGGTTTTTTCTTCGTTCGTCAGTGCAGCCGTGCAGATCTCTGTGCCGTGCCTGTTCGAATCGCAGAATGCGCATTTTTTTGTCTTCTCTGTTTGCGCATAAAGAACAGCGGCACTCGGAGTCAGCTGCCTGGCTTAAGCGTTTGCCGAGGTTTTCCTTGTAAGAAGGCTTCTCAAAGGCGGGACCTTGCCTACATCGCTCTTGACACTCTGTTTCTACCAGCAGAAAATGTAGTACCTCCTCTAGCCTTCTCTCTGATCTGTCTGCTGCCTGCGTCGAGGCGGAGGACTGCTGCGCTGGTGACGCGGGACTACTATCGGGCGCCGATAATACATCTATCTTGGTCGCTCGGCTTGCCAGGCGGGAAACTCCACCACCATGTCTCGCGGCAGCGCCGTCAGGATAATATCGCAAAGCATTGCGCAGTAAGCATGCTTGGTCACTCCGAGAGCCGTTAACCCGCAAATGTGGGCTTGAACATGGTCGTAGAGCCGGCGGAGTCCTCTGACATCTCCTGATGACGACACTGGCGGTAGCGTCCTTAATTTGGTCAGGTGTTCTTGTTTGATTAGCCCCTTGTCGCCGAAACGGCGCTGCAGTATATGTACCGCGTCGTCATAGCAGGCCTCAGTTGCCTGCAATCCTTTTACTGCCGATGTGGCAGGCCCAGTGAGGAGGCTCTTTAGGTAATGAAATTTCTCCGCTTTGGACAGGGCCTGATTATCATGCACCGCTTCGCGGAAACATTCCCAAAACGACTGCCAGTTGGCAAGCTCACCATTGAAAGACTGGAGCTACAGCTTCGGAAGCCTGATTGCAGCGAGTCTGGGCGTCGGCACGGACGCTTGCGTCGATTCGGCGTTCCGTTCAGACGCAGTCTGTTGAGAATCTGCGATTCGAGCCCTCAGTTGGCCGATGAGGTTTATGGCCCGGTCGTCGTATTCGACGCTTTCTGTAAACTCGGTCTCGAACGCTTCCTCCGGTAGATAGTTCTCCAACTCGTCGTTGATCTTCCGCATCTCATCATTGCTGACTTCCAGTCTGTGAAGCAGAGCTGTCAACTGTTGGACGTTGGCTGTCGGCAGTGCTGTTGTGGCCTCGTTGATGTTAATCGTGTTCTGCCCTCGTCGACTTCGCCTCTTCGCTTTGAGCTTTTCCATTTTGGTCCGTCGTGGTCTTTTCGGATTTCGCCACTATCTTCTCATCCCGGGTTTCGACACCATGTAGTAGTTGTTGATTTGATAGTAGACTGAACTTTGTTACTGCAACTTTGAACTTTAGGGGATTCGAATAAAAGTGAAGAAATCACATGCGGACAAACTGTTTTAAGGTAACAAAAACACTGAATATATTCAGCAAAGTTTAAACGCGTCTTTCGCTGCGAAGACCAGCAAGGTCTGATACAGCGAGCCCAACGGGCGGCAGTAGCCAGCGGAGCCCTGGACTGAGGGCAACCGACCATTGTGCAAAAGTGGATGAAGTCGACGGAGAAGACTCTTGTGGATTCAACAAGCAGACATCTCTGAAGACGTCCAAAAGCCGTCAAGTAATATAGGGCTAAATAAAGTTTTTCCTCCTCCTCCGACGAAGGGTGCGTTCCGCACTGTCGCGTCCGCTCTTCTCTCACTCTCTCTCTCTCGGCCAGTCGTTCAGAGCAGGACTCGCACCCCGCACGTGCGCACAGCCTCCTCATCGTCTGCCCAGGCCCCTCCTTCTCCTCAGCGGGGTGCCACGCCGACCCTTGTTTCCAATCGCGCGTTTCCCGGTTGTTCCGGGAAAGTGGACCATGCCGTCTTCGGTTCGTAACTTGAAACCTAGGCACGCGCTGACTTTTGCTGGCTGCTCTTTCGGGAGCAAGAGCTCGCCATTTCTTCTCTACTTTGTGCTCAGATTTATGGCCCTTTTTCGTTTCTGAAGACGAGCTACGAGATTGTCGGTTCTTCTTTACCTTTATATATTCTTTACAGGGGCCTCGGCGAAGGGTTCTGGATCCGCGGAGCCGCCCGCCCGGTTTGTTAGACCTCGGGCTAGTCGGTCGACCCCTTCGTTCCCAGAGTTCCCCGCGTGGGCTGGTACGCAGACTAAGTGGATTTTATGATCGGGAGTGCGGCCGCGGAGTATGCGTGCGGCGGTTGGGCAGATAAGGCCTTTCGAATAACTGTGAATCGCACGTGACCAACGCGATCGCAGTTTCCTCCGCCGCGGTGGGAGAGGGAGCGGTAAGCTTGGCAGCAGTAACAAGTGTGGAGTGTGGCGTGGCAAGGCATGCGACATAGATATTGTCACTTTCTCTCGCTACATCCACGTAGCATGCGTGGTCGTCTGTAAGGTAACTGGTGTCAAGTGTCTCGGCCGTTATTTGACGGCGTGCGTCGTGGCTCCCAGCCAGCATATCCTTGGGAATGGGTTTAACCGTGAGGCAGCTGCAGACCCCTATAGGAAGGGGAGCTGCGTGATTTGTATCCCCGATAGTAGTTACGTGTAGGCGGTCAAGTATAAGGCGACCATACCTGGTGCGTTAGAGGCGATGAATTTTGGGCGCTTTTATGTGCTTCCATGAGTTCTGCAAGAGTATTATAGACACACGGTGCAGCAGTCGCTGTGTACTAGCATAGTGGGGCATTCCTAGCGCTACCTTACACGCGGAACGGATTACGCTGTCCACTGCTTCCACATCTGTCTGGCGTAGGTGGTACTAAGGGAAGGCATAAACAATGCGGCTAATTAGAAAAGCCTGGGTTATCCTACAAAGTTTCTCCTCTTTCATGCCTCGGCGGCGAGTGGCAATGCGCCGAATGAGGCCGTTAATATGACGGCTTGTAGCCCGGAGACGTTTGATAGCCTCCGTGTTTAGGGTGTTATTCTGCACCATCATACCAAGGACATGAATGTTCGGGACTGAAGGTATGGGAATGTTATCAAGGTGGAGCGCGATCGGTTCAGGTAAGTCTTGGATGGCCCACCCTCCTGTCTCTGATTATCAGTAATTCTGATTTCGTGGACGAAAAAGAAAGAGCATTGGCTTGGACAAAGGCCTGGACACTGTCAATTGCCATTTGGAGGAAGGTCTCTATGTCCCCGTCCGAGCCGGAGTTTGTGCAGGTGGTAATGTCGCCTGCATACAGCGAGTGTTTGACATGTGCTATGGCGTCGAGGCGCGGTGGGAGGCCTCGTATTTTTGTATTAAGGAGGAAAGGGGATAATACTGCTCCCTGCGGTGTGCTACGAGTGCCTAGCGTGATTTTATCGCTACGGAGGTCTCCAATATGAAGTTCAGCTGTGCGATTGTGGAGAAAATTAGCAATGTAAATATAGGTGCGAGTGCCGACATTCATTTGTGAGAGGTTGGTTAATATGGATGCATGCGACACGTTGTCGAACGCTTTGCTGACGTTGAGGCCTAAGATGGTGCGTGTAGACCGGATGGGACCTGGATCGAGTATGTCATGTTGGAGTTGCCACATTACGTCTTGGGTGGAAAGGCCAGCGCGGAAGCCAATCATAATGGGAGGAAAGAGGTCGTGTTTATCAGTATGTGCGTGAAGGCGATTAAGAATATCATGTTCTATAACCTTTCCCAAACAGGATGCAAGTGATATAGGCCGGAGATTGCCCAGCTCCAGCTTCTTGCCTGGTTTGAGTATGAAAATTACTTTGGCATGTTTCCATGTGTGTGGTAGATTACTGTCATGCCAGTGGCGATTGAAAAGGTCCGTAATTGCCTCGATTGAGTGGTCATTGAGGTTACGGAGCACTTTATTGGCAATGCGGTTGAAATATTGACGACGGACCACCACATTATCCTCCGTCTTGACGGTGACTAGTCGAGCTCCTGTTGTTGACTTCACCTTTCCGGGTGTCCACTTGTCACCAACACCGTAGTTACTGACTAGTACAGGGTCCCCCGGAGCTAAATTCCCGCTGGCGTCGTCCGACTCTGGTGCAGCTGCTCTGCTCTGGACAGGTTTGTTCCTGAGCGGAAAACACATGTCAAGTCTGGTGCGTAGTCGATAACCTAACAGTAACTCTGAAGGTGATAGGCTCGACTGCCTTGGGGCATTCCGGTATCGACACAAAACTCGTGCGAGTGCGGTTGAGAGATCCACGCCAGGCATCTTCTTTAACCCATCTTTAACCGTTCTGACCGCGCGTTCTGCCAGCCCAGTGCTTTGTGGGTGGTAGGGCGGTGTTCGAATGTAGGCAATGCCATTCCTGTTCATGAATTCGGCGAAATGCGACCCGGTAAAGGGCGTGCCGTTATCAGTTACTACAGTGCGCGGTAGTCCGAACTGGCTGGAGAGCGTACGCAGCGCGTTTACCGTGCTGCTTGACGTTGCACTCGAGAGTGGAATGGCCTCGATCCATTTGCTGTGTGAATCAACCACGATCAGCAACATTTTGTCCCTGATAGCTCCAGCGAAATCGAGGTGCAATCGGGATCATTTTTCTCCTGTAGCTGGCCAGTTTACTGGTTCACGTGCTGGAGGCATTGGTAAAGCCTGGACACAGTTTCTGCATTCATCGGCTATTCGGCTAATGTCCCGGTCGATCTCCGGCCACCAAAATTTGGACCGTGCTACCTTCTTCATGGTGCAGACGCCCTGATGGGCTTCGTGCAATATCATCAGCAGTCTACCGCGCGCCTGTTTGGGGACTACTACACGATGTCCCCACAGTAGGAGGCCATCCTGAACAGAAATTCATGTCGCTTTTTGTAGTAATGCAACATCTCCGTGTTACCGGAGCAACATGCTTTGGGCCAACCCTCCTGGACGTACCTGCGGACAAGTGCTAGTACCACGTCCGTTTCTGTGAGTGACCGCAATTCTTCTATAGTGATGACCGACTGGTCCCACTGGTCGATGGCGAGGACAAACTCTGCGTCTCCTTCCGGTGCGGTCTCCTTTTCCTGCAAGGTTTGAGGTAAACGGCTTAGGGTGTCCGCGTTAACCACCATTTTTCCGGATTTGCAAAGCAGCTTGTATTTGTACGCTCCCAGCAGAAGAGCCCATCTTTGTATTCTCGCGGCGGCCATGATGGGGGTCTGACGATCCATTCGTAGAAGGCCGAGCAGTGGCCGATGATCCGTCACCAGGGTGAACTCCCGGCCAAGGAGGTAGTCCCGGAAACGTGAAACACCAAAAACGAGAGCCAAAGCTTCACGTTCGATCTGAGAATACTTCTTTTCGGCCGAAGTTAAGTTCCGGGACCGAAATCCGATGGGCCTCATTTCCCCATTAATGCGATGGAAAAGTGCCGCTCCCACACCGTGATGTGAGGCATCGCATTCCAAAAGTAGTTCGAGCTTCGGATTGAAATATGTCAACACAGGGGCTTCGCAAAGAGCCTTTTTCGACAGTTCGAAGGCTGCTTGTTCTTTATCGCTCCACATCCACCTGGCTCCTTTCGTCAGTAGCTTATACAAAGGCGCAAGTAAGGTGGACAGGTTAGGGAGAAACTTATGGTAGAAGGTGATAAACCCAAGAAAGGCACGCAACTCTGTAACATTACGCGGAGAAGGGGCTAGTCTGATAGCGTCGAAGTTATTTTCAACCGGGTGCAACCCGTTTTTATCAATGCGGTGACCGAGATATGTTACTGCTTGCTCGGCGAAGCGACATTTGTCAGCGCGCAGCTTAATGCCATTTTCCCTGAAGCGTTGCAGTACTGCTTTCAGGTTTGAGTCATCTTGGCTCTTGTCAGCTATCAGCACATCGTCAAGATAGACCTGCACGCCGGTTAACCCTTGGAGCACGGATTCACTTTTCCGCTGAAAGATTGCTGGCGCAGAAGAGATTCCAAATGGTAGCCGATTGTAGCAGTATAGCCCTTTTTGAGTGTTGATGACGGCCAGTTTCCGCGACTCATCGTCCAACGCTACCTGGCTATAGGCGTCTCGCAGGTCTAGCACACTGAACCGTTCTCCTCCCGCTAAATTGGCAAACATGTCGTCAATAACTGATAGCGGGTATTGCTCAATCTCACACACAGGATTTAGTGTGGCTTTAAAATCTCCACAAAGGCGCACTGAGCCGTCCTTCTTCAAGACGGGAACAATGGGTGTGGCCCATTCCGAATATAGTACAGGCGATATTATCCCTGCTTCCGTAAGCCTATCCAACTCCTGTGAAACTTTTTCTTTGTACGCAAAAGGAACCTTCCTTGCCTTGAAAAACTTGGGGGTTACTCCGCTCTTAAGATGAATCCGTGCTGGCGGGCCTTTCAAGAGTCCGGTGCCCTCGCCGAAAAGATCAGCATAGCTGTTCAGAATTTCCCCGGCCGGTTGATGGGCAGCTGGCGGAACCGTGCTGGCCACGTTAGTCTGCGCCTTTACGTGCAGGAGAGTCATTCCGGTGTCCTTCAGTTGCTGCAATAAATCCCGGCCACAAAGACTGGGGCCTCTGCAGTTTAACACCACCAGATTGCATTCCACTGTAGTTGCTTGATAACGCACGTCCATGTTCATGACGCCCAGCACTGGTAGCTTTCCAAGATAGCACGATAACTTTATCGGCGATTTCGCGAGCGGAGGCCATTCATTGCGATGTTTGTCATAAATAGCTTTTGAAATGACACAGACTGGGGATCCAGTATCAATGTCCATTTTTAGGTCAACGCCGTTCCATGTGAATGTTTCCTGAATGGGTGGTAGCAGCGTCTGCGCCGCCGTACGGAGGGACCATATCTGCGATGTACTGCTATCACTGTCTTCCGATTCCTGCCGCTTCTGTGCTTCCATGGTACCAGTTCTGTTAACGCTGTCAGCCGCTAAACACATCTTCGCTAGATGCCCGTATCGTCTGCATTTGAAACGACACCTGCGGCCGCGGCGGTCTTAATGTGATTCAGAGCAGCGCGAACCTCTGCTACTGTGATGTCACAGTACATGTCCGGGTTCTGGCTGCCCATGTAACCCAGAGCGGAGAGGGATATCAGTAGAGGTATTGATATATTTGTCCCGAAGAGTATGGAGAAGTTCGTCATTTGTGCCCTGAAAAGCATGTATGACGCGGGTAAGATTTTTTGTGAAGCAAAAGGGTGGGCGTTATAATAACGCTTTTGAGACCATTTGCATTGAGTCTTTGCGCAAAATCAGGGGGAGTGGTGGTGTAATCCTGCATATTCAAATTGAAGTCACCGTCACAAATTACGTGCAAATTGTTCGTGCAGAGGTATTCCAAGAATTCATGATCAAAAATTCTATAAACGCTCCGTACCTACCGTCGGAGTGACGGTAAGCAATAGCCAAGATATCAAGATTATGTCTACGAGTTACAATTTCATGATCGTTAGTGATACAGCAATAATAAGGTAACTTTCATAATTCAAGATGTCTTCAAAATCGAGGGCTGCTCCAACGCCACTTCGTTATTGCATCTAATGGCGAAGTTTTTGTAAGCGTCAATGCGAGCCATATTACAGCCATATTATTACCACGTTTCTGTAAAGATTATATTGTTATATTTATAAGAAAATTGGGTCAGCAGATGGCTGATACCTTTTTTAATTTGCAGAGCGTGCCTTAAATTGCAACACCGAGTTATCCGAAGAGCAAGCCGATTGTATAAAACGTGGCAGAACAAGCTATTGTTAATCCATTAGTAAGTGAGTCGGGCGATGAGTGCTTTGTGCGCGCAGGTGTTCTTAGATACCGGGATACGGTATTAGATCTTTCTCGTGCGGACGAAGAGTTACGGGGCTGTGTAGAAGCTATCTTGAATAGATCTTTCTCATGGGCTATATGAATGCTTTTTTAGGTGTCATTTTCTCGAGCGATTTTCCATTCTGTGTCTAGACAGACTTCCAGTCCTGTTCTTTGTTATGTTTTATTGTTCTTTTAGTTCCGTTGTTTATTGCCTCAGGGCATAAAGGAATATAAAAAAATAATATAAAATTATTTGTAAAATTAAATTGTTTTATCTTTTATTACAAGGAGTCGTTTCGGATAGGGGCAGATGTGCTCATTAACGCAAATGGCAGCTTTGCTGTCGGATCTAATGTCTTAGTTGTTGATTCTCGCCTTTCGTGCTTGTTGTAGAGCGGTGTCGCGTTGCGCACGAGACTTGAACTTGACTACGATGTTTCGCGTATCGTGTTTCCGGTTTGGTACTCGATGGCAAACTTTTATATCACATTCACTGACTGGCTCTTTGATCAATGTGCGATTTTGATCAAAATTTCTGACACGTCCACTTTTTCTGTTCTTGCCACTCCTTTAACCTCCAGATCGGCAGATTTGGAATATTAGTCCAAATGTACCAACTGCTTTTATAGCTCGACAGCCTTGGCTCTGAGGATAAAGCGTTTAGATTACCTCGCCTCGCTCTCCGCAGTTTGTGTTGCGTTTTTGGCTATTGCAGCATTTAGTTTCTGACTTAACTCTTTAATCTTAATGTGCATACTCAAGACTATCTGTCAAGGTTCTGCTCTTAATTCCCGAATTTTATTCCTCAGATCCCGTTCAAGTGCTTCCCGTGCTATTTTCAATTCCAGCTTCATTTCATCTTTTAGTTTCAAGAAATCATTTCTAAGCTCTTTACATTTCGCAGTCATTTGTCATTGTAGGTCTCTGGCACGTAGAAACACGTTAGTTAAAAACCCAGCTTGGCAGCAGCGACGAGAGAAAAATGTTGCCGTGAAACCTTCAGAACTGTATTTGTTGTTTTCTAACAGCCGCTGGCATACGGCCTTACCATTCCGATTCTGGCACGCGTATTAATTCTGTATTCTTTGTTAATGCTCGATGTCGCGAGACGAACCTTTATTAGTTTCTTTGTCGCGCAAGATGCGCCGAGATCTGTCACGAAGATTGCGACCCGCTATGTTTCTACAATATTTCAGGTTGAGCTAGTACTAGTTTGCAACATTATCTAGGTGGTTCAGAGCAGCCTTTAAATTGAGCGTTGATGTGTGCGTCAGGCATTCTTAGTTCGACGATCGACGAGCACGTTTGTTGCTATCGCCGCCGCCAAGGTGCTTAGTTATTTTGCGGGCGCAAGTCAGCCCAATGAAATTTTCTTTGGTGCAATCACCGACCCTTCATTTGTGTCATTGACCTTGTTACCACCACGTGACTTCTGGTGTAGGTGCTGCCCTTGATCCTTCAAGCGAAGACCTTCAGCCTTGTTCTTGTTGCCTTTGGTGACCAGCCTACAGGTCACCGAGCCAGCCGCCGACTCCAAGGCCTACAACCCGAACATGGTCTGCTGCCTGACCCCGTTCGACTCCGGAAGGCATCAACTCTGGAAATGGCCCAGTCAACCCAACCAGTCGTCTTCGTGCAGCCCCGGGAGCCCTCCCATTTTCCAAGGACTGCACAGTGAAGATACGGAAGACTGGAGGGACCTTTTGGACCATGTGACAGAATTGAAGGGCTGGAATGACGCTGCGAAACTCGGGCAAGTCTACTTTGTTCTTCAAGGACATGCCCGAATTTAGTTCGAAAGTCAAGAGGCTTTTTTAAAGGATTGGGAGATATTCAAAGCAGAGTTTTGATGCCCTATGCAAGTTCTGTCCGACTCCCAAACGAGCCCGTCCTGGTTTACGTAGAGGAAATGAAGCGCTTTTTTTCGCCGCGCCGACCCTAACATGAGCGAAGGTGAGAAAGTGAAATGTTTAATGCGAGGCGTTAAAGAGGGTTTTTTTTTGCGGGGCTGGTCAGAAATACGCCGCAACCCGCGTCGGAATTTGAAACCGACGCGTCTACCATCGAGAAGACTTGTACACGCAAATGCGCCACTACGAGCGCCAACTTCAACCGGACTGCTCAAGCCACTACCTAAGCGAATCTGCAAGCGGAGAGAATATTTGGAACCTCATCCGGAAGATCGTGCGAGGAAAGCTCCGCCGATTGTTGCCATCATTGCAACAACCCCAAATGGCGACGCTTGCAGACGTTGTCCGTGAAGAAGTCCAGCAGGCGCTGGGCGTTCCTCAAGTGACGGCTGCGACAGTTACAGCAGAAGAGGCAACAGCGATGAACTACGCTGCTGCATTACGTCACCCTACTCCCCGACGTGATGACTTTCCAAGCCCTCGCCGCTACCGTCCTCTTCCTGACAGCCGCCACTTGGCCCCTGCCCGCCAAGCCGCACAACGACCTCCAAGCCCCAGGAAGTGCGACGCTTGGAGGTGAGCGATCAACCTGCCATTATGCTTCCGCTGCGGTGAGGCCGGCCACACTCTGCACCACTGCCCGTACCGACAAATCGGTCTCCGTGGATTTACGGTCGACGCTCCACGACCACGCTCAGGTGAATGACCGCAAGAAATCGACAACTATCTGCGTAGCGGTGAGATTGCGCCACCAAGTCGTCGGTTCAGGTCCCCATCGCCGTACAGGGCCCGCTTTGCGTCGCCAGGCCATAACTACTATGACAGTGTGCGCGGAAGGTCCCTAAGCCCGCTCAGGGGAAACTAAATAGAGCAACTTCTAGACCTGAGGTTGCTTCACGGTGAAAACATGAAGATCCTGAATCGCCCACTACGAGTGACGACGACGGAGCCATTAAATCGCCGATCCACAAGTCGACAACGTTGAAGAGATCACGGCCAGACTTCAGGTTGACATCGCCGCCCAACGACGTGACAGCGGTGTGCCCCGGCAGCGACCTCAGCACGAGACGAAGCAGAGATCAAACAACGAAGCCAACGTACAATACAAGGACGCGAATAAGCTACCTTGATGTTGCTGTAGGCGGACGCACGGTTGCCGCCCTAGTGGACACCGGTGCCGACTATTCTGTCATCTGTGGAGCATACGCCGCCCAGCTCAATAAAGCGACGACCACTTGGGACGGCCCGGCGCGCTAATCCGCACCGCTCATGGTAACCTTATGCGCCGTTGGGGTGATGCACCATAAGGGTTACAGTAAATGGACGTACCTACCCTACCAGCGTCGTCGTCCTACAGCACTGTTCCCGCGACGTCATTCTGTGCATGAATTTTCTGAATGAACATCGAGCGATCATCGACATGCAAACCAAACTCATCAAGCTCTCGACCGGCAAAGCCATACCTGCTACGACAATTTCGACGCATCACGTCTCCCTCAACTTCCTCGACAGAGAAGTGACCATGCCGTCCCGATCAAGCGTCGTAGTCTGCGTAGGTAGCGCAGACATCGAAACCGCTGAAGGCATTGTCGAAGGAAATATCCAGTTGCTCTTGGAACGAGGTATCGGCGACGCAAGAGGCATCGTTAAATTCCGGAGAGGACATGCTCAGCTGCTGGCAACAAACTTCACCGAAAAATACCGGCATCTCAACAAGGGCACGACGATCGCTTTTCTCGACGAATTAGCAAACCTTCGAGATGTATCCGCACTCCACGGCCAACCCCTGGAAGACGCACCTGACCAATTTCGTCAGCCCACATTTGACATCAACTCTGAAATAACCCACAGCAGAAAAAACCAGATCCGCACTATTCTTTGAAGCTACAGTGAATGCTTCTCGTCATCATCGAAGGTACGAAAAACACCACTAGCAGAGCATGTATTATACTAGACGAAGACGCCCGACCTCTTCACCGAAGATCCTACCGCGTATCGCCGCGACAACGTCAAGCCATCCGCGAGCAAGTCGATGAAATGCTTCGTGACGACAATATCCAGCTATCAAAGAGCCCCTGAGCGGCACCAGTCGTTCTGATGAAGACGAAAGACGGGACACTTCGCTTTTGCGTTGATTACCGCCGCCGAAAAAGCATAACCAAGAAAGATGTTTAACCTATTCCTCGCATCGACGACACTCTCGACCGGCTCTGCAATGCAAGTTCTGTATTATTTATGTAATACCTGTTTTTATGAATAAACAAACTTTCTTCTTCTTAAAGATAATTCTCATCGATGGACCTGAAAAGCGGATATTGCGAAGTGAAGTCGATGTAAGAGTTCGCGAGAAGACCGCATTCATCACACTGGACGGTCTATTCGAGTTTAAGGTGATGCAATTCGGCCTCTGCTCCGCACAAGCCACGTATCAACGAGTAATGGACACAGTTCTGGCTTGCTTAAAGTAGCATATTTGTCTGGTATACTTGGACGACGTCGTTGTCTTCTCTTTAAACTTTGAAGACCACCTGAAAAGACTTCGGACAGTGCTAGAAGCTATCAAGTCATCAGGGTTAACTTCGAAATCAGAGAAATACCACTTTGCTTACGAGGAACTGCGGTTTTTGGGTCATATCGTTAGCAAGGATGGTGTTCGCACTGACCCTGAGAAAATGGCTGCGATCGCGCACTTTCCCCCGCCCGCCGACAAGAAAGCCGTGCTCAGGTTCCTTGGGCTGCGTGCTTATTATCTACGATTTGCCAGGAACTTTTCGCGCATTGCCGAGCTGTTGACGCAGATTACAAATAGTGACGTAGCGTTTCGATGGGAAGCACCGCAAGAAGAAGCCTTCGCCGAACTTAAGTGCCACCTACAGTCTCCTCTTTTTCTGGGCCACTGTGATGAAAACTCCGAGACCAAAATTCATACCGACGCGAGCAGTTTGTGCCTAGGCGCTGTTCTCGTTCAAAAGAGCACCGGACAGGAGATAGGTATCGCCTACGCTAGCCGTTCCCTGTCGAAAGCTGAATCCAATTATTCGACGACAGAGAAAGAATGTCTTGCCATCATTTGGGCCGCGTGAAAATTTCGCCGATATTGTACGGACGACCATTCAGGGTTATGAGCGATCACCCAGCTCGCTGCAGGTTCGCCACCTTAAAGATCCCTAAGGGTGCCTTGCGCCATGGAGCCTGCGTCTTCAAGAATTCGACATCACAGTCGTCTACGAGTCCGGCCGCAAGCATTCCGAAGCCAACTGTTTGTCACGAGCCCCCGATGATACGCCTCCGAAAGAAGACGATGAAGACGCCTTTTTGGGACCGGTAAGCGCCAGCAGTTTCGCAGAACAACAGCGATCAGACCCTGAGCTGGAAGCTCTAGCCGATTATTTAGAAGGAAAGACCGCTTCCACTCCAGCTGTGCCCAAGCTTGAGCTGTCCTCCTTCGTGTTACAAAATGGCGTCATTGTGAAGAAGAGCTTTGCATCCAACAGGACCGCACATCTTGGTGTGCTTATAAACCTCAGAAACAAAATTCTACAAGCGTGTCACGATGAGCCAACAGCAGGACACGTCGGCCTTGCACGCACATTGCATCAAATTCGGGAAAAGTATTATTGGTCATGATAAGCTGCCGATGTCACCCATTACGTCAAAACGTGCCGTGAGTACCAGCGACGCAAGGACACCACCGACGAGACCGGCTGGTCTACTGAACCCGATACCACCCCCAACTAAGACTTTTAAACAAATAGGAATTGACCTCCTCGTACCCTTCCCAACTTTATCGACGGGAAACAAGTGGATTATCGTGGCTACTGATTACATGACCCGTTACGCCGAAGCCAAAGCCCTGCCTAACGGCTCCGCCGTGGAAGTCGCCAAGCTTTTCGTCGACCAAATTCTCCTACATGTTCTCATCGCGGACAGGGGAACAGCGTTTACGGCAGAGCTCACTCAAGCCATCCTGAAGTACAACCAGAAACGTCACCGGGGGACAACTGCCTACCATCCCTGGACCAACGGACTTACGTAGCGCCTCAACAAAACGATTGCAGACATGATCGCCATGTACGTGGACGCAGAACACAAGACCTTGGACGCCATCCTGCCGTACGTGATCTTCGCGTATAACACGGCAGCCCATGAGACCACCAGAGAGAGCCCTTTCAAGCTTGTGTATGGCAGGGAGCCCACGACGACGGTCGACGCGATGCTGCCGCACGTAACCAACGAGGACAACAATTGACGTCGCCGCCTACCCTCAGTGTGCAGAGGAAGCCCGACGACTCGCACGGCTGCTTATTAAAGACCAACAGCGCACCGACAGCCGACGATACAACTTACGACGATGCCACGCAGAGTACAATTCTGGAGACCAAGTGTGGGTTTGGACATCATTTCGCCGTCGTGGACTAAATGAAAAGTGTTGGCGTCGATAATTTTGGCCTTACAAAGACTATGAAGTCATTCCCAACGGTACGTCAGCATCACAACGGCGACGCGCGTGCCCAGAAATCGTACATGTTGTACGACTGAAGCCATATTACGCGCGTTAAGGAAACTGTTGTGTTGAAACTTAGTAGTGTTTGTGTTTAGGTTGCTTTGTTTTGGAACATCGAGGCGATTTCTTTAAGGGGGAGTAATGCCGCGAAACCTTCACAGCTGTATTTGTTGTTTATTAACAGCCGCCGGCATGCGGCCTTATCACTCTGATTCTGGCACGCGTATCAATTCAGTATTCTTAGTTTGTTAATGTTCGATGTGGCGAGACTTACCTTTACCAATTTCTTTGTCGTACAAGATGCGCCGAGATCCGTCACGAAGATTCCGACCAGTTGCGTATGTTTCTTGCAATGTTCCAGGTTGAGCTAGTTACGTTAAAGACGTTATTTAGATGGTTCGGAGCAGCCTTTAAATTGATCGTTGTCATGTGTTACAGGCATTCTTAGTTCGACGATTGACGAGCACGTTTGTTGCTATCGCCGCCGCCAATTTGCTTAGTTCTTTTGCAGCCGCAAGTCAGCCCAATAAAAAGTTTCTTCAGTGCAATCACCGACTCTTCATTTGTTTCATCGGCCTTGTCACCACCACGTGACATAACATGAGTATAACACAAACATAGGCAGCTGAGCACCTACCTGTGGCAAAAAGCCAGAAGAATGCTCAGTCCTTGTTCACAGTGCCCGTCGACACTGCCAAGTAATTCTGCGGCAGCCTCGTCAAGCCATTCGTAGCGAAAGGTACACTACGCTACGATTTCAAGCCGTCGACGTGGCACCGTGCCGATCCTCATCCGAGAAGTCGCACATGGCTGATGTTACGCTCCTTATAGTAACCTTACGGTGACAATCTATAGCAAAAAAGGGTGATGAATGCTTAGTTCTAGTTCTCAGCGGCCGTCGTCATTGCCAAGTGATGATCTGGGAGCATCGGCAGGCCTCTTTGTAACCGGTGCAGTGATATAAATGCTGCCGTACAGATAGCCGATGTCGCTCTAATGTCGCTAACCGCCACGCTCCTATGTAGAATGATGCAGCCGATCCTCATCCGAGCAGGCGCACACCGCTGATGTTACGGTCCTTCCTGATGTTACGATCGGTCCTTACGGTGACGATCTGTAGCAAAACGTCAGATGAATGCTTAGTTCTCGTTCCCAGTGGCCGTCGCCAATATCAAGTGATGCTCTTTGAGCCTCGGAAAGCCTTTTTGTAGCCAGTGCGGTGACGTAAATGCTAACGTACAGATAGCCGATGTCACTCTACTGTCACTAACTGCCACGTTCCTATGTAGAACGGTGTAGCCGATCCTCATCCGAGCAGACGCACATGGCTGATGGGACGGTGCTTGTACTAGCTTTACGGTGACGATCTGTAGCAAACCGCCAGATAAATGCTTAATTTTTATTCACAGCGGCCGTCGCCAGTATAAAGTGATGCTCTTTGAGCCTCATCCGGCCTTTTTGTAGCCGGTGCGATGACGTAAATGCTGACGTACAGATAGCCCATGTCACCCTACCATCGCTAACCGCCACGCTCCTGATGTAGAATGACGCAGCCAATCCTCATCCTAGCAGGCGCATACGGTTGATGCCAAGGTCCTTGTGGAAGCTTTACGGTGACGATCAGTACCAAAATCCAGAGGAATTCTTTCTATTAGCTATTATTAGCTAGTACAAACTGTGTTCGGTTACAAAGAAAATATTCTTACCATGCTAAAACATTGGGGTGAAGATTTAGCTTGCTCAGTTTAACAAGAAGTAGTTTGTGACTAACCTTCTCGAAAGCCTTCGAAAAATCTAAAAAACTACAGTCCGCGCATGAACGACGATCAAGAATAGCGTGAAGTTTGTGCAGGAAGGTAAGTGTGTCTCGCATGAAAATGATCTGCGAAAGCCGTGTTGAGCGTTAGTGAAGAAGGAGTTAGATTCAAGAAAGTTAACTATGTTAGTTTATCAGATGTGCTCAAAACTCTTACATGGAATACTGTTTAGCGATATTGGGCGGCAATTAATAGGGGAATTTGTACTACCTGACTTGGAATTTGTACTACCGTCCAGTCCGCTGGAAGCTCAGATGTATCGAATGACTGCTGCAATATATTTTGGAGAGGATGATTGAGGAATAAAGTTTAGTACTTTTCAAGAACTTAGCGTTAATTAAATCAGCACCAGGGCTTGTAGAAGGTTTAAGATTTTCTATGAATTTTTCTATCCCTTGGGTCTCGACGTATATTGCATCCATCATTGAAAATTGACACTGTTCTACTGAAGGAAACAGGATGTTAGGACAAAGTACAAAATAACGATAAAAAGTTTCATTCAGAATTTGAGGACAATCTGTATCAGCGATAGTTGAGCTATTTTCATCTAACAGTTGAATTGACTGATTTTCACCGGGATTGATAGTACGGCAAAAGTTTTGGGGATCATTTGTAAGCATGTTCGGCAGAGTTTGCTGTAGGAAGTGAGCCTTTGCGTTTTTCATTGCCGATATATATGCGCTATTTGCCGCTTGATAATTTTCCCATTTAGAAACAGATTTTTTAGCAATGTGGTAAAAGCGTTTTTTTCTGTTAGAAAGCCTTTTTAGGTGAGCGTCATACCACAGTGCATTTTTATGAGTTGTAATGATGCGTAGAGGAATATATCTTTCTGTTAGTTCGGTAATTTTAGCAATGAAAATGCTCCAGTTCACTTCCACCTGGCGATTATTGAAATCTGGTAAATATGCATAGACAAATGAAGCTAGCTCTTCATTAATGGCCTGAAAATCAGGTCGGCTATAATCACGTATACGCTTGATTTTCTTGTCAGCTTTATTCGATGGAATGCAGAACTTAAAAGAGAGTAGAGAGTGGTCGCTTATGCCGGGCATGCAGGTCAAGTGAGAAATGAGATCAGAATGGGATTTGGAATGGGAACCAAATCTAAAGTGTTAGCAGTGGTATCTGATACCCGGGTTGGTTGCGTTACTATTTGGGAAAGGGAAAAAAGGGAACAAAGATTCAGGAACTCATTGCCTTGCGACGATGGGAATGTTTTAATAGTTGATTCTAAAGACCACGTCAGCTCAGGAAAGTTAAAATCACCCAACAAAGTAATGGGTGCTGCAGGATAGCGCGTAACAACAAGGTTAAGCACATCATGTAGTTCTGATGTGAACGTGAAAGGATAGTTAGGAGGTCGATAGCATACACCAAGAATGTATTTTTGATGGTTCAGTTCCATGCATGCCAAACAGATTCTAGGTTAGTTTGCAGATGAATGTGATAGGACTGTATTGATTTAGATATAGCCATCAAAACACCACCGCGGGACGATGGGGACAGCTGCCACATGTATACTGATTTCGCGAATCGCAAACCGCTTTCTTAATCGGAAAGGCGTCTCGTTAGTCTAAGCACATATGTTATAAAACAAAATTTCGAATTTTTTTTAAATCGATATTTATTGCCCCAGGGCATCAGTAGGGTATCTGATGAAGGATGAATAAATGATTAAATGAATGGAAAAAGGTTGGCTGATTTTATGAAGTCCAGGAGTGAGCGATGATGAGGTTCCTGCCTCCAAGCAACATATCAGGCAGGATTGGTTGCTGAAAGGCCAGCTATCCTCAGGTACCGAATTCGTGTTGGTTTGAGTGCCGGACATTCCCACAGCAAGTGGTGGATGTCGGCCTAAGCATCTTAGTTTTTACAGATTGGGCACCCTGGGCAAGGACATAAGTGTTGGAAATATGACCATGCCCTACTGACAGCTGGTATGAGGGCAACAGCGACACGGATCCTCCTAAGCGCAACCTCCTCTGCACGGGTGAGACCGCGGGGAAGGGATACCGCACACGGAGAGATAAGTGCACATGTGCGGCGCCGGAGGTGTTCCTTTCTTGATAAAAGGAGGGTAGCGTCGTCCACTTCAAGGAACCGTGGGATTGATACGTCTTGGTTAACAAGGCGGGTCGCTAAATCAGCTTGACTTTGGGAAGGCGGCAGGTCTCGTGGGACCCGCTCAATGCGTACTCACTGTGGGGTGCGCGCCGCAAGCTGGTGGATGTCGGCAAATTTTAGGACAGCGGCTGACTCGTCGGAGCAAACGTACTGCTTGAAGTACGTCAGTGCGGATGACAACGTGGGCTGCGGGGAGCATGGTTATGGAAACCACGGAGCAGAGTGCCTCGTGAACTGCTACGAGCTCAGAGCAGAAAGATGTCAGTGGTTCGGAAAGCTGAAACGTAGTGGTGTGATTCAGGCTAGGTCTCCGAGGACAGCAGATTGCTGTTTTGACCTCACAGCCTTGCAGGCTTCCATCCACGTGCACTACAATGGAACCTTGAGGCAGGTCAGTATATTGCTCTTCAAATTTCAGGCGTTGCAACGATGCCGAGTTTGCAAACGTTGGTCCGCGGCTTGTCTCCTAACTGTACAAATTTCCAAGGAGGGAGAACAAGCGCAGGTGGCTGAAGAATAATGTGTGACGTTGCATACGCCTTCAGTGCTTGCGTGGAAAGCGACAAAGTGGCCTTGAGTCTGCGAGCATCACGGCGCTGCTGCACCAGTTCATCGATGGTGTTGAGCTGCGAATTCTCATCTAACGCTACCAATGGTATGAGTCGTGGAAGGCATTTTATGGTCCTCATAGCTTCTCGGTTTACGCTTTCGAGGCGATCACATTGTGCTCTTGTAAGATGCTGGTACTGGACCTGATAAACAATACGTGGCTGCAGAACCGCCCTCACCAACTGGCGTGCAACAGACTAGCCAGCGCCACCCGTTTTAGGTGCAATTCTTCTTATTCAACTCATAGTTTGAAGTGCTTGCTTTTTTGCCTGAGAAAGCCAAGCAGTCGCTGATCCTTACTGGTGAATTGTTAAGCCCAGTATTTTCAGGCTTGAACTTTTTGTAGTGGGGTGCTGATAGAGGGAGACGAATTGGATTTGAAGTAATTTTACGGCGTCCCCAGCGGTTGGCGACTGACGTGTAGTTTTACACATAGAAAGTTAAAACCCAATGGAGGATGCGTAATCATAGTTTACGTCTAATGCTGACTGAAGGGCCGCCTGTTGAGTAAGACGATCATGGTGAGTGTTCCATACCGTGATATCATCTGCGTATTGCAACAACTTGATTTCAGGGATATCATGTAAGCGCCACGCCAATAGGATGAAAATAATATTAAACAACGTCGGAGAAAATACTGATCCCTGGCACACGCCACGTAGTGAAATGAATGGACCAATTGCGTCACCGCTGAGGCGTATTGCAAATTTTCTTCCGTCCAAAAATGATGCGACAAAAGTGCGTACTCTCGGAGCGAGATGAAGCATGTCAATTGCCTTCAGGATTGCAGCACTACTGAGGTTGTCATATGCCTTTTCAACGTCCATTGCTAGTATGGTACGTACAGGGTGATCCACTTCTAGCTATACCACGGCCACTGCGTTCAAAGCACCATTGCGTCCGACCCGGCCATTCCACAAAGCTAGTTGGCAGGCCATGCTAAGCATTAGCTCCGCTTCCCACTGTGCATATGTCGCTTTGCTTCTATAAGCGCCTGCATCCGACGCAATGCTGCTTTGAAAGCAGTGACCGTGTTATAGCTAGAAGTGGATCACCCTGTACATTGAGGCTGCGGATAGATAATAGAACTGCTGATGCAAAGACCGCCAACCCGCCCTCTGTACCACGTACGGACGAAATCCAATTTCTGCAGAATGATAAAAACCGTGGTGTTCAAGCCACCAAGAAAGTCGTGTGGCTAGCATTTTCTCTGAAAGCTTGCAAAGCGTTGATGTTAAGGAGATTGGTCGTAAGATGGCGAGGTCTGTTGGAGGCTTCCCAGGTTTGGGAATATGTATCACGACAGCGGTTTTCCAGCTCTCGGGTACGACACCATCCAGCCACACTTTGTTTATGGTGTCTAGCAGTTGAGGAGTGCCGCAGTACAGAGGTTCTTATAAACCTCATACTGAAATTTGTCTAGGCCGGGCACTGTTTACCGTTTCGCATGGTGAATTGCAGCCAACAGCTCAGACATCGAAAAGGGAATCGCAATTCCATCTGCGTCGGTAGCAGATGGTAGTTTCCATATGTCTGTAGGGATACCTGCCAAATTAAAATTTGTAGCTGAAGAAGGCAGTATATCGCATTTTGGGAAAACGTTTCGAACAGCTACTTTGGCGAAATCGCCCGGCGACAGATTAGTCGCAAAGCATGCTCTTGCTGCTGCGTCAGTAGAACGACGACCGTGTTCTATTGCACGAAACGTTCGCCAGAGTGAGGCATTCGAAGATTTATCAGAAACTTGTTCACACAATGCATGCCACTGGCGTCGCGAGAGATCGCGTTAATATCTCCGAGCCTTCACAGTAAGATAATTCAGTCGTGTACGTACCTGCCCCGAAGTAGGGTCTCGCGTAGCAGCCAGCTCAGTTTGACGGCGGGCTGCCCACAAGCTAAGCAGGCCGAGATCTGGTGCCGGCCGACCTACATCAATCCAGGTAGTAGTCTTAGCGCTGCTTATTGCTCTCTGTATACGGTCAACAAGGAGTGACGACGAATCTGAAGGCATACTGTCGAGACATGAGCGAAAGCTGTTCCATTTGATCACAGAACATATTTGCGGCGTAAAGGGCGGAGACGGGAGGGATGGAGACCGATGATGATAGGGTGGTATTCACTTTCTCTGCAGTCTGGCTGCATGTGCTATGATGGAGTTCCCGCCCGTTCACCAATTCAAGTCTGGAGCATAGGCAGCAAGCACTACATATGTGACGCACAGGCCGTGTTGTGTACCAGGGTGATTAAGCAGAACAAACAGGGCATCAGTGAAGGCGTCCCGCACATGCCTACCACGAGGGCTTGCAGTCGGATACGCTTAATCCGGGTGAGGGGCGTCAAAGTCGCCTCCGACTACAATTGGACACCCGGGTATTGCCGACGGACACTTAATAACCAACCAAGAATAATACGGGAAAGGGCGCCTTCAGCTGGTCTAACGTAATATGAAACAAGCACAACGGTTGCTTTCAGAAATTTCGCAGTAACTGCTACTACCTCCTGATATGATGTACACCAGTTTTCGAGAGAAAGGCGCACATGACGAATATGCGTTTCAAGATATAGCGCCGCCTTTCCCGGGGGAGAAGCAGTCTGCACGCGATGGTCGGTCATTTTATTTATTTATTTATTACAGGCTCCTGCAGCACCCGAAGGCATTATTGCACAGGGGGGGGGGGGGGGGATGACAAATAATCTTGCTGGCAATCTTGAAGGAGACAAGTAGCCTTTGAAGACGGGAATGGAGGACAAGGCGTTCGTATCCTGCAGTATCATAGCCCACACCCGGAGCTTGTTAAAGCGGAGTCTGGGTTTGACCTCAACCACCTTCGTTGAAATGCCTCTACAGTTCCACTGTAGTACATCAGGACCAACGTTACTATTTGTTCTAGTAACGTTGACCAGGACGACCGGAATTCGCCATTTTCGTGTACTAGTCCAAGCGCTGCAGTATCACAGATGTCAGGTTGGACAACTGGTTGACCATATAGCGGAGCACCGATATTGCAGGGTTATCGTTGGGGGTTGTGGTACTCTGGGAAGAGACAGCAAATGGCCCTGTTGCGCGGGATGAAGGCAGCGGCGCTGGGCAATTGCTAAATTTGGTGATTACTTCTGCAGCTCGCCGATGTCGAGCAAGCATTTAGCGGTGTTGTCGAAGCTTAGAGACCTCTGCTGGGAGACGATTGGTCTGCTCATCCACTACAGCCATATCGTCGTCTGGTACGCTGCTGTATTGGCTGTTGTCGAAGGGGTTTCTTGAGCACTGTATCGCTAGACTTTGTCTAAGCTGGAGGTGCATTCGAAGCGGGCTCAGGAATCTCTGGCCACTCGCCATCATCCCACTGAAGAGCTGCAAAACGATTGGATGTCTGCACTGGTATCTATTGGTCAATGCTTAGCGTTCCGAAGACGAGCCTGCTGCGTCGCCTTTTGCTTCGTCGGGCAACTTGGAGATGTTATCTCGTGGTTGTCCGATTTGCAGAGGCCGCGTCGGTACGTAACTTTTCCTTCAGACGCACCTTCATCGGCAGTAGCAAAAGGGCAAGATTTGCGAATGTGCCCTGCCCGGAAACAGTTGTAACAGTAAACCACACTCGGTATATACGGCCGCGGCCTTAATATGCAGCCGTAGTAGTACAGACAGGCTGGGAGTGTCGGAGGGCCTTGCAAGGTGATCCTGCAGGAACGCCCCTTTCCTGCGTGTCGGGTCTGTATGACTCGGTGCGTGGGGCAGTGCAGCTCGCGTTGAAGGGCTGTTCGATCTTCGTTTATGTCGACATTGTATACGACGCAACGCTGCAAGTCGGAGCCTTCAACTAGATACATTTGCACAGGCACTGAGATCACACTTGTGACTGGAATACAACTAAGCGTTTAGATACGTTCCACCGCAGTGAGTGTCGGGAGCCACACAGCTATAGTGTTGGCTTCTTCCTTGCCGTGAAGCCCCGAAAACCTCTAGTTCCGAGACACGCGTTCCAAGTTAGCCTGGATGATCCTGTTTGGTATACCGGTCAGGCTTTTGTTGGCTAGAGATTTAATCGCCACTTTATAAGATGTAGATCCCGGTGTAGGCGCAACCTAGGTTTCGATAGTAAAACAGGAGCACTTTCCTTGATAGCCTCCACTTGCCGAGCACGAATTCGGTTGATTATCTTACGAAGGACGCTTGTCAAGGGCACGCGTGCTCGTTGACACGGATCGTTGTGCCGATAAGTCCGTTGGAGAGCATGTCTCCTCATGTCGCACTGTTGGATGTCCATCTCGGCGTGTTGACTGGGTGGCCATAGCCGTGCTCCGCCCAGAAAACAGTTCACTTACGGGCTGTTGTGCATTTTGGAAAGGCTGAATTGGCGCTGGCGCTGATGAACCGGGAGCACCAAGCTGGACCTGGGGCCCATGGTCAGTTTGAGGTGTCGACGGCAGGGTAGGAGTTTCTAATAGTGCGGTCATAATATAAAAAATAATCAAAATAAGCACCCGAACCCACGCTACCATAAAACAACTGGCTTATTCAAATAATAAGTGAATGTTCACATCACCGGGGAAAAAATTCAAAAAACAGCCTGCCTGCATTGCTCTTCGAGCCTTTGGCGTTGAGAAAAGTTCTTATTATATGAACCGTTCTTGTTTTGGCGTGTTGCTGAGACATGATTTAAAATTGAAGCCCACGACAAGACGAAGGCGTTGAAAGAGGCGAGAGACAAACGAGCGCTTGTCTCTCGTCTCCTTCACCGTCCTCGTCTGCTTATTATGCCTCCACGACCGCAGCGGCTGCGTTTCGATGGAGGCGAAACGAAGTGGCGTCTGTGTGCTTTGCGATGTCAGCGCACGTTAAAAGATCCCCAGGTGGCCGAAATTACGCCGTAGCCCTCCACTACGGCTCCTCTTTCTCTCTTTCCACTTTCATCCCCACTTTTCTCCCTTCCCTTACGCCGCGGTTCAGGTGTCCACAGATCAAGCATGACAGTTACTGCGCCTTTCCCTTCCTGTGAACCAATTATTAATTATATGACTCCACGATCGGACAAAGAACATCGATGAACCATTGCATTACCTAATAGGGCTCCGCTCTCTAGAACAAGATTCATCCAAATTCAGTTGGGACTGATACAATGAATTGAGACTTGAAAAGCTGTGACTTACTGTAATGCTGGAAATAATGCATGAATTGCTATTTTGAAAATGCTTCGCGTCCGACAAGGTACGTTCTGTAAAGTTGATGTCATCTTGCGTAACAAGCAACGTGTTGAACTCTTTGGCTCAGTTTCCAATTTGTGAAACGCTCGCAGCATGAAAAAAAAGTTGGCAGAGGCTTAGCTTGGTTAAGCCCGGTAGGTTGTGAAAGAATTCTTAGCAGTAGGCGGCATCGTAGTCATGCGCACCGCCGTCTCTCACGAACGGCGCGAGTCGGTCGCCCCTTTATACAGCTGTATAACGTCACAACACCTGTGGCGCTCCTGGCGGAGAGAGCGGGAGTTAAGCCGCCGTTCATGCACACCGCCGTCTCTCACGGACGGCGCGAGTTGGTCGCCCAGCTTTGAGGCGTGACGTCATAACACCTGTGCCTCTCCTGGCGGAGAGAGCGGGAGTTAAGCCGCCGTTCATGCGCACCGCCGTCTCTCACGGACGGCGCGGGTTGGTCGCCCAGCGTGAGGCGTGACGTCACACAGAGGTCATGCGAAAGGTCATTTCATGGGCACCGCCGTCGCACCGCAAAGGCTTGAAAGTGAAAGTAGTATTGCTTTCGCAATAAAAACGAGAGCCAGAAGAAAACACATGATAGGAGGAATGTTGTTCTCTTCTTGTGCTCGTTTTTTTTTTCAATAGATCAAAGCTAACTGCCCCGAACAATGGTGTTCTTGCTCATTTTCCAAAACAAATTATACAGGGCACTTTGGACCCCTAAAGTGTGGTGAGGCGGAAGTCATTATAACGCAGTTGGTGTTAGCCCTCCACTACGGCACCTTCTCCCACTCTTCTTTCACTCCCATCTTCCTCCTTTACTTTCGGCGTGGTACATGTGTCCGCGGAGAATCGTGAGAGAGACTGCGCCTTTTCTATCCTGTAAATCAAAATCAAACGCCGCGGATGCGTGCTGTACTAACTGCTCCTAGACATCTGGGTCTGCTTCTGTTTGCTGTGTGATGCGGCGTTCAAGGAAGATGCAAATGGAAGCGCGCACGGACGCCTGGATCGGACGCCCGATAGGGCCAGTTTCGTATATGCATTATTCGCCTGCTACGTCATGACATGTCGGGACGGTACATCGCGCGCCCCTTCTCGCACACAACCAGCATTTTATTGAAGGCATCAAAGTTCACCGGCGTTTTATAATTCGTTTACAGGAAAAGAAATGCGCGGTATCTATCATTTGCAGAATCCCGCTTTATCCTCACGGTAGACAAGGGGAATTATGGAGAGTGTTTCACGATCTGGGGCGTGGCGCAGTTGATAACGTGCTGGCCTGAGGATCCAGAGAATGGAGGTTCAATTCCCGGTGGAGACAAGATTTCCTCCTTTACTTTTAACTCTCGCTCTTGAAAGCGTGGTACCTCTATTAACAACCTTCTATCGATAGCGATGAGGCATTAAAGGCTTTCGCCTTAATATTTTTGCGGATTGCCGTCGCATATTGCGTAAGATTGCCATCGTCCGTTACCTGGAGAGCGACCACGCGAAATTGCAGAATGCATTTCGCATGCCGGCGCAGACCCAAGCCGCTTCCGATCGCCGTCGCCTCACAGGTACAGCTCTCCGGGGCGCCAGAAGCAACCCCAAACTCCCCGTAGGAGAAGCTAAATGCAGCAGCCTCTGGAGGTGGGGCTGCTGAAGTACGAAAATTCCAAGGTACTCCACAGACACACGACAGTTCTTCGCTGCACATCACCGTTCATTGTACACAGACACCAGCAGAACCGACGCCGAACGAACCACCCCCGATCCTCAACGTAACCACGACGCCGAAACAACCACCCGCCGATCTTCAACGTAACCCCGACGCCGACATTCGATACAACTCTCCTTCAGGGCACCGAAGCCGTGACTGGGCGTCTCGGAACTGTCGCCACCCGCTGCCACAAACTGCCGAGCTACAGGTCTTCGTCGATTGCACAGACGTCACTGCTCTAGTCGACACTGGCGCCGATTATTCACTTCTGAGTGGACAGTTCGCAGCAGCTCTCAGAAAGGTCACAACAGCATGGAATGGCCGGCAAATACACACCGCTGGAAGACTATTAGTTATTCCCACGGGAGTGCGCACTTCGAGGATTACTGTACAAAGGCAAATCTTTCTGGTGACGTTGATCGTGTTGACGCAGTGTTCCCGTGATTTCATCCTCGGCATGGACTTTCTAACAAACCACACCGCCATTATCGATTTGCAGTATCAGTTCGTAAGATTTTCAATCGAGATTACCATTGAAACCAATAGCACGCTCCCCGCTGCGCTTCACATTGTTGAAGGCCATGTGAGTTTGCCTCCACGTTCGAGCATTGGGGTCGTCGAGACCAAACAGAAACTGCTCATTGAAAGAGGCATAGCGGTTGCCAGGGTAGTTGTTTCCTTAGGAAATGGCAAAGTTCATGTTCTTCTCATGATCTTCAGCAATAAACGTGAACATCAGAACAGAGGGACAACTGGGGCATATCTCTACGCTATAACTGACACTAGGTCTGCACGCAGTTTAACTTGCGCTTCAGCAACAGAATCCTACGACGCCGCTGTATGACGTAAGCCCGGCATTACCTCCAAATTGTAAGGAAAACTGCGCAACCTGCTCAGCCGCTACTCTAATGCATTTGCCAGGTCGTCACGCGTTGGTCGATGGCACCTTGCAAAGTATCGCGTCATTACAGACGAAGCTGTTTGACCATTCCGCCAGTTGCTTTATCGGGTTTCCACAAAAGACCGTACTTCCATAAGAGTTAAAGTCAAAGCAATGCTCGATAATGATGTCATTTGACCTTCCCGATGCATCTGGGCTGCATCTGTGGTACTTGAAAAGGAAAACGATGGCACACTTCGTGTCTGCGTAAATTATTGTCGACTGAACAGCGTTACAAAAAAGAATGTTTACAGTTTGTCCAAAATAGACGACGCTGTAGATCGTCTGTGCAATACTGTTTGAATGAGGTAATTCGGGAAAGATGCCAGGAAAGCCTTTATTCAGACCGGTTCCCATACCAACCTGTTTAAGCCTTCAGTGTCCTCTCCTAAACAATTCGCCCCCTCGCTTTTTCGTAGTCTTATTTTAAACGGTAACACAAGAAAACAATATGCACTCCACTCGAAAGAGCGCGTCATGTATGTTCCTTCCAACGGCATTGCCAGAAGATAAGCTTAGCGAACGCAACCGAGGTGACCGAGGGAGGTCCTTTGTCAGGAGCATCGTCTAGCTTTGTGCGCCTCGATAGATAGCGTACAATTGAGAAAGCAAATCAGAACTTGTGGCGACTGCAAGCGTGACACGGGGACTGGAAACACCGGTTTTGCAGCGAAAACAGTCGGAAGCCAGTCAACAGCTGTCTCTAACGCTCAGGGCGCAGCTTGCGAAGAACGTCTGATCAGAGTTTAGCCTGAAGGCGACAGGACACCTTCGAATTCCCGTAGCGCATCGCAGCATTCTCGAAGTATGGAAATAAACCACCGAGTCCCACTGAGATGTCGCGTCACTTGCGTCTCCTATCTGTACTATGAGTTATGTTGGCTGCGCTCGTGGGTGCTGTTGCTGTCTTGCTGCAACACCGGAGCAGCTGCCGGAATAGCGCTTGTAATTTAACAGCTAGTTAGTACTTGAAATGAGGGACGGAGCACGCTCCATCTACGCCCTTGCCACATAAGCATTTTAGAACCTCTCCCCCTATCCCCCTTGCGACATGCGAAGCCGTAAAGGAAACCCGAGACCGGCTTCTCTCTCAATCTGGAAGTTTAGTCGGAAATGTAACTGAAATAGAAAAAGTAATCGTTCTGCCTGCGGTAAAAAAAAAAATAGCCTTCAAGTATCTGTTCTGACTTCAGGGGTCGGAGAGAGAGCTAAGTTTAACCCGTTAAATACAGGAGACACTGTTATAAAGTACAGAGATATAAAACTCTTGCGGTCCGGAATTTAAAAGTTCGGAATCAAAACCTAATATTCAGAATCATTCTTTCGTTTCGTTCCTGATTGACTTTAAATAACACAGGTTTCTATTTAAATTATTACCCCATCAGTGGGTATAGCCCAGCTGCTGCTGCTGATGATGATGATGTTGATTCTCATCTAATCGCAATGGCAGCGTGTGAGCAATGCGGGTGTGATGAAGCGAATACGCACATACTTTTTGACTGCCTCCGGTTTGAGCGGTAGCATGCTTTCATGGCTTCTGCACTCTGCAATGATAATACACAAGCAAAGATTCTGGGACCTCGAACAGAACATTCATCACAAAGAAACGCAGGGAAGCAGCTCCAGAATTCCTTAAAGGACTCGGGGCTTCGTTCTCTTTTATGAACGTAAGTGCGCACCCTCTGTCCCCTTATCGTAGCTGTCAATGGAGCGGTGACGAACTCATATTGTTGCCGCTCTTCCTTTTCTTGCTGTTTGGTTTGTTTATTATATTCAACACCCCAAAGCAACTCAGGCTATGAGAGACGCTGTAGTGTAGAGCACCGGAACTTGAACGTGGACTGAAATCGCACATCGCTTGCTTTTGGCCTCCATCAAAAGCGGCCGCCGCGACCGGGATTCGATCCTTGGGTAAAGCAGTCAAGCGCCCTAACCACTGTGCCTCCCTGGTGAGCCTTTCTTGCATTTTGCTTCTTTCCCTTCTGCATGTGTAGGGTGGCCTACTAGGTGTCGCCTAGTTAACCTACCAGCATTTCTGTTCGGGTTTCTCTCGCTCTCCCTCTGAAGGATTGGATTTTTAAGTTTTTGCTTGAATATTTACTGACTAGATTTCGGTTCGCACCTGGGGTAAGAAAAACATTTTAGTTGAAAAAGATAGACAGATGACCGCTTCGTTGACTAGAGATCATTGAAAAAGCGGCGGTTTAGGAAGTAGGTGTGTGAAACAGGGAGGTGAGTTTACGGTGACCTTTGGGATCGACCGTTGAAGCTGCCATGATGCTTGCGCAGTGCAAGTTATTAGTGAAAGCTTCAGCCTCTCAATCGCTGCCTACTGCCGCATTAAGCATTTCCCTGTGTCATTCACCATCTCCCATAGACATTTCTCTACCTTAGGGCATGCACTCACTCCCTGTGAATATGATACCAAGCTTCGAAACAAAAGCCCAGAGCTGCACTTGGCGTCACAGCAACATTATTAGCTGGTGACCCGGTTGAATAGAGAGACATAGGTCTCTATGAGCACTGAGCACCGAACGCCACTGGGCAGCTTTGTCCGTGAGCTGTGGACGTTGCCTTCAACCATTCCTGACAATGGCGTGTGACGGTGCGACACTTCCCTTAGAATACTAAGCCTTAGCATTGGCTCGGCTTCAAGTTGTGGATGCGGGTGGTGCTCATCACACCCGTGCATACAAGCCTTGTGCAGAGCTGTTGCTTCTCTGTTGCAGGATGTAGTGTAGTTGAGCATTTTAGACGAGACAAGTACGAAATATTGTCTCACTTGTGTGAACTGAGAAATTAATTCAACGTGTTCTTATATGTTTATGCCTAAGTTAGATGCAATCGCCTTTTGCGAGGGGATATACTCTCATTGTTAATTTAAACAGCGCGAACAGGAAGACACAGGAAAATATACAAGGAAGCCACGGTACAAGCGCTGACTCACAACTAAGCATAAGCCTTTGCTCCAAGGCCCAGATAACAACAAACCTGAAGAAAACGAAGCGATCACGTGAAAAAAACCCCTGGGTTCACCTGCTACACAAAAAGTCACTCAAAAAAGAAATCTCTTTGCTTGAAAGAGCAAGAGAAGTCTTGCTGGCACAGATATTGTCCCCTGAAAAAAAATATTGTTACTGAGCGGTATTCGCTGGCCGTGCTGACGAATACCGAAAGTTTGGATATATAAAAGTTCTGACATGAAGTTTACCACCACTTTTATTAGAAATTAATATAAAGCCAAACAGGTTCACACCCTAAACGAACTCCTATTAAACGTTCTCTGCGACCGATGTACGCTACACTTGTAACCGAACACTGCATATCCCACAATCAACACAGCTTTTCTTGCTACCTAATCTCCTCCTCATATAGCGCTTTCGTATCTTCTCCTGGTAGCAGTCTTCACGCACTTTAATGATCTTGTTAACCTTCTGGCCGCCAAAAAACTGAAGTCGGTTGTAGTACCGTAGTGATGAAACAACATGGGAGTTAAGCTCACTTTAGGCGTATGATGTGACAGCGTTATTAGGGGCCCAAGGTCACTTTCTGTTCCCATAGCACACTCTTTCGCGGATATCGACACATTTTTCGGCGCATTACTTAATTACTACATTCCAACCCAGCTAGCCCTATGCACCTTCGGGGCGTAGAGCTAATTAATTCCTACTTAATTCCTAATTAACGACCGACGTCTCAGAGGTTAGATTACATGGCTCGACAAGTCAGTTATCTTTTATGCGCTGTTAAAATAATTTGCTTCCCTACGTTTTAGAAGACAAGATAATTGATGGTATTACCTCGCAGTGGCAAGTTATACGATTGTTTTAGAGCGGTATTTCCAACCTCCGGCCTCTAATCCCCGTGTCGGCAATTGAACTTGAGTTCGTCGAGGCTTCATCTCGTCTTCATGTTCTCCTGGAATTTCTCAGTGGGGATACGGATATTATCATTACAAAATCTCGTCTTTTTTTTAGCCTATGAGTGGGGATGAGGATATTTGCGAGCGGAACGGAACCTCACACTTCGCAGGGTGTCGGAAAATTACCTTTAAAATCTCGCAATGCTATACTAGCACGTCGTTGTTTTCGCGGTGATTTACCTAGTCCATGAGTAGCGGGTTCACAACAGAAAACCATCGGAGTGGCTTTGATTTCAACTGCTGTGGTTCGAACTAAAGAATACGAGTTCAGCCGATCATTTTGAGCACACGATCGTGGTGGAGGGTGCTTTCGCTTTTATAAACAGGTTTTAGTAGTTTTAATTTGCCGCCATTTTAATGGCTCCTTATGTGTCATCTCGACCAACCAGAATTAGCACTCAAGCCTATTCTAACCCCCAGTCGAAAGGGAACTTCTGATCTACTGCGTGAAAACAGAACACCCATGGGAGTTACTTGTCGAAGCTAAGAAAGAGGCAGTGACTATGTTTTTACTCAAGGTTTCCGTGCACGTAACCGCGGCCTCAAAGTCTCTAGACACACACTCGATTGAATTCCGGCCAGCCTCCTGAGTGGCAGCCTCGTTTGTTTCCTTCTACCTGCCTATCAACATCTCGCAGCAGCTGCCGGCCGAGTAGCCGCTTCTTTTCCATTTCTGACGCACCGCGCGCAATGCATCACGGTGAAGTGATGCTTATCTCTTTTTATGCACACAGGGTTGAAACCTTGTAATGTCAGCCTTAGCACGCACCGCACCCAGCGACGGACGGACGAAAGAGGCCAGCAGCTGCAGCTGACGGGAGCTCGATAACACGTGTGTATTCCGCGTGCCGAGGCAAGAGTCCGGAGAGGTGTTCCTGTTGCGGCCTACACGTGAGCTGCATCCGCTGAGCTCGGATGGCGAAAAGCTGCTCCGACAACGGATGACACTCTTCTCTCAGCCTCGATGCCTCTGGCTGGAGTTCGGCGGTTTCAGGCCAGCACACAAGCCTCCTTAGTAGCACTCAGGGCGCCCGTGACTTGCTGTCTACCGGGGCCAACATCCATGGCTAAAAAGAACAGGCTTGTAAAGAGTGCTGCTAACGTAGACACATGGTGAACCACTTGCAATGCACTACATTTTATATGCCCTAGAGGTATGTTGTTTATCTCATTCCTTCTTTCCTCGCAGGATGCAGCACACAAATACAAAGCACGAGAACAGGTAGGACGACAGGACAAACGGCGTCGTCCTGTCGTCCTTATTACTCTTTGCTTCCATTTTTTTTATGCTGAATCCTGCTAGGATGGGAACAAACCAAGTCGCGGAACAGCAAGTGTTTCTCTTCCGTTTGTCTGGCAAAAATATTTTCGTCGGCGAACAACCAGCATCACCAAAGGGACGCTAAAATGGCATGAAATCACTAGAAAAAAATTCCTTTATTGCCCGGCGACAATAAAAAAGAAAGCGACATCTCAGCGTGTTTGAACAACGCCGGAATTGCGTTGCAGCGTCGTGCAATAATACCATGGATCGAATCGCGGTATCGTGCAAAATATTTGTCGGACAAAATAATGCACGTGTTGATCAAATTGCATACACGGGTTTGGGGTGCGACTTGATGGCGGTAAACACCCCCGAAAGCACACTCCTTTACCAGAAAAGGATTTCGCTACCCTGGTGAAATACTTGGTCGTTTCCTCTTATGAATACTTCCGGCTCTAATCCCCAGCGGCTGTGGGGCAACAAGCCACTTCCGCGGTAAAACCTTGGGTGCAGCTGTTGATTCTAACAATCTCTGACTTCCAACAGGTCGCCATTAGCAACTTACCCTTGCAACGTTTATTTGTATACGGCTGGCAAGTGAGGGTAGTCAGGTAGTGCTTTTCGATGAAATAGCGGCATGAAATGGGTTATGATAGGGCTTAGTGAGGTTAGAGGCAAAATGAGGTGTATACTGTACATATGGGAGTATGTACTTTGTTACCAAGGTTTACCAGAGAGACAATAACTACGGGTAGGGTTTCTTGTCATTATTGATGTAGCCGGTAATACAGAAGAATTCTATCGCATTATTGAGAGGGTGGCAGCCATCCTAACTAATCTTAGTAAGTTGTATAAATTGAAAATTGAGCTAGCCTACTAGCCTACATGTACTCATGATCACAAGCAAGAAGAAAGCTTCTATGAACATGCGGAATGGCCAATGGGGAAAATAAAGTTGCAGTATATTGAACTGATTTGACAATAATGCTAAAGTAGACAAAAAGCAGGCTGGAGATCAGGCAAGGCTCCAGGATTGCCCCTCTGGGGGAAGCAGATAGATTTAACGCGGACAGCATAGACGCGTTGATGCGGTGAATTTTGGAAGAAAGAAGTTTGCGTTCAAAAACCTGTTTCGCTTAAGAAGGAGAACCATTTCTTTCTGCTAACTCCAACAAGGACAGGGGGTCCGTCATTATATCTGAACAAGTGTTCATGTCCGAAGTTGCCGAAGCCATTCTGTCAGCCTTTAAAAGATATCATAACATTTCTGTAACCAAGCAAAAAAAATTACCTAAAAACCTATGCCAAACATTGAGCTTCAATGAGCTATCTCGTGCAATAGAGGCCAAAAAGAACACGTTTTTAAATCTTCTTCACGGCAAAGCTCACAAGGTCGAGGGCCCTCCGCGCTTATTGTTTAGGAGAAGAATACCTGGCAAGAAAAAAGTCGGTATGTATTTCCACGGCAATCTAAAGTTGCTTTCTATCGATGATCCCTCCGTGGTAAAGAATACGAGTTAGGTGATTAGATTTTTGAATGAGAATAGAAAGAACGCCTACCGTGCCTTTTCTCTAGATGCAAAAGACTTATTTTATTTTATCCCTCCATACGACCTCATGATATGTGTTCGCGAAGCTTATCGACAAACTTGGAATTATATCCTCCCAAAATGAGAGTGGCGTCTCTGAGCATGGTTTGTTGGAATTGCGTTCTGTGTTCCCAAAGTCAACAATTGCAAAGTGGAATGATTCGCCCTTTATCTAAAAGCACGGGATCTGCACCAGCTCATGTATTGCCCCTATTCTCAGTGATTTCTTCTTAGCTATGCATGACAGAGTTCTCAGTAACCGCTTCGAATAGTCGCGAGTTAACAATATGTTCCGCTTCGTGCACAATTTCTTCGTTCTTTTAGACTTTGACAACAAAGCCTTTTTTTCTTTCAGAATGCGCCTGAAGTTTTGAGTGTTTCAAGACTACCCGAGCTGGACTCGAATTAAAGCACAAAATGCCGGAAAAATTATTGCATGCGTTTCCTGGAACTAAGAATCTTCTCTACCCCAAGTCACGTGTGCTGGGCATTTGAACCAAGAAGCAACAAGCCCTTCCTACAATACAACTCCGCTTACTCGAAGCTGGTGAACAGAAACGCTATCAAATCTGACCTCGTTAACGGGTTTAACAGGTCAAACGAGCAGGCATTGCTAGAAAGTTTCTCGAACCAGGTATGCAGGCTCACGTAACAGGGTGCCCGCTACAACTCTACTGTCACAGATAAAGTTCTGAAAAGCACCGCGGGAGAAAAGCGAACCACTGGCTGAAGCGAGCAGGCAATGCAAAAAGGTTGGACTTATTTCTTACATGCAACAAATTTACTGCAACCTTAAGAAGTATGGAAAGAAAGAAGGAGTTGACGTTGTATTTACTGCCCATGAGCGCCTATAATATCTCTGTCTGTTTGTAAATGAAAAAGAAAAATTCCGAGAGCATGATGGAATCTACACTGCTGAAATGCGAAAGCCTAAGCGTTGCTGGGAGACACGGTGTATCACGTTTCTCGAGCCAGGTATGCAGGCTCACGTAATCAGGGTGCCCGCTACAACTCTACTGTCACAGATAAAGTTCTGAAAAGCACCGCGGGAGAAAAGCGAACCACTGGCTGAAGCGAGCAGGCAATGCAAAAAGGTTGGACTTATTTCTTACATGCAACAAATTTACTGCAACCTTAAGAAGCATGGAAAGAAAGAAGGAGTTGACGTTGTATTTACTGCCCATGAGCGCCTATAGTATCTCTGTATGTTTGTAAATGAAAAAGAAAAATTCCGAGAGCTAGGTGGAATCTACACTGCTGAAATGCGAAAGCCTAAGCGTTGCTGGGAGACACGGTGTATCACGTTTCTCTCATTATCTTTATCATCTAAAGGAACCGTCATTATCATCGCTAATGCCATCACTGTAGTTTCATTGTCATCGCTACTATGGTGAGTTTACTATGATGCTTCATTTTCATCGCTAGTATGATCTGCGTTTAGGTTGATGACGTCCTTTTATCGTCGTCTATATTGGGATAGACCGACACCGATCTGTGACGTAAGCGTGATGCGGTGGCGCTTCTTTCGCCAGGCTGGGCCGGTTGGGGGCGAAAACTAGGCTTAGCGCCCATAGGAATACATCGACCCGAAAATTTTCAAAGCAATTTTATAATTTCACGGCGCACCTATGGTCTCGTATTCAGTACAGAGCAACCATGATCAGAAGAGCGTGTTGCCGGGCTAGTTGGTTCTGCATAGTATATAAGAGAAATGCGCAAAAACTTAAACAGGACACAGGAAGAAGCACACACAACAGTTCACGAGCGCAACTGTTGCGCTCGTGAGCTGTTGTGTGTGTTTCTTCCTGTGTCCTGTTTAAGTTTTTGCCCATTTCTCTTATATACCAAGCAACCATGAACATCCTAGAACATATCACAAAAGTATGAAATATCATGAGCGAGGCGAAGTATTTTTAAAATATACTGCGAAACGTATACGGTTACGAGTTGGGAGGGCGACCCATAGAAATGCATGTAAACTCAACTTACCGCAATATTTTACTCAGTTCAGCAGCGCTGAACCCTTCTAATTGTTTTGGTGAACGTCTTGTATCACGCCCCGACATCATGTTGCATGGCACACTACATTCCCTTGCAAGTACTGCAAGTCTGACGACTTGTGGGACCGTTCACAGCACGATAAACTGACCGCGCACAGTTGCAGACGGCAATGCACCACCGGCGCTGTTGCGGTGGGTATCGGCCGCGGTGGGTATCGCCAGCTTTTCGGTGGCTTGCAATGCGCGACTCTCGTTCGGTGCGTATTGTCGTACAGAGTTTGACAACTGCCTTTTAAATGTAATTCTGTCTAGGATGTATCACTTGAGGGACAGTATTAGCAAGCTAATTTAATCCATGCGGCAGCATATCAGACTGCAAACAAAACTACGCGATTCGTTACATGAGCATTTTGGGGGTGTCTGGATTCACAACATAGATTATTCGGGGAGTATTAAAAGTAGACCGCCTCCGCAATGACGCAGCATACTTTTTCGAAGCGCTGGCCAATGTTTAACGACCGGCCACCACTTCTGGTGCTCTGAGAAACGAGAACCATGTTTCGGTAAGTTGCGTTTAGTTGTGTTTTTAGGGGTCGCCCTCTCAACTCGTATCCCCCCACGTTTCGCTGTGTTTTAAAAATACTTCGCCTCGGTCATGAGATTTCATACTTTCACAATCTGTTCTAGGATGTTCATGGTTACTCTGCACCGAATAAGATTATCATAGGTGTCTCGTGAGATTAAAAAACTGCCTAGAAATATTTTGGTTCCATGTATTCCTGTGGGCGCTAACCCTACTTTTCACCCCCAGTCGGCTGCGATGCCGCGAGCGCCCCCTTTGTTTGTAAACACGGTGTTGGTCTATAGGACGCCGGACGCCGTGAGCATGAGCCATTAAAGGTTTTTGCCTTAACCAAGAAACAGAGGCTGTACCATGCGGCAGAAAAAACCGTTAATGGCATGCGCGGAAGGCGTTGTTTACTTATTCCCTTTGTCTTGCCGTAAGGTATACATCGTCCAATCAGGATACATCAGTGAAAGGCTAATAGAGCATACAAAAGACTTATCAGGTACAATCCTCAAGAATCTGTTAGTCCACTGCCTGAACGGAGAGTTAAATTGCCATGCCCTTCAATTTTCTAGAAACCACCGCGTTAAAGACGCACCGGAATACGTTGATACGTGAAATAATGGAAACCGCCAAGATTTTGAGGCTCGACGATGAGTGTGTAAACACACCCTCCGTTGCACTCCAGGAGAAAGAGATTGCCTTTCATTCTAGATTTGTTTGATCTAGCCGGGCTTTTGCTTTTATACTTTTATTGAAATGATTTATTGATCTTTTATCTTTCCCGTTGGGTTTTATGCACCCCACCTTCCACCTTTAGCTATGTTAATTGTTCACTTCATCCTTATTGCTCATGCGCGTTTCCTTCATTTCCTTTGTTGTAGTTAGTTTAGTGCTCGTCTTCTGCCTTTTGCGATGTTAATTATTGGCTTCATCTTTGCTGTTCATGCACCTTTATTTTTAGTTTTTAGAGCTCTTAATCTTATGCGTTTAGCTGTGTTAGTTATTACCTTTACCTATGTTACCCATTTCTTGGTCCCATTGAGCATGTTTCCCTGCCACGCCGTCTGCCTTTATTCACCATACTTGAGTTGTGTGTTTGTGTTATTTTAGTTATGTTCCCGGATCAGTTCATAGAAACTCCTTTGTTCATATTACTCCACAATTTGCCTATTTCGTTCTCACCGTATTCGGGTTTTGTACCTTCCCGGCTCTACATTTTGGTCCTTATTTTTCATGTTACTTCACGTTGCCACGGGAGTCAAAACTCGCCAGTAGTCCGTGGGTATATAAACAGTGTGTCCGGGGTTCTAGAATAAAGTTGAAGTCAACACCTGTGCCGCCATCCTTTATGTTTTCTTTACTATGTCCGTGTGATTAAGCGCTGTCAACCATAGACCAACACCAAATAGACCGGCAGCTTGTCCGAGCCGGGGTTTGTCGCCTACCTGATGGGATATGAGAATCCCAGTAAGGCCCACTATTGCGATACTGATGCAAGAGAACCTGCAAATACTTTAAGTCCTAGGATTACAACTTGATGCCGCCAAATATTTAAGGTTTGTACCCCATATGACCCAGCCAGAACCCATTTGATTCATAGAGGTTAAGTGACGCACCCGAGTATCACAAAAAAGCTCATTTGCGCGCAAAACCTCGAGCAAATTCTTTTTATCTGGATGGAAAAGGACAATGTCATCAGCATACGCCAAAGTCTTAATTTCACATTGCGATCTTGAGAAGCCCCGAACTGCTTTGTTCTTGATGTTACTACGACATAGCGGCTCAAGATATAACGCGAATTACAAAAGCGAAAGCGGATAGCCATGTCGAAAAGGCGATTTCAGCGGTAACGTTTTGGTACAGTTCTGGTTACAAATCAGTCTTGGAGTGCCGCTTTGTAACATAGTCTGATGCCTTTATATAAGAAAAAACCAATTTTGCTCTCTCTAATACGGGAGACCAAGAATCATGACGCACCCTATCAAAAGCTTTTGCCAGATTAATCTGTATTAGGGTCACTCGATTGACCTTATCTGACACTGTCTCAAATATATATGGATATGGTTTTCGATAATATAGCCTTTGATCCCACACACTTAGTGTGGCCCTAATAAAACAAATACCGAAAATCTGCAGACGCGAAGACAGAACCTTCGCTAATGTTTTTTAATCCACGTTGCAAAAGTATATCAGACGATACTTTTCACAAGTTTTCAACTGATATGCGCCCGTGGTTTTCTGGATTAGTAAGGTCGGCCATTTGTTCAGTACAGGACCAGAAGTCTCCTGGCCCGGATGGTCTAGGTAGTGAATTCTATAAAACGTTTATACCTAACTTAGCACATGCCTTTTTGGACGTTTTCAGTGCTGCTTATGACGTATGCTTTTTGCTTCCCACGTTCTACAATGGTCACACCACACTAATTCTGTAGCCATCACCACAAACGATCACCCAGCCCGTTTTAGTGACATTCTCTCGCGTTGTGCTCTACATGCCACCGCCTTACCTACTTCTAAACAGAAAGCAAAAACATGCATGAGCCGACCAGGCTCAATACATTCTTACGGATGTCTGAACAGTTTGAGTAGGTCAATGCCCAGCCACTCTTTACCGATGTTGGAATAACTCAATAAAATATTATCGGTGGAGTCAATATGTTAAGAAATGGGCGTGAAAGTGGGCTGCATTTTGGAACAGCTAATGCACACGTGTAACAGCACTCCTAAGTATACACACATTCCTTTTGCATTTGACATTTATAGGGGCACCTAAAGCGAGTTGTCCGATTTTACCGCAATCATGAGCAACGCATCATGTCAAAGTCTTCTGGGGCTCAGCACCCCGATTATGAGCCGAATTGAGAAAAAAAAAACAACATTAGGAGTCAGGTCGACCAATTTTGAGTCCCACTTGCCGGAAGGAAACAAAGGTGTCAGACCTCTCCTTCTGCTAAACTAAAAATACACCCAGCTGGAATTGGACGACGACCATCTTATTCTGTGCCAAGACGTACAAAAAAAAAAAAACACATGCTTTCCTTGTCACTGTGTCGGAACTAGGGAAGTGGCAGCGCGAGGCGGTCATGTTCCGGTATAAGTGACTTTCTTACCTGGACGTTGAAGACCCTTCCATCATTCAAAAACATGAAGCAATATCAGCATTTCCTCAAACTAAATATGTCCAGCCCATGTCAGTGCATTATTAGTAGATAAGGATTTATATTATTCCGTTCCTCAAGTGACTGCAGAAAAAACTCTGAGAGCACTGCAAAGATCTGCATTACAGAAGTGCGAATGCGCATTGGCTGCTCTTAGTAGCAAATAAAGTGCCATGACCCAGTATTTTGATAGTAATGACTCAGCAATTTTGAATGTTCAGATTTAGCACTTTTCAGTAGTGACCAGACACTGTTTTTTGACTTACACAAGTCATGGACTCCATAGTCATGCACATTGAATGTCTGATATAACTGACTCATTACAAGTGACTATGACTATATGGCTAAACTATAAAGCCTCAGATGACACGACAAGCCATGACATGACATTTATATACCCCTTCATTATATACACGCTGATCACTACGAGGCTTGTCTAAACGTGACTTTATATCGCATGTTACATTTTGCTTTCATATTTTGCTTACATGTTTTGCTTCCATTTCTTGCTTCCACGCTTTGCGGACACGTTTTCGCACGCGTAGCTAAGTAAGCAATGCATTATTTTATTTATTTTATTCATTTATTCAATACTGCCGGCCGCCTTTTGGAAGTAAAGGCAGAAGTGGGTAAATCACGTACTTTAACAAATTATGGTCTACCAAAGAGAACCACAATAACAACTACAAAACAACAAGAAAAAATGCAGATATCGGCACATAGCAAAGTTACTGCGGTGCGAATCAGGAAGAAACAAACCAGACACAAGCGCGTAACATGCAAATCCAAAATGGAAGATAAAAACATACGCTAGAAAAATAAAACCGAGCACATTAAACTTATTGGCAAGAACTTATTACAGAGAAAAACGCATCGGTGATGATAAGGTTACCACATCGCAAGGTAACTTGTTCCAATCGGATATCGTTCTTGGAAAGAACGACAGCTTGTATGCATAGGTTCGTCACTGAGGATTTACAATTGTTTTGTCATGTTTATGCCGAGTTTGTCGTGTTCTGTTGTGTTGCATATAAGTATGAAATTCTACTTTGATATGACTGTTAATCACGTGATGTTAATAATGGTATATAATATTTTCAAACGGCACACTTTCATACGGGTTCCAAGGTTGTCCAACCAGAGCTGTTGAGATCAGATATTGATACATGTCTTCCTTAGGGATAGTAAATGAATCGCAGTGTCTTCCTCTGAACTCCCTCAATACTTTTGACATCCATTTTAGTATGCAGATCCCATACCACGTCAGCATACAGCAGTAGTGGACACACGAGCGAGGTAAAGGCTACAAGCTTTATTTTAGGAGACGCATTGTTGAGCCGGCGTATCAATAGGCAAATTCTTTTGGATGCCATTGAAACTAAGTTTTTAATATGAGGGCTCCAAATAAGATTCGAGGTGATAGTTGCTCCAAAATACTTAAATTCTTCCACCCATTCGAGTGAAACAATAATAATTGTATAGGAGTACATCAACAGAACTTCTTTTCGGGTTAACCTCGTCTGTTTGCACCTCGTAACGTTAGCAACATCCTCCAGTAGTGGTACCAGTTAGTAATAGCACCCATAAGTAGTTGTTTAAAATGAGCTTGTCATCTTACGTAATAATTGTATGATAAATTACGTAATCATCTGCAAAAAACGGGCATGCACAGGAAAGTCAAACGTAAGATCATGAAATAAATAAGGAAAAGAAGTGGCCCAAGTACTGATCCCTGTGACACTCCTGAAAGCACTGGAGCAGTGGGTGAGCTTGAATTGGATATCTGGACGTGCTGCGGCCGATGCGATAAGTATGAGTCAAGCCACTGCAAAATTTGTTGATTCTGTAAGATGTACCCAAGCTTTATCAAAAGTTTACAATGCAGTACTCGATCAAAGGTTTTTCAAAGTCCAGAAAAATGGCATCTATTTGTCCTGCTTTATCAAGAGCCGAGAAGAAATCATTGGTACTGTGTAATAATTGCGTTGTGGTCGATAACCTGAGTTTAAAACCATGTTGAGCTTCGAAAAAATCTTATTGTCTTCCAAGTATAAAGGCGATGTGATTAAAAATGAAGTTTTTCAATACTTTGCTTGTAGTGTACAACTAACTAACTCGGCTATAATTAGAAACATTGAACTTAGTACCAGATTTGTGAACCGGAATAACCTTAGCCAGTTTCCAATCACTAGGGACGACACCATCACGCAGACTAGTACTGAAAATAATAAAAAAGAAGTTCGCACATAATCCCACGCACCTGAAAAAAAAACTTCAGAATCTCATCTGACCCTGATGATTTCTTGTATTCAAGTGAAGTAGACTGGAAAAAATGCCTTCTTCGCATATAGTGAGATCACGTACCTGAAAGCTGATAGATCTGAGATCACTAGACCGGTCATCACCCTCAGTAACACAGATGAAAAATAGTCATTAAACGATTCCGCTATTTCATCACTTTTACTTACGTATACATCCTTTAGTGTCAGTTTATTCACATAGTCCTTTTTCTGCATTGCATAAGTTAGAATTTTCGCGGGTTATTAACGAGAAATTTATGCAGCTTTACATTAATGAATCGATATTTTGATAGCTTTATTTTATTGCTTAGATTCCTGCGAAGTGATGCCAGAGTATTGCTCTTACCTTCGAAATGTTGTCGGAAAGTCTTATAACATGGCGCTTCAGGTGAAATATTTCACGTGTTATCCACGGACTCTGGCCATGAATCTTTTTTTCTCTGAGTGGGACGTACATCTACGAATACACTTGTGCACCATACTTTTAAAATCCACCCACAGCTAATTCGGGCTCATGTGACCGTCATTTTGTCTTGCCATATTGATGTTCAAGAAGATCTAAAATGCTCTCGTCCTCAGCTTCATTGAAGCCATAAAATTGTTTTGTTGCTATGCGTGTAACTGGTAGCGTCATATTGGCTTTAAAGAGTACTAGATAGTGGTCGGATATGCCAAGCATAATATCTACCGAAAAACCTCGCTTCTCAGTAGCACCAGACAAAAAAAAAAGATCTAAAAGTGAGCTCGTGGTTACAGTGACCCGCGATGTTTCATGAACAACATTTTTGCAATTAAAAGAAAAGCAATATCAAGTGGCAAATCATAATGCTAGCATGAAGACGAGACGCTATATGATTCCCAGTTTATTTCGGGAAGATTGAAACCACCGCACATAATGAGATGTGTATATCTCTTTTTGTGCTCATTCAGGAAGTCGTAGAGAGCTTTAATTATAGCGAAAGCTGCATTTGGTGGCATGTAAGCGGCAAATAATGTACTGTGTTTGCAAGCATGAGCTCAGATCCAGATCATTTCTGCACTGGTATAGTGCGGCACAAGTGTATAATTAGTCGCTATCTTTATCACAATGGCTACCCCGCCCCCTCTTGAGCTGCGGCCATTTCGGATAATTTCGTGCAATTCAGGTATCACTTCTTTATCAGGCATGTCATCATGCAGCCACGTTTCGGTAAGCACTGTGACGTTAGGCTCATACGTTAAAAGAAGGTTTACTAGTTCTTCAGTTTTATTCAGAATGCTGCGGGCATTATTGTTCAAAAGATAAAAATTGTTTTGAGCTGCGTCCTTAAGAACAGTATTTCGGTTCTTACTACCGCATTCTCCCCTCAAGTTACAACCAGGCCGTCACTGTGGAGCTAGTGGAAATATGTTACTTTAAGCGTGATCCCATCGAAACAATTTTCTATTGGTCCTACTGGTCTCGAATAAAATTTAGTTGATAGTCAGCGCTGTTGTGTCCTCCTCTTGTTCTGTGCCGTCTTTGCGCTGTAATAATGAATGAAAGTCTTCTATTGATTTTATTTTGTCAAACGACAGTATGACTTTATCATCGTTTTCTCTACGTTCCTCAGTAGCAGCCCGCAGCTTCTTCCGGATTGATTGTACCCTCAGGGAGAAGTCTTCTAATATATTATAAGCTGAGCCATCCAATTTCTTACAATTCTTCATATTCTTACCTTTATCTCTAATGCCAACAAGTTTGTAAATGACAGATCGACACTTGTCCTTAGCTGGACGGCCAATTACATGAATACGCTCACTAGCCATGTTTGAAACCTTCAATATGTCGGCTGAGTGCTTTTCAAAACAACCTTTCCGAGAGAATTCTGAATTGCTTCTGTCGCTTTTTTTATGCCATATACGATCAAATTGTTTCGTCTACTCCTGTTCTCTAAATTATCTACTTTGAAAGCCAGTTTCTCAACAATTGACTGAAGCTCATCAACTTTACACATGTTGAAGATAGCCTAATAGACGTTTCCTTCAACTTGCTGTAAGTAGCTTGCACTGTTTCTTTAAGTTTTCGAACGTCAACAATTAGGATCTCAAGCATCTCTTCCGTATTTGGTCCCGGGATCATTTCCACATCACCACAGGAAGGTAATAGATTCACGAAAGAATGGTAAATCATTGACGTACATCACTCAACGATCTTGGGCACGGTAGAAGCAAGAGGAAACCATTGCCGCTGCCATAGGAACGTACTAGGCGATAGTCTCTCACCTGGACACGAAAAACAGGAAGAGACACGAAAAACAGGACAAACATAGTCACTGTGCCCCTGCCGCGCCCATTGGCCGGGATCAGTGAAATGGTCGTTCTTTTATACTACCAGAACTGTGACGTAACCGATGATGATGAAGAAAGCTGCGCATGTATTGATGCCCATTTGCACACGTCCGGAAGCTTGTCACTGACGCGGCATCTTTTTGGAACGGTAGGCCTCAAGATACATTGCTCTCTCGCCCCAGCCGTAGAAAGGCCGCAGCGTGACTCGGCGGTTGTCGGTGTCGGGCGGATACAAAAGCACGGCCTGGACTAAATACCGGAAAGGATTCGGGAGCAACATACTCGTCATACCCCTGCTGCACCCACTGGATCATTACGGTGTCAAAATGTCAAGAAATCTTGCAGTATGAACGTCAGCATGTTTCTTGGATCCTCTCTGCATTCTCGAAGCATGCACATAGTGGGTTGTACTTTCCTTCTAGTTAAACAACACCTTAGAAAGAGAAAGCATTTATCGGGCCAGTGTCTTTCCGTACAGAGAATATTGCCTCGATTCGATCTAGCACCTAGAGGTGACGATATTTTCGGTCGTTTTAAAGACACTCATGATGGCAGCCGGTGCACGGACGTAGAGAAGGGAGAATTGGCGCACGCAGACATCGGATTCTGCCGGAACTATTTTTTCTGCCGTTATCAAGGCATTGGGATAGTTTTAAGTGCTTTTACGCCAAATATACTGTGTCGAAAATAAATATTCCTCCTTCCACTGAGTATGTATTTTCAAGCATACAATATTTACATTTCCTTTCTGAATTTTTTCTACGAATGTTATTACCATACTTCATGTTGCAGGAACTTTTGTCGCTTACAATATGCAAGCGAAGTCACTCGCACCCTTGCTGGAATGTTTTCTAGTCACAAGGAAAATATGTAGGCATAGTAACATAATTAGGTGGGAACATATGCGGGCATAATGGGGCTGAAACCTATCAGGCTGAAACGTGGAGGCTAACCAAGAGGGTTCTACTTGGTTTGAGGACCACGCAGAGGGATATAGAACGAAAAATGGTAGGGGTAACATCAAGAGATAGGAAGCGCGCAGAGTGGGTCAGAGAAATAACTCACGTTACTGATATTCTAGTGGAAATCAAGAAGAAGAAATGGGCATGGGCAGGACACGTAGTGCGAAGAGAGGATAACCGATGGTCGCTTAAGGTAACAAACTGGATTCCAAGGGAAGGAAAGCGTAGCAGGGGGCGGCCGAAAGTTAGGTGGGCGGATGATGTTAGAAAGTTCGCAGGGGTCAAAGTGTATGCAGATAGCACAAAGCCACGTTAATTATATGCCGGCATAGCCGTGTACATATGGCAGTTTATTATTGCATGTATAGGTAGAAATTATATTTTGCAGGATATTTAATTTCACTACTTTCACTGTTTGTTTTACAAATCGTCTACTCCATTCCCGCTGTACATATTTATTTGTTCATTTCATACCAGCATCGGCCTTTTCGGATCAGATGTAGGTATTGTCTTGCTGTCCTTATAAAGGTTGCAATGAGATTTCCGCAGTACCAGTAAATGAATAAGTTCAGTTCAGTCGTTCAGTTGTGCCCGACTCTTCGTGACCCTATGGACCATATCACGCCACGCTTTCCGGTCTCTCACTGTCTTCCTAACATCACATAACTTCATCTGCAGCGCCTCGAGGATGCCATCTAACCATCGCATTTGCTGCCTACCTCTTCTCTGGTGACCCTCAACCTTTCCCAACACCAAATCTTACTCCAGCGACTCCTCTCTTCTCATCAGATGACCAAAGTAGCTGAGCTTTAACTTTAGAATTTGACCCTCCAATGAGCAGTCAGGGTTTATGGTCGACAATATCGACTGATTTGATCTTCGGGCCGTCCAAGGAACTCTTAAGATTCTCCGCCATCACTGCAATTCAAACGCGTCAATTCTTCGGCGGTCAGCCTTCTTCACATATAAAATCTTGCTCGGGAACAAAATGTAAACTATCACGAGCAGTACAAAACCTAAAGGTACAAATAAAGGCAGCCAAATTACACTACTTTTCCTACACGCTACCCAACTTTATAAGAACTGCTCCAACAAAATTTTGGTGTTACCTTAACCCCAAGACTACTAATGATAATCCAGTCGGAGAAGAAGATAGCACTGAAAAAGCGAATACATTGAATGATTATTTTGCTTCGATATTCACCAAGGATAATGGTACAGTTCCTCCTCTGAGTAAACAGACCACAAAAAATATTGAACCTCTAAATATAACTGAGAGTGGGGTACTGAACCTGCTACTGAATCTGGACACTAAGAAGGGGCCAGGGCCAGATAAAATCCCAAATTCCTTTTTGCTTAGGTACTCCGAGTGGGTATCCAAATACTTACATATAATATTTATTAAATCCCTCTCAACTTGTGCTCTGCCAAATGAATGGAAAATAGCCAAAATAATACCGGTACACAAATCAGGAAACAGATCAGATGTTACAAATTACAGGCCCATCTTCATCGCCTGCACCGCGTCTAAACTCCTCGAGCATTTAATCCTTAAGCACATAAATGTTTTTCTCGAAAGTAACAACATATTGTCTTCATTCCAACATGGCTTCCGTCAGGGGTTTTCAACCGTAACTCAGTTATTAGAATTAGTGCACAGCTTATCTCAAACCATAGACAACCAGAAACAAACAGACCTAATACTATTAGACTTTTCAAAGGCGTTTGATCGGGTGTCGCACACTAAGCTTGTTAACAAATTGCAATCGACGCTAGGCCAAGGCGCTATAGTTAACTGGATTAGCAACTACTTAACCGACAGGACACAGTTTGTACAAATCAATGATCAAACGTCTAATATAGTTCCCGTTGCATCAGGCGTACCCCAAGGCTGCGTCTTGGCACCTGTATTATTCTTAATCTTCATCAATGATATAGTGACTAATCTTAACGTTGACATAAGACTTTTCGCCGATGATTGCATTATATATCGAGAAATCAACTCATTCGATGACCACATAGCTCTGAACACCGCACTAGAAACTATTAGCAACTGGTGCACTGACTGGCAGATGACACTTAATGCAACAAAATCTGCTGTCATGTCAATAACTAGAAAGAAGCATACATCAAGATTTCAGTACACTATAAATGGCACCCCTATCGCTGCAGTTAATGAACATAAATGCTTAGGCCTATTATTAACCTGTGACCTCAGATGGAACGCCAACATCAGTTATATAACCTCAACTGCACTAAAACGACTATTCTTTATCAGGCGGCGCCTCAAAATAGCTCCCTATAAAACTAAATTACTAGCCTACAATACACTGATTCGCTCTGTCCTCGAATATGCAAATGTCGTATGGTTTCCTTTTACCAATCAAGACATAAATAAAATTGAAGCAGTACAAAGGAAGGCAGTAAGGTTCATGTGCAATAAATACAGAACAACAGACTCACCAACTGAAATAATGAAAAGACAGGGAATAAAAACACTTCAAACCCGAGCTAAAATTGCACGCCTCAAACTTCTGTACCAACTACTTCATCGACACTTAAAAGTTGATCCTGCTAAATACATCGCTTTCTCTGCAACTAGACCGACACGTAATAAGCATTCAAATACGCTAACTGAATATCACTTCCACACTGACTGCTTCAAATACTCATTCTTCCCTTTAGCCACGAGAGAGTGGAACAGCCTGAGTTCATCTATTACTAATTTAGCTTCGTTTACTAAGTTTGGAACCGCAGTGGAAAGATATTTAACATATTAGCAAAAAGTTATTTTATGCTCATATTTTCGGTATGCCGCCCGTTCGATTCTGTTCTTGTTCTGTTCCTTGTCATTTACGCGTATACATTTGAAAACAGTACGTTTATGTTTTTTTCTTCTGTTAGTGTAGTGTCGTAATACATGTATAATTCTCGTTCATATCTGCCTCATATTTGTTTTTGTTTGTATAATATGTTTCACCATTTTTGTACCCTATGCATTTTACATTCTTGATTTGCTTTGTACATATGATCATGCCATTGTGTGTTCCTTATAAGCTCTATATACACTTCTCTGTATTAACATATGCCCACCTGCAACAATCCCGAATGGGATTAGCAGTATCTGTAAATAAATAAATAAATAAACTCTCGCATCCATACATCTCAACTGGAAAGTCCATAGCACGAGTTATACGGATCTTGGTTGGCAGCGTAATGTGTCTGCTCATTACTAGGCGGTTAAGGCTAGCCATGGTTCTCTTTCCCAGAAGCAGGCGTCTCCTAATTTCATGGCTGCAGTCTCCTTCCGGGGTAATCTTGGAGCCCAAAAAGAGAAAATCTGTGACAGCTTCCACTTCTTGTCCATTGATGCTCCAGGACGTGATGGGACAAGACGCCATGATCTTTGTATGAATACTGGAATGAATAGTGGCACTTTAATCTCCAACGAGATGACATACTTGCGTTCGTTATATGGAGACTAAAGGCCTCTCCAGGCAGAATCCCATAAATCCTGCCCTTCGTCATCTGCATGCGTCCCTATTTTTTTGCAAGCCAAATTCTTAATCTTACAAACCTTGCTACATTCCTATTCCGTTGGAATTTTAATATTGGCCTAAGTATTGGCAATGTCTATAATCACCCCTAGTTCTATATGCCCAAATAACATACCTTTTACTTTAGCAGGAGTATAATTCTTTAGCGCTATGCAATGTGTTTCTCTCTGTAATATGTAAGTACGTATTGATGTATGTATGTTTGTATGTATCCATGGTTATGTACATCTATGTGCATATATGTATGTGATGTAGAACTCACTCGCGTGATCTGCTTCAAAGACGGCTTTACCATAAGTTCACTGCTCACGAGATGGCGCTAGCATCTTTAGTTACATTAACTATCGAAAGACGGCCTCAATGTCGCGAAACCAGCCGAATAAGGACCTGTCGCACCTGCTCGCACCATTCCACCTCGGAGCATACTACTTATCAAACCTTGCCTGTAACCTTGCTGACCAGAGGGATGAACTAGATTCGCTAGCGTGTTTTATTGCTAGCTGGCGTTCTTGCTATCGCAGCTAAAACGTCTAGGGGCACTTTTGACCACTGAATTGCGATGAGGATGAAAGCGTCGGTTGCGAAGTGGTCCGAATCCTACCACTACCCCGGCATCTCTTTCTCTGTTTTTTTTTCTGCCACCTTTCTCTTTTTTAAAGCGCAGTTAATTGGATTGCCAAACATTATTTCAACGCTCAAGCGGGTCTAAGGAAGAAGTTTTAGATGGCCGCTAGTTCATGGCTGACGGCGACCTCATCAGCCCGCTCGATGACCCGTAGTTGGATCTTCGGGTCCGAGCTGCAAGCAAGGCTTTCCACCGCTCGGGAGAAGGGAGTTGTATCAAGTCCGCCGCAGCCGGATCATTGGAACAGTTCTAGAGAATGTGGTCATATGTCGCTTTTTCGTCGCATTTATTGCAGTTTGGGTTGTATTGACCTGGGTACACGATAGCAAGCACCGCCGGATTTAGGAGGGAGCGTGTTTGTAGTCGGCGCCAGATAACTTTCTTTGACTTCGTTAATGATCTGTGGGGAGTGGGATACGTGCGCCTTTCCAATCTGAAGAGCTGGGTGATATCAAGAAAAGAAATTAACCCGTCCCCTCGTGAAATTCGGGTCGCAGGGAGCGCTCACGGCCCGGTCGACGAAACCTCAGGCTTTCGCGTCAGCCGCCTCGTTCCCCGGATTAGACGAATGGCCCGGGACGCAGATTAGTTCGATCTCTCTAATTGGAACAGGGGTGTTTTGGAGAATGCGGAGGGAGGTAGATGCGGTGCGGCCTCTCGCGAAGTTGCGAATGACTGTTTTGGAATCACTGATTATATTATCAGTGGACGTGTTGTTATAGCTAAGGCCATGACCGCTTCCTCCGCCGCCTGGGAGGAGGTGGTTGTGATCGATGCGGCCGCCAACGGAGAACCTTTCCCTATCACAGCGACCAGTGCGAACGCTTGTCTCGGGTTGTGCCAATATTCCGCCGCGTCCACGTATGCTGCGTTGGCGTTTCGGCCGTACTTAGAATGTAGGGCGAGAGCCCTCGCCATGCTTCGACCTTCGTGGGGCGCGGGGTGCATATTCTTGATTAAGGGTTTAATGGATAGAGCTGTCCTAATGTGTGTAGATAACTGTGTTTTCGCATCCCTGTCAGGAATTTGCTTGCACATGTGTAGTCTGTATAAGATGGCCCTTCCCGCGTTCGTGCGAGTGAGTCGTTCGAGCGGGGAAACACGGTGCACCTCGCACAACTGCGAGAATGTGTTGTGGACCCCAAGGGCCAGCAACCTTTTTGTAAACATGCTGTGCGGGAGCCCAAGGATAGCGTTGAGGCTTGCTGGATTAGGACCTCGGCCTTCATTCTCTCAGCGAATTACATTTGCAGCTACGGGAGGGAGTAGACAATCCTGCTCATTACAAATGCCCGAGTGATCGACGGAGATGTTTTTCTTTCATGCCTTTTCGTTTGTTGGCGATCCGTCTGATGAGTCATACAGTCTGATTGACCATGGCAGTGAGTCTGTTGAGTGTTTCGGTGTTTTTGCGATTGTTCTGTATGTATATGCCCAGTATGCGCATGGTTTCTACCTCTCTGACCGGTTGGCCTCTTACACATACATTCAGAGAAATCGGGGGGGGGGGGGGGGGGGGGCGGGCTGGTTTGCATTTCCTCCTAGCTGCTTGGCCCTGAAAATCAGCAGTTCTGACTTCGGGTGCGAGCATTCAAGGCCCGCTCCTGACGTGTAAGTTTTGATTATGCCGACTGCCTGATGCAGCGTATCCTCTCTTTACCGTCATTCCTCGTGATTATCCATAGGGTGATGTCATCCGCTTAGAAAGTGTACTGCAGCCCGGGCAGGGCAGTGAGCTTGGGGGGGGGGGGGGGGGGGGTGATGTAATGAGTTAAAGGTTAAAGAGGAAAGGCGAGAGCACAGAGCGTCGTGGCGTGCCTCGGCTTCCCAGAAGAATGGGATCCGATCTGAAGCTACCTAGAGTGAGCTCTGATGTCCGCTTGAATAAGAATATAATCGGATATAATTAAATGTCCATTCTCTCGGGTCCAATTCAGAGATATTCGTGAGGATTACCTCGAGCGAGACGTTGTCGAAGGTTTTGCTCAGGTCTAGCCCGAGCACCACCTTCGTCCCAGTTCAGTGTGGAGGGTCCAGAATGTCCTTCTTAAGCTGGAGCATCACGTCCTGCGTGAACAAGTTTCCCTAAAGCCCAAGTTTTCCTAAAGTGTTCTTATTGGTGGAAAAAGTAGATCGCTATCTTCCGCGTAATTCTGAAGTCGGTTAAGAATAACATCTTCCATTAGCTTTCCGATGCAAGACGTGAGGGAGATAAGCCGCAGATTCTCAATCGAGGGTTTCTTGCCGGTTTAGGGATGAAGATGCCCCGCGCGTGTCTTCATGATATCCGCAGAGGCCTTTTTGTTAACAGGGGGACAAAATGAGATATGCAGTGAGTTACTATCTTTTTAAACGTGAGCCAAAGAGCGTTGATATCAGTATCTATACTAGAGGAAATTGAGTAGTCAGCTTAGTGGTGTTGTATGCATACGAAGGGTAGCAATGTGTACCAGTTAGAATGGTCGGCCGCCACGTACATTGACAACATGTCACCTAGTGTTCAGTTAAATCTTTCGGTCAGATAATTAGTCGGCGGATGGTAGGCTATAGTAGTGCAGAGTGATGTTACATTCCTGCTGGAGGGACGAAACCACTTCAGATTAAAATACACGATCACTCAGCTGTTTTCGTGGCGCTCCGTGACGAATGATGAAGTAGTGTAAGATGAAGGCGGCAACATCGCGTGCCGTAGCAGCCGCTAGAGCGGCGGTTTCGGCGTAGCGAATGAGATGATCAACCGCTACAATGACCCAGCGGCTTCAACCTGCAGCGTAGGGAAGCGGGCCGCAGAGGTCACTAACTATTCAGTCGAAAGGCCTGGATGGGCAAGAGAGAGGCTGCATGCGGTCTGGCGAATTGCGATGGCCAACCTTGCGGCATTGACAATAAAGGCAAGAGCGGATGAACTTGCAGTCCTAGGTGTTCATTCCGCGCCAGTAGCAACTCAGGCGAAGCCGAGTGTAAGTCCTGAAGGCTCCAACGTGAGCGGTATTAGGGTCAGTATGAAATGAAACGCGGATTTCTGATTGTGGTTGTTGAGGAAACACAAGCAGCCATATTTGGGCTGAAGCAAAATAATTTCGGTGGTATAAAAGGCCATTGCGAATTCTGAAGCGAGCATGGTCGCGGCGAATTGCACGAGATGTCGAAATGGTCGAAGGGTGCGAAAGGAAACCGAGAAGGGGCGCTATCCAGGAATCTCAGGGCTACTCGACTGCCAGGCGATGAAAAAATCGCAAACACTTTTAGGGGGCAGAGAGGAGCGAGACAATGCGTCAGCGTCGTTATGCTCCATTACAGGCCGATACACAGCACGAATATCATACTATTAAAGCCGCAAGGGCCAGCGAGTGATGCGGTCAGTGGGATATATATAGGGAGGAAAGCCATAATAGGGAATGGTGGTCCGTAACGAATTCCAAGGGTAGGCCGTATACATACGAGCAGAATTTTCATGTCGCACAAACTATGGCTAGGTACTCCTACTCAGTAACTGAGTAGATTAGCACCGGCTTCGTCAAGATACGGCTCACGTAGGCAACAGCATAGTCAACACACCCGGGTTCACGTTGCGCTAGAATAGCACCGGTATCTGTGCCACTGGCGTCAGTATGGATGTCAGTGGGAGCGTCAGGGTCGCAATGCCGCAATATTGGCGGTGAGGTATAGAGCAGTTATGCAGAACACCAGCCGGAGAGGTTGTTGCTTCCACGAATGAGTGTTGTCAAGGGCGCGATGATGGAAGCAAAATTGTGGATGAATCGACGGAAGTAAGAGCAGAGGACGATGTCACTTCGGCGTTCGTTCGTTGTGGAAGGTTTTCAGAATGCAGTGACAGCACGAAATTTAGCTTGGTCGGCGAGCACATCACCTTTAGAAACAATATGGCCCAAAATTATCAATTGGCTTGAGGAAAAGTGACATTTCTTTAAATTTAGTTGGAGGCCAGCTACAGTTATGCATTCAAACACGTGTTTCAATCGAGCGAGATGCGTCGGGAAATCCGGCGAGAAAGCAGAAATGTCGTCCAAGTAACACAAGCAGGTTTTCCTCTTCAGGCTGCGCAATATGGTGTCCATCACGCGCTCGAGCGTGGCAGGTGCAATAAACAGTCCGAATGACATGACGTATATTCGTACAGTCCGTCTGACGTGGCGAAGGCTGTCTTGGCACGGTCAGCATCAGACAGCGGTACTTTCCACAACGCTGAAAGGAGGTCTAAAGATGAGAAAAATTCGGCGTATTGCAATCAGTCAAGGGCTTCGTTCATTCGTGGCACGGGATAGATGTATGGGTGATTTTATTCAAGCCCCGATAGTCAAAGCAGTAGTGGCTGGAGACGTGGTTTTTGGTGACAAGACCCATGGGGGAGGCCCAAGGATTGTTCGAAGGTGGAATGACACTACGCTTAAGCATGTCGGCCACTTGCTCGTCAATGATTTGACGTTCGGTCTCAGAAACGCGATAAGGTCATTGGCGCAGGGGCGAAAGGGTACCGGTGTAGATCCGATGGGTAACAACCGATACTCGATGAGGATATGAGGTGAAAAATAAAAGGAGGAACGGAACTGGTCAAGAAGGGCAAGGGGCTGGATATGTTGAGCCAGCGTAAGCTTATTGTCAATAGAGCTGGAGACGATGTCTACTGGGGATGGATCAGCAGAAGTAGCAGTAAGCGTAGCAAACGGTTTCTCTCAAGGATTATCCCAGTTGTCGAATTCCAACATCACGCTGGACATGTCCCAGACACTCTCCACAAAGAAACGAGAACGGAAAATTGAAGGAATTGATGAGCTCATGGTACTGCCGCCAGCGTCAGCAGCAATCACGGAAAACGGCAGGGGCAAACAGAGGAAATGCGTAAAGCCGTCGGAAAGCGTGATGATTGCAGGCCCGTCGTAAATAAAGTCGGATAAAACAGACAGAAGAACGGCAAAATATGGCGGGATTGAATCAACGTCAATCACAGTCAGTTTTGCACACGTAGTAGGAAAGTCGGTAGTTAATTGTGGCATCACAGAGGGGAAGTGGCTCTGCTTCAGAGCGAGTACAGTCAATAACAGCCTGACGTTGGGATAGAAAGTCCCAGCCCAAGATGATGCCGTGAGAGTATGATGAAAGGACGTATAATTCAATGATGTAGAGACCACCCTGAATACGAACTGTCACTGTACAGCTGGCAACAGCGGAGATGGGTTCCGAATTGGCAGCAAGAAGCGAAATACCTTATAGCTGCGTCGTCACTTTTAGCATCTGGCGGCCCAAATTTTCGCTTAACACGGACACACCAGCCCAGGTGTCAACTAGGGCAAGAATAGCGATGCCCTCCTAGGAAGCATTTCACAAATGTGGCGACGAGAAACAAAGGCTTAGATAATTCGCCGAAAACACCGTTCTTGCCTCCGGAGGTGCGATCGCTAGTTTTCCTGCGAACAGGGTTCACGGGAGACACCTAGCGGCGACGAACAGATGAGTGTTATTCGGAGTCGAGGGGCCCGGAAGTCGGAGTTCAGGTACAATGCCGAGGAAGGTAGTGAGCATATGCTCAGTGGTCGGCTTCTTCAAAAGCGGCCTTAACGTTGCTGTGGCAGTGACACATCACGTGTCCAGCGATGCCACAGGCGTAGCAAATCGGCAAGTTGTCTGGTGTTCGGCATGGTTCAAAATGTTGGGAGCATGGCCGAACATCAGGAGCAGGAATGACTCGAGGGGGAGATTGCAATGGAGTAAACACTGGCGGTGGCTGTCGACCTATTCAAGAGTAAATAAGCGGCACTGCAACAGGATGCGCAGCAACAAGAGGTGCTGCAGTGGGAGGCGCGTGAAAAACTGACGGCATGGCCTGGACACTTTTTTCCGTTGATGTGTTGAATTGTCGGTGCCAGATTTGATCACGAGGTTGGAACAGACGGAAACAGGAACAGGTGCAGACCGGCTTGCTTACGAACAAACTGTTGTATCTGTGTCATGAGAGAACTGTTGACTGCTGTCGTCACGTCGATGGTAAAAGTCTCGAACTGTGCGGAGGGCAACGGTGAGAAGACTCGCCCTCGACTCAACTCGTCATAACTGTGACACAGGTTGACGATCTCACTGATCTCACTCTTGTTCACAAGCATGTGAAAGGCGTCGTCTTAATGCCATTGAGCCAATGCTTGATGCGGTCAGCGTGTGTCATTGATGCTCTGACGCGTATGCATAGATCGAGGATGTCTTCGATATAACTGGTGAAGCTTTCACGAACCTGATGGGAGTGAGGGCAAAGATGCTGCTGTGCGCGAAATTGGCGCACGGTTGGACGTGTGAATATGTCAACAAAGGCGATTTTGAAAGAGGACCAGGTGGCGAACTCAGATTCGCGGTTTTTGAACCAGAGGTTAGCAACATCCGTCAAGTAGAAGACATTTGAAAGCTTCTTTCAGTTGTCCCACTGGTAGTGACTGCTCACCTGGTCGCAGGACAGACATTCCTCCCCATAATGGATGACTGTGCCACTGAAAATCACAGCATCCCGTTGTCGAAGCGCACCGGGGATGGTTGCGGGTGGCGGTGAAGAAGCGGTTAATTAGATGGCGCCATATGGCATCATGGCACCACGGGTACGACTACGTAGCTACAGGATCGGTCCTCGCACATTCCACTGAACTTATAACGAGCTTTATTGTATTGCGAGCTCGATTTCTCAGGGTTGGGTCAAGATAGCCGCTTTAAGGTCCTGTCTGAATAAGCTGATGCTCGTGTCTCGTGGCGGCACGTTGGCACCAGGTGATCTTTACACAGGCTGTTTGTGGGTAAAAAGAGACATCCGTGAAGGTTTGAGTGCAGTAGTTAATTCTAACGTTTCAATATAAGCGCCTAATTTAATTGCAAATGTTTATACTCTTTCAAGGGTGTCGAAACTTAAGATGTAACAATCTGACTGAAAAGTTTATTTCGTGTGTTTACTCGTCAAAGTAGATCTCGTGTGTTCCAAGATTTCCTCCCCTTACTGCATTTAGGTACTGATACATATGGAAAAGAACATTCAACGACTCCATGATTTTGTTCAAGAATGAGTCATATACAATATTAGGATCTTCATCGGATTGCAATCCAGTCCAGTCGACAGATGAAACAAGTTGACAAAAATGTTCAAGTGTGTCCTCACTTTTAATCGAGCAATTCTTAAGTGAATCGCTATATTAGATTATTTTGTTGACTTTTTAATGAACGAAACATTAGACAAGTGATAACTTATCTCACTGAAGAGTAATCCTACTATTGTATTTTGAATATTGCCGTCTTTTACACAAATATCGCTTTGTAATTCGCTGTATTCTGTGATGAGAGTAGGTGTTGTGATTATTCACAATAAATTCATGCAGAGAGTGTTACTGTTCTTGAATGTTAATATTGAATTGTCCATTATTACCACAGGTTTACTTTGTAAGGAAAAGTCAATTAAAACAGTGTAGAAGAAATAAAAAGAACACGCTTTGAAGGACGAAAAATCTGGCAATAAATTGCTCTATAAGATCAAATCATTTTTCTGAATAAAAAGTGATTTGTAGGAACGGATTAAAACAGTCCATTGCGGGAGCAGTTCATAATGAATATTGTTTTCGATGTAGAGGGCTACACCATTTCCGTTTTTGGTGTTCCTAAACAGTACTTCACATCTATAACCGGGAAAGCCGATAACGTCATTGGTATACGTATACCACGTTTCAGAGAGAAGCAAGCAAATTGAATTTATAATCCAGTGTCGACAAAAACCTACCTACCTCCTATTCTTTGTTTTTGAAGCTACATGCAATAATATGTTAAACTAAAAGGCCTCCAGATTTTTAGCTTGTATTTTTACATCTAGAATTGTTAGAATTCTGACAGACTGTCTTCCATTTTGGTTGTCATTGACAGTGGAAATTTATGATCGAATTAAGGGGCCTAATATCCCATTAACATTCAAGCTTTATTATAACCCTTTAAAAGAAACACTAAAAAACACGCTGTGAACATGTTTCTGCCCATTTTTCCAAACATTCATAATCAAAACGTAGAACTTTTATTCACCTCCCTCTCTCCTAATTACGCAAACAGTAACGGGCAGGAAAGTAGTAGCTTTAATTGCATACAGTCAAAACTTCTGCGAAGACCACTGGGATCATATCGTGTATAGACATCATCGTTACATTTTGTTTTAGATATATTTTCTCCTCTGGCAATGGTGGCTTTAATCCACTGATGGAGCTTTGAAGCATCTGAGGAAGCCGACCGGTCCATTACGTGATTGGGTCTCCCCATCGGCTGCTATCGTCGATGTGAAGACTATATTCACGGTGTGATTTCTGTGCCTGGCCTTTTGCTGCTTCCGTATGGTGCCGCTTTCACGATGGCTTCAAGCATAATGTAATACGAAGTGAATATCCATTGGAAGTGGTTCATTACAGTATACGGCTTGAAGCCGTATTTGCGGGCACTATTAGCCTGCGCGTCAAAGTGTCGACGGGCGAACTTGCTTCTGCCTTTGCTGTGCACATCCCCTCGCCACAAAATCGTTAACTTCCTACTGCGGTTCTGATTTTTTTCGTTCTTTCTCATCGAGCTCTCTTACGGTGTGTTGCATGAAGAAGGTAGACTAGATAGTATGATTTGTTAGGATACATTAGGGCGCAATTACAGGGACGAGACTGGCATTGTGAACACTGTATCCTTCTTTCTTGCAATGTTCATCTCTGGAACTGCTCTATAATGAATCCTGAGGCACGAAATTATACTTTGTGTTCCCTAGTCCAAGGCAATTGCCCTTTCTGAAATAAAGGTGCAAGTATACAAATTTCCTTCGCCTGGTTTCCTGCGGCATCATTAAGCAGATCATAAGACTCGTTAGCCTCCAAGATTCGGCCACGTGGTGCTGGAAGATACAAAGTCGTTCGCTCTTTCAGCACGGTCGATGCCCTCAGAGCCCACTGCATCCGACATGGTTCGCACATCGAGGCAAGATGACGCAAGCGCAGAGGGAGCTGGAGGCGATACTTCGCAGCCACAGTTACTCAGCTTAATTGCGTGGCCGAGTAGCACGCAAGGGCACTTACTTATTTTAGAAGGCAGCGACCATGTCCAAACTAAGTCTCTGCGCTCTGCATACCTCCGTGCTGTTTCTATATTGAAGGCAGCAGTAAACTCTTCTACAATATATGAAGGTATCTAGAATGCAAACCGGTTCATATACTCCCGATCATTCTGATCGGATGAACAATCGCTAAATCATGCCCCCTTGTAAACTGTAGGCATCAATGAAAATCATCAAATACATGTTTACGTGCAACCCGTGCAATAAGGCTAGTTTTCATAATGCACAATATTTGCTACCCCAATTAAACGTGTCCATCGCCAACTCTGTACTCGGCTCTTATCTCCGATTTACACGTATTACTTCTCACGTCATCCTGCTAATCACTGTTTATAGCCTCGATAAGAACCGCGAAATTCCCGCCAGCCACTGAATAGCAACTACTCGTAAGTTTGCCGAATGTTCTCCTACGCGTCAATTCATTTTTTCGCATTGTAAACAGCGCAAACTACAAGAAACACGAAAAGAAGGGACAAGGTGTTACAGTGCTAGAGCGTATCTGCGAGGGTTGTTTTAGTGTTATGTTTTCATGGTATTTGTGTTCTTTCGTGTTCTTTCGTGTGATTTCTCCCTTATAAATGAAGGTTTAAGGGAATAAACTTTACTTGCGAGTCAGCGCTCGTCCTTTGTCTCTTACCTTCATGTCCCTTGTAGTTAGCGTATTTTTTTAATATGAACATCTACTAACTCGCCCAATTTATTGTTTTGGTAAATATCGTTTTCTGAATCCTGACAACCAGCCAATCCTGACAACCAGCCACGACTAGACGTTAGGCAATTTCTCTCCTATCGCCATTTACTGAACGCTCCTGTAACAGCTAATTCTTGTCTCAGCTAATTTTTCAATTTCATGTTGCATTTTTTCGTTGTTTATTTTAATTCCTTTAGAGCTTCTTCGCCTACTAAAAAGTCGTCGGCTTTTCTTATCATCCACACTGCATGCCCTTCACACATCTAATCTTTGCGGTTTAACTTCCTCCAGGATTTAACAACTGCAGTCTGTCCTCTAGTTAAGCCGCTCTTCATATCTATGAATAACGAAACCGCTATCGTTTCCCTTTCCATACATCTCTACCTTTTGCATAACCAGTGTTTTAACGTTTCCGCTGGTTTAAAGCTTTGGTTTTATGGTTGAATACAAGCAAGATTCGGCAAATAGGCACTTTTTTGTGAGCATGGCTAGATTGCTGTTGTCATGCAGTGCAGTAGAAGGCAAGTTAAGTTTACGGTAATTTTTCTCGCATGATAAGTATCAATGGCCCTACAACTGGATTATACAACTACAATCAGGCTCTGCTCACAGCATCTAAGGACATGTTGTCAGCTGTTGTTTTCTTATTGCTGTAATTTAATTGTATCTAATAATGATTGCTTTAGAAGGCTGCTTTTGCTTTCCTGGATCTCATCACCATTGTGCACCATTCCGCTCACACAGATAATCATCGCTTCGCCACCATTAAAAACCCCTTTACACTAATCCTGCTTAGACAGATATCCCTAACCCCCCCCCCTTTGTATCTCTCCCCTTTATCTGACACTCCGGGAAAATATACGCAGAACTGTTCCACACCATAGCGGTCCTCCATGACTAGCCCATGACTTGCCGACGGACCAGGTAGCATCGGTGAGTCGGGCTAAAGCTATGGTAACGGGTTTATGCATATGATATGCGCTTCTTAATGTTGCTTTATCATGTTCCTCTCTATTCGTACATCTTGAGATATCTTGCTGTTGGTGACTCTCTTTCCTGTCATTTAACGGTGGGTCAATGATTTAGAATTCTGAAAATACTGGTCCGCATTCTGAACGTACGACATCTAGGTGAGAGAAAATGATGAAGATAAAAACTTGTACCTACTCTTCAGGAGCATGCGCTCGAAATGAAAATAAACAAAAAAAGCTCGCAGAAACCGCCGGAGTGCGAAAGTACCGCGCACTCCAGCCCAATTCCAGCAACAGTCATCGCTGTGACGCCGCGTGCTTTTGAACTTAATGAGGGGTGAAAATGTGCGCTCGTGTACCAGACGAGGGCGTGGGTTCCGAAAGGGATTCTAACTCAGACCGGAGGTGAGCCAGAAGACTGGTAGTAACGCCGAACTGTGTCCTCACATAGTTTTTACGCCCATCTGTGGCAGCACTCTTAACTGCCGCTCCGCGTCATCTGATGGTCGCCAACCAGTAGGCATGTTCAAAATGAGGAAAGCTACATGAATTGACGTCAGAGCAAGGTTGCTTAGCACTACCCAGCAAGAACAGCATTATGCGTCAGCATAAAAAAAGAGAAAGAGGGGACTGAATTGCCTACTAGGTCTGAAGACGAAAAACAGGTTCACTTATTTAAATATCGGCCGCTATCGATTACGCGCAGATCACATGCTCAAAGCCATTTGGCTACTACTTTCCTTTCGACGCGCTTCTCCCTTACGCGGTTGAGAACACTATCCCAATTCAAATTAGTTTTTTTCTACATGTATCCACAATGTGAATGCGCTTTTTTCTTTGAAATTATGTGCCCGAATGTTTGCCCCTTCCTGCACGCTGTGTCGTGACTGCAAGAAAAGAAAATATTGCTTTTCTGCTATATTTTTTTAATTTCTGACAGCAGCATCTACCGCGCCACGAAGAATTTGTATCTGAAGCTGTCTCAAAACGCAATAATGACACCGACACCACAGGCGCGGTTCAAACTTTACCCCACGTAGTGGAACGTTTGAGGTCTTTACGAGCTGGCGGCCTGCCAGCTTGCTCAGCGAGCAACCGGACACTGCCGCACACGACTCATAACAGATGTGCTGAGGGCGTCTGGCAAAATACTTTGTGCTTCATCATGTCTGTCATTCTTATTGACTCAATGGCAGCAGCGATAAAACGCCAACACTTGTTTCGAAGTTTCTCTCTGCATTTACGACTTACTGGCTTGATACCGCCTGGCAGTTTTACACCCAAGTGATTTCTTGGTGCGTTAACCGCGCTGATAACCGCCACTGAAAGAAACCTAAAAAACCCCTGTTAGCCGTTCATCCTCTCTTTCAACTCCTTTTCTATTCTGCCTGGTAAGAGCTTCGTCAAGAATGCCATGTTAGCGTGGCATAGCGCCAGCTGCTCGCCGTTGATACTATGCCACAAATAGCCACTGAACAAAATGCTTGCCCGAGCAGAGTGAGAGAATTCAAAAGCCCGTCATTATAAAATTGAGACGATAGTAAGAGTTCCCTTGACTCTGAAAATGAATTGGACTAAAGTTTCGCGCAGAAACTTATTCTGTCTGGTTCATTTTCAGAGCTCGACATCTAATGGTGTGCTGCATAACGTATTGCATACAAAGTTCGCTAGCTGTGGGCAAATGCAGCGATACAACTAATTTTCTTCCTTAGAATTTCGGTCCATAAACATGCAGGTGGCACGTGCATATGCCCCGCCTACACGCCATAGGGGAGGATGGGGAAATGGGAGCCTGGTGGTGAAAAACAAAACTTGTTCTCGCAAATTCTGAACACGGCCTCTTCGATCGCGGACAATCCGTGCTTCCGTGCTTGTTTGCACCTGTATACCGCGCTTCTCACCTCCGCTCCGGTGTATATAAGTATACTACGCGCACGGGGAGTGCCCCGCAAGAAGTATGGCGCACCCGAACTCGGCTAATTAGTGCGGAGGAGCGAAGCGGAAGGACCGCCTGCGCGCATTGTCATCATCCACTTTGACGGCTCCTTTCACCGCTCCGTCGGTAGTGCGGCAGCGCGGCTCGCGCCGTCGTTCCAAAACGCGATCGATCTTCTGACACAGCGCGCAGACAAAGTTGCCGAGTTACGAGGCAGTGCCACTCTTCGTGCGCAATTTGCGAACGTTAGGCAACATTTTAGTTTCTTGTCAGGTGTGTTAAACGAAGCACTTGTTCTCAGGGGGCCGCTCGACGGAAGGTTTTATTTTTATACGTCTATGTTTGCGCTTCTGCGTGTGCTCCGAAGCGGGATTGGTCGGGGAAAGTTTGAGAAGGCGAGCAGCGCGTCCCTTAATAAATTTAATACGGTAAGTGAGCAGAGTCTGCAGAAGACGCAGCCGCAGGAGGCTCCTCTGTGCCAGTCCCCGTCAAGCTGCGGAAGCTGCCTCTGTGCGCGGGCTCAAAGGCTCATTTGTCTCCTCTCAACGCCTCCTTGGAAGAGGGGCTTCTTACAGTGGACGTCTCATTTGTTTAAATTTGGAAGAACAAATGCGGAGTATACAGTAGCCATGATTGTTTTTTCTTCGTGCTTCAACTGTAATAATGACGTTTGCTCTACCGGGACAGATATCAGAAATCGGAGATTATATATGCGTACTGTTGAAAACTCGATTTTTCCACTTTGTTTAGAAATACGCTCTGGATGGACATTACATGACGTCCCACCGCCTTTTTCACACGGGTTACACATGCAACGACCAAAAACTGAGGCAATGATTTTATTGATAACCGCGGCAGCGAACTTAAAACAATTGGCTGCTTCATCGCTTTGCTAGTCCTGGTTATGCAAGGGAAAGCTTATATTTGGTTATGCTGTGTTCCTAGGCCAGGATAGACTCATAGACAACCACTTCATTTGCAGACTACCAGACTCGCTTTACCCATAGCGAGAACCTGCGAGGTAGCAGTGTGTATATGAGCGCTACTATATATATTGCATTCTGAAACCTAAGGACCATCAAATTCCCCCGGCGTGTACGATACAAAGCCCAAGGTCTGAGTCTTGGACGTCGATGTCTGAGAATTTCAAGTGAACGCCTTCTGCTTTTATTTAGGTGGATGACGAAACACGTGGTTCCGCGTAGATTCTGCCAGGCTTATGTTGCATGTTGGAGTGGATATATACCAGTACGAATAGTTTGCCGTGGTATGAAAATGAAGAAGCAGCTGTCTGAAGTGCGGAAGAAGCGAAGCACCAGAAGAATAAGAAACGGGCAGTGAAAGCTCCTGGCGCCGTCCCTGAGAGCAAATTTACCTCAGCAATGACCTTGCATGACACTTCGACCACCTAATAGACCTAAATCGCCCGCAGTTAGAGCACCGGTTAATATTGCTAATCCTAATCAAAGCGCAGCACAACTAACAAAGGGCAGTTGGGTAGACAGGGACAAAGCTTTTCATGTCTACTCGTTTGTCCTTTGTTCGTTGCGCTGTGTCTTGCGGGGAACTTCGCGCCAAGCAGCCGAGCTCTCAATCCTGTTGCAGTTCATATTGCTAACTTGCAGCCAGTTGTATGCCGTGCAGCTTTTATCCATATGAAGATGTTTTCATCCGTCTCATCTCCGGTGTACTTCACAATAAAACCTTGTCTGCATCCGCTCTTTCCATAATATTCAACTCGAAATTTTGTACACAGTATTAGTTTTTGCTGTAACAACATTGTTTCAATCAGCGCGAAACTTTTCCGGACGTGACGCAGATTTTTGTTATCGCTGTGTGCCTGCCGCTATCGTAATCTGACCGATGACGCTGATAAACAACTTCATTCCTTCACAATCTTTACCCGAGTGCAGAGTCCATATGACTTTCACACATTGCTTTATACGAGTTCTGGGTTAGTCGACTGGGCGGCGGTAGTCTGCGTATTCTGCTCTTGGTCGGAGAGCAAAATGCAGGGATTTTAGGGCGGATCACAGCATGCGTATGAGCGATACGGAGTAGAGGACCGTCTCACTGCAGACCCTGTATTTCTCCTCACCGCCAAACGGGCCAGAACTGCTGTTGCTTATCATGCCTATTTGCTTTCAGCCCTGCTCTCTGCAATTACATCGATCCATAGACGGCCAAGCAATAGTGCTCGAAGGTATGCTTTATACATCATACTGAGGCAGAAGACGACGCAATTGTCCTGGAGTCAAGTAATCTGAAGATGTATTTGCAAAACGCATCCAAGTTCGACGCGCAAGGCATCACAAGAACGCCAAATATATGCTTGCTGCGTAGGAATATGCGTCGTTGCGCAAATTTTTTTCACTGATGATCACAAGGTTTGACAACTAGAACAGTATGTCATTACCACCGATTTAAGAGCGAAGGTAAAGTTCATGTATTTCTCGGAAAAATTTGTTTGTATAATCTGTGGCATACCGCTGCATTCAGACTTTTGTGCTGATTATGATCCGGTTGCGCCAGAGGCAGTGTACTGAGAAGTAGAAAAACTTCACCGCAAAAGAAATAGCCCCCAGGCGAAAAGAATAAGGGACAGGAAAGAGCGCTCTCTTTCCTGTCCCTTCTTCTTTTAGCCTTCGGGCTATTTCTTTTGCGCTGAAGTTTTTCTAATCCTGATGGACCAACTAGCCCAACAAAAAGTTTTAGTGAGAAGTACTTGTTTCTCGCTTGGTTTCGGTCAAGGTCTGAGGTTAGCTCATGATCAATCAATGCTCGGTGCTAGCCTGGCCTACATCAGCTTCAATTTGAATTGTCCTCACGAGGCCATGTCGCTAAGCCGTCTCGAAGCACCTAAATCGATAAGATCGACGGCACGCGATGTGCAACCATGTGCGATTCTCATATATCACCCTTGTATACGGAAATAAACCCTCTAGGGCGTTCCAACTCGATCAAATAAGTGAGGTAACCCTGCGACCAATCCGTGCGAATCCTCGTCACCTGCCTACTACCACGTGCTAAAAGCATGTCTGCAATATCATGGAGGGGGGCTGCAAGCTTCGGATGGTGGGTAATAGGGTCCATGTGGGTGATTTGGCAACAACTGCATGTAGGCTGTTATAAGTAAAAGCGTGTGACGCCATTCTCGTTAACGACATCGGCTGGTTCATTATATAATTTACCAATCTACAGGTCACCGTTCCCTGCTAAGCTAATCCCGAGGCTGCGCGCAGCCCCCAATTTGGTTCCTCGCTTATCGCGCTGGTTGCCATACGCCCGGATAAAGCAAGCGATACTGCTGTAAAGCTGCGCATTTCACGATCAAATATCGCAGCCTGTACCTCGTTTTCTTGAGCTTTTTTGTGCTACTGCAATCTCTATGAGCGCGCAAGCGGAAACGCAGAGCGGCAAGCAACTCATATCTTCATGGTTGGGTGATCAAACTAGCTTTTTATCTGCCAGGCCCCACTTTTTAACGATTTAGCCGGGGGGGGGGGGGGGGGGGGTGCAACAGACTACCATCCGGTATAATTATCACAATGCGGTTTGTTTCTTTATTTGATAAATATTTAATATTATCTCTAACCTGATATCCTCTACAGTATTTCCTTTTAACTGAGCATAACAAATATATTATTTTCAAGCTCGTTCTCTTCACATGAATACCTTCACCGTTGGTGCTTGTGAATAGCTTTGCCATGTCATGAAACGAACTGTTTCATGCGTCTCGTACTATTCTTTTGTCACTGCTCTGAATAGAAACTGCAGTTCTTTGAATTATGCTTGTAAAGAAAGGCTTACATGTTCACAATGTATACGCCATCGCACATGTTTGCGACACGCCTTTAAAAATCTGTCGCATTCCCGACAGCGTTCGGCGCTGCCTCTGTGTATTGCCAGACATGCGCCCGAGACCTCAACTCAACGCGGGCGGGAGATTCGTTCACAAGTCTCCGGTTTCCATTGAATACGGCTGTCGTTCATTTCTAATGGCTTCTTTCAAAGTGACGCGCATTCTGTTTAGGGTTGCTCTGGCTTCCTTGCTATTGGTGCGGACGACCTTGTTAGCCCAACTAGAAAGCGCACTACGTGTTTATGAATGCCGGCCCTTAGTTGCTATATTTGCCTTTACTCTGAAATTAAGTCTGAACGCGCTCGGTCACCCTTTCACCTTCTAATCCAAGAGAATAAAGTTTTTTTCTATTCTTACGGGCTCTAACAGTTTGCCAGCATTCTCTTTTGGTTTAATCTTTTCGTATGCAAAAGTAACTCTTTTAATAATCAAGACCATTGCTCTTACCGCCTCTCATATATGGCTTTGGTAATGAAGGTCATCCCCCATATCAGACTTTGAAGACAAATAGTCTTTTCAGTTTCCAGCGTGATAGTTATCGCGCTAATTTTTTAGCAACATACGACTTCAAGACTGTGTTCGTTTTACTACGCTCCGTTGCTTGCATCATTAGTATTTTGAAGAGCACACAGACAGCAATACTTAATCTGACGTGCATATTTATATATCTTTTTGTTTGTTTATTTATTTTGCATACACAGCGCCTAGACATTATTTAGGGGAGTGAAGAAAGAGAACAAACAAAAATATATAACAAATTGGCAAGTGTACGTATACTTGCCCTTCGCGCAAAAGTTCAAATATTTAAAGAGAGAACCCCCGCCTGGGTGGCGCAGTAGTAAGACGCCCGACTACTGTGCCGGAGTTCCCGGGTTCGAATCCGACCTCGGCGGCTGCGTTTCGATGGAGGCGAAACGAAGTGGCGTCCGTGTGCTGTGCGATGTCAGCGCACGTTAAAGATCCCCAGGTGGTCGAAATTACTCCGTAGCCCTCCATTACGGCTCCCCTCTCTCTCTTTCCACTTTCACTCCCACCTTCCTCCCTTCCCTTACGGCGCGGTTCAGGTATCCACAGAGCAAGTGTGACAGATACTGCGCCTTTCCGTTCCTGTGAATCAACCAACCAACCAAAGAGGGAACAAAATATCACAGATACAAATCACAAAGGTAACACATAAAACTGAAAACGTGCACTGGAGAAAAAAACATCCGCGATAGGAATACCTAAAACTTGGAGTTGCATAAAATGAGTGTGATCAGAGACAGGCGTATAATCAGCATAATCTGTATGCATGCCACGGTAGTGGGAAGCTGGTTCCAATATTTTGATGTGCGAGGAATAAACCTATATAAGATTGTGTTAGTGGCAAAAATGGATCCAGTCTTGTGCTGATTATCGACGCAAAAAGAGCGATATGTGGGTGTAGTGATAAAACGTGAGTGCAGTGACTGGTTATAATAAAGTTTATGGAAAAGCCATAAGCGCAAACTTTTCTACGTTGTGCTAGAGAAGGTGGGGAAATGTGATAGCGATAGCGGTATGATGATAGCGATGGGATGTTTATCCTTGCTTAGCATCTATGTGGTGTTTCTACGAGTGAAATGTGCCCTAACATGAACGTTCACCTGAAGCACGGTGTGAGAATATTTAGGTGGGAACACAGCACGGGCGAGGCGCTGGACCAAGGAGGGTATAAAGAATTGTTGGAGTGGAATTCAATGGGCTGGGGTGAAGCCTGCGGCGGCCATCTTGTGGTGGGCAAGACGTGACCTGCCAACGCTTGGAAACGCTGTTCACTGGCGTTGCCAGTGTGTTTCAAGTGCTTAAAAGAGTTTTAAGTTCTCACGCAATGCTTTGGACTATCACGTGAGCTATATTGGATATCTCCGAATTGATTTTAACCATCTAGCTTTTTAAAGATATTGATAATATCCGAGCACTGGTAATTGCATAAAGGTGACTAAATATTAAAATACATGCTATAGCTACAAGTCGTACATTGCTGAATAGCTTATACCAAGTCCAACAGCACTGGACTAGCTGCACGTTTTAATTATTGACCGTTAATTGCGGCAATTCAGTTCAGTTCAGTCGTTCAGTCGTGTCCGACTCTTCGTGACCCTATGGACCATGTCACGCCACGCTTTCCGGTCTCTCACTATCTTCCTAAAATCACTTAACTAATTGCGGTAATTAATTACTGATAATTGCATAATTGTGAATAAATAATAAAATACATGCTATAGCTACAAGTCATATATCGCTGGATAGCTTATGCCAAGTCCCGGGGCACTAGACTAGCTGCACATTCTAATTATTTACCGTTAATTGCGCAAATTATTTACTGCTAATTACAATTATATTAGTTTACTACAACTGTACCTAATATAAGCTACACCACGATATATGACTTGAAAGGCATAAAATTCAGGTTTAATCACAAGTGATTAATTAGTGGTAATTAATTAAGACGTGCAGTTAGTCTAAAGCATTTGTACTCGGCATAAGCTATCCAAGGATATATGACTTGTAGCAAATGAATGTATTTTAACATTTATGGGCAATTATCTAATTAACATAAATAATTAGGAATGAAGTCAAGCCAGTGCACTTATACTCGACATATGCTATCTAACGACATATGATTTGTTGTGTAAAATCTAAAGTTCATTAGCAGGTAATTAATTCACTGTGTTTAATTAAGACTTGCAAATAATTAAGATTTGCTAAGCTGTTAGCCCACAACATTGCATCACAACTTAAAAATCCTTTGGGCACTTGAAACACTCTGGCAACGTCCGCAAACAGCGCGTCCAAGCGCTTGGCAGGCCACTTCTTTCCCACCACAAGATGGCCGCCGCAGGCTTCACCGCAGCCCATTGGCCGGCATAGGGAACTTCCACTCCAGCAGTTTTTTTATATCCTCCTTGCACCATGGCGGAAGTAGAATGGTGGCGAAGGCTGGGCCCAGGAGCGGTTCAGCGGTACTGCAGCATAGCCACAGGTGGGGGGGGGGGGGGGCAACCACTCAGATTAAGAAATTATACTACTACAAATTAAAAAGTATCAATCGAAATAAAAAGAATAGACATTTTGATAACTTCGCTTGTGAATGAGGTAAGGGATTTTATTAAGACATCCTTATTAAAAAAAAATCTTGCAACACTCTTATCGCGCCCCCTTGTTGTTGCATCGGTCGTGATGAAACTTTTTGGGCCTTGCTAGGTTCTTGCGAAGTAGGCAACGAGAGGTAACCACGGCAACAGAGATAACGAAGCTGAGGAAGCACGAAATGGTTTCTTATCGCTGTCTGCTGCTCGTCTGCTGTGGTGCGGACCTTGGTGCGCCCGGGAAAGCGTATAAATTTAGTTCGCAAGTCTGAAAATATCCCTGTTGCGAAGATTTCGACGTCCTTGCTGGTCGCTGCTCTGTCGCCGTTTAGTGAGATTTAATATCCCCCTGCTGCCGTGTTTTTTTTGCTTTCGTCCCCTTCGTGGTGCGAGCAGTGCGATGTCTTTTTACAGCATTGTATTGCGCTTAGTGTTTTATCGCAAGATGAGCCCGCACAAAGCGAGAGTTAGCGATGCTCTGTGGCGCGTTGTGACAGAGTGGACTGAACCGTCGGTGTCTTACCGCTTCCCGGCTGACTTTGACAGGTGAGCAGATCTGTAGGTTGCACACAGCTCAAAGTATGCTCAAATGCTCCTGTGTTAAGCACGTTTGTTGATGCTAAAGTTGTCTGGACTGGTGCAATTTTGAAATTGCCTTAAAAACTGCTGTATACTTTCTGCCGAAGAACTTAAATGTAAAGAGTAATCACAGTGCTCTATGCTCCACGTATGTTTGATGCACCTACTTTCATGACATTTTTATTTCAGTTGCAGCTGTCATAGCTTTTTTTTTTTCTGTACATGCATGTTTCTTATCTGGTGATGTTTTGTGGCAGGCACTTTAAGCCTTTTTCATGCCTCGGCTGTGATCATATTGAGATGATTAGCCCGCTTAAACAGCGCTACTGTTTGTACTGTTTGCGACATGCATTTTTATTGTCATTTGTTGCTGTATGTTATTGGTTGATGCAATAAACCATGAATAAGAAAACCGTAATTGTTCACTTGGTATACTCTGTTGCGAACTGGGCACGACTGCCCCGTTGAACCAGTGTTTCTGGACCACACCTTACTGTGCTGAGGGAGAAAGTAGATGGCCAAAGTACTTGCACGACTTGCAGCAGTATTTGTATTATGAATTTGCATGCGTGGTCTCTATTTGGAAGTGTTGCTGCCTTTCTATGCCGCACCTTTGCCAACCACTTGCATTGTCCTGGAGCAACTGCTTATGAACAAGGGCGTAAACAACAGAAACTTGAGTTCTTTTAGATGGCAAAGGTTAGCGCGTGCTGAAAGGCAACAACCTTCAAAAGATGCAGGCTCGTCAATGCAACGCGGCGGTTTAAAAAAAAAAAAACTTTTTTATAATTCGCGCCAAAGGGAACGCATGCGTGACGTCATTTGACGTCATGGCCGCCTAATTTTTATTGGTCGCTGGAGCCCATGAGCCACCAAGTTTTGTACGTATGGGCGTATATGGAGCCTTCGCTACCATAGTACATATACCTTGCTTGCACTGGACGCAAGTGACCAGATGAGTACCAGCCACGCTCCTCCGAACACGGCCGCTGATCTGTGCGAAAGCGTCGATGTAGCGATGTAGGGAGAATCTTCAAAGGATGAAAAAGCAGGTGCATCAACAGCGCCGTTACAACAGCAACCAGCTGATATCGAGCGGCGCATTTCTCCCGCAAGAGCCGTTCGCGTAGCCCGACCTGTTTCTCCATCTACGCCAGAATCATCCCCGTAGCACTTTATTCCTAAGCCGTGCCCATTGCTTCACTGCAAAAGCGATGTCCACAATAAATTATTTGCTTGTACCCACTATTGACGCAATATATATCCTAACAACGAAGCGAAGAAAAGGTTGAAGTTGAACGTTGCATTTAATCATGGTGGAGTTACCAGCACATCACTCAGCCGTTAAGTGATAATTTTTCAATCGAAGGGGCTGGGGAAGCAGTTTTCCCATTTGGATAGCATAAATATGGCAGGGAAACCAAATCCGGAGTTCGACTGGACGAATGGAAGAAAAATATAAATAAAATTTATAGGCTATTCTTAACCACTTAATTAATAGAACAGCACCCCGTAACGGTACTATATCACACAAATCGCTAGCGTGCAAATGACTGAGTGGACGAACGGGATAAGCAAGCGAGTGCGGATGAGTTACGTGTTCGAAAATCGGAAATGGTGCCGCGCTTTCAGGCTTTTTTGTCCCAAGCAAGACCAAGAGCCATCAAATTTGCACCTTTGCACGACCCCCGACAGCACGAACAACTGCAAGATCCCCGAAATGTGTAACCAATTACGCCCGCCATGCCTCCTTTATACAACTTGTCATGGTTGTTGACAAACGGGTAATGGACGAAGCGAGTTAACACACAGCCAAGTTCACCGGGTTGGCTGCTGCCACCGGCGCTTCTGTTAACGTAACAAACCGTTGGCGCGCAGCATGTTGGCCTACGTCGACGACGAGAAAGTGGGGAACTAGTTAGTAAATAAAACATTAACGCTCTGAAACAGGTTTCAATGAGCTGGGCCATGTGTACGCTCCGTCCGTGCAGCAACCACCATGCACACTTCATTTCTTATCGTCTAACCAGAAAAGTCACAGTGCGTCATCGCAATACGGCAATACGTGAACAATCATATTTGCTAAGAACCTGTAATTAATGAAATTCCTTAACCGCATTTCAAACTAGCATCAATCATCCCAAAGTCCATTACAACGCTGAGTAATTTGCTTGTGTTGATAACTTGATTTACGTCCTGCTTTGGGTCACCACATACCATTATTGTTCATCAAATTTCACCATTATTGTTCATCAAATCTACATGTTTCGCTAAGCGCGAAACATGTAGATTCAAGAGCATTGTTAAAGATATTTTCTTACTTCTATTGTTTTGTATTCTACAAATTGCGCTTACTGTTCTTTTTTCATTGCTATGAAATTCTCTTCCTCTCTGTACTGTACCCTTTACCCTGACGATAAAATAAGGGAAGAGAGAAAGGAGAAAAGAAGCACAGCAAGGGAAATAATGCTAAAAAGGAGGTGAGGGGGAGGGGGAGTTCAGTGGGAGTTCGCCAAACCCAGTTAGAAAACCTGTAATGTAAGGAAGGAATGAAGTAAGGAGCAAACCAGGAATCAAACGAGTGTGCGTAAAGAGGGCGCCAACCATAGAGGCAATGCTATAGAACCAAAAGAAAACAACCGGTGGTTAACGCTTCGTTGTCGAAGTGCCGAGGTCTATTCGTGCAGCAGGTTCAAATTCCGCGCGAAACATTCTTCGCCTTTTACGCCTGCTTTGAAACTAGCACGAAGTCATAGACTCACAAACCTTCGCTTAATAATGGGCCTAGACAAAAACAACGCGGCAAAACGTTTTCCTCTCATCAACGGCCACACTTATGAGCAAATGGCCTTAAAAAGCGTGCATTCCCCATAGAAAAGCATTGCTTCCCACTACATCACAGGCCACCGAGCCAAGTGCCATTTCGTAGGGCCTGGACGAACTAGGGGACTTTATTTGACACCTGAGCGGCCCGCTATGTTCCCACCAATATATCTTGCACCGTGACCTGAATGAAAATGGATTGCCACCAAAAGGTAAAATATAGATATACAAATTGCCCTCCCTTTCGCGCGAAAACTGCTTAAACCCAGTACGAGCGACTGTGGTTTTGAGGGGTAAAGGTAAACAGAATGGCAGGAGCGGTTAAGGAACAGGAGAAGATCGGGGATGACATTCATGTGGGAGGTTGCTCACGTTTTGTAACAAGGTTTTAATCGCGCGCTTTTCCCAGCCCAACAGATATCGCTGTCTTATGACAGTAAGTTGCCGCGCGTCAATGCTGTTAATTTGTTTTTACAAAGTCAGCCTTTTTACCAGCGTCCGTACTATCTCTGGTGCGATAGCAAAACTCCTGCATGAAGCCAGGGCTCCTGATAAATTTCCGCCATCCTATGGCGGATGTTGCCCTCATCATTCCTTTTCATCATCCATCAATTGATTCATACAACCTCTTATAAGACGGCCGGCGCAAGACGCCATTTGCTAAACGTTGCTTGCTCTGAAGATGGAGGCACGAAACCAAGGTGAAAGGTTCGACGCAATGGTCGCCGTAATGGGTGACTGCGTATATGCTGTGCGATGTCAGTAATTTCGGCCTTCTAGGAATTTTTTACGCGCACTGACATTGTACAGTACACAGAAGGCTTTGTGTTTAGATGGAAGCTAAAGGCAAAGGCCTCCGTGTGCCATGCGATGTCATTGTTGTTGTTGCGACTGAAGGAAGAAGGAAAAGAAAACGCACGGGCCTGCTACTGGATGGATGGATGGATGGAATATAGGAGCGTCCCCTTTGAAACGGGGTGGTAGCAGTAGCTATCATGCTCATTTTTCTCCCTATATCTTAATTATTGATTTAGAATGGCTAACTAAACCACCATTCTATTTATTAAATTTTGCTCCTACATTACTAACATTATGTCACTTCTCTGCTTTTAAGCCACCAATCTTCCAGTCGTTTTTTGCTAGTTTCCACCGCCGGTTTATTCACCCGGCCACTGGTATCTCTAAACCCCAGAGCTTCAGGAACAGTGATTGCGCCTGCATCAACTTCCGGATGGATACCATTGCATTCGAGTATAATATGGTCAATTGTTTCACTGGAGTTTCCACATACAGCACATGCGTCATCTCCATTGTTAAACTTCTTTACTAACTGGCTCTGTAGCTGAGGCACCTCCGCTGCATCGTGCGGACAGAAGAGGAAATAAGAAAGAAAAAGAAGAGGGAGAGAGAGACTCGCGTTGGCAACAGCGGTCGTCCAGCACCGAAACGGTAACGGGTGCAATGATGGTCTACAACAGATAAAAATGCGGTGGCAGGCTAAACCCGCCGCAAGTGGCAGTGGCCTGCCAGTCTCAACCCCTAGAGCAGGAGCAGCAACCCTCCCGCCTCCCCGCGATGTCCGAGCATGCTAATCACCAGGTGGTGAAAATTATTCCAGACCCTTTACTACGGCACATCTTTTGCTCCCACCTTCCCCCCTTTTCTTGCATTGGGGTTGAGGTGTCCGCCGCCAGATTCCTTTCATAAAAACAAATTTTTGCAATAATAATAATAATAATATAATGTAAGAACGGGGGTTTATTCAGCAGATCAACAGGACTTGGATCAGCACGACTGGGCAGATCAGCGGCGAACACAGTCAGGTCTAGCACGCGCAGCGATCACGATGCCACTGACTGGCATGCTCCTCGTGCACTTTACCCGCTTCACAATTACCCGCGGGAAGAAGAGGAGACATTCTGGCGACTTAGGCGCGAGCAAGACGGCAGGGTCGTAATAGGGTTTGAGGCGCTGGACGTCGACAATCTCGCGTCCGCGCCGGCGTAGATCATGGGACGGCGTAACAGGTTCCACCACATAATTAACCGGAGAGGTGCGCTCCAGAACTCGCTATGGGCCATGGTATTTAGCAAGAAATTTTGAAGACAGTCCAGGGGCATTGGAAGGTATCCATAGCCACACAAGAGCGCCAGACGAGAAGTGCGGTGTCGAGTGTTTGCTGTCATGGTTCCAATTGACACTGGTGCTGCGATTTCGGTAATGGACGCAAAACTATGTGGCACTTTAAAGAAAGTGAAGACGCCAATTGCGGGACTTTCTTTGCGAACAGCCAGCGCTCAGCATATCAAGCCTTTAGCAGCGTGCACCGCTCGAGTAGTTATCCAGAATTCATTTTATACGCGTCGTGCTGCCAAGTTGCTCGCACGCTGTAATTTTAGGCTGGGATTTCCTGTCGCGTCATGCTGCTATTATCGATTGCGCTCGAGCTGAAGTGGGGTTCTAGACTGTGCCCGATGCCTTACCAGACGCTGATCAATCAAATTCCTGTGCTAAAGCCCTCGTTGCCGAAGATATCGACCTTCCTCCCTGTTGTTCAGCGCTTGTTTGTGTCGCTTGTGCCTCTATTAGCGATGACACCGTTCTCTTCACACCAGCCCTTTCCTGCGCCGCAAGCGCCTTCCATTGCCCTACGCAGTGCTCGCTATTTCCGCTGGCCTTTCCAAGTTATGGGTCTCTAACCCATTTAACTTCCCTACTGCTTTGCGCCATGGCGAATGCCTCGGAAGTATCCAGCCAATCGCATCTCTTCTGATCTCTGAGGAACCTGACGACGCGCCGCACTGTGCCGTAACTGTTCTCAGCCCCCCTTCACCTGCGCCCGCTCCCCCATCTGCAGACTTGTTCTTCGTTCCATCGATGCCGATCTTCCTCCAGAGCAGCGCAGTCAGCTTTTGAACCTACTACATCACTTTCGCTCCTCCTTCGACTCTCATCAAAGTTCTTTGGGTCAAACTTCTACAGTCACTCATCACATCGACACCGGCACCCACGAACCACTACGACAGCGCCCCTACCGTGTGTCTGCAACCGAACGCCAGGCTATTGAAGAGCAAGTCGACCTAATGATCCAGAATGGCGTGATTCAGCCCTCAAGCAGCCCTTGAGCCTCACCTGTGGTCCTCGTAAAAAAGAAAGATGGTTTTATCCGCTTCTGTGTCGATTATCGCCGCCTTAAGATTACGCGAAAGGACGTCTATCCTCTCCCACGCATCGACGACGCTCTCTATTGTTTGCAAGGCGCCGAACTCTTTTCTTCCCTAGAGTTACGTTCCGGGTACTGGCAAGTCCCCTTGGAAGCGGCTGATCGCCCCAAAACTGCCTTTGTAACTCCCGACGGCTTGTACGAATTTACAGTTATGCCGTCTTTCCTGTGTAATGCTCCGGCAACCTTTGAGCGGATGATGGACACCATTTTGCGTGGCCTAAAGTGGAAGACGTGCCTCTGCTACCTCGATGACATTGTCGTCTTTTCTCCTGACTTTGATACGCACCTCTACCGTCTGAAGCACGTTTTGACCTGCCTATCTGATGCCGGACTGGAGCTGAATTTGAAGAAATGTCGTTTTGCCGCCCGCCAGCTCACCATTCTCGGCCACGTTGTTTCCAAAGAAGGTGTATCTGCAGACCCTGCCGAACTTCGTGCCGTGGCAGCCTTTCCCAAACCGACTTCCATCAAAGATCCTCGGGCTGTGCTCTTACTTTTTCGTCGCTTTATTAGGAATTTTGCTTCCATTGCTGCTCCCTTGACAGAACTTCTGTCCGGCAGTTCCGACCTTTCGTCGTGGTCACCAGCCGTCGACGATGCCATCAGTGCTTTACGACACATCCTCACGGCACCGCCTGTCTTACGTCCTTTCGACCCCACAGCGCATACTAAGGTCCAGCACGCGCAGCGATCACGATGCCACTGACTGGCATGTTCCTCGTGCACTTCTTCCTCTTCACAATAATAATAATAATAATAATAATAATAATAATAATAATAATAATAATAATAATAATAATAATAATAATAATAATAATAATAATAATAATAATAATAATAATAATAATAATAATAATAAAAATAATAATAATAATTGGTTCCGCAGGAAAAGGAAGGCACAGTATCTGTCACACTTTTTCTGTGGATACTTGAACCAGGTCGCAAGGGAAGGAATAAAGGTGGGAGTGTGAGTTGAAAGAGAATTAACAGTAAGTGCCAGAGAATAAGAATATGGGTGCCATTGGAGGGCTCCGAGTAATTTGGACTGCCTGAGGATCTTAAAGTGCACCGACATCGCACAGTAAATGGACGCTTCTCCGTTTCGCCTCCATCGAAACGCAGCCGCCGGCGGTCGGGATCGGATCACAATACAATTTTGAGACAACTTAAGGTACCTAAAGCATCTTAACAGGGCAATCAGATAGCCATGTGCTTGGAACGGGATTAAGTTTATGAATTCGACCGCATGCAAACCACAGTGCGAGGGCGTGCCAGTTCTAAATGCTGTGTGACAGGTTAAGGGGATAGCTTAATAGTGCTATCCTACAGGGACCAAATGAAGATTTCTTCCGTCCGCCGCGATTTCGGAACCCAGGCTCGGAGAAGCTTCAGCATGCGTATTTTACTTAATTCGGAGACTCATGCTTTACGTATTCAGACAAACACACAGACAGCAGCTTACCGTCGGACTGATAACTAATAAAAGTCAGCTTCCTGGGAGGCTATGAATTGATCAGCTTCCACGTGCTGATTGCCAGTCTTGGATTGTGGAAACGGGAGAGATTTCAGTTCCCTTCTCCATTCGTAGGAAAGTGGCGGGAGGTAAATGAAGGCGGGGGTCACTTGAACCCCAGGAAGGTGTGAACAGAGAAGCAACTTCTCTAAACAGGTACCATAATATACTGACTAACAGGGAATAAAGTATTCAAAATTACTAACCGCCACCACCACAAATCAAGATCACTAACAGTGGCTGAGCTGAAATAAAAAGTCTACGATGGATGAACAAAATGAAAATGACCTCAAATGGCTACACAACTTAAAAGACGAGTTTTTTAATCGGTTTGTAAAGAAAAAGCCGTGAAAGAAATTATCAATACAAAAATACGTGAAAAGGTACATAAAATGTCCGAGCATATGTAGCAGCATAAGGGAAGCATATAAAACAAAAAGATTCCGTAATCTCATAATGAAAATTTAGTGTCCCCCACCCTCCCTAGAAATTCTTAGATATTAAAGGTTACTTGTTATTTTAAATGTGTCAGTATTGCGTGCTCTGCATCAACTGACACTGCCATGAGGTTATATAGCATACATGTATTCTGCATGCCATCGTGAATGTATCGTGCCAAAGGTCTCTAGTGCACAGCAATATGATTCTATCACTGCCACTGCCAGTTCTTTCTCCTTGGCGTTTTGTACAGCTGAGCGATAAAAAGCCAACTGATTTCCGACGGCCTAGAATACAGGAAACGGAGTCGTCATTTCCCAAGCGAATTATGGAACAAGACGCCCGCTTGCCACAAGGATTCATTACAATTAACGTCGGAGCGAGCATCCAAGCCTCTTAAGTGACAACTGCACTTCACTGCCCTAGCAAGTTTTCACTGAACAGGACATGAAAGTTTCAATTACCGGAACCTACATCTTCTTTCTGTGCGGAACTTTTTGCAGTGCAAGAGGCGATTCGCTCTGTGACCGTCATTCCCATGCCTCCCACGGCCCGTATAGTCATACGCACTGATGCCCTCCAGGTGAGAAAGCTACTTAGAGGCGTTAGTGGTAGCACCGAAATCTTCCAAAACATACACAGTGTAGCGGCATGCATACCACAGTCAATTCGTATTGAATGGACTCTGCGTGACCTTTTAAGGGCTCAAAGCCGGGCGGATTCTGCTACCCGTCTTTCTCCCTAAACCTCGACATCGCCAAAGCTCATAAAATTGGACAATACTACCCTACTTTTAACAAGAAAGGAACACCTCCGGCGCCGTGCACATGCTCTGATACCTCTGTGTATGGTAAGCCTCTCCCGCGGTCTAACCCGTGCAGAGGAGGTGGCGCTTCGGAGGATAAGTGTTGGGGTGGCCCTAACACCGGCAGTGATCTGAAAGTGGCCTCAATTTCGGCATTGGTATCCACACCCTGGGTGCCCCGTCTGCAAATCCAGAAATGCAGAAGCCGACATCCATCACATGCTGTGGGAATGTCCAGCGCTCAAGCCAACGCGGATCCGGCATCTGGTGGCAGCTGGCCTGTCCTCCCATAATCCGCAGTCATATGCGGCTTGGATGCAGGGACATCATCGTTCGCTCCTCGACTCCATTGCATCAGCCAAACGTTATTCATTTATTTGACCACACCCTCCATTCTCCATAGCATATTTATGTCCTGAGGCAATAAACGTCGCAAAAAAAAAAAAAAAACGCTGATAATGACACACTTGCCAGCGGCTCTATAATTTTACTAGCACACGCAAAAGAAGGCATTTGCAACTTTAATCGCCGAAAGTGTGGTCCGAAAGCAGTGGCGTATAATAACGCTAACTGGCTGAGCTAACTGCATCGGTCACCGCTCTCGTATATGGAGACTTCTTTCCACGATAACAAGCGCCTTTGGTTCTCCATGTATGTTTGTTGACATATGGTGGTGCGTTCGGGAATCTATTTCTATTGTGGCAGACGCGTATCGAAGCAATTGCGGTTGCACGGATAATAGATGTAGCATTTGAAAATAAATATAACAAGTACATATATAATATTTCGTAGAGTGCTGCTCATGTAACTATTTCTCCAATGCAGTCTTGATTACTCATATGTAACGCGTCGAGATGATAGCCGAACCCCGCATTAGGGTAGAAAGCAACGACTGTTTCGTGCTCGGAAACAATGTACGACAGCGAAAGATAGTGAATATGTGATGTTGACTCCCGCTCTGAACTGCCATCAGAGTTGGCGTTATTGGGGAGCGCGAATGATTCGATAGAGCCTTAGCGTAACAGCGATTTGTCTCACACTCTGTCTTGGCGATGGAAAATGGCTGCCGTAAAAGCGCCATGACTGAATGGCTGATGAAAGTTCGCAAAAAAAAAAAAAACACCAAACCGTGTTTCGTCACACGGGATACGCGAAGGCATCACTTTTATTATCTGCTGTATTCGGTTATTTTTCACAAGAATCCTGCTCAGAAAAGAGAGCATCCATTTGATAAGTCTAGGTTCATAACAGTTTCCCCAAGCTACCAAAGAGAGCAAAATCTTTTCTTTTACGAGTCTGATCAGAAATAAGGTTTTTGTGCAGAGTACAGCGTTTTCAGCACCCTTTTCTTTTCTTTATGCTCATCTGAGAAAATGAACAGCATCAGGCGACATTAGGAGACCACAGTAGCTCCACAACTAGATGCATTAACGGGTTGGGCTTTTAGTTCCCAAGTATATTTATTCGTCCAGCGTTCCCATTTCCGAAGTTGCCTGAGATGCCTACGTTATTCGTAACTGCTTGGGTGAAGGTTTCTCCTTCCTGTTCTCTCCGCGTTGCTCGGATGCTTTGTTCTGCTCTGGGGAAATCACCTAACCCATGCCCTCGTCCAGTTTTTCATCCCTTTCTTTTAATCTTATTGGAGTGCCTTCTTTGTTTCCCCCATCCCCGTAGTTCATTCTAATAGATACAAGCCACCGAATGCGTCGCAGATAAATGAGATTCCGATCTTCGGTTTCGTGCGCCGCCTTTCCAGTTCTTTGGCGCATGCATCTTGAGGCATTGATGAAGCGCCACCACGGCTTCTTATTTCTCTCTCTCTCTCTTGCATGTTTTCCTTTTCTCAGAAAAAAAAACCAAGACAAACCAACTTCGTCGAAGTTTCCATTCTGAACCTATACAAGTTTTGATACTCTTCAGCTTTAAACATTTTTGTTTCAACTTTTCTTTCGGATCAAGCAGTCCTCGTGCTGATTTGTCAAAGTTCCGACGTATGTTTTAAGTGGTTATTTGTCTTTCAGCGTCCCCAAATAGTGAGCTTATTTTCTCTGTAATTCTAAGCCCCTGTTCCTGGTACCTCGTTTTCTCATCGCAGTACCCATAAAATAGGCGCTTTCTCGTTTTAATCCTTGTGCTCATGTTTGTTTTGCTTTTTCGTGGTTTCGAAAAGGATTCCAGCGAGTGCATTGCCAGCTGATAGCCATACAAAAAATACAGTTGTTTATTTCACCCTCATTCCTTCTTTAGGTTCCCCTGTAGCTTCCTCGAAGTTGAACATTTTTTCTGTTCAAGTTGCGAGCTTTGAGGAAATGTTCCGGTGACATCTACTGGATTAAAACGGGCCTTGCGCCGGAGGACAAATAGAGATGTACAATACTTGCGCCCGTTTCCGGTGTAAGGTATTTTACCGTCCGCTCCTTTACTCTGGGCAGATAAGCAAGGAACGGTGCACAAACATTTAATCTGGTCTCGCATTTGTAGAGGGTTCAATGTTCCTCAAATCTAAGCGTTACCTTTTTGGGGAAATGCCCATCGGAGAAGAAATGATTAAAAAAGAGGCCTGAGCTTCAAACCGACAATATGCTTTGTCCCACCGTGTATTAGTGATGTCCTGTCATTTTCGAGCTTCTCGTTTTCTTTTTTTCCTCTCCCTTCTCTGACACTAATCCGCTCATCTCCACCAAAGAGCTGAGTATGGCATATCTTCACGTTACCCCTACCCACTTGATGAACCCTGGTTCTTTTTGGTGACTTTTTTACCCACTAGGTTTATTTTCTCAAGCGCTTTCTCTGCCGCATTGCCCTCAACTTCGCATGATACGTCTGGCGAAGAGCTAATAAACATTCAACTGTGCCTTATCAAAATGGCAGTCATCTCAATCTAGATGGTAAAGACGCCCGAATTCTCAATTATACAGCGATTTGATACTTCAGACCAACGGGTCGTTTGAGTAAGAAATTTTCTGCGAGCGCATTTAAAAGTGCGTCCACAACACAGGCAGTAGTAATCGGAAACCAAGTAATATAATTACATACAGGTAAGTAGTGTAAATAATCTGTAGCAGGTCCGCTTACCTTCACATCGATGTTTGAGCTGGTGATGGAACACGAAAGCGAAGCTACCTGACATGAAAGGCTTTCAGCAGAAATGGGCAAACATCTGCACACCTACACCAGACTAGAAGTTAAAAACATAAATTTAATCAATAAAAGATTCCTCGAAAAGTTCGTCGGACGATCAATACCTGCACGTAAAATGAGGAGGGCGCCAAAATCATTGCTTGCAACGGAGCAAGTCAACTGCGCACAGGTGCCTTTTGCAGAAATATCGGTATCCCAACCTCTACCATTCGCGCCTTTTGTCTCCTGTAAAGCTGACTGACAAAATAGCAGCGTGAAAAAACAACGACAAAGAAAAACAAAACACATGATGAGCTGCGGTCATCTTGTGTTCGTGTGTCCTCGTTCCTTCGTACTGCTTTTGTTTTCGCCAGCAAACCACAAACCAGCTAGTCCTGCAAACGTGCTCAGGTAGGTCTGCTAGGTGCTGTCATATGCGCCTGATGGAACGTTCACAGCATCCCAATTATACTGCAAGTCACCAGTATTTGGTCTTCCAAAAACAATAGACATTTCTTGCCTATTGATGCCCTTCAGAGTGAAACCGTGGCTTTTCATCGCCTTTTCACAAATGCAGTGATATCTTGCATTGCCTGCTTTTTCAGTTTCGCGAATCTCTACAAGGGTTCAGCTTGCGGTAAGTGACGTCACCTCGCACTTTGAGAGATAGGTAAATGTGTTTATTGAAAAGAAAGACAGAGAGGTTGGCTGGAATCATTGTGGCTTGTTACTCTTCACTAGGAAAGGCAAGAAAAGAGGATCGTGATCATGAAAGAGCGGGATCTTTGATTTTTTTTGCGCCACCGGACTGGACTCGCGATTGTAAAGCAAGTTGCTGTTTCTATAGATATATTTTAATATGCCTTCTCCGACATCGTCATACTTTGCAAAGAAACCATTCTTCCTCAGAGGAAATAGAAACCACCAATTTCAACGCTCATGCGGCTTGTTAGAAGCGAGACCGGACGAAGCGAAATTTCGGTCCGCCATTTATGGTCAGGGAATGTACTGATAACGAAAATAGCAACGGGAGTCCACTCTGATGCCTAGTCGACCGTTCAAAAACACACCGTAAGTTTCAATATGCTATATCTCTTTGCGAGCGTGAGAAGCATGCGTGCTAAACTCATAAGATGGCGCACTTAAAGCTCAATCACGAAGAACATTTGTCCCGTTTGCGCTATTTCTTCTCTCACGCATCGGCTCAAACTGCAAGCTTCGAAAACAGCCGTATGTACCGCTGGCTTTCACTTACAGCAAGTCCTTTTTTAGATATCGGCATTTTGCTGGATAACTAAATTTTAGTGCCTTTTTTGTTAATCATTTGGGTTGGTTGAACTGACATGCCGGCTGCATTGTATGCATTAGACCAGGTGCGGCATCAATAACACAAATTCCAACCGCGGTGGAAGCCGAAGAAATTGTTAATGGAACTAATGCCCCTCACCAGGCTACATTCCATTTCAGTCGTCACCATAAGCGTCAAAATCGTAGCGTTCATGAATATTCGGACCTATTAGAACAAACGTTAAGACCGCAAGCGCGGTTTGTGGTGATGTACAATTGAAAAGTATTTCCTGGGAGATCTCTTCAATGCTTCGAAGAATTCCTTGTGCTTGCGCATGAGTGTGGCTCACTCCGGTAGATCCCCGCACTTCACCGTTGAGGCATCGTTACTCGAGCAATTATTCCGTGTTCCCGCGTGGCAATAACCTATTATATAATTTTCCATTGGTGCACCTCTTATCGACATTTCTTTGCTGACAAATTTGTACATCTGCCCTGCCCAGTTACAGTTGTAAGTTTAGATTGCCTCATTTATTCCATTTCAGAAATAGTCGCCGCCCCCTTAAATGTGTCCTTAATTTCTTCCAGAATATCAAGCTGAACTATTTATTTTATTGCGAAAGCAATATACTACGCCATGTCTAACCGCTCGTCGCTGCGTGCCGTGTCCGTGTTCGTGGTCCCTGAGACGGCGCTGCACCTAACAGGTGGTGTGACGTCAGAAGAAGACGGAGAAGAAGAAGAAGAACGCTCGGTAACCCATCGCTAAAGCCAGGCTCACACTAGCGGGAAACTTCCCGCAGCGGCGCAACGTTCATGGCGCCTCAGCGTCGCAGCTCCTCGGAAGGACGCTCACACTACGCCCGTTTTCCCGCTGCGTCTGTCGTGGAATGTAGAGGAGGCGAAGGCGAGCGGAGCGAGAAAGAGTAGTCACGTGACAAGAGCGAAGGGAAAGCACGCGCTTTTCTCGTGCACAAGTGAGCGGGCTACTCAAGCGACACCAGCGATGCTCCCGTCGCCCGCACAGCCGCCGCCGGGAGTCATTGAACTTGGACTGACGTCACGGTCTGCGCTCCGCTCCGATTGGCTACTCCGTTCTGCGGGACGGGAAAAATAGCTCCCGACCCCATCGCTCCGCGGAACGTCAAACAAGTCAGCCTGCGGGAAAAAAACCGGTTTCTGCGGGAAGCGGCGCGCGGAGAACCTCCAGCGTTGCGCGTTTTCCCGCTAGTGTGGGCGTGCCTTAATGCTTTCGCGCCCTATTCTGTTCAGCAGCGTTGAACTCTTAATTTTTATTCACACTGCAGTCGTGGCTGCTGAATATTTTCGTCATTCAGAAATATGGCCCCCGAAATGACCGGATAAGGGTTCGTTCGAAACTCGCCGCCGGACACCCACCGGTAGAAATGGCTACAAGCGTCCCCCGGCCTGGTGCCCAGCTCTCATAGAGGTGTGCGCTTGGAAGAGGCTCCGCAAACCCCGCTGCGCTTCCTCTGGGGCAAAATAATTTCTAGCACTTCAGCCTGTAAAGCTGGTTCGCGTTATCGCGTTTCACGGGGTTCAAAACTGAAAACGAGTCGTGTCCTGCACACGAGAAAACTCAGCAAAGCCTTGAAGGTTGAAGTGCGAAACGGTCTAAACCAGCGTGTCGAAAGACGTAAGGGTTCACTGTCACTGATGTTCACTTCTCAGGGATTACTGCAGTCCTGTGCAAGTCCGGATTTCCGGCTGTCTGACTTTGCGAGATGAACTTATTTGTGCCCATGTAGATACATAGTTGTTGCGCGTTACAGCGTTGCAGCCGTCTTAGACTGATCTGGTTCTCTTTGAGAACAGCCAATGACTTTTTCTGAAATGAATGGCACCAGTTGCGAGCACCTAAATACAAGAGATTCCTGGATCAGGCCAGTGATGTCAAGACTATGAGACACATTTCTCACGTGACATGGCATCGTCGGGTTTGTCCTACTCGCGCCATTTCCACACTCACCACAACGATGGGAATTGCTTTATAGCTGAGCTCAACGGTTGCGCGTTCGTTACGTAGAATGTACTTTTTAACAAACACGCAGGCAAGGCTTACAAATTTATTACGCCGTGCGAATCGACTCAAGAATAACAGCATCATTAAAGCGCACCTTGCAACATTCTCGAGAAGGATTTCCCAGAGATGCGGGAAATCTTCACTTTGCAATATTCTTGGTGACATAGTCAAATGAAGTGGCGTCGTCGTCTGACAGCGGAGGTAGAACCACTGCACAACCGCAGTAACGAAAATGGTGCATCCACTTTCACAAATAATGCTTTGACTATTCCTACGCAGTTCTTTCAAAAGCGGGCTCCGCAAAGAAACTGCGTGCTTTCACGCAAACGTCGCGTTACCACTGAAGAAATTTTGTGGTAACTCGGAAAGGTGTCTCCAAAATATTTACGGATGGTAGAAAAAGGCCACGAGGATATATTAGCCTCGTCGTGTATCCCAGCAAGTATCTCACTATTTTATTTGTAGCTTTAAATATTTTCTATTCAAACCAACAGTCTGGAAATTCCTAGAAGCATTTTTCTGTTTCCTTCTTTTTAGTTTTCTATTGGCGCTCTAGGTCTGGTAATTGACCAAAAGTGGGGCGTCACCGAATTGAGTTATGTCTGCTCTAAAGTCAGCCGGCCAACATTGATGGGAGTGGATTTATTGAAACACATTATTTAACGGTACCGATCCGTTAACTGGTGGCATCAATAAATAATTGATGAACGCAAAATATGCAAGGTAAAATAAATCACGTATTGTTGCACCGCGCCTAGAACATGCGGCAGTAAAAGCCCCAAAAGAAAAGATGGACCACCACGACTCTAGGAAGGATGTCGCCAACATGATGCTGCTTTTATCGAGGTCTGACCTCAGAAACAGAAAGGCGTAGGGAAAGCGTTCCTAACGTGAGGTCCAGTTGTTGAAAAGTCAGTGCCCTGTCTCGATATTTTGCGTCTCAACCGTTGAACTGACGCTGAACAGCGCTTGACTCTCTTCGTTACCTTCCGTCTCGGAGGCGACAGCTGATAACTTGATGCGCCCGCAGGCTTGTTCGAGTGTGGCTAACGTTCTTATGTAGCTTCCATAACGCTAAACATATCAGGCCAGCATTTTTGTCAAACTGAAGGAAATGTATCTGTAAGCAGACAGTAAGGAAAAAAATATGTTTCTAAACTGCACAAACAGAGCGCTAACAATCATTACAGAATAATTTTTTCGCTCACTCTATGCTACCAAGTATTAGTCATGCATATAAATGGGAAGTATTAGCATGCGAACATTAGATTTATCACTTTTAGATGCGCGACTTTTTACGGAGAGCTTTGTTTCGAGTCGCAATTTGCCGTTTATGATAAAAAATGCTTATAAGCGATTATACTGCAAAACATTCAGAAAATGAATTGAAACTTTTATAATCTGTATTGAAGCACACTGTTTGGCTGCACCACCGCAAGCAAGTAAATATTGAAAATATGGTCCGATCATAAGCGCCTAAATGAGATTTTTCTTTTCTTCTGTTCTCACTTCGGGGGCGAAAATTCAAAGCAGCTAGATACGCGTGGAAGCAAGAAATATCCAGTTTCACTGGACATACATGCGTAAACATCATACCAAGAGACGAGTTGCTTTTGCCAATGCGAAATTCGCGGTTAGTATGGAGAACTGGTATGGGCAAATAGGACACAATTTTAATGCCATGGGGCAATCGCTACTCCTGTGCCCTCCATTCAGCGTCCCTCATTAAGATAGCAGTGAAAGGCAATATGAACTAGATCAATAAGCCACTTTAATTTCGAATGCATCAGAGAAGCGTATTCTCACGTCCACGGCGACTAGGCTAATTATGAGTATGTTATCGGCATCTTCTCTATTCATATCTTGCGACATTATCTTCATATCATTTGCCGTTGATCGCAAAGTAGCAATGGTGGGCTCGGCTGCTGTGCCACGGCACAGTTATCGAATCCTTTTCTGTTCATCATGCAGGTGCCATTTCGTGCCTTTGTCTGCCTTCTCTTGCCTGGCTTTCTTGAGGTCACGTGGCATCCGGACACCTGGCTGCCTTCAACCGGGCTTTCTTGGCCCCCTGTCAACACTTCCACCAACGCCTCATCCAGTTCGCCACATCGGAATGTCTGTGCCCTCGACACTGATTGGAAAGCGCCATCGACAACGACGTCACTCGCCAACTCACCCTTAAAAGAACTGCAATCACCTTCGACAATCTGTGGGCTCGGCGGCTGTGCCACTGTACAGGTATCGAATCCTTTCCTGTTCATCATGCAGGTTAATGAATCAGAAAGTGTTTTTGCAAAAAAATTCTAGTATATATTTCCTTATGCAGCTGCCGAGTCCGCAGTATTTGATTGCTGTCGCTACTGAGTGCTTTCATGTTTCACGGTCTCTGTTACTACTTGCTGGTGATGTTGAAATGAACCCCGGTCCCGACAAATTGTATATCGCTCTGGCCGAATTGAAGAAGCTTTCTGACGGCCAGTCAAAGCTGCTAACGGATGTCTAAGATATAAAGACACAAATGGTTTTACTCGACAAATTAATATCCGACTTCAATAATCGCCTCACTGAACTTGAACAACATATTCAGGCTCTGCCTACAATTCAATCAGATCTAGAAACCGTGCAAACATTATCTGACCAGACCACTCGATTGGTTCACGACTTAGAACTTCACCTCGATGATTTTGAAAACCGCTCTCGCTGGAATAATCTCATTTTTTATGGTCTACCCGATCCATCTCCCCGTGAATCATTCGCCGATTCCGAAAAGCTTGTCATTGATCACTGCCTGGAACACCTGGATATAGCTTTAGGTAGCAAAGACATCGAATGCGCCCACCGTCTCGGCCGTCATGACTCAAATCATCAACGCCCTATCATCGTGAGATTCATATCATCCAAGACCAAAGACAACATTCTTTACAACGGGCGTAGATTTAAGGGAACGGACTTCAGCGTCGGTGAAGATTGTTCCCGCTGCGTTCAAAATATTCGCAAGCAATTGGTTGCATTCGCAAAAAAAAAAGTCTGCAAAATTTTCCCTCTGCTTTAACGCTTCACATCGATTCCAAACGGTATTTCTTTGAAGAGATGTCGCAATCTGTTAAGGAAATCGTCCGACAGCAGAATTAAATCGAATAGCAAGTATCTCTTCATAGCCAGTATTCACATTCCCATCATTCAGCTTCGCACACCCGAACAAACTTGCAGAGTAATCTTGGCCTTTCAGTAATCTTTACTAATATAAGCAGCTTCATTCCAAAACGCCAGCTTGTGTCTAACCTCGTTTCATCGTCAGACAGCAACATGCTTGTTCTAACTGAGGCATGGTTCAATATTAACATCAGCGATTCTGAAGATTTACAAGACCTGCCGAACTATCGCCTTTTCGCACAGACAGTGAAGGTTCTCGAGGGGGAGGCGTTATGATTGCCATTAATCAAGAACTACCATTTACTCTTGTGAACGTCACATCCGATCTAGAAACTTTATGGCTAATATGCCACAATGCGTCGATAACAACACTAATTGGCGCCTGTTACCGACAACCCCATAATAGCCCTGACTTTCCTCGTAAACTTAACAACGTTCTTTTAGAGCTCAAACCAGGTATCCCAACGCAACGATTATTCTTTTTGGTGACTTTAACTACCCAACTATTAACTGGCGTCATGAAGATTACGCTACCATAGCTCAGGAACCCCGTGTATTTGTCGACGTGTGTCTTAACTTTAATCTTTCACAATTAATAACTCAACCAACACGTGTCACTGAGACATCGGGAAACATTGTAGATCTGAGTTTGTCCAGTAACCCCGAGACTTTAATTTGTATTACTTGTCTGAAAGAAATCAGCGATCCGAAAGTAATTCACGCCACGTTTAATATTTCTCCCGAAAAAAGAAAGGTAGCCAAAAAAACAATAAGGCTTTACGACAAAGCGGACTACATAGAAATAAATAATGAACTACTCACCCTTTTTTCCGATTTGGAACAACACTTCCATCAAAACACGGACCACGAAAATTGGTCTATCTTCAAGAATAAAGTTAATCACCTAACCAACAAATATATCCCTACGTGCAATATCAAAGCTGATAACCAAAAGCCTTGGTTTAACAAGACATTGAAACGACTAAAAAATAAAAAGCAACGGTTCTTCCGCGCAGCGAAGCTTAGGCCGAGCGCCGCTGCATGGGAAAAATATTACACAAATGAAGTTGAATATTTGACAGCGATAAAAAGCGCAAAAATTTCCTTCTTCCATACCGTCTTACCGAAAATGATAACCAGTAATCCAAGGAAATTTTGTCTACTGGTAAACTCACAACAATCACGCGATATCACCCTTACTAACGACAACGGCGAAGTTGTCAATGATACAGAGTGTGCCTTTTTGTTCAACGCAGCATTTTCATCTGTCTTTACGGTTGAACGTGATGAACCATTGCCCTCCCTACCGTCTTCTACTACCGAATTCGAGATGCCAGCCATAATTTTTCATCCCAACGGCATTTCGAATACGTTTGCTAAACTAAAAAATTCATCATCAGTTGGAACTGACGAAATTACTTCAAAGTATCCCAAGAACACCAAAGATGTTTCTTCTAAATTTTTATGCTTGCTGTTTTCGCAGTCGCTTACCACAGGTATCATCCCGGATGAATGGAAGAATTCACCCCGAAACTACCGCCCCATTTCGCTAACTAGTATCCATTGTAAACTCATGGAGCGCGTAATATACTTTCAAATAATGCAGCACCTTGATTCCATACATTTTTTCGTTCCATCTCAACATGGATTTCGAAAGGGTCATTCATACGAGACGCAACTTGCTACATTCATTCGTGATCTTCATTCTTAATCTCGACGCTAACATGCAGACTGATGCTATCTTCTTAGACTTCGCCAAAACATTCGATAAAGTTCCTCATAAACGCCTACTATTAAAGCTTTCCCGACTTAACTTACATCCAGACGTTATTTCATGGGTACTCGAATTCCTCACACATCGCTCACTGTCTGTTATCGTTAATAACTGCTCCTCTAACCGTATACCAGTCACTTCAGGCGTATCACAAGGAACTATTCTTGGCCCCCTCTTATTCCTAGTTTACATTAACGATTTACCACTCAATCTATCCTGTAGATTCCGTCTATTCGCCGACGATTGGGTTATTTATGCCACACTTACTAATGCAAATGACCAAGAATTCCTTCAGTAGAACCTTAACCCAATTCAAGCTTGGTGTATTATCTGTTTGATGATCCTTAACCCGACTAAATGCAAGCTCATGTCTTTTCATCGCCGTTGGAACCCCTATTCATCGACATATACAACTTCTGGTCTTCCTGTCCAACTTGTTCCATTATGTACATATCTAGGCATTGCTATCAGCAGGGATCTGCAATGACGCGAGCATGTAACAAATCTAATCTCAACTGCGAATAAAAAACTAGGCCTTCTTAAGCGTCACCTTCACCACGTTCCTCAAGATGTAAAGTCACTTGCCTACAAATCATTAATCCGGTCGAAACTTGAGTGCGCATCCGCAATTTGGAATCCCCCGCAAGCATACCTCAATGAATCTTTGGAAGCCGTACAAAACAGAGCTGCCCGTTTTATTCATCGCTCCTATTCATGCGATATCAGCGTCTCATCTCTCAAACAGCAATCCCAATTACCAAGCCTCTCCGTTCGTCGTCACATTTCTAGCCTGTGCTATTATATCACAAATTTTGCTTTTCCGATCTCAAACAAGAGCCGTACATCTATCTGCACGCCTCCATCACGCACGTCTCATCGCATCGGTCATCCGTTTGAAGGTTCACGCCAACGTGCTCGTACGACTACTTTCTCAAAGTCATTCTTCCTCCTAACAGCAAGTCAATGGAACGACCTTCCCCACGAAATTGCAGCCATCACCTGCCCATCCACCTTCCTAGGCAAAGTCACATCGCACTTGCCATCATGAAAATGGTTTAAGCACTTATGGTAACCCCATCCCTTATGTAATACCCCAAAAAGGGGCTCTTTAAGGAAATAAAAATGAAATGAATGAAATGGAAGGGCAATAAATCACCACGCTTGATACAGTCGAAGATATCGGGCTCAAACTGACAGGAGAGACTCTCCACGACAGATTACACGCATATTGATTTATACATAGGGAGGAACAGGCAATTTTTGTTTTATAAACAATTGATGCGGTGGGATATTAGGCGTTAGTAATTATAGTTTTAAAGGCTTGCTTGATCATTGTTTACAACATAGTTTAACATGATTTTGGTTTGATTTCTAGATTTTGATTACTTCACAAAAGAACACCTTAATCCTTTCTCTATACGTTGAAATTCCGCAATATGATAGTTGTTAGACGGCGTCACATTCGCAACCTCGTTGCTGCTGTCTCTCCATCCTGTCGCCGTCCTGTTTATTGTGCTAAGCACGTTCTTTTTCTTTTTTACAGTGCCTACAGAAACTTTCTATATGACGGGACCCGTAATTCTAGATGTTTTCCATTGGAATTACGCGGGCAGCGTACGGAACGTCTAGAGTGGATAGCGTAGTTCAAGTCACAAATCAGCGACTAAAAAATAGCAGCGTATACCCCGTGTGCCGTCGCGGCACCTGTATTGCACGAGGTATTCTGTTCGCCACATTCGCTAACACTGCAGCCACAGAGCAACATGCGCCATATCTTAAGTCTTTAGGCACAGGCGTTGTCTTCGCTATACAAAATGTGCGATGAAATTAAAAAACAAAAAAACATTTTCCTGAGTCAAACGGTATCGCAAGATCTACCAAGTTTGCACAGCGTTGCGAAGCTAGGCATAAGGATGTTTTCCCTTCTTGAAAAATCAGCAGGCTTATTGAAAAAACGACTTCTCCTTGCTGATGTTGAATTTTAGCAGCGTTTTTGAAGGGCTACTGCTGCTGCTGCTGCTGCTGCTGCTGAAAACGTGTATTTCTCCTTACTGCTATTCTTATAAATCGCTCCTGAGTTTCAAGCGGGGTCTCCGCTAACCAGACTTTCGTCATCTGAGCGTCTGCTGCTGGCGATCTGATGAACTCTGGCGCTGCATTGACCATTACATACAAAAGAGAGATCCTATAAGAAGACGTCCACATCACTGAGAGTATTGCCAAACCATATCCCGTTGGAGCACTCGAGGAGACGACGCTTCGTTGCGTGATTTCGTTCTCGCAACGGTATGGATGGATGGATGCAATATAGGAGAGTCCCCTTTGAAACGGTGTGGTACAGTTGCATCAAGCTCGTTTTGCTTTTCCATATATCTTAATTATTGTTTAAAATTGTTTAAGGGTCCTCTGAGCAGCGTCACCTAGCGACAAATAGTGGAAAGGTTGTCAAAGCGAATCAGAGCGCATATAAAGGTCGCTGTTCCCGCCATGTCAAAGCCAGGAAATAAAGAAAAAAGAATCTGTGGCGCAATCGATGAAACCGTTTTGAATTGTTCTGGGATATTTTGCAACCAATATTGCAAAGAAGACTTCATTTGACACCGCATTATCTACGATATATCACTGCATTGCCATTTACTGATAAGCCTTCAGAAACGTTCTTTCGAATTGGATTAGAGAGCCGCTTGAAAACACGCATGATGTACAGAAATTGTGAATCTGTTGTTTCTACAAAAGGCCACTTTCTGTAGGATGATTATTCATTTAAGGGAATTGTATGCGTAGGCTGACCTTGAACCGCAGTGGCACTCACTCTTATGGCGAATTCCAGTGGGAGAGCAGGTGCACTAGAGAGCACTTTCGAAGTGCTCTCAAACAAGTGGGCGCCCTCCAGTGGCAGACCAGGAGTAGAATCACGGGCTTCCAATGGTAGAGGAGGAGGGCTTTTTCCTCTGCTGAGAGCACCCGAGTGCACTCTCGGCTGCTCTCTCGTCAAAAGCGAGTGTAGAGGAAGTCACATGGCATAAAACGTCATATCCGCACCACCTCTTTTTTTTTTTATCTGAAGTCGGTGACGCTTAAAATGGTGGCTGCAAAGCGTCGGCGCTCCGCGAGCAACCGGGAATCAAGCGAATTTGCGTCAAGAACGGAAAGCATTGCTCAGGTGCTGTATGAATGTTTGGGAGTAGCTGCTGGCATCAAAAGGCCAAAGGAGGCAAATCGCCGCACCTCGGGTCGCAACTGCCGCCACTGCGGGCAGGCCGAGAATTCTGGGGAGAGAAGTGCGGTCACGTGGTTGTGGCGCGCTGCGCTCGGAACGCAGAAAGCGTTCCCGTGGGAGGACAGTTACACCCTTGCTCGGCGTGCTCTAGTACTGCTCTGCAATGCTCGGCGCCTCTGCACTCGTCCCCCAACCGAATGCGCCATTAGTGATGTGCACTACATTGCCTCTTGTTTACAGTTTTATTGACTTGGTGCATCCTATAGCGCATCATGTTATTTTGATGTTTCTTTTCTAAGTAATTATTACATCGTACATGTACATAGGACATTGCTTATAAGTAATAAATACAATTTTTGAAGAAGGTTTCTGCGCCGCAATGGATTAACACTACTCATCTCAGCACTGATGCCACTGTAACGACTGTTCAAATCCTGTAATTCAATTTTTTCTAAATATTTTTATTCTAAATTCAAAACTTTAAAATACGTTATCAACAACTGTCCCCGAGTCTGTTGCCGTTTAAACACCTCTCAGCAACAATCGCCGTTTAACTCGCTGAGAGCGTCGTCTGCTCGAGTACTCCTACGGGATATGATTTGTCAATACGCGTGATGCGCACACTAACAACTGGCTGTTTATTTTTTTTGTATGAAGATGAAGGAAAGATTCCATGTTATTAAAAGGATGGGAACAATAAGAAGAGGAAGAAAACATGGAGAAGAATTCGGAGAAAACGTATTGAGGGAACAATAAATAGGAAAGCAATAATTAAACAAAGGAAACATGCCCCTTCTTCGTCTCCTATTATCAAGATAAAGCATTAGCACTTCCTTCCTGTTGAGCCCTACTGAAGGCACACTCATGCCCTCTCCCTTCTGACCCGAAACAATGCAGTGCCAGAAGTAATCAGAGTCGTGGTTAGAGGTGACACTGATATTCAAAGTGTTTTGAAGGTCGTTTCCTACTCTGTGCATAATTCAAAACCTGTATTTCTTGTTGTGTTAGTGCCTTTCTTTTTTCATCCTTCCCTTTATTGCTGCCATAATGCACTGGTGTTCCTTTCTTTTCAATGATTTCATCAATAAGACAATCCAATCAAATATAAGGGTATATATTGGTTTGTTTGAAAATGAAGATATTAACCTACGTATGTCTTTGTCTAACTTTAGCTTATGTTGAATTGAATTTTTTTTTACTTTATCCCGCAATATTCACTAGAGAAAAGCCCACCTCGCAGATTCAGATCTTACATTTCAGTTACTTAAAACGTGATTAAAGATTACCCCTTCGAACAAAAATTTTCTATGTAAGGGACACACGGCGACGAGCTCAATAATGAAGCGTGAGGCATTAATTCTAACTGCAGTGCCAATTACATAAAATATAATGCGAATTTATGAGTAAATCTTCAGCTGGGAAACATGAGGTGGTGCAAAGCGTTTGCCAAAGGCGCTACTGCCACCAGGAGAAGGGAGAACTGTGACCAGCAGCTCGAGCGGATTGTCACCAATTCGACACTGCATAACTGTAAACATATTGCATAACAAACGAAGAGAACAATTGGGAAACAGTAGATTCAGCTTTCAAATATGCTGGGTTGAGCTGAAAAGGATTCATTGTTGGGGACATACTTGAAAGAATGCAGAATGAAAATTTACAGGCAAAACAGGAAGAACATATAAACCTTTGTTAATAGTGGTAGCACAGCACAAGAATTAATGCGCTGAAAGAGGATTAGAAACACCGTAAATGTATTCTGTAATTATGGCAATTCATGAAATATGTAAAATTATGCTTATTACGTAAGTGTTTACTGTGGCAACAAACTGCAGTTTTTCGCGAATAACCAGAATATATTCTCCAGAATAAATACACAAACTCAATGCAAAAAAAAAAAAACCGGTACGTAAAGCAAATCTCTTTCATGGCTCAAGAGCACAATGCGGAAGTAATCGAGCAAAACTGAACCAGCGAAACCTGAAACCGGAGATGTAAGTTATACTGATGCATATTGAACCATTCGGCCTCGTCAGCAAAGAGTACGACCGAGAGAAAAAAAATGCGCTTCAAATTGAGTCATTGTAAGTCTTGATCCTAGAAAAAGTAGAAACCTTTGGAGGGTTGTATTAATCCATAGCTGCCCTTATGGATTTCTATCTTTGCTTTGATGACCGTGTACGGCTCAGATGAATAAGCGATTTTTGATGAGTGAAATAAAATTGATTACGCGAGCTCAAAAATATCATTGTGCTAGTATTTAGTCTCTGTATATAGCCTGTGTTTAAGCTGTGTATGTAGCCTGTGTACGCGTAAGGAACATTAAAGTAAAACTAAAAGCTTCCCTGAACTCATATTTCACGGCGCATTTAGAAATTGTTTTTTTGGTGGGACAAATTCCTGCAAGCTGGACAGGGCTGGAAATTCCGCCTCCAGTGATGGAACACGAAGAACAAGCAATTTAATTTAATTTAACTGCAGCCGATGAGGTACAGTGACGTTGCTGCAGCTTATCGTTGGGTACATGTGGTGCCGCCGTTGCCAGAGAAATAAGCACTCCGGGGACGCAGACAGTGGCAGGAAAAATCGCTGCCCTCCGATCCGGGTTTATAATTGGATGCGCTCTCAAGAAACATCACTTCCGGTGGGTGGTTGCCCCGGCCCTCTGTTATTTTGTTCTCAATCTCTGCGTTCTATCTACCGCAATCGCACATCGTATCGACTCTCATTTTTTATCTGTGCTCTACCCAGAGGGACCACCGAAGCTTCCCAGACAACAGCAACAATCGATGGCTCGCTCAACACCGCAATCGTTAACAGCGCTCCTGGTACCCTCTCTGCTCAAGATAGCGCATAACAAAGCATTGGGTCCTGAAGCACAGGCAGGGTCAGCTGTGTGCGCACCGCCCATGCGCAGAAACATTGGAAACCACAACAGCGCCCATCGTTTCAGGTGTGCTAGCTTCGTAAAGGCACGTCATGCCGTCGCCGTAAAAGGTTAATGGAGAGCATCTCTGCTGCCTTTCGTCTCACAACCTTGCGCTCTCTATATATGCGCTCGGCCTTTCTTTCCTTTCTTTTATCTCGACCACCTTTTTCTCTCCCGGTGAACTTACATTTCTTCATGTAACTCTTCCTATATATCATCACCATCGTTTCTTATTTCAAAAATGCCTCAGATGGCTGCCCTGCATTTCCAGTCATTCAGAAAGCAAAGCAGGGACGTAATTCACTCGCTAAGAATAGCTTCCACATGAACGATCTTTCCCCAGCACTACTGGCTAGTCCGGTACGCGAGCAATATACACATCCCGCGTTGTTCGCAAACGCGTGTGCGAACAAGAGCCTGTCATCCATCCAGTCTCATGCTTTGACCTGCTTGTATAACCCTTTGACCTGCTTGTATAACCTGCTTGTATGCTTTGACCTGCTTGTATAACCAGCGCGAGTGCCCTTAGGGCACTCGCGCTGTTTCGGAGGCGGTAGAGTGCATCCGTCACAGCTTCAGCGGCCGTTTTAGTCTTTGGAAGCGTTAAGGCTAGCCATCTTCTTTCTATTTTTTCCCGACGCATTTTCTCGAAAGTGAGGAACCCTAATTAAAACATTTTCAAAGAACTTGTTGTCTCAAGCAGAAAACAACTCTAAGCTGCCCTAGATAGCAAAGCAATTCCGTACTGCAAACCTGTTTTAAATTTAAGCTATATGACTTCCGTGGTTCGCGCTTCACGCTATTAAGCACTGCGAGACCACAACAGGTATAACTAAATGTACTGTGAGACCAGCACGGATCTTCATTCTGAAGCTTATCAAAGTATGGCAGCAAGATGTACCTTAATAACAGGCTCGTGACTGCACAAATGGTACTACTCCGTAATATGCAGATGCTTCAGAAAACGAAAATATTATACAGCGCAGTTACGTCCCAGTCTGAGCCATCAACTACAAAGGCCATCTTGCTCTTTTCATTAGAGACGCTGCTTCTGTTTGTAGTTTGGCAAAAACAAAAGGAAGGATAGAGAAGACATCTACTAGGAAAGCGAAGAGCAGCGCCTAATTTTTAGTCAAAGCACATCCGCTTGCATTTCGAAGACTTGCGTCCTGCCGCCGCCGCGAGCTCTGAACTACCAACCTCATCTCCTCCGACCGCTTAACTTTTCCGGGACGACGGCATCTCTTGGGAAATTATAGCTCGATCTTCTGTGCCCGGGAAGTACCACCTACGATCCCTAATAGGAGTCCAATTTTGCCTCATACGTTCGGATTTTGGGCACCGCGACAAGGCCATTAGTGAAGCAGAAGCGCCTGTTATTAACGCTCGCTTAGGACTCAGGAGAGGCCGCTTAATCTGTGTTACTTCTCATTATGCTAAAACGTTCTAGCGCGCTTTGTGAAAGCATCTTCTTCGGGTATATTTTCCTGTGTTCTTCCTTTTTTTGTCAGTACTACATGTCCGCCTGCTATACTGGAACGCCTTTCTTAGATGGAGAACTAGTGTGTAGCGTTTGTAATTTATGCACCTAAATCGAATATGTACACATATATATATATATATATATATATATATATATATATATATATATATATATATATATATATATATATATATATATACCGGGTGTCCCAGCTAACTTGAACCAAGGGTTACAAAATAATATATTTGAGGTAGGTCACTGAAACCAATTGCATACAACTACCAGCCTGTTTGCGCACTACAGGCAATTTTTTGTTTGGCAATTTGTTAATTACCTAATTATGTTAATTTCTCTAATTTATTAAATATCGACTTTAGACCAAACATGTGAATTGGAAAGTTGTAGAGCACCTTCAGAAACCCCCATTTCATTCATTGCGATAAAGAAAGTCTCACGTGTATCTTTTTTTCCGGGCTCAGAAGAAAGCCCGCGAAATACAAATAATACCACGTGACTAGCGCATTTGTGCGTCGCGATTGTGGTGCTCTCAGTCGTGGTTTGAGCGAACGAAATAAGCTGCGGCCGTGGCCCGATGGTCCCGTTGCAGTGGCAGGCAGAAATGTTGGCGATGGTTGGAGCGAGCTCGAGCTCGCCCGTCGCCACCGCGATTTTGGCCAGGCCTGCGCACCGCAGCAGCCTACATCACGACAGGCGGATGGCGATAAACAACCGGCAAATGAAGGTGCAGCGCTAATTTTAGTCGAGTCACATGATGTCATCTCGCCCCTTTACCCAATCCTTTATGAGCAGATTCAGTGGCTGATACCTTATCGCTCATCCGTTTGTCGTGACGTATCAGAGAGAAGGTGATGGAAAGGCCTTGTTAGAATGTCGATGGTGTCGGCTCGCCGCTCTCGCTGCTACTTGCACCGTCACGTGGGCCGGCTGTCTGACGCGGGCGAAGAAGCCATCCAGGCATATCGGCCTGCCGCTTTAACCGGGTCGAGGAGACACGGCCGCAGCTAATTTCGTTCGCTCAAACCACGACTGAGAGCACCACAATCGCGGCGCACACATGCGCTAGTCACGTGGTATTATTTGTATTTCGCGGGCTTTCTTTTGAACCCAGAAAAAAAGATACACGTGAGACTTTCTTTATCGCAATGAATGAAATGGGGGTTTCTGAAGGTGCTCTACAACTTTCCAATTCACATTTCTGGTCTGAAATGAATATTTCATAAATTAGAAAAATTAACATAATTAGCTAATTAATTAATTGCAAAACAAAAAGTTTCCTGTAGTGCGCAAGGCGACTGCCAGTTGTATGCAACTGGTTTTATTGGCCTACCTAAAATATATTATTTTGTAACCCTTGGTTCAAGTTAGCTGGGACACCCGGTATATATATATTGCCGCGAAACCTTCAAAACAGTATTTGTTGTTTTTCAACAGCCGCCGGCATACAGGCTTATCACTGATTCTGGACCGCGTATCAGTTCCGTAATCTTTGTTTTTTAATGCTCGATGTCGCGAGTCACACCTTTATCAGTTTTGTTGTAGCGCAAGATGCAACGAGATCTGTCTCGAAGGTTCCGGCCACTCGGGTGTCTTTCCACAATGTTCCAGCCCGTGCTGGTAGCTGTTTGCGACGTTATCTAGATTGTTCTGTGCAGCCTTTAAATTGAGCGTTGCCGAGTGTAACGGGCATTCTTTGTTCGACGATCGACGAGCACGTTTGTTTCTATCGCCGCCGCCGAGTTGCTTAGTTCTTTTCCGGGCGCAAGTCAGCCCAAATAAACAGTTTCTTTAGTGCAATCATCGACCCCTTCATTTTTGTCGTCGACCTCGTCACCACTACGTGACATCTGGTGGAGGTGCTGCCTTTGATCCTTCAAGCGAAGACCCAAGCCGTGTTCCTGTCGCCCTGGAAGACCAGCCTACAGGTCACCGAGCCAGCCGCCGACTTCAAGGCCTACAACCCGAACACGGTCTGCTGCTTGACCCCAGTCGATCTCGGAAGGCATCGACGCTGACAATGGTCCAGCCTACACCACCGGTTGTTTTTGTCCAACCCCGTGAGCCCCCCTGCTTCCATGGACGAGCGGATGAAGATGCGGGTGACTGGATGGACCTTTTCGACCGTGTGGCAGAATTCAACGGTTGGAACGACGCTGCGAAACTCAGGCAGGTCTACTTTGTTCTTCAAGGACATGCCCGAGTTTGGTTTGAAAATCACGAGATTTCTTTCAAGGATTGGGAGATATTTAAAGCACAGTTCTTGATGGCCTTTACAAGTTCTGTCAGAAAAGAAAGAGCTCAGGCCCTCCTCCAATCAAGAATTCAACTACCAAACGAGCCCGTCCTGGCCTACGTAGAGGAGATGAAACGCCTCTTTCGCCGCGCCGGCCCTAACATGACCGAAGATGACAGAGTGAAATTCTTAATGCGAGGCGTTAAAGAGTCGCTTTTTGCGGGGCTTGTCCGGAACCCGCCGAAAACTGTTGAAGAATTTGAGAGTGAAGCATCGACCATCGAGAAGACGTTGGATACCCGGATGCGCCACTACGAGCGACCACTTCAACCAAACTACTCATGCCACTACCCCAGCACATCTGCAAGCGGAGAGAGCCTTCGGGTACACATCCGGGAGATCGTGCGAGAGGAGCTCCGCCGAATGCTGCCATCATCGCAACAACCCCAGGTAGCGACGCTCGCGGACGTCGTCCGTGAAGAAGTTCAGCAGGCGCTGGGCGTTCCTCAAGCGACGGCTGCTACTGTTCCAGCTCAAGAGGCAACAGCAATGAACTACGCTGGTGCATTACGTCGCCCTCCGCCCCGACGTGATGACTTTCCCAGCCCTCGCCGCTACCGTCCTGTTCCTGAAAACCGCCCCTTGGCCCCCGCCCGCCAAGCCTACTGTTACGACCGTGCATCATCCGCACTTGCGCGCTCTATTGTTCGCCTGTGGGCATAGGATAAGTGCTGTGGATATGTGCTGTTGGTACAAGGGCGCTAAGCGAGCCTGTTTCCAGGAATCCTTTTGTGTAAGCCTGTTTTGCTTTGTGGACACCCTGCAAATGCAAATTGACCCTGTCAAGAAACGTCTAGAAAAACACAAAGAAATGTCCCCCTGCGGGAAATAGCAGGAAGTGCTTTGGTTCAATTGTTCACCCTTCCCGTCGAGAGGCCCTATCGTCCAGTGAGGAATGCCTACTGTACAAAGGAGACCACAGAGTGACACGTCCGCTGACGTGCAGGACAAGAAAGGAGCATGACGCATACGGCCATTAGAGGATTTCCTGGGAATGCAGGAAAGATTTGCAATTGTTGGAAAGGGACAATGCTGGGAGCCGTATGCGGCGCGCACGTGCACTTGGGTTTCTGAGAAGTAAACCCACTTGCCGGAACCAGCCTACCGATTCTTGGCTGAAGAATAGAAATGTACCTCCTCGCCGTTCCCAAGCTTTTCCCGCCAACTAGTGATCACGCCCAACGAATCAATGCCGGACCAGTCAGAGCTTCAGACCATCAGTGCAGTGATGTGTTCGATTGGATGCCGATATCTGAGGGGCGTGCCCTGGATTTGGTTGGTCAGCATCTTCAGAGAGGGGCTGGACATAGGGAGTTTTTAAGGACGCTGCAGAGCACGAAATGTCGCTCTGAGCCCTGGGTAAACGGCTCATCCAGTCGCTTCTCGCTATGAACTCTTAACGCTTGCCATTTTGCTGATGTACCCTTCTTTTTCTTGTAAATATCTTGTAAATACGTTTTCTCAAAGTGCCATTAAACCTGCTTGTACATATTTCACCAACTTCAAAGATTCAGTCCCTCATCAACCCCGAGTCTCTGCACGCTACCAAGTGAAGGCCGGGTCGACTTAGTCCCAGCGTCACGACAACTGGTGACCAGCGTTGGGATCTGAATCTACAAGCCACAACATCTGGTGATTGGAGGTGGATCTGAAGCTACAAGCCACAACATCGTGTGATCGGAGGTGGCATCTCAAGCAACAAGCAGGAGAAACAATCGGCCAACAAGAGAGCAGCTCGGAACATCGATCGCATGTGTGGGTGAGTGCTTGGCTTTTTTTCTGATGTGGACCAGGTTCTAGAACAGGGTTAGATTTTAGAACTGGTAAAAAGTGTTGAAACGCCTATAGGTTTGGTAGTTTGCACTGTTGTTTTGGAAGTAGCCGACACTCGGAGCGATCATGGACCTACAAAAGCTGCAGAAACCGGAACTGTTGCTATTATGTGAGGAATTGGGAATTGATACAAGTGGTTTGGCACGAAAACCCTTGATTATAAAGGCAATCACTGATCTGGGAACCGATGATGAGGAGCTCAGTGAAGCATGGAACCTCATCGGTCAAAAAAAGGAGCAGCTCAGACAGCAGAAAGAGCGGGAAAAAGAGGAAAAGAAGCTAGAAATTGAGCTCCGGAAATTAGAACTAGAGTTGAGCAAGAGGTCGGGCGATTGTCCCCAGCTAGCGGTACCTCGTCTCAACAAGGAGGCAGATTTCAAGATGTCAAAGTACATGCAGCCATATATGATATCAGGGGATATCGGTCTGTATCTGGCTAACTTTGAGCGAACCTGCGAAAAACTGTCCTTCCAGCGAGACACTTGGTCTCAGAGATTATTGACGGTTCTGCCCTGCGAGGCAGCGGAGGTTGTCGCGCGGCTAAGCAAGGAGGACGCGGACAACTACGAGAAGGTCAAAGCTTGCCTTCTGAGAAAGTATAGGCTTAGCGCCGAGGCGTTCAGACAACGTTTTCGGAAAGCTAGTAAGACCAGGGACGAGAGTTACCCTGAATTCCTGTACAATTTAAGAGTCAATTTGGGCGAGTGGCTAAAGAGCACTGATTCCTACAGTGATAGGGACGCTGTAGTCGAGCGAATTCTTTTGGAGCAGTTTTATAACTGCCTCCCAGAAAAAGAAAGAAATTGGTTACTGGACCGAGGCGACATTAAGTCGGCAACTGAAGCTGCCGAACTCATTGAGGAGTACACTTCGCGCCGACAATTCAGCAACCCAGCAGTGGATAGGCCCCGCAATCCCAAGTTGAGTGTGAATAACCGTCAGAAAAGGCACTTTGCTAGATTTGCAAACGAAGAAATGAAGGCTTCTTCAGGCAAACGCCCTAGAAAGGACGGCAGTGAGAAAAGTGAGGAAGTGACCAACGCGCAGAACACAAAGAATAAGCTTGGGGCTAGGAAGCCGCTCACATGCTTTAGGTGTAATGAGCAGGGTCACATTGCCGTCAACTGCCGGAAAGAAAAGATTGCTTTCTCGTATGTCAGTGACTGCGATGAAAATATGCAGCTTTTGGAACCTTACATGCATGACCTAGTAGTCAACGGGAAGCCTTGCAAGGTACTGCGCGATTCGGCCGCAACGATGGATGTTGTGCATCCGGCGTATGTGTCGCCTTCCGACTATACAGGACAGTGTGCATGGATCCGCCAGGTAGTGGAGGAACAGAGTGTGTGCTTGCCAATCGCGAACGTGGTCATCGAGGGCCCTTTCGGCGAGTTAACAACCGAGGCTGCCGTTTCAGGAAAGCTTCCTAAGTGCTATCCGTATTTGTTCTCCAACAAATCGGACATGCTACTGCGAAAGAGGGGCATCCTTTTCGGAGACAGAGTTGTGCAAGCCTTAACACGTTCAAAGACGCGAGAACTAGCTACACTGCTTATTCCAGAAAAATCCACAGCGGAGGAAACGGCAGTTAGAACAGTGGTAGATGCGGAAGATAGCAGATCAGAAAACTTTGAGAGCGAGGCATCTCAAATAAGTCAACTTGAAAGTGAGCTTGATGAGACGCGGAATGAGGACGTTCTTGAGAATAACCTCTTGCCGCCAGTGTCTAGTAATCTCACGAGACTTTTAAGTGGAATCCGAGAGGACTTAGCTATGGAGCAAGCCGTGGTAAATCTAACGTTAAACCTTCCCGAGGAGATGGGGGACAACTTGATTTGCCTCAGCGGAAAAGGAAGCAACGCTCAGGAGCTTCTCAAAAAGACGGAGCAGAGAGGAGAACTAGAGAAATCCCAGCTGTCCGATCTGGGCGAGATAATAACAGAGTTTGAGGCCTGCTTCGTGGACAAGCCAGGCAGGACTGATTTGACTGAAAACGATATTGAGCTGACTTCAGACGTGCCAGTGCGATCAAGGTGCTACCGATTCTCTCCAAGGCAAAGAGAAATTCTGGATAGGGAAGTAACTCGCATGCTGGAATTGGGAGTAATAAAACCCTCGGAAAGCGATTATGCTTCGCCTATGATCTTAGTAGAAGCTCCAGGTAAAGACCCTAGGCCTCTGGTAGACTACCGAAAGCTAAATTCTCTCACCAGGGATCAAGTGTATCCTATTCCGAATATTGAGGAGAGAGTAGAACAGGTCAGTAGAGCGGCATGTGTGACTACGCTGGACCTTACTCGAGGATACTGGCAAGTACCGCTCACTGAACGCGCCAGCAGATACGCGGCTTTCGTCACTCCGACGGGCAGCTACCAGCCAACAATGATGAGTTTCGGGCTCAAAAATGCTCCATTTTGTTTTTCCTGACTCATGGATAGGGTTTTAAAGGGGTGTGAAACATTCGCGGTGCCTTATTTAGATGACATTGCGGTTTTTTTCGACTTATGGGCGGACCATATGGTACATCTAAGAGCTGTACTGAGCCTTTTGCGTCAAGCTGGACTAACCGTAAAGGCCGAGAAATGTTGCCTGGCAAGGGCGACCGTGGACTACTTGGGTCACAATGTAGGTCAAGGTTTCAGGAAACCCAGCGAGATTAAGATTTCTGCGGTAGCAGACTACCCGCGGCCGAGCACGAAGACGGAAATTCGAGCATTCCTGGGTCTGACTGGGTACTACAATCACTACATCCCTAACTATTCAGCTTTGGCTAGCCATCTGACCGACGCTCTCCGCAAGACAGAACCGACAAATGTAGTCTGGGACGAAAAAAAGGAAGCCTCCTTCGTAAACCTGAAGGCTGTGCTGATTAGCCGTCCGGTATTGCGAGCTCCAGACTATGGCCGAGAATTCACGGTCCAGTGTGATGCCAGTGATCGAGGGCTAGGTGCTGTTCCCTGCCAGAGAGATGACGACGGTAATGAGCACCCCGTGCTCTACCTGAGCAGAAAACTGAGTTCTAGAGAGAGGGCTTATTACGCGTCAGAGAAAGAGTGCGCTTGCATTGTATGGGCCATTCAAAAATTGCAGTGCTATCTTGGAGGGGCCAAATTCACCATAGAGACGGACCATTGTCCCCTGGCTTGGCTGCAAACTGCGACATCGAAGAACAGTCGCCTTCTTAGGTGGAGCTTCATTTTACAGCAGTACAATTTTGAAATAACATACAAAAAGGGGAAGTTAAATGGGAATGCGGACGCGCTTAGCCGCTCTTTCTAAGCGGTCCGAGATGTTCCTCACCAAGTATACAAATTGATAATCAGGTTTTTTTTTTTTTCGTGCGCTTGTATATGTGTGACTATGTAAAGTAGCACGTTTGGTTTTCTAGGAATACGTGGGTCCTGAACGTCTTGAGAGTGGGCTTTTCTCGAACAACAATGGCAGTTTTCTTTTAACCTGGTCTCTTCAGACGGGAGCCGAGTGCTTGCTTCGACATGTGTTTGAGTTTCAGAGACAGCTCAAGCAAATTGGCCTACGACAATCAAGACAACGCGACAAGCACAAGCAACAGTGAGCTTCAAGCGTTCACGTGCAGGCCATTAAGTCGTCTCTTCATGCAGCAGCTGCGACTGCTGCCCTCCGTGACTCTTCTGGCGGGGGAGGAGGCTGTTACGACCGTGCATCATCCGCACTTGCGCGCTCTATTGTTCGCCTGTGGGCATAGGATAAGTGCTGTGGATATGTGCTGTTGGTACAAGGGCGCTAAGCGAGCCTGTTTCCAGGAATCCTTTTGTGTAAGCCTGTTTTGCTTTGTGGACACCCTGCAAATGCCAAATTGACCCTGTCAAGAGAACGTCTAGAAAAACACAAAGAAATGTCCCCCTGCGGGAAATAGCAGGAAGTGCTTTGGTTCAATTGTTCACCCTTCCCGTCGAGAGGCCCTATCGTCCAGGGAGGAATGCCTACTGTACAAAGGAGGCGACAGAGTGACACGTCCGCTGACGTGCAGGACAAGAAAGGAGCATGACGCATACGGCCATTAGAGGATTTCCTGGGAATGCAGGAAAGATTTGCAATTGTTGGAAAGGGACAATGCTGGGAGCCGTATGCGGCGCGCACGTGCACTTGGGTTTCTGAGAAGTAAACCCACTTGCCGGAACCAGCCTACCGATTCTTGGCTGAAGAATAGAAATGTACCTCCTCGCCGTTCCCAAGCTTTTCCCGCCAACTAGTGATCACGCCCAACGAATCAATGCCGGACCAGTCAGAGCTTCAGACCATCAGTGCAGTGATGTGTTCGATTGGATGCCGATATCTGAGGGGCGTGCCCTGGATTTGGTTGGTCAGCATCTTCAGAGAGGGGCTGGACATAGGGGGTTTTTAAAGACGCTGCAGAGCACGAAATGTCGCTCTGAGCCCTGGGTAAACGGCTCATCCAGTCGCTTCTCGCCATGAACTCTTAACGCTTGCCATTTTGCTGATGTACCCTTCTTTTTCTTGTAAATATCTTGTAAATACGTTTTCTCAAAGTGCCATTAAACCTGCTTGTACATATTTCACCAACTTCAAAGATTCAGTCCCTCATCAACCCCGAGTCTCTGCACGCTACCAAGTGAAGGCCGGGTCGACTTAGTCCCAGCGTCACGACACTACCAACGACCCCCAAACCCCAGGAAGTGCGACGCATGGAGGACAGCGAACAACCGGCCATTATGCTTTCACTGCGGTGAGGCCGGCCCCATTCTGCGGCACTGCCCGTACCAACGAATCGGTCTCCGCGGATTTGCAGTCGACGCTCCACGACCACGCCCAGGTGAACGACCGCAAGAAATCGACAACTATCAGCGTAGCGGTGAGATTGCGCCACCAAGCCGTCGATTCAGGTCTCCATCGCCGTACAGGGCCCGCTTTGCGTCGCCAGGACGTAACTATGATGGTAGTGTGCGCGGAAGGTCCCCAAGCCCCCGTAGGGGAAACTAACGGCAGCAACCTTTGGAGGTGAGGTTGCCCAACGGCGAAAAGACGAAGATCCTCCGCCGCCGACGACCACTAACGACGACGCAACCATTTCATCGCCGCTCCACACGACGACATCGACGACAACACGACCAGAGTGCAAGCCTACAATGCGAGGACGCGAATAAGTGACCTTGAAGTTGATCTCGACGGTCGCAGAGTCACTGCCCTTGTAGACACCGAAGCTGACTATTCAGTCATCAGTGGACCGTTAGCCTCCCATCTCAGGAAAGTTACAACCGCTTGGGATGGCCCGCTGATTCGCACCGCAGGTGGCAACCTGATTACTCCATCGGGACGGTGTACTGCAAGAATAACTGTAAATGGGCGTACTTACCCCACCAATTTTGTGGTCTTGCAGCAGTGCTCCCGCGACGTGATTTTAGGCATGGACTTCCTAAATGAAAATAGGGGTATCGTCGACCTCCGATCCAAGCTCATCAAGCTCTCTGCAGACAAAGCCATACCTGCTACGACGACTTCGACGCAACACGTCGCTCTAAACGTCCTGGACGGAGAATCGACCGTGCCGCCCCGATCAAGCGTGGCCGTCAGTGTAGGTAGCACAGACATCGAAACCGCTGAAGGCATCGTCGAAGGAAATATCCAATTGCTCTTGGAACGAGGTATCGGCATCGCAAGAGGCATCGCGAAATTCCGGAGAGGACAAGCTCAGGTGCTGGTAACAAACTTCACTGAAGAATACCGGCATCTCAACAAGGGCACGATCATCGCTTTTCTCGACGAATTAGCGGACCTCAAAGACGTATTCGCCCTCCACGACCAACCACTGGAAGACGCACCGGACCAATTCCGTCAGCCCACATTTGACATCAACCCAGTATTGACCCACAGCAGGAAAAACCAGATTCGCAGTCTTCTTCGAAACTACAGGGAGTGCTTCTCGTCATCATCAAAGGTACGACAAACACCACTGGCCAAGCACCGCATTATAACGGACGAACACGACCGACCTCTGCGCCAAAGCCCTTATCGTGTATCGCCGCGAGAACGGCAGGCCATTCACAATCAAGTTGAGGAAATGCTGCGTGATGACGTAATCCAGCCATCGAACAGCCCCTGGGCGGCACCAGTCGTTTTGGTCTCGAAGAAAGACAGCACACTTCGCTTCTGCGTTGATTACCGCCGCTTGAATAGCATAACGAAGAAGGATGTCTACCCGCTTCCCCGCATCGACGACACTCTCGACCGGCTCTGCAATGCAAGGTACTTTTCATCGATGGACCTGAAGAGCGGATATTGGCAAATTGAGGTCGACGAAAGAGATCGCGAGAAGACCGCATTCATCACACCGGACGGCCTTTATGAGTTCAAGGTGATGCCATTTGGCCTCTGCTCCGCACCAGCCACGTTTCAACGAGTAATGGACACAGTCTTGGCAGGCTTGAAGTGGCAAATTTGTTTGGTATATTTGGACGACGTTGTTGTCTTCTCGTCAACCTTTGAAGACCACCTCAAACGACTACAGACAGTGTTGGAAGCCATCAAGTCATCGGGACTAACGCTAAAAGCAGAGAAGTGTCACTTCGCCTACGAAGAACTCCGGTTCCTAGGTCACATAGTTAGCAAGGACGGTATTCGCCCAGACCCGGAGAAAACAACTGCAATCGCACAATTCCCACCGCCTGCCGACAAGAAAGCTATGCGCCGATTTCTTGGGCTGTGCGCTTATTATCGACGATTTGTCAGAAACCTTTCGAGGATCGCCGAACCGTCGACGCAGCTTACAAAGGCTGACGTACCTTTTAAATGAGAAGCGCCGCAAGGAGAAGCCTTCAACGAACTCAAGCGCCGCCTGCAATGCCCTCCTGTACTTAGCCACTTTGATGAAAACGCCGAGACCGAAATTCACACCGACGGGAGCAGTGTGGGCCTAGGAGCCGTTCTCGTCCAGAAGAGTGCCGGACAGGAGAAAGTAATCGCCTACGCTAGCAGGTCTCTCACAAAAGCCGAAGTCAATTACTCGACGACCGAGAAGGAGTGCCTTGCGATCATCTGGGCCACTTCTAAGTTTCGTCCATACCTATACGGCCGACCATTCAAGGTGGTAAGTGACCATCACGCACTCTGCTGGCTGGCTAATTTGAAAGATCCTTCCGGCCGCCTTGCCAGATGGAGCCTACGACTTCAAGAATTTGACATGACTGTAGTCTATAAGTCGGGCCGGAAGCATTCCGACGCAGACTGCTTATCTCGAGCTCCCGTCGATGTTCCCCTACAGGACGATGACGACGACGCCTTTTTGGGACCGGTAAGCGCCAGCAGTTTCAAAGAACAACAGCGATCAGCCCCTGAGCTGAAAGCGCTAGTCGATTACTTGGTAGGAAAGACCGCTTCCCCTCCTGGTGTGTTCAGGCGACATTTATCATCCTTCACGTTAAGCAATGGCCTCCTCGTGAAGAAGAACTTCGCACCCAACAAGACCGCGCAGCTTCTCGTAGTGCCTAAAACCCTTCGGCAAGAAATTCTGCAGGCGTGGCACGATGAGCCCACAGCAGGCCACCTCGGATTTGCGCGCACGTTGCGTCGAATCCAGGAGAAGTATTACTGGCCGCGACTGTCTGCCGAAGTTGCCCACTACGTGAAGACGTGTCGTGAGTGCCAACGACGCAAGACGCCGCCGATGAGACCAGCAGGACTACTATACCCGATTCCGCCCCCAATCGTGCCCTTTCAACAAATTGGGATGGATCTCCTCGGCCCCTTTCCATCTTCGTCTGTGGGTAACAAGTGGATAATCGTGGCCACTGACTACCTTACCCGTTACGCCGAAGCAAGAGCACTACCAAATGGTACCGCGGCAGAAGTCGCCAAATTTTTGGTCGAACAAATTCTTTTGCGACACGGCGCCCCAGAAGTGCTCATCACGGACAGGGGAACGCCATTTACGGCAGAGTTGACGCAAGCCATCTTGGAATACAGTCACACAAGCCATCGACGAACAACTGCGTACCATCCCCAGACCAATGGCCTTACGGAGCGCCTGAACAAAACGATCGCGGACATGATCGCTATGTACGTCGACGCTGAACACAAGACCTGGGACGCCATCTTGAAGTACGTGATCTTTGCGTATAACGCGGCAGTCCAGGAGACGACCAGAGCGACCCCGTTTAAGCTTGTGTACGGCAGGGAGCCCACGACGACGCTCGACGCAATGCTGCCGCACGTAACCAGCGAAGACAACCTTGACGTCGCCGCCTACCTGCAGCGTGCAGAGGAAGCCCGACGACTCGCACGGCTGCGTATTAAAGACCAACAGCGCACCGACAGCCGACGATACAATTTACGACGACGCCACGCAGAGTACAATCCAGGAGACCAAGTGTGGGTTTGGACACCAATTCGCCGTCGCGGATTAAGTGAAAAGTTGTTGCGTCGATACTTTGGGCCATACAAAATCCTTCGCCGCGTCGGACCACTGGACTATGAAGTCATTCCCGACGGAACGTCAGCATCACAACGGCGACGCGCACGCCCAGAAATTGTACATGTTGTACGACTGAAGCCATATTACGCGCGTTAAATAATCTGTGGTGTTTAAACTTTGCAGTGTTGATGTTTAAGTTTCTTTCTTTTGGAACATCGAGGCGATGTTTTTTTTAAGGGGGGAGTAATGCCGCGAAACCTTCAAAACAGTATTTGTTGTTTTTCAACAGCCGCCGGGATACAGGCTTATCACTGATTCTGGACCGCGTATCAGTTCCGTAATCTTTGTTTGTTAATGCTCGATGTCGCGAGTCACACTTTTATCAGTTTTGTTGTAGCGCAAGATGCAACGAGATCTGTCTCGAAGGTTCCGGCCACTCGGGTGTCTTTCCACAATGTTCCAGCCCGTGCTGGTAGCTGTTTGCGACGTTATCTAGATTGTTCTGTGCAGCCTTTAAATTGAGCGTTGCCGAGTGTAACGGGCATTCTTTGTTCGACGATCGACGAGCACGTTTGTTTCTATCGCCGCCGCCGAGTTGCTTAGTTCTTTTGCGGGCGCAAGTCAGCCCAAATAAACAGTTTCTTTAGTGCAATCATCGACCCCTTCATTTTTGTCGTCGACCTCGTTACCACTACGTGACAATATATATATATATATATATATATATATATATATATATATATATATATATATATATATATATATATATATATATAATTTAAATGCATAAATTACAAACGTTACATGGTCGTGCTCCTTCTAAGAGGGACATACCAGCATAGCAGGCAGACACAAACACACAATCGTATATATATAGGCATCCAGCCTTCATCCCCACGTCACAACAGAGAACATGCAAATAGTGTGGCCTCTGAAGGATACCAAGCAGGAAGCATGGTTTCATTTCGGTGTGGTAGCATATTGTGCGCAGGGTTTATGTGCTCATCCTAGGCTGGGAAGGTGCGACGATTTATTTGCCTTCGTGAATGTGGTCGTCGCTTAAATTTTCTTTCCTGTTAAAGCACAACTTCGCGACCAAAGCAAAAATTTGAGTCGGGTGAGACCTGACCTTAGAGTTACTTCGTCAGCCTATCACGACAACAGCATATCAAGAAAGAAACGAAAAAAATTGCCGACGCTTACGTAACTTCCTAATGCGAAATTTGAGCGCAGCTTTTCGCCACCTTTTCGATAGGTTGAGGCAAACCTTTCGAGCGAAACATCTATGAACAATTTCAGACAACCTTTTTTGATTTTTCACAAGTACTCCTTCAAGAAACACTCCACTAACAGTTCTTGGCTGTCATTAAAGAAACTTTGTGGTCGGAGAAATGAGAGCAACTAAGTTATCGGGAGGTAGCGGAAGGCAGCGCGTGGGCCCATAAGAACGTTGCGCGACGAACAGACAGCAGCGACTGACTGATGCCGTTGACGCCGCTAGCGGGTTAAAATAACGTGACTGAGTTTCGGCTTGGGATATGCACGCACCGTGATCCGCTGATAGCGAGCCGGCGTTTCGACAATCGGAGAGCACCCTCGCCGCCACGCAGGAACAGGGGTAGGGGGTGATATAATCAGCGGCGAACGGGGAAGCTCGCGCAGCAATCAGATAACACGCAGAGGGGAGCTGAAAGGGGGACGGAGCTGGTTACGAAGGAGACGCTGACGCGAAACCCAGGATCGGTCGCCAAAAAGCTGAGCTCTAAAAGAAACTCGCTGAAGTGCAGCGGATTCGAAAGCAGGTATTTCAGGAGAGTACGAACATCTTAGCGACTGCCGTAGCCCATTACAGTGCATGCGCGTTTTTCTACCACTCTCGTTCGCTTTGCATTGAATACTGTTGTTTTCATCATCTTTAATCCGTGCGCAATAGATCCACGTACACTCGTAATGCATGGTTCTCTTAAGCTGCGTAAATGAAAAAATTGGTTCCACAATAGACTTCGCTGACCCTTGAATACTGTATGAACTCGAGCATTAGGAAAACTGAAATTCCAAAATTGCATTTATCCATGTTGAAAATCAATAGAGGGCACCCTCAGAACACACTTTCCCCAACCTGAAAATTTGGGTGGCGCACCTCCGACTTAGGTCGCATTAAATGTGGATAGACGCATTAAAACGCATTAAATGTGGATAGACAGTCGACATTTAGATGATTTCGCAAGGTACCACGCTGGTTGGTCGAGTCGAAATGTCAGTGAAGATTGCCACCGGCTCTTTTTTATACATAATTTACTGCAAAACGGTAGCATATTTCAAGTCTTTCCGCACCTACCATATAACTCTGCTTGCCACGCATGGGCCCTTGAGAGCGCGTGAAGCTGCTGATGCTCAAGCGACTGGCAACGCCAGAAGTGGCCGTCAATTGCCAGCCTTGGTAAACAACCGACTCCTTGAGATCTCTTCGTCTCAAGCCTCGTTTTACAAGCTTAGAATGAACGCTGTGTAAGCTTGTTACGCCAGGCATAGTTGCCAACAGCCATCGTGCAGCTTTAACAAAAGGCTGCGAGCATTGTCAGAAATATACTTTCAATGCGCAGCTTAGAATGGGCGCTGCGTAAGCTTGTTAAGCGAGGCATAGTTGCCAACAGCCATCGGCAGCTTCAACAAAAAGCTGCTAGCATTGCCAGAAAGATAGTTTCAATGCGCAGCTTAAAAGACCATTAAAGAGCAGGATATCCGGCCAATGCGATTCCTAGTGTTTGTGAGGGCCTTCTACAAAAACTGATAGCCAAAAGCCCATGCCAAAACGACAGAGGAATGCAACCTGTGCCCGCGATCCCGTGCTTCCACAAGCTTTTGCACAATATTAAGAAAGTAGCAAACCGCTACAAGGCAACCTGCTTTTCTCGGCGCCTTGCAAAATGTCTAGCATATGCAGCATTCTAGAAACGAAAAAGACAAAGCTGGAAGAATGCACAAAAAAAAACATGTTTTGAAAGCCACAGCTTGTGCAACTAGTGTGGTGTACGAGATCTTGTTGCTATGTGCCAGTTCCTATATCCAACACACTGACCGAAGTGTTAATGACAGAATAAGAGAGCATAGGCGGTGTGTGGACAACACTGCAGGCGCTCATCTTGTCGACCACTGCAAGAAATGTATAAAATGTGGCTGTGATTTTGATTGTGGGCATGAGTGCGATTTCAAAAGTGAACCACTGTACGGAGAATCAGAGATAAGGGTGCGGACAAACTACAAGCATGAAAGGGAGGTAGTTGAAGCTTGGCTCATGTCTAGGGGTAAAGACTGGTGCGTCAGCACTCCATCAATTTTGTTGTTGCCGAAAGAAATTGCCTTTTTGGGTGGTTCAATTAAATCATTAGGTTTCGTCTTAAAGCGGGGGTGTGTCTACGGTTTCCTTGTGATGTTTTTAAACTCCTTTCTACTCCTGACTTTGCCTTTGCGCAGTTATGTCAAATTTTGCCTAAAGTTTTAATAATTTTTCTTTCTGTTGTTTTTATGGTTTTAGTGCTCTGACTGCTTTTGCTACGATGTTCTGACTCTTTCTTTGCTATGGTGGTAACGAATTGCTGGTTGTCTTATTGTTTTGATTTACTATTCGGCATATCTGTCTGTTGATTGCCTCTGAACTTCGTCGGTTGATGACTGCCGTGCTGGCAATGATTATGCTTCTGTTTTGTGTTTCCAGATAGCTGGTCTTGTGTGATTTGGTGTATAAATTACGGCCTATATTTCAATAAAAATTCAGTTGGTAGTCTGCGCTACTCCTGTTTTTCAGTGTGTTCCTAGTGACCTTGTTTCTTGCGCTCCTGCTGTGCATGATGTCCCACCGACTCGCCCACACGAGGTTAATAATCGTTCGTACGGTTTTGTTAAAGCAAAGATAACATCTCTTTTAGGTGGACTTTGACAAAATGTGCTGTCTTAATGTGTGAGATGTGACAGGCACAAATGTAAATATTGCTTATAACGAGCCAATAACGCTGTGGTGCCATGCGGCTATAAGGGGTGAGCGTAACCGTCCTCCCAGTGCTGTTTTTTTTCCTGCCTTGATTACTCTATTGCCTTATCTTTTACTCGTTTTCTTCCCATCATTAGAAGATTTGAGGTGATCTTTTTTTCTCTTTGCTTTCATGGGGAGCGCTCTATAAGCTTGCAGTATATGGTGCAGAGGGAATATATTCAAGGGATTATAACGTTCCTTTTGAGATATTTACTCTACTGATTCCGATGTTCTAAATTTATGGATTAGATATCTAATTCATAGTGAGAAGTTTGGGCTTAAACTGAACATTAAAAAGACAAAGATCATGGCGTCCTGCCCTATCAAGTCCTGGAGCATCAATGGACAAGAAGTGGAAGCTGTGACAGATTTTCTGTTCTTGGGCTCCAAGATTACCTCGGAAGGAGACTGCAGCCATGAAATTAGGAGACGCCTGCTTCTGGGAAAGAGAGCAATGGTTAGCCTTGACCGCCTAGTAAAGAGCAGAGACATTAGTCTGCCAACCAAGATCCGTATAACTCGTGCTATGGTCTTTCCAGTTGTTATGTATGGATGCGAGAGTTGGACTGTGAAAAAGGCTGACCGCCGAAGAATTGACGTGTTTGAATTGTGGTGCTGGCGAAGACTCTTGAGAGTTCCTTGGACTGCCAGAAGATCAAATCAGTCGACATTGTCGACCATAAACCCTGACTGCTCATTGGAGGATCAAATTTTAAAGTTAAAGCTCAGCTACTTTGGTCATCTGATGAGAAGAGAGGAGTCGCTGGAGAAAGATTTGATGTTGGGAAAGGTTGAGGGTCGCCGGAGAAGGGGTAGGCAGCGAACGCGATGGTTAGATGGCATCCTTGAGGCACTGCAGATGAAGTTATGTGATGTTAGGAAGATAGTGAGAGACCGGAAAGCGTGGCGTGACATGGTCCATAGGGTCACGAAGAGTCGGGCACGACTGAACGACTAAACTGACTGATCTAATTCATAAATTGGCTACTTCGTCCTCGCCCGCCAAACCTCCGAACGACCTTCAAGACCCAGGTAGTGCGACGTCGGAAGTACTGCGAACAACAGCCCGGTATGCTTGCACTGTGGTGAGGCCGGCCACATCCTAAGTCAATGCCCATACAGACGCATCGGCCTGCGCGGCTTTGCCATCGACGTCCCACGGCCCCGTCCTGGCGAACGATCACATGAAATTAACACCAACCTGCTTAGGGCAGAGTACACGTCGTCAAGCCGCCCATCCCGCTCTCTGTCGCCGTACTTCTCACGATTAGAATCACCGGGCCGCAGTTACGTCCAAGGAAGGTCTCCTAGGCCCCGAAGGGGAAACTAAAGGCAGAAACCTTTGGATATGAGGTTGGTCAATGGCGGAAAATCGCAGATCCTCCGCCGCCTACGACGAAAGTCGACAAAACCGCTTTTACGACGACGCAGCTTGTAAAGCCTACCTCGACGATAACGCGCCCAGGCTCTAAAGTGACACCGCCGCTACGTACGACGACCACACATTGAGAGTTCAAGTAGAAACTGCCACCCCGCGAAGTAACAACGTTGTACCCTAGCCGTGACCCCGATACATGACGAAGTCGAAACCGGACTCCAAGGCCCACGTGCAATGCGAGGACGCGAAAAAGCGACCGTTTTCCTCCCAGCTCAGGAAAGTAACGACCGCTTTGGATGGCCCGTTGATTCGCACCGCTGGTGGTAACCTCATTACTCAGTTGGTTTGGTTTGTGGGGCTCAACGTCCCAAAGCGACTTAAGCTATGAGAGACGCCTTAGTTGACGACCCCGGAAATTTTGACCTCCTGGGGTTCTTTAACGTGCACTGACATCGCACAGCACACGGACGCCTTGCATTTCGCCTACATCAAAAAGCGGCCGCCAAAGCCGGGGTTCGATCCCACGTCCTTGGGAACAGTAGTGGAGTGCCGTAACCACTGCGCCACCCCGGGATCAATTACTCAGTTGGGGTGATGCACTGCAAGAGTGACCGTACATGGCAGTACTTATCCCACGAACTTCGTGGTTATACTGCAGTGTTCGCGCGACGTAATTTTGGGCATGGAGTTTTTCAAATGAACAAAGGGCGATCATCGACCTCCGATCCAAGCTCATCAGGCTCGCGGCGGAAGAATCCATTTCTGCTATGACGACTTCGACGCTACACGTCGCTTGAAACGTCGTCAACGTAGAATGGACCGCGCGGCCCCATTTTAGCGTCGTAATTCGCGGGTGTAGAGTAGACATCAACACCTCTGAAGGCGTCATCGAAGGAAACACCCTGTTGCTCTTGGAACGAGGTCTCGGCATCGCAAGAGGCATCACCAACTTCCGGAGGGGACAAGCTCAGGTGCTGCTAACAAACTTCACACAAGACCACCGGCCTCTCAACAAAGGCACGACGATTGCTTTTCTTGACGAATTAGCAGGCATGCGAGGTGTATTCGCCCTCCTTTACCAACCACTGGAAGATGCACGTGATCAAGTTCGTCAGCCTACGTTTGAGATCAACTCGGTATTACCCCAAAAGAAGAGACCAGATTCGTAGTCTTCTTCGAAGCTACGTCGAGTGCTGATCGTCAGTATCGAAGGTGCAACAACACCTGCCAAGCACTGTATTATAACGAATGAACACGCCCACGTTCTGCGCCAAAGCCACTACCACGTATCGATGCGAGAACGCCAAACCATCCGCGAGCAAGTTGAGGACACATTTTGTGATGACGTCATCCAGCTATAAGGAACCTATGTGCGGCACCAGTCCTGTTGGTGAAGACGAAAGACAGGTCACTTCGTTTCTGCGCCGATTACCGCCGCCTAAATAATATAACGAAGAAGAACGTGTGCCCTCACCCGCGCATCCACGACACATTTGACCGGCTCTGCAGTGCAAGGTACTTCTCATCGATGGACTTAAAATCGGCTACTGGCAAATAGAGGTCGATGAAAGAGATCACGAGAAGACCGCGTTCATCATTCCAGATGGCCTCTTCGAGTTGAAGCATTGGCATTCGGCCTCTGTTCCGCACTCGCGACGTTCCGGCGAGTAATGGATACCGTAATAGCTGGCTTGAAGTGGCATATTTATCTGGTGCACTTAGACGATGTTGGTGTTTTCACTTCGACCTTTTTAAGGCCAATTGCGAAGGCTTCGCACAGTGCTCAACGCAATGAAGTCGTCGGGGTTAACGCTGAAAGCATAAAAGTGCCACTTTGCTTACCAGAAGTTCTTGTTTCTGGACCACGTCGTAAGCAAGAACAGTGTTCGTCCAGACCCAAACAAAACAGCAGCGATCGCGGAGTTTCCACAGCCCGGGGACAAGAAAGCTGTGCGCCGCTTCCTCGGGCTATACGCCTATTGCCGACAATTCGTCAAGAACATTTCACGCCTCGGCGAACATTTGACGCTACTTACAGAGGCAGACGTGCCATTTGAGTGGAAAGCTCCGCAAGCAGAAGCCTTCGAGGAATTCAAACGCCGCTTACAGTCCCCACCGGTCCTCGGTCATTCGCTGAGACTGAAATTCATACAACGAAAGCAGGGTGGATATAGGCGCCGTCCTCATCCAGAGGAATGCCTGAGTAGAAAAAGTTATTGCTTACGCTAGCAGGTCCCTCTCAAAAGCCGAAACCGCTTATTCGACGACCGAGAAGGACTGCATCGCGATAATCTGGGCCACGGCGAAGTTTCGTCCGTACGCATACGGTCTACCATTCAAGGTAGTAAGCGATTATCATGCCCTCTGCTGGCTTGCCAGTTTGAAAGACCCCTTCGACCACCTGGCACGATGGAGTTTACGCCTACACGAATTCGAGATCACGGTGGTGTACAAGTCTGGTCGCAAGCATTCTGACGCAGACTGCTTGTCATGGACTCCTGTTGACGCGCCTTCCAAGGCAAAATGACTTCTACTGCTACAGTCTCAGGCGTCAGCTGTCACTTTCACATTGCACAATGGCATCCTTGTGACAAAGAATTTTGCACCCAAAAGGATCGCATACCTTCTTGTTTCTAAAAGACTTCGAAAATAAATTTTACAGGCGTTTCACAATGATCCGGCACTACGGCTCCTCGTTCTCTCTTTCTACTTTACCTCCCACCTACCTCCCTTTCCTTACGGCGCGGTTCAGGTGTCCACGGAAACTAGTGTGACAGATACTGCGCCTTTCCTTTCCCGTGAACCAATTCATTCATTCATTCATCCCACAGTAGGACAGCTCGGGATGGCATGAACGTTGCATCGAGTTCAAGAGCAGTATATTGGCCGCGGTTGCCTGCCAACTTTGAGCATTACGTTAAGACGTGCCGCGAGTGTCAGAGACGCAGACGCCTCCAATCGGACCAGCTGGGCTATTAAACCCATTACCAGCCCAAACCAAACTTTACAGCAGATTGGAATGGATCTCCTCGGCCGCTTCCCTACTTCATCAACGGGTTACAAATGGGTCATGCTGGCAACCGATTACTTTACCCGCTACGCCAAAGAAAGTGCACTGCCTAACAATACCGCAGGAGAAGTCGCCAAGTTTTTCGTCAAGCGCATTCTCCTGCGACACATCGCTCCCGAAGTGCTTATCACGGACAGGGGAACAGCATTCGTCCCGCATTCGAACAGCGTTCGTGTTTCATCCCGTTCTTTGAGCTGTTATATTCGTTATGCAGTACCACCTAGCCCGTTATGCAGTACCAACAGCATTTACTGCGGAGCTCACTCAAGCACTCTTGAAGTACAGTCAGACAACCCGCCCGAGGACGGCCGCCTACCGCCCGCAGATAAACAGACTCACGGAACGGCTGAATAGAACTATCGCGGACATGCTCGCCAAGTACAGGCCGAACACGAATCTGGGACGCCATCCTGCCGTACGTGATCTTCGCGTGTAACACGGCCGTCCAGTAGACAACGAGAGCAACCTCGTTCAAGCTTGTGTAGAGCAGGCAGCATACAACAACGCTCGATGCGATGCCACCGCAAGTTACAGAAGAAGGTAGCCTCGATGTAGCCGCGTACCTGCATCGTACAAGAGGAAGCCCGACGACTGGCCCGGCTGCGTATTTAAGACCAACGAACACCGACGCCCGATGATACTACTTGCGACGACATGATGCAGAGTATAAGCCAGCAGATAGTAGTAGTAGTAAAAACATTTATTTTAACAGAGGAGTTCGGGGCGCGCAGGCCCCTGGGCCCCCGCACGGCCCCACTACACTCAAACGTTCATGTTCCTACGGTTCATGACGTCGGCAGTTCAGTCTGTGGCGGCCTTTTGCCGGACCGGGTCGTCAGAGCGTAGCAGGGTCTCCCATTCTTCCCATGTGGTGAAGTGCTCCAGACCCTGCGGGGGAGCATTCGCCGGGAATCGGAAGAGAATATGGGCGAGGGTGGCAGTGGGGTGGTTGCAAAGGGTGCAGGAAGGTCGGTGAGAGTAGGGTGGTAACGGGACCTAACGTAAGGGGATGGGAGGGTTCGCGTCTGGAGGCGGCTCCGTAATGTTTGGTGGTGATTGGTGAGGGAGGAGTGAGGTGGGGGGTAGATCTGTCTGTCGACCCGGTAAGCCTGAGGCATCTCTTTATACGTGTGCATGCGCTCCCGGGAGAACTCCGACGTGGGGACTGCCTATGTCCGGCGTATTAGACCTCGGGCTAAGCTGTTGGCGGCCTCGTTGCCAGAGTTCCCCGAGTGCGCAGGCACCCAGATAAGCTCCACGTGGCGGAGCGGGTTGGCAGTGGACGAGGTCAGTATGCAAAAAGCAGAAACATGAACTCACCCACGTGCGAAATTTAGTAGTGCAGTTTTTGAGTCTGTTAGTATATATCTAGCTTCCGTGTCGGCAATTGCAAGGGCGATCGCTGCCTCCTCGGCCACTTCTGAGGAGGTAACAGAGGAGAGGGGGAGAGATGCAATCGACTGAAGGATATTGTTCACCACGGCTGCCGCCGCCTCATCGCTCGAGCATGCGGCGTCCACCCATACGGCACCGTCTCGAAGCCATAATATTTGTGGAGCGCTTTGCCCGGGCTCGGCGGCGCGGCTCGTGGTGTTGTGGACGGGAGTTTCGGGGAAGGGGTTTGACAAGAAGGTTGGAGTGGATAGGGCGTGGGATGGAGAGGCGTGTGGGGTCGTTAGCTGGGATGTGAACATCGAGAGTTATGAGTATGTGACGTCCGGAGCCAGTCTGTGTCAATCAGATATACTGGGTCTGTTTGTGGGCCTCCACAAGCTCCCCAACAGAATTGTGGAGACCCAGCTGAAGTAATTTCTCTGTTGAAGTGTGGAGGGGTAGGTGAAGGGCGGTTTAGAACGCGGTACGGAACATCGCGTCCAAGGTGGAGATCTCGTCACCTCTAAGTCTGAGGTAAGGGTGCGTGTATAAGAATCGGCTTAGGATAAAGGCATGAATGAGAAGACAGATCGTGCTCCCTCAAGCCCCTATGGTGGCCCGAAACTCTGCGGATGAGGTGTGACCCGCATGAGTTTCTTTATTGTGAGGCTGTTTCTACCGTTGCTTTGGATATAGTCAGGTTTACAGGCCGTAGGGCTGGGAGGGCCATGTACACCTGCACATCCGAAAGTGTTTAGATCGGCGTCTAGATCTTTTTTCTCTCTAAACGTTTGCAGACCGTCAGGCTGGGTGGGCCAGGTACATCTGCACACCAGGAGGGTGATTGGTCGGCGTCTTTAGATCTAGTTTATTTTTAATGGCTCCTCGAGTCGCCCCCACCTCAATTGTTCAGCCGACGCGAAACTTTGGAGCAAATGCTGCTTGCAGAGGGCCGCCGGGCACGGAAGTGAAACCAAGCCGGCAGGAAAGGCCTTGGAAGGAGGCGCGCGCTCGGCGACGTGGTCTGCGTGTCGCCCTCCCCGTGAATTGTCCGGTTTTGGTCCTTCTGGAGAAGCCGCCTGGGACGGTCGGAGGGTGTAGCATGGGGAATGCTACGGGCCTAAAGGCGTAGGAGTCGGCGCGCCAAAGGGGACGCTTAATTGCTCCTTCTCTTTTTTTTCTTCGGTCGCCTTCCGCCGATGGCTGTTACAGCTTTTAGTGACCACCGTTGGTGGCCGCTGCGTTTAAGCGTGTTTGTTTGTTTATTTTGTTTACTTTTTTGCTTTTGGGAGAGTGAAATGCATGCTGTGCTCGTGAGTGGTGTGGCAGTGTGCTATTGGCCATTTAGAGCGTGAAATAATCCATTGATTGGCCGCTGTAAACACACTTCCTATTGGGCACTGAAATGCTGTGCTAGTTGATTTAAGGATGTGTTTTTTGCGCCAAAGGGCAGTTGGGACTTAGAACTCAGACTTAGAGGAGACTGAACTGAGGCTCTCGGTGGAGAGCAGGAACGAGAGGTGTGGACCGGGTTATGCCATGCGCTGACCGTGCTCCGAGGAACCGCTACTTGTAGCACGACGCAAGTTAAGTCGTCGGCCAGGCAGGACAGCGTGTTGTTGCGGGCGCACCGTGGCCTGGCGTTCTAGTTTGCCTCTCATGGTAGCGACCACACCGGTCGTAGTGTAAATAATTTATATAGTGTAAATAAATTCTTCAGTACTCATTCGTGCCAAGAAGTCTGCCCATCTGTGTCATCTCCTCTGCAACGTGTCGCACGCCAAACGGACCGCTCCTCCACCCCGAGGACCTGACGTTGCAAAAAGGGCAACAAGGAAGAAGAGACCCAACAAAGATTATCTGGCGCAGTAGACAGGATTGGAGTGCGGCTTCCTGCAGAGGATGAGCGGCTTCGACGGCACACAGTAGGAAGATTCCAGCCGACCCAACATCCAAGTACGGAGGTGTAAGGTTGACTGCTGCAAGTCAACCAGCGGCAACGGAATATTCTCCGAGGGCGACAGCGGAGCGGAAAGCCTGATAATCGTATTCCAAGCCAGAGAGAGGATGCGGAGCGCGGTGCAAAAGTGAGTATCCCATTCCCACTCTGCTTGCCTCCGTAGAGTTCGAGCCGCAGTCAGAAAATGTTAGATCGGTGTATATGGTTAATGAAGGGTTACGACGAAGCTTGCTCGTATTGTCCGGAATGCGAGCGGGATCGGAAAAGAGAAAGGCAGCGAGGTAAAGAGCGCTTAAAGTCTCTGAGGCTTCAGTTGGCAGCTGTTCTGAAGGAACAAGAGGAACGGCGAGCCACGCGGCAGGCGGCGGGTTTGTCACCGGAACAGGATGAGAGTAAGACACCTTTCGGGGAGCGCTGGCTACGCGCCGTATGAGTTCAAGATGCCAGCCACCGAGGCTGAAAGACAAGCTCGTATGCGAGCCATCGAGCGTCACTTGGAAGAGCTACGCAACAAACAGCGCGCACAGAGAGCGGCGACTTTGTCGTCGGAGAGAGCTGACAGTAGCTCACTTCCTCCAGGGGCAGGAATTGTCAGCCAGGCGCAGCATATTGGCCAGGACATAGGGCCAGTTGAGCAAGAGAGCATACACAGTGAATGCCGGATTCTTGCATGCATCAGCGCGGAGACCACTAGTTGCGCGGCCCCTGACGTTTCTATGCTAGCAGCCGAGGCTGAGGGTGATCAACAGTCTGTGGCTGCCGGTATGCAGATCAGCTCAGCGGGGATGTACGCCGACGGTGATGTCGTTGATGTAACCAGTCGCGTCATTGACACCGTGAGTACTGACGACGTGTGCACAGGAACGCTGGGCCATGACGCGAGTGAGTTGCCAGATGCAGGCGCGAAGTGCGATGTCCTGTCAGTGACAGAATCGCAGCTGCCTAGGAGCGGAGCTAACGAGGCAACCGGGGCAGAGTCAGCTGGTGCCACAACACCCGCTGTTGTTGCGCCAGCCAATAAGGCTGAGAGGGAGCAGTCGTTTGTAACTGCCGATGTGCAGATAGGCTCCGCGAACGTGCACACCGACGGTAAGATTCTTGACGCATCTAATCGCATTAGAGACACTGAAGACGTATGCACAGCTTTGCAGAAGCTTGACACGCGTAGTTCGTCAGGGCCAGGGATGATGTGCGATGTGTTGTTGGCAGAATCTCAATGGCCAATGAGCGCCGATAAGGAGTTAACCAGTCTGGATTCAGGTGGCATTGTGGCTGAGTTGCTACCGCACGGATAGAGCGGCACTGCTGACCACACGGGCCGCCTGTCTCACGATGAGCGTATCAGAGAAGCACCGTCACGGGCGGAAATGGCTCGCCACTTGCGATGTGATTCGAATACGCTTGTGCGTGACGGTCAGGACGAGGAGTTGGTCGCGGATGAGCTTTGCATCGTAGTTGCTACACACACGAAGGAGCACTGTGACTATGTGCCCGTTGGGTCCGCGGTGACTGCGTGCGGTCCTCGCGCGCGGGCAGCACGCGGAGAGCTCGCAGTAGACAGTTTGCGCCGCGAGAGGAGTGCCGGCTCCGGGTGGGCAGCTCCTGCCGCGCAGGTATGTGGTGTCAACCGGGAAGGGCTGGTGTTCGACCCAGGTGGGCATTACTTAATCTTTGGCCCAGCCGGCATAGTCCACTCGATATCACTTGTTGTCCTGTTGCTATGAAGATCATTGCGCTCGCGTTGCAATCAAGCTATGTAGCATATACCGTGCACCTAATGCTCGAGTACACGGGTGGAGCAAGTGAGAGTGAGGGGAAAACTGCAGCAAAAATGGCAGGAGTTGAGAGATGCTCAGCATGGATTGTGTTGATTGTGCGGATTCGCTGTGGTTGCATGCCCAAGTGACTTCGAACATTGTAGTGTGAATTTCTTGAACTGCTTCAGTCGCTGTGCGTGACGAACAGTTTTAGCGCAACGCGAAGGATCCCTGAACCGCTCTGTGTGGTTCTACTTGTGCTGTGCGACATGAGCTGTTGTCCGAACTTTTATGTGTCATTGCTTGCCACTTGGCAATTTTGTTTTTCCTTGTATCACATTCCTGAAGTTGCCATTGCGTCGTATATATGGTTGTGATACATGCCGAGATGCTGTCGATGTAGGAATGCTTGCTGCTATGTGGGTATTATTTTTTTTTATTGTTGTGTGGTTGACTTGACCACTGCTGAGCGTTGGGGCGCCAGCAGATCGACGCCTAGAGTATTTGTTGTGCTTACAACAAGTGTACGCACAACAATCTGAGTTGGGAGGAGTCAGGTTTACAGGCCGTTGGGCTGGGTGGGCCATGTACACCTGCACATCCGAAAGTGTTTAGGTCGGCGTCTAGATTTTTTTCTCTCTAAACGTTTGCAGACCGTCGGGCTGGGTGGGCCAGGTACATCTGCACACCAGGAGGGTGTTTGGTCGGCGTCTTTAGATTTTGTTTTTTTTTTAATGGCTCCTCGAGTCGCCCCCACCTCAATTGTTCGGCCGACGCGAAACTTTGGAGCAAATGCTGCTTGCAGAGGGCCACCGGGCACCTAAGTGAAACCAAGCCGGCAGGAAAGGCCTTGGAAGGAGGCGCGCGCTCGGCGACGTGGTCTGCGTGTCGCCCTCCCCGTGCATTGTCTGGTTTTGGTCCTTCTGGAGAAGCCGCCTAGGACGGTCGGAGGGTGTAGCATGGGGAATGCTACGGGCCTAAAGGCGTAGGAGTCGGCGTGCCAAAGGGGACGCTTAATTGCTCCTTCTCTTTTTTTTCTTCGGTCGCCTTCCGCCGATGGCTGTTACAGCTTTTAGTGAGCACCGTTGGTGGCCGCTGCGTTTAAGCGTGTTTGTTTGTTTATCTTGTTTACATTTTTTGCTGTTGGGAGAGTGAAATGCATGCTGTGCTCGTGAGTGGTGTGGCAGCGTGCCATTGGCCATTTTGAGCGTGAAATAATCCATTGATTGGCCCCTGTAAACACACTTCCTATTGGGCACTGAAATGCTGTGCTAGTTGAATTAAGGATGTGTGTCTTGGCGCCAAAGGGCAGTTGGGACTTAGAACTCAGACTTAGAGGAGACTGATCTCAGGCTCTCGGGGGAGAGCAGGAACGAGAGGTGCGGACCGGGTTATGCCATGCGCTGACCGTGCTCCGAGGAACCGCTACTTGTAGCGCGACGCAAGTTAAGTCGTCGGCCAGGCAGGACAGGGTGTTGTTGCGGGCGCACCGTGGCCTGGCGTTCTAGTTTGCCTCTCATGGTAGCGACCAAACCGGTCGTAGTGTAAATAATGTATATAGTGTAAATAAATTCTTCAGTACTCATTCGTGCCAAGAAGTCTGCCCATCTGTGTCATCTCCTCTGCAACGTGTCGCACGCCAAACGGACCGCTCCTCCACCCCGAGGACCTGACGTTGCAAAAAGGGCAACAAAGAAGAAGAGACCCAACAAAGATTAACTGATATGAAGCACCAGGACCCGGAGAGTGTCCACCTCCATAAGGGGGCGATCATCCAAATTGGGGCGCTGGGAGGGTTACGGGTGGTGGCGCGGAACATGAGGAGCTCGGACTTTTCTGGGGAGATGAGAGTCCGAAGCTTCGTGCGTGTTCTTGTGTTAATGTGGCAGCGCTTTGTAATGAGCCTTCTATGCCGCCATCACTGCCATGGGTGGTCCACAACGGTGTGTTATCGGCATAGAGGGTGTGCCGGAGGTGTGGTATCGTAGGGAGTTTGCGGGCAAGTGAGATCATTGTCGCGTTGAACAGGAAAGGAGAGAAGACTGAGCCCTGGGGAGTAACGACCCCTTTAAGGGAGTAAGGAGGGGATGTGTGTGGGCCAAAGTGGACCTCAGCCGTGCGGTTGTTAAGGAAAGCTCCTATATAGGTGTGCGTATGCACACCCACATCAAGACACGAGAGGGCTGTCATGATCGCGGTGTGATCAATTCGATAAAATGCTTTAGATAAATCCAAAGCCAGAATGGCCTTTGTATGGCCCTGGATAGTCGGGTCAAAAATGTCGGTGCTGAGCTGCAGCATGGCATCCTGCGCGGACAAACGGGAGCGGAAGCACACCATGCTGTGGGGGTAGAGGTCATTGTCCGTCATGTGCTGAGTGAGTCTCGTCAGCACGACGCGTTCGAAAAGTTTTCTCAGACACGAAGTGAGGGAGATGGGTCGGAGGTTTGCTAGTGTGAGTGGTTTATTTGGTTTGGGAATAAATATAACTTAGGCATGACGCCAAGACTGGGAGAGGGTGCCTTCCGCCCAGCATTTGTTAAAGTAGTCCGCAATCTGGGTGATCGATTGATCATCCAGGTTGCGAAGCATAGATTTGGAGATTTTTTCAACACCAGGAGCGGAAGAGGTGCGGAGTGTCAGGAGGGCCGCTCGGACCTTGGCTTCCGTAATGTCAACATCGAGAGTAGAATTTGGTTGGCCTGTATAGGGAGGAAGGGGGTCGGATGTGCCGGGTGGTGTATGTGTTTGTTTTAGGTTGTCCAAAAGGACGTTCGGGATTAAGTCCGTGTTGTGTATGAAAGTGTGACGTTATGTTGCGTAGCTGTTTTGGACTGTGTAGAGTCGATGAGATGGCGAACGAGTTGCCAGGCTCGCTTGGTGGAGAGATTGCCGGCCATGCTGTCACAAACATGTCCCCAGTTGGACCGGCAGAGCTCCTCTGCATGTTGGGTGATTTGTGACTGCAGTGCGGCCAGCCTCTTTTTCAGCTCGCGGTTAAGTGTGCTCTTTTTTCAGCGCTCTAGGAGGCTGTGATAAGCCTCCAAGAGGTGGGCGAGTCTAGAGTCTAATGTAGGAGCGTCCTGTGCTGTTTCGATGTGTTGGATGCATCTGGAGACATCGGTCATGAGTGAGCTCACCCATTGTGATGGTTGAATCTAGATAGTCCATTCGCATTTTGCGGATGGCATCCCAGTTTGTTAGCCTATGTGTAAGGAATTTCTTACGAAGCTGTGTAAACGGTAGGCGAGAAAGATAATGTAGTGGTCGCTGCCTAGTGTATGGTGTGTCCTGTTCCAGGTGATGTCCACGAGGTGGCGGCTGAGCGTCAGATCTGTACTGGTATCCATGCAGACGCTATTGCCGATTCTCGTGGAAGTGTGAACATTATTGTGCACAGTGAGACGGAGCCCACGTACCAAGGACCAGAGGCGTTTCCCTCGGCTCGAGTTGACCCGATAGCCCCAACCAGTGTGTGCACAATTGAAGTCCTTACCAATGATCAATGGATGCTTCCCTGCGAGTCGTTGGAGATCTCGCAGGAGCGTTTCCAGCGAGGACATTGGGCGGGAAGGGGGATGGTATATGTTGGCTATAAAAATAGATGGCATAGTGTGTGTGTGGTGTATAAATCTCGGTGGTGACGCAATGCACGTCCGATGGTATGTAATGGGTTTGAAATGTGAGCGAGCGGTGTAAGAGGGTAGATGCCCGAGGGGTAAGAGTAGTGTCGGAGTGAACTGAAACATGACTAGGGAGCGTGGCGGGTGTATTGGTGTCCAGTAGGAGGAGGATTTGGGGTGTGGGGGTGAAGGTGAGGAGGAGAAGTTGAAGGGAAGCGCGCTTGCCCCGGAAGCTGCAGTTCCATTGCAGGCGAGGTAACATGTTGCAATTAAAGGTCTGCCCCGCCATATTGGAGCATTGGGGTTTGAGGATTGGGGGTTGGGGAGGTACTAAGCTCATTTCCAGCGTCTGGAGCATTCGGGTGAATAATTGTTCCATCTGCTGTTTAAATTGGTGCGTGAGCTGATCTATGATGGAGCTAAATTTTGCCTCGAAGCGCGCCTCCATTTCTTGTAATTTTGCGTTGAGTTTCTCTTCTAGGTTCCTGTGATCGTCTTGGGTTATCTGAGGGGATTCTGTTGTGCGTTTCTTTTTGGCGGGTCGGGGGTCGGGTTGAGAGGCTGGTTGGCTAGGGACGGGTAGAGGGCTTCTGTGGGATGGGATGAGTGAAGAGTGGTAGGAGAGTGTGGGAGAAGGGGTTGAGGGGATGAGGAGTTGTGTTGGAAGGGGTGGGGGAGCAGCGTTTTGAGAAGGTGCTGGGATCAGGGATGAGAGGCGGCTTACCTCCATCTTTAGGGCCCGTAGCTCCTCGTCTCTGGGATCCGCAAGGGATTCGCTGGGTTTCTTGCCTGCAGCTCGGTCGGCCCATGAGAGTTCGTAGGACGCAGTAGATGGCTTTGAAGAGTCCTTTCTCACGTGTAATCGTGATCTCGAGGCACTGGAGCGATCTCTGAAATGGGTTTTCTCGCGTTGCTGTGGAGTGTCCTTGCGGGATATGTGGGTCGATTGTCTAGCTTGGGTGACTCGGCGACCACGAGCCTTGCACCCAGCAATACCCGTCATGTGGGGCCCCTCACAGAGGATGCATACTGGCGTGCACTGAGGTGTGTTTTCTCGGGGGTGTGGAGCGCCGCTGCTGGGGCAATTGCGCATGCGGGGTAGTGTGCAGACATCCGTTCGATGCCCTGGCTGTCTACAGTTAGTGCACGCGTCCATATGGCCTCGGTATGGGGTGCACAGGTGCAAACCTCCTCCATATATAATTTTTTTGGGGACTGGCCCATGTCAAAAGGTGATATGAATGGACGTTCATCAACCGCTGCGGACTCGGTGTGGTGATTTCCGAACCAAGCTCCGGCCCCCCTCACTGTAAAACGCGACCCATCGCCCCGACAGTTTCCTGGAAAAGCGTCTGCGTCTGGCGAACCTCGCGCTGCCGCGGTTGTGAAGGCGGGCCTGCTGCCTTCTCCACCCGGCGGCTGCCGCTGTCTCTGATCTGCGACCGTCGCCTGTGCCTGGAGCCGCAAACATGAAGGTGCATGTGCCAGGTGAAACCCTGGATCAGCGGAACTACGACCCCAGGACTGGACCCATATTTTGAGAGCCCCGGCCAGACGGGCTGCCTGCCAGACAACGCTGTAAAGGGAAGCTCTCAACATGAACACTGGTGCGACGGCCGGTTCGAACGCCGCCGTGAGCGCTAGCTCGACAGCCGGATTGCCATCCGCGGCGTTCCAGATTCCAACACCAGAAAAGCTGCGTGCTGCACGCCTAATGGCCAAAGGTCGCGACAGCAACCTTCACTCCCGCCTACTGACTTCAAGGTGGTTTTCCGCTCCAGAAGAGGCCTCCAACTCACCACCCTGCCCCCCCCCCCCCCGCCAACTACGGTCCACCCTTTTCCTCGCTGCATCAGAACTTCAGGCGCCAGAGAAGTTACAAATACGTATTCACCCAACTAACAACACGTGCACGGCGAGCACGCCCATCCAAGAAGATGCCATAGCTATGGTCACCATAACAAATTTTGAATTCCAAGCCGCTATCTATGCAGTAGCAGCATACATTGCTCCCCCTGACGGGTATGTACGTGGGGTAATTAGCAATGCATCCTGGAAAGAGACCCCTACTGAGCTCCTGGATGACTTGGTCACAGGAAACCCGCAAGCCCCTATAGTGGATGCCAGAGGGATGGGCAACGCAACCTCCGTACCATACAAAATCTTTCGCCGCGTCGGACAACTGGAGTCTGAAGTCATTCCTGATGGCACGACAACCTCCCAACGGCGACACGCGCGCCCAGAAGTCGTACATGTTGTACGTCTCAAGCCGTATCACGCGCTTTAAATAATCGGTGATGGTTTAAACTTTCTGATGTTAACGTTTACGTTTCCTCGTTTATTCTTTGAAACTTCGAGGCGATGTTTTTTTAAGAGAAAGTAATGCTACGAACTATTCTAATCTTTATGTGTCGTTTTTCGACAGCCGCTGGCACGCGGCCTTATGACTGTGATTCTAGATTGCAGATCGTTTCTTGTATTCTTTGTTTGTTCAAGCTCATTGTCCCGGGACGCGGCTTTACCATTTCCTTTTACGCAAAGGATGCTTTGAGATGTATCGGGAAAGATTACAGCTACGCGCATGTGTTTCTACAATGTTCCGGGGGTGCTAGTCACCGTTAGCAATTTGATCTCGATCTTTCTACGCCACCTTAAAATCTAGCGCTGACGCGCGAAACGGGCATTCTTTGTTCGACGACCAGCGAGCACGTGCGCCGAATCACTCAGTTCGTTTGCGGGCGCAAGTTAGTATAAATAGAGAGCTCATTCCAATGATTTTCATACCTAGTACTTATTGTCGCCAACGACCCTGTCACCACTAGGAGACAGTCGTAAGTTTCCGATCCACCGCAACTGTGGGAAGATGTAAAAGGCCGTTAATTATTACAGGAAGATTCATCACAATATTGGTGTATTTGAAAGGCCGGACAACAAAAAGATAGTTATGGGGTGGTGCAGTGGTAAGACGCCAGACTACTGTGCCGGAGTTCCCTGGTTCGAACCCGACCATGGCGGCTGCGTTTCGATGGAGGCAAAACGAAGTGGCGTCCGTGTGCTGTGCAATGTCAGCGCACGTTATAGATCCCGAGGTGGTGATGAGAGGCCTTCCTGCCGCTCTTAAAGTCATAAAAGACCTGAAGTTCAGCATTTACGCGGACGACGTTAATCTCTGGATGAACAATGGCAGCGATCGCAGCATACAGGAACGCCTACAGGCGGCGGCGGACACCATTGTGTCCTACGCGGCCGAAAGGGGTCTTCGTGCTCTCCGCAAAAATCCGAACTTTTCATATATAAGAAAAATCAGAGGTGCAAGGGCGACTTTAACGTAGAAATTAAGGTCGACGGCAAAACCGTACCAAGAGTCCAGCAAATCAGAATCCTCGGTCTTTTTATTCAAGAGGACGGGTATAACGACGGAACGATAAAAAAAACTCACTACCTACGCGACGCAAGTAACAGGAATATTTAGGAGGATTGCATTCAAAGGCAGAGGCCTCAGAGAGAGAAGCCTCTTGAGACTGATGCAGGCGTACATAATGAGTCGAATATGCTATGCCACACCGTTCCTCAACATCACGACCAATGAAAAAGATAAGATAGACGCACTCATCAGGCGTTGCGTCAAGAGGGCGCTGGGTCTACCCATCTCCTCTTCTGCGGAACGCCTGATAGAAATGGGAGGCCATAATAGCTGGACGAAACTTGCTGAAGCGGTGAGAATCGCCCAACATGAAAGATTAAGTAGGTCGAGCACGGGTGGAACCGTCTTAGAATGGGTGGTTCAAAAAATAGATACGGGCACAGCCGACAAGGTTGCCCTACCACCACAATGTCGCGAGAACATCATTGTCCGTCCTCTCCCCCGCAATATGCACCCAGAATACCACGAAGAGAGACGGGAGAAGAGAGCAGAAGCACTGGTTAAAAGTGCAAAAGAATTCAGAGTAAAAGAAGTTGCCTACGTAGACGCTGCAAGCGGCCATCAGGGGCGGCAGTCGCCGCGGTAGTCGATGGTAGCGGTGCACCAGTCGTCTCCGCCACCATCCGAAGCAGAAACATAGACACCACTGAAGAGGTCGCAATAGCGCTCGCTTGCGTAGGAACGAAGGCTAGATTGATCTTTAGCGACAGTAAAACTGCTCCCTGGAATATCGGAAAAGGCAGGGTCTCGCAAGAAGCCACCCGAATTCTAAAAGCTGCAACTAAAATCGATAGTAAAATCACCCTAATTTGGGTCCCAGTACACACTTCCGTCCCTGGCAACGAGGCGGCCCATGATTTAGCCCGAGATCTCTACTTCCGGGCAAACGCGGAGCCGCCCGACTGCCAGACGATGGACGAACGTTTGCAAACCTATAAAGAAATAATCGAAAATTATACATTAGGAAGACGTCTGATGCCGCCACCGGATCCTAGCTTAAATAATAAAGAGGCCATAGACTGGCGTCGATTACAAGCCGGAAATTTCCCGAACCCTGTCTGGTTGTTTCACACCCAGATAGATGAGAGAAAAAACGATAAATGTAAAGCCTGCGAAGCGATGGGGACCCTAGACCATATACTTTGGGAATGCCCTAAGTCTCCGGGCTCTAGAGACAACATTAAAAGTAGAGAAGCCTGGGAAACCCGGCTGCGAAGCGACGTCCCCGCTGACCAGCAGAAAGCCGTCCGCCTGGCGGCTCAGGCCGCGAATAACCAATGTATATTCGCCAGTCCTTAGTCGCGGAGGTTCCAGCCCCCGTTCCTCAGGCCAGCGTGCCAGGAGCGGGGAGTAGAGGGCCTCCTAAATCGGTGGGAATTAAAGTTTTATTCAATCAATCAATAGATCCCGAGGTGGTTGAAATTACTCCTTAGCCCTCCACTACGGGTCCCCTTTCTCTCTTTCCACATTCACTCCCACCTTCCTCCCGTCCCTTACGGCGCGGTTCAGGTGTCTACAGAGCGTGACAGATACGGCGCCTTTCCCTTCCTGTGAGCCAATTATTATTGTTATCAAAGCGGATAGCCCCTGCGTTCGACACTAGCAGCAAACACCCCACTAATAAGGCTGTTAACATTCTTCTCGTACATGAGAGGATGCCATGTTGAGTTGGGGCACGTTGCTTTAGTTTATTCTAAAACAATTGGAAAGCACTTGTTCTAAACGTTTGCTTGCATACCTAAAATGGAGTTTTACTAGCGATCATATCCTTAAGTTATCGCTCTCGATATCTGAAAAAGCGATAATACACAAGACATTCTTCTCGATTTCGAAGCGTCCAGCGCATTCCCTTCCACCTCTTACTCGTATGTGCACACATTCTCACGCTAAATGCGATTTGCTGTCACTTGTATTTTTAAAGATGATAGGAAAGCTCCATTGAATATCTCCATTGACTTGCGGTGAGATTTTTCGCCCATTATAAACTCAGGTTTGCATCCTCGAAATACGAGACAAAATCTGTTTGTTTTATTAACTGAAAGTTTGCGATGTCACAGCTTGTTCAAAAAGTTACAAGTTTAGACACTCGACACTCATGAGATCGACAATTACATTTTCACATAAATGCTACGGCTTGCTTTGGTTTGGGTTTAACGTCTCAGAGTAACTCAGGCTTTAAGAGACGCCATACTGAAGGACACAGGGAAGTCCGACCACCTGAGGTTCTTTACCGCGCACTTATATCGCACAGCACATGGGCGCGTTGCTTTTCGCCTGTATCTAAAAGCGGCTACCGTGGCCAGGATTCGATCCCGCATCCTTGAACACAAACGTTGAGCGCCTTAACCACCGCGCCACACCAGCAGAGCGCACATTAAGACAATCTAACAGTAAAAGCACGTGCAGTGGTTTCCTCTTGACAATTGTTCAGGGCAAATTTCATTACGTCGGAGCATACTTCACGATATATGTTTGTCTTTTACCTTGACTGTAAGTAAATGTCGTCATCGATATAAAGTAAAATATTTCCCGACCGAAAACCACCGCAAGAGAAGGCGAGACTATTCTAGAAGCCTCATTTATCAGTGTTTTCTGAAGAGAAATTATCTTTTCTTCGGCAAGAAAAGATAAAAACCTTGATGTGTGGTTGGAAAGGGTCTGCTTTTTCCTTGAAATGCTTTTAACCTAAGCGTCTTTTCTCGGAAAAAATTGTAAGGATGACCCAAGTTCGCAGTGTCCACCCGCGCTGGAGACATAGCTATTTCAAAGTGCTAACAGTTCTGTGAAAAGAGGGCAGGGTGGCGATGAGCACAACGTTTTGATTAAAGGCACAAAGTAGACAAGACAAGGATGGTGTTCATCCAAGACCATAACGCCTAAATGCCGCCACGAAAGGCGGATGTTTGCTTTGCAGCAACTGCCTGTAAGTCCTCAGATAGCGACTAAGAAAAAGAAATATATATATAATTATATATAAAGAATATATAAATATATATATAAAGAAGCTCAGAAGCAATTCCTTCGTAGTTCCCCTTCGGCGCACCTTCAACGCTTTTTGATACCTTTGCGCGGGAAAGCAGGGCACTACTTGCTCCTTTTGTCGTTTCCACTTCAACAAAGTCGCAAGCAGGGTGGCTGAACTGCTAAAGCTGAGTGTATTGATTTGGACAAGTACTATATCTCTGGTTGTTAGTTGCCCTGCCGCTCTTCGACCATTTGTCTCTACGATGCGGCTTCTCTCTGTTTGAAGTTTTGCTCCCCATGGAATCCTTGTGCACTGAGTTTGGTGTTGATCCGAAGCGCAAAGCGGCTCCAACGCTTTTCCGCTTCAGGCATATCTGTCGGCTCTGCGGCAGCCCCATATAGAGGCGGGTCGGGTCGATTTCTGCATTTCCTTTTATGTCGACGCTACTGTAGCTGCCGCTCCATTCGTCTGATTTCACATTTTATTTTCCTGCAATGTTTCGATTGATTCGAAGCTGGTCACTTGTTTTTTATTTGCTATAGTTCTGCCCCAGTAAATTAAATAGCATATTTTAAACTTGCAAAAAACTTTATTAGGAATCCATTAGACTTCCGATGTGGTAGGGCTCATTCACACATTTTGACTCTTCCTTCATAAACGTTTAATCGGGTGACATAAATGCGAACCGAGTAGGGCGATAATCAAAAGATGGGAAGAATATTGATTCTCTGGAGTGATGCAATGAAAAGGTGGGCTGAGTGGAGTTCCAGAACAGAGCTCTTTGTCAAGATACTACCCACGAGGTTCCACCAATAAACCTGAATTTCGTTTTTCGAATAAGGAAAGAATCGCTGACCCCCCGGAAAATTCTTCTCCACAACATTTTCTTCGTGGTTTTAGTACGTAGTTTGGATCAAAATCAATATATGCAAACTATATTCGAAGATTGGCTAACATTGTCACGTGAAGGCTCGCTGCAAGACGGGTGCATATGTAAAATGGGAGGCTAGTTTATCGCTTTCATGCAGTTTTGTTATTTATTTATACGAAACTGAAGAACATTCAAAGTCTACGTCGTTCTTTTCCCGAACGCATTCAAGTGTCTTCATTTTCCCTTAAATCGCAAAACGATTATAATATTGAAAACCGAAAAGAGCAACAATAAAAAAATGTAAAGGTAAGAAAATAGGAAACGCTGGACCCAGATTTGAGGCTTTCGTAGGCTGAAGCGAAAAAAATGAGTTAACACAGGCAGTAATGAAGTGATTAAACCTAACGTTGTAAGTCGCAGCACACCATGAAAGCGTTCAGGTAAGCAAGTCAACTTGAGAAGCTTAAAGGGCGTCCTGCAAAGCTGGTGTGAGGTATTCGTGTTACTCAAACATTAACCCGTGTCCAGGCGAGCCAGTGTTGCAGAGAATTACATCGTTTGCGAGTAGCACCGCGAGCAAGACGATTGTTTTTTTGGATGCGGAAAGGAGCAAAGTAGCACACGAAGAGGGACCCCTGAGGGTTCCACATGCGCTAGTTGGGCTGCGGCAAACCTATTTCATAACTACGTAACCCCCCCCCACCCCTAATGGCATTAATTGGGGTAGCCCTAATGGGGCTTGCCCCAGTTGACTTTACGTGGGTCCCATATGGGCTTCGCTTGGGCTAGGGATGGCCACATTTCTGCATCCAGCCCGCACCGGTCCCTTGTCGGGTACTTGAGGGCAGATGCAGTGCTGCAGTAGCCTTCATGTTAAAAACATCTTGTCAGCACAAGTGGGGTCGCAAACACAAAGCCACTTGAGGTCTCATATCGGTTGGGGGGGCAGAAATCTAGCGTTCCCAATTGTTACCCGCACGGGTCTTTTGCAAGTTATTTGAGGGCAGGTGCAGCATGAAAGTGGGCGCAACGTGGCAAGTACTTCGTCAAGTCGATTTGAAGCTGACCGCAATTAAAGACTGCTGTTTCTCCGTCCTCGACCTCTGCGCGACCAGAAAATCGGCATCTCCACATGCTGCCCACAACGGTTCCTTTCATCGACTTGAGGGCATGCGTAACATAAATATGTGTTCGGCAGCAGTGGTGGCAGCGACTTTGACAGCAGTGGTTGCAGCTTCGACACATCGCCTAATCTGTACCTCATTGTACTGAAGGTTGGTGTTAATTTCTTTTGGTTTTTGATATTCTTGCTAATAGCTGCGCTGTTGCTGCCACTGTGTTTGGTGCTGAGTTGAATCAAGCCGACTAATGCTGAACTGTCCAAGGAAGTCGAAGCTCTTAGGGATGAAATAGCTTCAGTGAATAAAAGCCTTAGCATGTTCAACGAATTATATGAGACTGCAAAGCAACGCCAGGGTGTGCTAGGGAATGCAAATTGAGCCCTGAAAAATGAAAACAAGCAACTGAGTGAACGAGTTGCTTCCTTTGACCAATACTCACGCATAAACAATGTAGAGTTAAATGGAGTCCCCAAAACTGAAAATAAAAACTGCCTTGAGATTGTGCAGGCTATTGGTTGGAAAGTTGCCTGCCCCATTTCGGCTGCCGATATTTCACACTGTTTATTGTGTTCCTGCTAATAATGGATCCAATATTACATCCCGTTTCTGCTCAAGAACGAAAAAGGCGGAATTTGCGGGAAAGGCAAAAAAGGCAAGACTGTCAATTAGTGACATTGGCTTTTCAGTTGTCGACTATAAGCTACGTTATGTCAATGACCAGCATGACGCCTGAAAAAAAAAGCCCTTGTTTGTCACAGCCCTTAAACTCAAAAAAGCCAAGGGATGGAAATTTCTTTGGGCTGATCACTGCATTATCAAGGCCACAAAGACCGAGCAGAGTTATGTTTTTCGGATAGAAAGGCAGAGTGAGCGTTCGGTCATCACGTAGACTGTTCCATCTTTTTCCTTTTATGAGTTCGTCAGTTTGCGTAATCATGGCTTTTTATTCATGCCTTCAAACAAAAGCACTGTTGAAAGAAAAATCCCCATTATTATCAGTGCTACATTGTAATAGCCACAGTCTTCGTGAGTATCAAGATGACCTTGACACTTTTCTTTCTATTCTTAACCACACATTTTTGCTGATAGGTTTATCAGAAACATGACTATCACCTAATAAAGAAAGTCTATACATATTACAAGGTTATGTTTAAGAATTTTCCAGTTGTGATATTTGCCGTGGCGGTGGCTCTGCCATTTTTGTAAAATCATTGTTGCCATACATGCGTCGTGTTGATCTTGCCTTTAATCTTCCACAAGCGAGCCTGATTAGAATTTGATCATAAAATTGTGACCATCAATAATCGTGATACTATAATCGCTTCAATTTATTGTGCGCCATCCTCATCGTACTCTGTGTTCCATTCCCAATCTAGCAAAACTTTTTGAACATCTTAATCAATGACAGTAGGAACATTATAATCACTGGGGCCATAAATATCTATATTATCAATTATAGTAGTCCATCTTGCACTGAATATATGTTGTTTTCTCGGTTGTAGTCTGGCATCCTTAATTGCGTCCCCAACCAGGGGTGAGCCTTCAGGTCCCAGCACTTTAATTGACCATATCCTCGCTAACATTACTTTAGATTTTACTGTGGTCGAAATTGAGTACCCTATCACCGATCACTACCCTATTTTTATGTGTATTGGTTCTGTACAGCATTGCGACATTAAATTATTGACTAAAACGGTAATTAACTCAGATAAATTTGTACAAATTATTCGCGCTGTTGACTGCTCTTCTATCGCTGCTGAAATCTGTCCTAACAAAGCGTTTAATCAATTTTCAGCAAAGGTTGCTGAGTGCATTAGCTACTGCACACGTCACATCGCCATTCAACGGTCTTTCAATTTTCCCGCAATCCTTTGATTACCAAAGGCTTACTGCGAGCCATAAAAAAAATATTCTTCACAAAAAGGTTGTCACAGCCGTTCAACACTACCCTTCGACATAAGTTCCCCAGGTATTCTAACATGCTTTCAGGTATACTAAAATGCGCTAAACGTGACTGCTATCAAAGCCAAATATTGAAAATTGTAATCATAGACGTCGCCATTGGCAGCTCATTAACGAATTCCTTAATAAGCGTCATGACCCTCATGAAATTAAAATTTGAACCGACAATTGTACATGCAGTAACCTTAATCACGAATGCCTTCAATAATCCTTTTGCTTCGCCTGTAGAACTCCATGAGCAGCCATTGTTACATAACCTGCCCCGTCGTGAATTTTCTTTTTACTTGCGTCCCACATCTGCAGATGAACTGAAAAGAGTAAGTGTTTCGTTGAAAACAATAGAGCCAGCGTTAGATTCTAATTATCCTTTCAAAATTAAACTTGTGGTAGAAGAACTTTCACCTATATTAGCAACTGTAATTAACAAAGTGTTTTGATCTGACATGTTTTCTGGTGTTCTAAAGGTTGGAAAATTTAATCATGTGTTTAAAAAAGGCGACCCCAATTATCACAAATTATCGTTCAATCTGCATTCTTCCCTTTTTTTGGCAAAATTATAGGAAATCACATATCTACAAGATTCATTGCATACCTATCAAAATTCAACATAAAATTCAATTTCTCGAAATTGGTATCCGTCACCGATTTTGTACTGAAATCTCCAGTGTCTTTCACTGACAAAAATGAGGAGGCCCAGATTTAAGACTTCTCTAGAGCTATATCCCTAACTGATCGCACATCGTTCAAGTAAATAATAACATGTCATCTGCAAATCCGTAATCATGGCAGTTCCTCAAGGATTTATTCTGGGCCCGTTACTTTCCCTATATTTATTAATTATCTGCCTAGCTCGTTCGATCATGTGAACCCTATGCAGACGACACCATCGTTTTCACATCTGAAAAAAACTGTGACTATGCTACTACACAAATTTAATGCTGATCTCAATAACATTTTATTGCGGTAAAACTAACCCCCTACATATTAATCTTGCAAAAGCCAAATCCGTTATTGTTCATTCATCTCAGATTACGATTCCCACATCGACATTTCTGCATCTTAATGAGCACGCTCTACTGCCTTCGGACACAGTCATTTTTCTTGGTGTAGTTCTAGATAAAAACATAAAATTTAATCAGCATGCTCAATTTTGCTACAAAATATTTTTTTGCATTCATATAATTATTAAAACCCACCACTATTTTCAACCCCATATTATCGTATCACTGTATTATGCTCATATACACGCGGCGGATACCCGGCGCGCTCTCCCTATTTCGCGTCAAAAACATCTCCTTAAATCAGTTTCCCAGGCACATCCTAAGCATCAATCACGGTCTACGTTCTAGTGGCCAATCCGAGTATTTTGGAGAGAGCAAATGGGGTGTCGGGGCTAATGAAACCGTTTTTGCTTTCCCGCACCACGTGTTTTCTTGAAACCGTCGAGCGTCTAAACACATGGCTACAGCCCCGCCGACCGACACGAAAAAGCACCGAACGGACAATAGCAGCGCGCAGAGGGAGCCACACGTGCAGTCCGAGGGGCAGCAGCAGTCCTCATCTCGTCTCCGTTTCTGGGGCATCTTCGCGCGGCGCATCTTTGAAGGGCCATAAAACGCTTCAACTCTCCTAAACTGAAAGGCTCGCTTGTCTCCGTCCGAGTCCTACACCTCGACACAAAACACTCAGCGCTCCGGCGATTTCCATGTTTTCACCGCGGGGTGTCCCGCTGGACGCACGCAACAGAAGGGGACCAAGTCAGCGAGCAAGGGGAGGAGGGGGAACCGGGGGGCGGCCGGCAAACTGTTAGGCGCCGGAGGCTCCTAACCTAACTCTTCCCCGCCAAGAGTTTTGACAAACGCTTGCCGTACTCGAACATAAAAAAAAATCACCCCTCCGCGAAAGGGAACACTGACTGACACAGCCAAGCGTAGAAAGATACTGGGGGCCACTCCCCGAGCTCTACAGACACTACCGCGATACTTTCAAACATGCAGAACACAGCATTAAAAGACAGCACGTATGAAATATATTGTTACGTGGCGACAAGTGATGACCACAGGAGAACAGAGGACAGAAAGAAGATGCTCGATGGTCGTGAGATGACGTTTAATGAATCTGTGAGCGGACCTAGCGCGCGCGCTCCTGCTCACGCCCCTGCCCTCTTCTTCCTTATTCGTCCGTAACATGATCCAGGGCCACCGAGCGATCGTCCCGATCATAGACGAGGAAGTTTACCGATGATGATTCCATGGCATGATAATGGGCGTGTCTGGATGCTTGAAGAAGAGGAAGAAGTAAGAATAGAACGGCTTGCCAGTACGATGTCTGATGCGTGGGTGATCCGCCTCTCCTGGAGCTGTCAACCATCCGTCACCAGAGTCCTTGGGACCCATGGCTCAAGGTCACGTCGGGCAGCTTGGGGGTTGCGTGTTCGTGTCTATCGGTTCCTTCGTGTCATTCGGGTCTTTTGTCTCGGTTCTGATTGGTCTGCCTGTTCTCATTGTCTTCAGGTCCGGGCTGGGGGCTGAGCGGTGGTAGTTGGTCAGGTTAGGGCTTGAAGGGCTGGGGCGAAGCTGCTTGGCGATGTCCCTGGGACCTCGGTTGATAATCCTGGCTTACAGATGGCGTCGATGCTCCAAGGCGAGGATGGGGATGACGTACACCGCACCTCCAACCAAATATTACGTGGTGACAAGCGATGACAACAGGAGAACAGAGGACAGAAAGATGCTCGATGGTCGTAAGATGATATTTAATGAATCTGTGAGCGGGCCTAGCGCGCGCGCTCCTGCTCACTCCACTGCCCTCTTCTTCCTCCTTCGTCCGTAACAATATATTCACTCCTGCTCCACAGGAAGTTCCATTATAATCCAAAAAGCCATAATAAAGACCAAGGGTTCACAAAAGACAATCGTACCGCATATAAATTACTGATGTCCCCTCCGCTTTCAGTCTTTTGTTTCCACACACGACGTTCCCCCACTCCCAATCACTGCCCCAGCTTCCGTGCCGCCGGCCACTTTTACCCACATCACAAGCTGGCAGTGGCATAGTAGGTAAAGATTGTGAAGATTACGCGCTCGGCACTAGCCACCAGGATAGAACACCTCGACTGGTTGCATGGCACAGAAGAGCCGCAGTATGCAACATAATCGCATGCTTCCTGCATCTTGGCAGTGTCGCTCTCCTACATAGTAGAAAGCGCTAGTCGACTGTGCACACGGCACACACGCGTCTAAAAAACCTAACTAAGAACATACCGAAAGGGTTTCTCTGAAGTCATCATGACTGTCTCAAGCAGTTCATTCTCAGAAGTTTGTAGCTTTGCTATCTGCCCGTTACGCAGATGCACACGGGGTTTCAATGCTGGTCATAACCGACTGCTACTTGTTGCGATATTACTTCGCTGCGCTCATAGCACAGAGGACCATCCCAGTCGCCACCGCCGGGGCCGCGATCACCTACCTCCGCGCTCATTGTAGCTTCTCATGACCCCTAGTTTAACTGGGTCAGGGTCCCTTCGCCTACTCAGGTGCACAGCAAGTCCGTCGGATGCCGGTACTGATTTTGTAGTTACCGTTAGAGCTTTGGCGCTTTCGCCGCAACCTGTCAAACACGTTGCCGCCTCGGTCGGAAACCTAAGGTCGGCCTCAATACTCGCGCTGTTCATGCAGTTTATGTCATCGTTCTCAATAGCGTCGTTAGCATCCTGTCCGGCTCCTTTGCAAGTGTCGGCCTGCACATTTTGATCAACGGTGGCAATTTTCCGAAGAGCCCCAGTAGAGCTCACATCTACCTCTGAAATAGGGAACTGCCTCTCTCTCTCAGCATCTGTGATTAATCCCACAATTGCACTCTACGTCTGAGTCTGCACTGGCTCTGGTGGCCTACGCACAGCTCTCCGTGAGCGCTCCTCCTCCGGAATCCTTTTCTTCTCCTGCCTTAGTTTCTGCTCGAATACGACTAATCGACACTGGATATCGCGGATATCCTCGTTACCGGTCACCTCGACCAGCGCTTGAGCAGCACCATCTACGCAAGGATATGCCTGCGTCTGTGTCGGCTTCGGTAGCGTACGCGCCGCATTCCGTGAACGCTCTTCCTCAATCCGCTTCCTCTCCTGCTTTAGATCTTCCTCGGCTATCTCTAACTGCCGCTGGAAATCACGAATATACACGTCGCCTCTTTCCTTCTCCCTGGCTCCTTCAGCCTCTGACATCGGTGCGCCTCGAGCGCCACATCCACAGTCCGAATCCCCCACCAAACAAATGCAGCCATTACGCATTACTTTACCTAAACCCTGCGGTTCATACACACACGCCGAGGCATTTAAAGTGAGAGCGGAGAAACTCACTCAGTTCTCGGGCTGTCGACCATGAAGCTTGCCCCGTAGCGCCGCAGCATGTTGCGTCATAGGTGCCGGTATGAGGACGACATCTACCACTGACCGCAGGCTCGTCACGAAGTCCCCACAGGTATCGAACAGTGCGGGAACCGTCGCCTCGTTCTCTCAGCGCTCCGCTTCGTCAGTCGTGCTTCATTCATTTCCTCCGCCACATCTCGCTCGCCGCTCGGCGCAGTCGCGGAGCCTTGGCTTTCGAGGTCTCACACTGGGATTCCGCCTCACTTGGACCTTGGTCCCCACTACTTCTCACAAAGGCCCGGTCACGCTTCCAGCAGGTGCTGCCTCCAACTTCACAGGAAGCCGCCCAGACCATCCTGGTCACGGCACCAGTTAAATTCAAAAGGGGTGAAGCCTGTCGAAATGATCAAGATGACGTTGATGACGGTATAGGGCGTAGGGCGAACAAAGAGCGCCAAGCTCCTCCGTCCGCTCGTCCGGCGAGACGTTGCAAGTTGGAGAACTATTGGATATAAAGGCCGTTTATTCAAGACAGGGCTAAAGGTGTACAGGGCAGATGAAGAAAGGCAGTTAAAACGATGACAGTCCAGAGGCGGCCGAGACCTGGCACGCTCTTCCTATTTCGCGCCAAAATGATATCCTTAAATCAATTTGCCAGGCACATCCTATACATCAATCATGATTCCCGTTCTGGTGGCTAATCCGAGCATTTTGAAACGAGCCAGTGGGGTGCCGGGGCTAATGAAACAGTTCTTGCTTTTCCGCAACACGTGTTTCCTTGAAACCGTCGAGCTTCTAAACACATGGCTGCAGCCCCGCGGACCGACACGACAAAGCACCTAACGAACAATAGCAGCGCGCAACGGGATCCACACGTGCGGTCCGAAGGGCGGCAGTGGTCCCCATCTCATCTCCGTTTCTGGGGCATCTCTGCGCGGCGCATCTTTGAAGGGTCATAAAGCGATTCAACTCGCCTAAACCGAAGGGCTTGCTTGTCTCCTTCCGAGTCGCACACCTCGACGCAAAAGACTCAGCGCTCCGGTGATTGCCATTCTTTCACCGAGGGGTATCCCGCCGGACGCACTCAGCAGAGGGGGTGCGAGCAAGGGGAGGAAGGGGAACCGGGGGACGGCCGGCAAACTGTTAGGCGCCGGAGGCTCCTAACCTACCACCTACCCAGCTTCTGGCTTCTCGGATGCGGCTACTGGTGCACAGCCTGTCTGGCACGTTGTGAGTCTAGTCAGCAGCGAAGGTTCGGCGCTCATACCGGCCAAGCAATTCGAGTCTTTGTGCTCACTGGCGTCATTGGCGTCTCAGAGCACGTTCCACTACTTCGCCAGGTTTGACCTGCAATTTCATCATCATAATAATTTTGCCTCGGCATGCCCGTGCCGCTACCCTCCCGTCAGGAATATACTTCAACTCTATATCAACATCTGTGGTTAATTCCACCTCTCGAGATTCCATGACAAAAAATGCAATTGGTCCTTCCGCATCAGTGCAATGCGGCACAGCACTCTCCACAGGCATTTGGTGTGCCTCTTTGACATTATCTACGCCGACAGACATAATACGTCTGCTCACGTCATCAGTCGCCTCGACGAGTGTTCTATCAGCGCCAATAAGGAATATTCAAAATGCTAAGTGTTCTGGCAACACTTATAGCAACCGCCATGTTGCAAGGGGCGCAATCGGAATTTTTGCCGTTGGATGCTGTGTGTGGAAGGTTCAGCAGGTGCCTCCTTGGAAGATTTTTTAGCTTTCCACCATGCAGCATAAGCCTTTAGCGTCAGTTCTGAAATGGTCACCAGACCTCAGTTTACTTCCGAAGCTAACCGATGCATCCCTGGCAGCATTTTGCACGCACAGTGATGTGTCCGGCAAGCAGCAGTGGAAGGCATACAATTTCGCCGTTGAGGCGCACGCCGATCCTTCTTCTGTGTCAACGTGCACACCAGAACTGAGGTAAGCACTTGAAAACCATTACCTTCCCTTATAGATTGTTTGCCATCCAGAGCAAATGCGTAGTGCTTGCTGCTCGTCTTCAGTTTCAGAGTTGTGCTGCTGTTTAGATCCCCGCTGACAGCGGTATGGAAGTCTACTTTAGAGCTTAATAGGCACGCAAGGCTTTGCTCTCACGAATAGTGCTTTATCCTCGATGGTACAACTGGCCCTTTGCGAAAAGTTACAGGACGAGCTTTGCCAGCCATCCTGTCGTTCGCTCATAGTTTCTGTAAAGCAAAAACGCCCCATAGATCAAGGCAGTGTGAAACGTGAAGTCCGGGTTATCTTTAGATACCTTTGAACTGTTCCGTAATAAGATTGAAACTTCGGGCATGATACTTTGCTTTTCAGGGGGCGCCAACTCATTATCTTGGATAACCTGGGTACGCTGATACGACGTACACGCTGTTCCAATTTCCGAATGATGCCGCGTCCTTCGTTTTCTGCTTACTCCCCTGCCGCGGACTGGTGGAATGGCGGCCGATAACTAGACAGGCAAACACTATGGTCTTGATATCTCATGCCCCACAATCTGTATTGTGTTGCTGATGGCATCACATACTCTGCGCTTTCGTCAAATCCACCCGTGAAGGTAAAACAGCAGTCCTGTGTTTTTTTTATATTCCATTCGAAAAGTTTTTTTACGTAGTTGCAAAGATGGCATGTAATGTTTTAGAGAACCCTTGCTCTGTTTTGGTGGTTTGTTGATGTCCAGCTGAGCACTTACGATAATATTCCAAGAGAACTGTACCGCATCTGATAACCGCACAATGGTTTACGCAATGCTTGATCTGTAAATTGCTTGCATCGTCCGCTTTCTACTGCAGCCCCGATGTTGTTCGTGCCCTGGCATCTACTACAGAAGCCAGCAGAAGACTGGAGCACCCTACCCTGTGACAGTCACACTAAAGAGAGATACAGATAAATAACTGCCAGCACTTGTGAGTGTCCGGTTGGAAGTTGAGTCTGCAGCCATGTGCTAGCTCTTCTGCCGCTCCTCACCTTCCTTCAAAAAGGCGGATACAAAGAGGCGCCTCCTGCGATATCCTGCACTCAGCTACCCCAGCAGGGGAGACGCCCTTGGCAAACAGGACTCAAACCAGCCAGTGTGCAGACTATTGACTGGCAACGTGTATGATGGTGGATGCAGTGTGCCCAAGCGACGGAAAGTTTCCACATCTAAATGCCAAAGTGATGACAGTTGCCAAGTTGTCGGCTCAGTGAAAGAGCTTGGGGAACCCTGGCAGCCCTGGGAAAGACCTAATTTGCTTCCATTCTGAGCAATAAGGGCCTTTAGTGTCGACAAAGTCTGGCTTGACACCACCTGACTTACCTGCGACATACCACCAGTCTCGCCAGCTGTCTTGGTATGCAAATTTACTGGGCAATCTGCTGCCTGGAACACATCAGATATGCACTTTTCTGACCATCGAGCTTTTTGTCGACGCTGAAGAGCAGGTGTTTGAAGGACGATGCTCGAGTGCAGAAAAGGCTATATTTGATGTAGGTACTCAGTACCATAACCAAGAAGTTATACTATTTTTCGAATTGAAGGAATGTTGTCTCGAGCAGTTTGACTGCATCGTGACTTAGGTCGTTGAAGAAGACATTGTCTTTTTTTTTAAAGACAATGTCTCGCCAGTTATGTAAAAAGGAAGGATTGTATGCCGGAATATGAGACTGTAGATGATATCAAGAAGAAAACAATGGCACTGCTGAAGGATGTGACACATAAATGCCTAAAACACCATTTCCAGCTGTGATAGGTGATATTGCATGTAGGAGTGTAGGATTGCATATCGAAGGTGTCAGTACTTATGAGCCTGGCGCACAAAACGAATTGTGATACCAGTCCATCATTTATTTGCTACATCTTGAGTTACTGCCACAAAAAGTTAAGGAGCTCTGCACGCTACAAGGTGCAGAGCAGTTGTGCAGAATAGTTGTTTCATGTTAGCGCACGATACACATCATCCGGGTTGTGGCAGCCACTTATCCATGGCTGCGAAAAGTAAGCCGCCTGTGTACTGTGTCCTGTCAATGCATATTAAAGAATCCATGTTGGACAAAACATCTGGAGCTCGTCACTGTGCGTACCTTATTCTAGAGTCGTTTTAGAACGTTAATACTCTATAAACCTTTTAAGATGCTGCATAACCCCTTCAGGCGCTGCGTCCACATATGTGGACGCGACCCAAATGTCGTCGTAGCATGCTCGCAAGGCGTGTTCACACCTTTGAATTTGGCGCACAAAACAACTGGCCCCTCCCTGTCAAGTATGTGGCGCCATCTGTTGCAGGTACATCGAAATGTCTTTGTAAACAAGAAGTCAAGATGGACGTCTCCACGTTTTACGGCGGGGCGAGTAAGTTGATCTTATTTTCGCGTGCTCTCTTTCCAAATGGTCGTGAAAAACGGAATTTGTCATATGAAATATGCCAGTAAGGTAATGTAGAAGGGGCATGCTGGGTTTCATTACCGTAGGCAAAGAAGGAATGCTTCGGTGGGCTCTCAGAATTGCGCGTCCACAAACGTGGACACGGCGCCTTAGTGCCGAAAATATTGTTACGAGACACCGTTCTGTGCGCACGAGAAAAACGAGGACAAGGAACAAGAAAACGAGGCACGCGCGCTCGCTCGAGTAAGAAGCCATTGAGGTGGTTCGTGTTGTCCTCGTGCTTCTTGTGCGCAGAGAACGGTGGCTCATAACAATATCAAAGAGCAGCATTCTATCCTCGATGCTCTGTTGTTTTGCTCTCAGACAGCGCCAGATTGGCTCATTCCACGCAGGTGTTCAAAACCATGCATCCACTAGGAGAAAGTTGGAGGATTCGAGCGCTGAAACATTGCTTAGAAAAATCTCCAATGGAGATGTCTCCGACGCCGACCTCTCCGATGATGAAACAGAGGAATGGCAAGGTGAAAACAAGGTAACATGAACATTGGTAAATGTTGTACTGATTGACTAATTCTGTAATTTATCATCTAGGATCCAAATGCTGGAAGACCTTCACCTTCAGTTGTGGTAGTGGCACCCAGCACTTCGCGGGATAACAGCAAAGATGCCGAACACAAAACACGAAGTGCCAAGTTTTCTGTGAAGTGGGTGAAGGGGAGGTTTGTTCCAGATAATGCAAACTGCGAATACAACCCACAAGGAGGAGGCTTGTTGCCACAAGATCCGATGGCGTACTTTTCAAGATATATCACCACATCCCTCATTGAAGACTTTGCAAGATACACAAACATGTATTATCTGCAAAGCAATGGACTAGAGCTCGGAGCTACACCTGAAGAAATAAGTGTCTTTCTGGGAATTTTGATGATTATGGGAGTGCTAAAGTTCCCACGAGTGCGGATGTATTGGGAAAAATCAACGCGCATTCCAACTATTGCTGACTCTATGAGTGCAAAGCGATTTTTTAAGCTCAGGGCTGCTCTCCACATCACTGACTCGAATGCACCACGAGATATTAACGCCCAGGACAAGTTCTGGAAGGTGCGACCTCTTATCGAGACACTCAGGCAGCGATGCGTGGAGTTGGAGCCTTTGGAGCAATGCAGCATTGACGAGCAAATGATTGCTTTCACCGGGCGGGTCCCTGCAAAGCAATTTGTTAAAGGGAAACCAAACCCTGAAGGCGTGAAGGTATTCGTGCGATGCAGCTCTGATGGCGTAGCCCATGATTTTGAATTTTATCAGGGCAAGGGCACTGGTGTCAGCATTCAGCACTCACATCTTGGACTTGGCGGCTCTATTGTAATGCGGCTTGTTGAGAAGTTGCCAAAAGGGAAGAACATGAAAGTATTCATGGATAACTACTTCTCATCGGTGAAGCTGTTTCTTGAGCTCAAAGAAATGGGAATTTTGGCAAGCGGCACAATCAGGGCAAATAGATTGTGTGGTTGCTCTATGAAAACTGAGAAAGAATTAAAGAAGGAAGGAAGGGGAAGTTCTGATGAGAAGGTTTCAGAAAATGGCGACATTGTTCTTGTGCGCTGGTATGACAATGGTATTGTGAACATGGCTTCAACCGCCGTGGGCTTAGGCAAAGCAGGCACTGTACGAAGGTGGAGCGAGTCTTCTAAATCGCACATCGACATTGAATGCCCTGAAGTCATCCTCGAGTACAACAAGTACATGGGAGGCGTCGACAAGATGGATTTTTTGATGTCCCTCTATCCACTGCGAACAAGAACAAGGAAGTGGCCAGTGCGAGTAATATCGCATTTTGTTTCATTTGCTCTTTGCAACAGTTGGTTGGAGTACATCAGAGATGCAAACAATATGCAACTGCCGAAAAAAAGTACATTAGATTTGCTCGCATTTCAGAGTGATGTGGCTAATAGCTTAGTCGCCTGCAACAAAACACCCCCAAAGAAGCGAGGCCGACCGAGCAACGAAGGTCCACAGGAGATCAAAAAGAAGCCTCACAATGCAGAGCCATTGCCAACTAACACAACGCGCTATGATGGCACCAACCACTGGCCCCAGGTTATGAGCATACCAAACGCACAACGATGCAGACGCCAGGGCTGCACTTCGAAGAGCCGCGTTCGCTGTCGCAAATGCGGAATTTTTCTTTGCCTTTCGTCACAGAATGATTGTTTTTATCTATATCATAAGCCTTGAACAAGTGGCTACTGTTCTGTACCTTAGGTATTTTCAGAGTAAAGCACTAATTAATTCCTCATACTTAGTAGAGAGTACAAGAAAATGTTGTAGTGTTTGCACTCATGTAGGAGCTTTGAGGCGCCATGTCCACAAAAGTGGACGCAAATAAAATGGGCTCAAATATGAAAATTTTGGCGTAATTTCTTGCACTTGACGTCTGTCTGGTGTACTGATTATGAATAACACAAGGAAAAATTTTTCCTTTCAGAAAATTTAATTCGCGCCTGAAGGGGATAAATCACCACTAGTGCCTGACAAGGTATTTGTCCCTATGATCCTATAGCGTAAACAGCATTATTTTCTTAGCACTTATCTTCGTACTGTTAATGCTACAGCTTTCCATACATTAATTATGGTAGCTGACAGGAATTAGATGCTAAGGAAAAGGGTACTGCAACGTTTACAGCCGAAACCAATATGTGTTCTTGTATATTGTTTGTCTTGGTTTATATACCACGCCATTTGCTGTACAGATATCATCTCAAATAACAGGCATTCAAACAAGTGACCCATTTGCTTATGGAATTCTTTATTTTTCTTCGCATATACTAATCAATGAGCATAGCTCTCCTTGTCCAAATTGTTGTAACCTAGAAGTATCTGGCTGCCTATAGATAACAACATGCCGTGATTGAATCCAATTAGCGATTTTGTTTGCTTATTTGCAGGAAATATTCATATCGGCTGAAGACGCCCGTGAGCTAGAGAAGAACATGCTGCAGCGAGCACAGAGTCAATCTTAGTTTGACGCTCACCGACACAGGCTGACTGCTTCAGCCTTTGCCAATGTGATGATGAGAAAGGAGTGGACACAGAAAGGCCTGCGAAACTTGCTCGACCCCAAAGACCTTTCCAGAGTGCGAGCCATTCAATACGGTAGAAACAATGAGGCATGATATGACTGTAGAACACTGCGGAATCGTTCCTCCTTCGTGTCCGTGGTTGGGGGCATCACCAGACAGGTTGGTGTTTGACCCAGAAGGGGTAACGTTTGGAGTCCTTGAAGTTAATTGTCCGTACTTGTTGAAGGATTCTGATGTGGAATCAATGAAGGCTTCTGACTTTTACGTTCAGTGTCTTGACAATGGTGAGCCTAGGTTATCGAGTGAGCATGAGTATTACTGCCAGTTAACCGGACAGATGGCCTTGAGATCTTGTGAGTGGGGGGACTTTGTTGTTTTTTCTCAGGACTGGATAATCATTGAGAGGGTGCGCTTTGAGTATGCCCAGTGGAGAGCCATGAAACCTCTCCTAGATTATTTGTTTTCAATAATATGCTGCAATACTTCTACCATGAAGTATAGATCTCATACAGTAATTATGTTACGCTTAATATGTTGTTTTGTAAACTTTTTCTATTCCTCACCATAGAATTGTTCAGTGTGCATTGTTCATTGTTACATTCCTTATCACTGTAGTTTTTTGTCCTTGGCTTTTTATATTAGTGCTATCCATTTTGTACTGTTTTGCACTGTTTCTTTTACTTGAGTTAACATTTCTTTGCTTTACTCACCATCATCATCATCAGCCTGGATATACAAACTGCAGGGCAAAGGCCTCTCCCATATTTCTCCAGTTAACTCGGTTCTGTGCTAGCTGCATCTACCCTGCGAACTTCTTAATCTCATCCGCCCACCTAACTTTTTGCCGCCCACTGCTACGCTTTCCTTCCCTTGGAATCCAGTTTGTCACCCTAAGCGACCATCGGTTATCCTCTCTTCGCACTACATGTCCTGCCAATGTCCGTTTCTTCTTCTTAATTTCCACTAGAATGTCGGTAACTTGAGTTATTTCTCTGACTCACTCTGCACGCTTCCTATCTCTTAATGTTACCCCTACCATTTTTCGTTCCATAGCCCTCTGGGTTGTCCTTAACTTAAGTAGAACTATCTTGGTTAGCCTCCACGTTTCAGCCCCATAGGTGAGTACAGGTAAGATGCAACTGTTGTATACTTTCCTGTTGAGCGATACCGGTAAGCTGCTAGTCATAATCTGTGCGTGCTTGCCAAATGCGCTCAATTCCAATCTTATTCTTATTGTTATTTCCTTTTCATGGTCCGTATCTGCGGTTACTACCTGTCCTAAGTAGACATATTCGCCTACTACTTCCAGTACTTCGCTACCCAATGTAAACTGCTGTTCCTTCCCGAGGCTGTTGAGAATTACCTTAATATTCTGCATATTGATTTTCAAGCCTACCTTTCTACTTTTCCTGTCTAGGTCATGAATCATTATTTGCAGTTCATCCCCCGAGTTGCTTAGCAAGGCAATGTCATCAGCAAATCGCAGATAACTGAGGTATTCTCCATCTACCCTTTTCCCTAACTGCTCCCATTCCAAGTCTCTGAATACTTCCTGTAAGCAAGCTGTGAATAGTACTGGGGAGATTGTGTCTCCTTGCCTAACACCTTTCTTTATGGGAATTTTGTTACTTTCTTTATGCAGAACTATGGTTGCTGTGCAGCCACTATATATATCTTCCAGCACTTTCACGTACGGCTCGTCTACCCCCTGATTTCGCAATTCCTGCATCACCGCCGAGGTTTCAACTGAGTCAAATGCTTTTTCGTAATCAATGAATGCTATGTATAAGGGCTGGTTATATTCCGAGCATTTTTCTATCACCTGATTGATATTATGGATATGATCGATAGTAGAGTACCGTTTCCGAAACCCTATTTGATCCCTTGCTTGATTGCAGTCTACGGTTGTCCTGATTCTATTAGTGATTAGCTTAGTGAATACCTTATACGTAGCAGACAGTAAGCTGATTGGGCTGTAGCTTTTAAGGTCCTTAGAGTCCCCTTTCTTATGAATCAGGATAATGTTCGCATTCTTCCATGGTTCCGGTACCGTCGATGACACCAGGCACTGCGTATACAGGGTGGCCAGTTTTTCTAGCAGGATATCCCCCCCGTCCTTCAGCAAATCGGCAGTTATCTGATCCTCTCCAGCTGATTTCCCCCTTTTCATAGTTTTTAGTGCTTTCTTGACCTCGGCCTTCGTCACTGGTGGAACGTCTGACTGTTTTTCTTTACCGCCAATCTCATTAGGGGTTCTGACTACTTTGGCTACTGTAGAGATCTGTATAGAACTCCTCGGCTACTTCGACTATCTTGTCCATATTCGTGATGACGTTGCCTGCTTTGTCCCTTATCGCATACCTCTGGTCTTGGCCTATGCCCAATTTCTTCTTTACCTCTTTAGGGCTTCCCCCGTTGTTCACAGCATGCTCAATTTTCTCCATGTTATACTTCCTTATATCGGCCACCTTGCGCTTAATGATTAGCTTAGATATCTCGGCCAATTCGATGTGGTCTGTTGGATTGGAGGCTTTCATACTGTGGCATTTCTTAATCAAATCTTTCGTCTCCTTAGACAGCTTACCGGTATCCTCTCTAACTATCCTACCGCCGACTTCTACCGCGCACTCAGTAATGATATCTCTGAAATTATTGTTCCTTCCTTCTAGGGTAATGTTGCCATCCTCGGTTAGAGCTGAATACCTATTCTGTAGCGAGATCCTGAACTCTTCTGCCCTCCCCCTCACCGCTAATTTGTTGATGGGTTTTTTTCTTACTAATCTGTTGCGTTCCTTCTTCATATTTAGGCTAATTCGGGACCTCACCATTCTGTGGTCACTGCATCGCACTTTCCCGATTACTTCTACATCTTGCACAATGGCGGGGGTTGAACACATTATGAAGTCGATTTCATTTTTAGTCTCCCCGTTAGGACTTTTCCATGTCCATTTCCGGTTCTTCCGTTTGCTGAAGAAGGTATTCATGATTCGTAAGTTATTGCGCTCTGCAAACTCAACTAGTAACTCTCCCGGCTGTTCCTAGACCTAATGCATAGTCACCTACTGCCTTGTTTCCTTCCCTACATTGGCATTGAAGTCGCCCATTAGTACACTATACAGCGTCTTTACTTTTCGGATTGCCGATTCTACATCTTCATAGAAGCTTTCAACTGCCTGGTCATCATAACTACATGTAGGTGCATAGGCCTGTACAACCTTCAGTTTATACCGCTTATTAAGCCTAATTATGATCCCTGCAACCCTCTCATTAATACTATAGAATTCATCGATATTACCCGCTATATACTTATTGACAAGGAAACCTACTCCTAGTTGTCGCCTCTCTGGTAAACCTCGATAACACAGTACATGCCCATCCTTCAGTACAGTATATGCCTCATTCGGCCTCCTAACCTCACTAAGCCCTATGACATCCCATTTCATGCCCTCTAGTTCCTCTAACAGCACTGCTAAACTAGCTTCACTAGCTAGGGTTCTAGCATTAAACGTTGCCAGGGTCAGTTTCCAATGGCGGCCGGTTCAGCGGAGCCAGACTTTATTAGCACCCCCTGCTGCGTCACAGGTCTGTTCGCCGCCGTGGTCAGTTGTTCCGCAGCCGCTGATGACTGAGGGCCGAGGTTTCGTGGAGCTTATCATGAGAGGTTGCGGCCAATTACTGCACCAGGGTGGCCAACTCCTGTTCTGGTGAGGGAGTGCGTTGCCGGTGTTCACTGGCATCAGGTCGCACCCGAAACCTGTTTATGCAAGTCCATCGACACGCGGATGTTTTTCTTTAATCCGGTGGAGAATTGTGCGGCACCGGGATTTGAAAGCCGGTCCTCTTGCATGCGAGGCGGATGTTCTACCGCTACGCCACCGCTGCACCGTGTAAATCGGTGTATAGGAAAGAAAAGAAGCAACATCTGTCACACTCGTCGACAGACGCCTGAAACGCGCCCTAATGAAAAGGGGGAAGACGGCAGTAAAATGGCAGAGAGAGAAAAGGTACCGCACTGGAGGGCGGTGGAATAATTCGACCACCTGGGATCTTCTACGTTCGGATGGAGGCGAAATGAAGAGGCCTCAAGGCAAGTGAATGATCCGCAGGTGGTCGAAATCACTCCACAGTCCTTCAGTATAGCACCTCTTTCTTTCCGCTTTACCTTCCACCTTCCTCATAGTGCGTTTCCGGCTTCCACGGAGAACGTGCGTTCGTTTCCTCTCCTGTAAATCAATTAGACTCCAGGACCAGCGCTAACGCGACCACGACCAGCGTTAAGACTACTATGATGTACTGTCAGAGGTTACAGCACAACAGTAATGGCCGCCACTTAGGACTCATCTGGCTAGCTTATTAAACCAGAAAATGACAAGGTAGATAATGATTAAGGGGAAAACATTGAACCCCTAAGATATTCTCTAGAACGTCGAATGTAAAATCAACCACACTTCGAGTGGCTAATTAGCTATACCACTTGCTAATAGTCAAGTTTAAGCATTTCTTAACTTACTGAGAAAAACAACCGTACCGCGAAGGTGGATGCTCAGGTTTGATCACCGGAACAGGACAAATATTTCTCCGGCTATGAACTGTCTGAAAAACTACACGTTCTTTTACTGTAACATTACGTCTGCTTCTGTATGGATGCTAGTGAGCGATTGTTCCGTCAGTTTATTATTTTGCGTACACTATACGCCCATACATACAGTATGGTATATTTGCGAGAAGCTTTACTGAACTGCACTGTATATTTTAATCTCGATCTGGCCTTCTAGACTTCTTACCATTCCTGTATAAACCTATATATATATATATATATATATATATATATATATATATATATATATATACATTTTTATACTGTCACCGACAGTCGACTGTCCCCTCAATAAATGCCACAGCTTAAGCAGGCCACAACCATTGCTTTGCTTTGCCCTACACAAAAGAGGAGATAGCGTTAGTCTTGCTCGACCTCTTTAATTTGTGTAGCTACATCGCTAAACAGTATCCTTCGCAGTGCTTGCAAGGATCATCAGTCTGGCATATTTACGGCCTTTGGGAAAAAACTGGCGGGCGTATGCTCGTGAGGCATGCAATGTGGCTTTCTTTTCCTCTCCCAAGTTCCAGATATCACATAGATGTAGGGAACTGTTGTCCTTAAATTTCAGGGCTAGCTCCAATACCATAAGAGCCCCACTACCTCACTACATGTCTTATAAACAAATATTGTGAAATGTATATTTTGACAATGTTCCTTCAAATGTGAGCAGCAATGCCCATGACTTCGAGCTTGGACCCGCTTCACCTGGCACCTGGACATAAGATCCGGGATCTGTACATTTCAGGTTCAATATGTTGACTGTGCATTTAGCCAAAATGATAGTTACGCGACATCGTAGCGCAATATGAATTTTGCCACCTGTCACAAAATAAGATAGTGCTAGGTGACGCAGCCCGAGCCAAAGACCATGCCCTCTATAATCTACGTTAATCAACTGCTGTATGGTGCAAACCGTCAAATGTGTAAGGGATTTACAGTGACCATGTAATAAAGTGCTTGTTTTTGATATTTTTCAAATGTTTCTGGTCCATGCTACTGTTATTCACTTAGAGTGAGCTTTCCCAGCATGTAATGCTTCTGTTACAGAACTATTTTGTGTGTGGTGTGTGTCCTGCCTTGTATTTACACACGTAACTGGTGATTGTGTTGCACAAATAGTTTCTTCCATTATTCAATGCCTACATCATTAAACTTGTTTTTGTTAAGAAGCGATGTATGGTACATAAAATAGCATAATAAAGCACACTGCAAGGGGAGATTTTACTTGTTAATTCTTCGTTTATTGCACTGTGCCCTACTATTTCGGATGTGCTTGACAAGAGCATGCACTCATACTAGGCTTAGTATGTTGCACTAGTAGACTCTTGCTTGGAGATGAGGTCTGACTGAAAATTAGTATGGCAACCACAATCCACGTCTGAATAATTAATGGTGCCAGGGTGAGAGTAACAGGGCGGTCAAAAATGTGGAAGGACTAACGCGCTGTATTCTTCTCTCAACATGAATCCTGAGAGATGCAATTTCGTGTGTTGCTTTCACTTCTTCTGCAGAAAACTTTCTGTTACACAAAAATGGAGGAGCGTTCAGGCCCATACCTTTCTTCTCTAGATGATCACTATTCTTGAAACCTTTATCAGTCATAACAGCATCTCCTGTGTCAAACTGAAGGTTTAGAAAGCCACTCTGAATAACTAGTTCTCTGTCAGAAATTCAGCCTGTAAACAGCTCCGAAAGAAAGGACAGAAGGCCATTTGGCATTATGCCGACAAGTCCTTTGAACGTGTTTGCAGACTTGTATGAAGAATATGTGCTTGACTGCAGTGCTAGCGAGTTGGGCACTGCAAAGTTGACTTCAGCCGCATCCAGAATTACTCTAGTTGCCGGATACTTTTCGACGAACATAGTTGCATCTACAGTTTCTCGTGGTGGCCACAGAAGTAACTTCTTCAGCTTCGTATAGGGCAGACTGATCCATGTTGTGCATATCCTGGATACGGTTGCTTGCGAGATGGTGAACCTGTGAGCCAAGTCCTGCCAAGCCTTAGTCTGACCAGAAAGAGCTCGTCGTTCTTGGCCAACTTTCTTTTTCTGCTTTGACTATACAGGTCCTTTGGGTTTCTGCACTGCAAGTTAGTGTTGTCTTCGGGGTGGATATACTTTAGCAATGCGACAGTCTTCATAATCGGGGAGCAGTGTAAAAAACATAAAATCCTCATTCGATTCTTTAATACCGTCCAAGCAGAAGGCAGCAGTCCTTGACTTTTTTGCTTCAAGCTGATGTCGCAAAACATTGTTCTCGCCTTCTAACATATAAACTGCCGTTTTTCTTGCACTAATTAATTCCTTAGAGTACTACACTGTAGCTTCAGTCGATGAATTTTCTTGGTCTGTGCCGACATCAATGCTTGCCCTTCAGCAAGGCACCTTTGCTCTGTTTGGGATGGCAGCTCCTCACCTGCAATGCAGACTTCACTTTCCATTTCTTCATGCGGTGTTTAACTCAGTTGCTCTTGCGGCTTTGTCTTTCTTGACGGGAAAAGTGTGCGTGCTTTCCGAGCTTTTCTTTCTTCTTTCGCGCGCGAACACGAATACGCTGGGAACCACTTCATCTCTGAGCATTATTTTGCCACTTGTCACTCCTGGTATAAAGTCATCTCTTTTGAAGTGCTTTGAGCATACCTGTGTATGCATGGTGACTTGAAATAAAGGGCCTTCATTTCGTTTTATGGCAATAATCCATCTTCTGCGGACAGCAGGATCTCGCAAAAATCCGTGAAAGGAAACCCGAACAATAAGTGCAACAGGGTTTAGCAGCGATGAAACGGCACATTAGCTACACGATTCTAATATTGCGCTGCTCTGATGGCGAAAAGAATGTCTTGAAACTGTAGCGTGAACTTATCACGGACGAAGAAAGCTAAAATACAAATAAACGAGCACTAGCTGCGGTAGCAATCGCCAGCGGTTTCGCTTGCATGGCGTGTTTCTCGCGGGAGAACAGCATCAGTATAAACACGAAATACACGAACGCAGTATACTTACCAAAAAAAAAATGCTGCTGGCTTCTCTCTCCCTGTCACAATTTTAACTCGCAGGAATATGTTTAGAAAAGAGGTGAAGCGTTACGCAGGCGCTTTATGGTGCCATTCAAGTGTATACACGCGGGCATGCAATATCGCGCATAAGAAGCAGCTTGTGTCGACCAAAAACAAGTGCACTTTAACTACGAATGCACAGCGTATATTGGACACGGTGACGCACGACGGCAACAAAAGAAATCGAGGTTGACACGAGGCTGAACAACTGGCAAACAGCGCATTGAACGGACGGGTGGCGGCGTTTTTTTTTTAATTGTGGCGCGTGAAATCACCGGTAATAAGAATTCCTACCTTGTTCCCTGAATCATCGCTGCGTGCACAAGGGGACACAGCAGTGGGACAGCATCGGTCGCGGGAGGGAGGGTGACTGCGACCCATGGAGGAATCTTCGACCGCTTGGATGGATGGATGGATTGATGGATGGGTGGGTGGGTGGGTGGGTGGATGGGAGGATGGGTGGATGGATGGATGGATGGGTGGGCGGATGGATGAATTGATGGATGGATGGATGGATGGATGGAATATAGGAGCGTCCCCTTTGAAACGGGGTGATACCACTTGCTATCATGGTCATTTTCCCCCTATATCTTAATTATTGCAGCATGGAGCCTATCATATAGAGATAATACAAGCTCTGTAGAGCCAATACAGCCGCCAACAACGCCCCTGACAAAATGGCGAGCAGTTCGCGTTTTTCCTCCTATATGGGGCGCCTTTTTGAATATCCCCTATTGCGCCATTGTATGGCTGCGCCCGAATCAGCTCCGGTGACTTTCGTGCCCCTCTCCGTGAGCGCTCCTCTATAAGCCTCATTTTTCACTCTAAGTCCTCTCTCTTCTACTTCAAACGTTGTATTGATGCTTTGTGCTCAGCAGTGCCGGGCTTTCTTCTCAGCGGCCCTGGCTTCCCGCTCAGCAAACCATTTAGCCGCCCTCTCAGCGCACGCTCTACTAAGCTCTTTTTTTCCCCCACTCACACAACTCTGCACCTTAGAGTCCCATGCACTCTCCTGCCTCCACCAGATCTAATGCGTTCATCTTGTCTTATAAGGACACCAATACTTAGGCCGACTGTAACGGCAAACCTCATCCTGTCGCGGATGGCAAAATTTGTGAAACCTTCTCGGGAATGACGGTAAAAAATAAACACACGAGGGGGCGCAACTTGAAAAAAAAAAAACTGTATTTTAACACTGAAGAAAAACCAACACGTACAAGCAAGAAAAAAAAAAAAAGGAAACGTGCAATGAATAGGAAAATAATCTACAAAAGAAAAGGAAAGGTGCACTCATGTGTTTGTGTCCTTCGAAGTGGTGGTGCATCCGGCGGAGCGGTCTGTCTGGGCATCGGCACAATCTGCGTTTCTGGGTGCGTCCCGAACCGACAATTCGGGTCAACGGCCGCTCTACAGCAGGTCAGTGCACTGCAGCCCGGACCGACAGCTACGCGTCTCGTACGCGCACTTCAGATGGCAGGAGCAGCATCTGGTAGAGGCGCGGGAACTTGCGTTCTGCCACCCGGCTGATGGCCCCATCATCACAGCTGCTGGGAAGGTCCGATTCCAGCTGCGCCTGAGTCCTGTAGCTCAGGCAGATGCGTCGAGTTAGGATCGTGTTAATCCGAGTTCGGAACCCCGGAACTTTGGGGCGGAAGCCCAAGCCTGGTCGCTAGGGTCGCCAGGAGACAAACGTCACCCAGAGACTCTCTCCCTGACTGTTCTCTTCCCTGTCCTCTTCCTGACTATCCGTTTCGCCTGCTCTCTCGTCACCCCCTGCTGCTTGTTCCAAGTGGCACTTGCCCAATGCGCCACGGGTTTGCTGTTTTTTCCACATGGCGCTTTCTCAATGCTCTACGCGTTTGTTCCTTTCTTCTCTTAGTTGTCTTCGTTGTCCAACGTATGTCGCGCTTGGTCCTTACACGCTGTAACTGGTTCTTGAATGTGCAAACCAATTCTGTCTTGGACAGCTTCCAAGAGGTCAACGAGGCCTCGTGGTTCTCGATCCAGTTCCTCGCTGTTGCCTCCAGAGAGAAGTAGACATTCTGCAGGCATTGATCGTGGGTCCACCCTTTTTGGCGCGCAACCATTTCGTAACCCTGGAGCCAGACTTCAACATCGTCCAGGCCATTGCGGTGGAACGGGCTGACAGTCCTTGGGCTCACCATCATGTTGATGACCCGTGCAGCAGCCGCACTGTGGGGTTGTTGCGGCTTGAATGCTATGGTGACGTTAGCCCTTGCGGTTTCACCCTGCGACAGGTGTTCGAATTCCGCGGCTTGGCCTTGCTGATGTCAACTAGCTCAGCTTACAGATGCTGTCAGAGACTCTAAGAAACTTCGCCGACCAGGAATTAAGACCGGGCTCGTATTACGTGTAGGGCCACGCTTCATGGGATTCGTACCTGTTACCTGCACCAATGTCCCGTCCAAGCCCAAGGACAGGATGAAAACAGCGACCGCAAGTCAGCAGGGCAGCAGCGGGAACCAGCGCGATGGCGGGAGCCCCAGATGCCGAAAGGACCGCCCACGCCAGCCTCTTCTTTCTTCAAAAAACAAACTCCAGCAAAGTGGTTGTTTCGGCGTGTTGGTGAGACATGCTATAAAGTTGAAGCGCACAACCAGACGAGGACGGTGATAGAGACGAGAGACAAACGAGCCCTTATTCTTTCAACAGTTTATTGTGAACCGAGAAGCATCATTTATAGGCAAAACGTGGCGCGTCACCACACGTGCGCAGTAGGCACCCAATTCAAAGACGACGAATGTATAATAAATCTTTGCGGGATAAAGCACTGGAGGGCTTGGACACGTGTTTTGCCCTTTATCTATTTATAATGTGCGTACAAAGGCAAGGGTGTTATTACCTGGTGATCCAAATTGGCCCGACGTGCAGTCAATAAATAGCAACAAGTCACCTCGTATCTAAAAACTTTCGTTACATTAATATCCGAGAATCAGCAGCTAAGGCCCCTGTCAAGTAGTGTTAAAAACACATAACTAAGAATGGGGAAGATGCAGGATCCTGTAAATATTTCTTGTTTTTGCAGATATGACCGGCCCTCCCAATATATGAAAGTAGGTCTAATGTATTGACTATGACATTCCAAAAATTCACTGCTCGAAGTACCGGACGCATTCCGGAAAGCAACAGTACCAAATTTTTCATACAGTCTCCAACAGAGAAAAGCAATTCAGATTGCGGCAAAGAGTACAACAAATCCTTGAAACCTATTAATATGAAAAGCTTCTAAAGCACTTCTGGGTTGACGACCTAATATAACCTAAAACGGCGTCAGAATTATTTACCTTGTACGGGTCATGAATATGTGAAGGCTGAGCTTTTCCTGAAGAAATAGGGCAACTTAATTTCGGCCAGGTACAAACTGGGCCCATCTTTTAGTTTTCCTTGTCATCCTTCGGCAACCGTGACATTCTTCCCTAGCGCAGCTTGCAAAGCCCGTTCACTCGCATTTTGCTTGCGGAACAATGTTTTGCCGTAAGACGTTCAAGCCTTGTTCGAAGGGTTTATTCTCTCTATAGGACGTGGGATACGCATATGCAAAATCCTGAAGACGAAATGCCTTCGCTTGTCCCGGCTTTTCAGGAGACTATACTGGCCGCGCAAATAGGGGTCACCTTGTATCCCTGTACGGCCTGCAGAGACTTCCGTGAGTTTTCAACGCTCGTCAATCGAACGACTTAGTTTTGGTGGCAGCTTCATCTGAAAGAGCTTTATCACTGGCTTCCCGTGAAGCAGGCAGCGTCCATAGGCTCTATCTATATCCTTGAGCAAGTGTGCCTCCCTGAAGGCTTGAAATAGGTGCTTCCCGGCAGCTACGTTCGCCGTTGAGAAGAGGAGGACGGCACCTGAACTGCTATCCCTGATTCGACAGATTTCCGGCCGTGACCTGGGGGAGGATTCTGCTCGCTGTGTCTCTTAAGAGGTGGAGGTTTTAAACCATATCCGGGCTCCTGCACAGAAGGTACCGGTGAAACGTGTTTTATCCTTTTTTTCAAAGACCACTCGCGTTCTTTTACCCGCCGACAAAGAGAAGGGCTTTGCGTGCTTGCGGCATGGATTATTCAATAAAAAAGGTCTTGAAGCAGTCTTAAAATCTTTCAACTCTGAAAAAGCGATGCCTGTAACCAGAGACAAATCTGAAACAAAAACGCTTTGCAACAGGTTTCAGCAGATAGTGTTGTCAAGTGCATTGAACCGAGTAATAGAAGTTGGCTGTACCTCGTTTTTAGTGTCTAAGCACTCAAGGTAGACGCCCCCTTCAGAGCATTTGTCTGGGAAAACGGCACCTGGCAAAAATCAGTTGCCCCATTTCTTCAGGACAAGCTCGGCTTTTTGCGCATTGATGACCCATACCAGGTGAAGAATTCCGATGCCGTTTTAGATTATACAAAGTTATGCCAGAACAGCCTCAGATATCCGTAGATACCAATGATTTGTTCTAGTCTTTGCCGCAATGTGAATTGCTTTGCTTTATCTAAGACTTTGATAATAGGGTTAGTAATATTGCTTTTCAGATAGCCCGGTATGTCGAGCAGCGGCTTTTTGGAACTTCCTATTCTTTAACATATATATACTTTGATACTGTGAGATGAGCGGCCATATCTGCAAAAAGAAGGAATATTTATAGGATCTTGCATCGGCTCTATTTTTAGTGATTTGGTTTTAGTACAACGTAACAAGGGCCTTAGCTGCAGATTCTCTGATAATAATGTGAGGAACGTTTTTAGATACGTAGAGGACTTCTTACTATTTATTGAATGCAGTTCATGCTCATTTGAATCGCTAGCTAATAACACACTTCGTACGTGCGGGCTATATAGCACCGCTAGAAATAACTCACGATATGTCTAATAATAGTATCACATTCCTTGATGTTAGAGTTTTATTTCGTGATGAACCGGTGTACTGGAAGTGTGAACCTCGTGCCAATAAGCCACTGCTCCCGAATGACTCGGCTCCATCAATACTTGTTAAGAGGAGCATCGCAAAATTATGCCTTTCTAATGCATTGTAAAAATTTTCCCCAGAAAGTTTTGCCGCTAGCTTCTAGGAACACATCGTCCGGATGTCTGCTTCTGGGCATCCTACTTATGTAATTGCCTGCGTCGGGGAAGGCATTCTCAAACGAAATTATTCATCATAGCCTAACGCTTTCTATAGTTCTGCTGGGAAGCAAAAGACTGCTGTGATACCGTACATACACGATGTGTCCCATCAACTAAAAAGGATTGGACAAATGGTTAATGTCTTAGTGGCTTTTTCTGCTCCGGACAAGCGTCAAAAACTGTGCAAAATGCATAACCCAGGCGACTGTCACAAGCTTGAGTGCGCGGAACGTCCTAGAGACATGTTCGTCAAATTTGCGATATTTGTTGTCTATAATCTACCATTTCATGTGGCAAGACATATGCAGGACAAAGTGGGAGGTCGGTGAACGACCGCCGTCGTGAACATTGCAGAAATGTAAGGGAAAAGTGCGGAGGGTTCTTGGACGCGCACTGCAGAAAGCATGCGTCAAGTGATCCCAGTGAAGTGCCCAGTTCCGGCCATAGTAGAGAACTTTGTGCGAAATCTAGCTGCATGGCTTTCTACCCAGAATGCACTGTTGTCACAAGAAGTCCCTGCCAATTAACGCGTGAAATTATCGGGGCAGAGGTAATGGATTGATTAGGGAAAAAATGCGTATCCGAGCGATCCATTGCTTTATCCTGCACGTAATTACAATGCTTGCGTCGTCTTTGAGTTTGTTGCGTACTGCGCATGTGTGATTACCGGACTCAATTTGCCTTTGATTGCTACTCCATGGTTCACCATAAAGTGTTGAAAGTTAGAGCTAATTTGTCTCTCGTCTCTTTCACCGTCCTCGTCTGGTTGTGCGCTCCAACTTTATATCATTTCAAAAAACGCTCGCGCTTCCTCTTGTTTAGCTACAATATCACCTTAAGCCTAAATAGAGCTTAAGGTTTAGGGTTAGGATTAAGGTGATACACAAATTACACAAAAGCATATCGGCTGCAGTGGTGCTGCCACCGTCGGTATGACTCCCTTGTATTGTGAGCGCATTCTTCAATGTGCCTAATATGTGGTTTAGACGCTCAGGACTTTCGTTTTCGGGGGTCTTGTTTTATATTTTCCTTAATCCTTACTCGAGTATTTAAAATATTACTTTCAAGGCTCTTGCACTCAAATAAATTGTGCATATTAATCAGACCGTTCCCTGTCGATACTTAGCCCCTTTACCAGGCTGCGATGAACAACCTTCGATACTAAACACCTCAGTGTGGTTCGCAACACACCATGACTTGTCTGCAGAACGCTCGCACGCGTTTCACTTGTGTTCCAAAATCGTGTATGAGTGCGCACCGCTAGGTTAAACATTGGCGTGCGCGGGAAGTGTCGTAGGCTCAGAGTAGACTGCGAACTTACCCAAGTTGCCCCAGTACTTACAGAGGTAAATTTGGTAGGGTTCCTTTGCGCTAGACTGGCATTTGAAAATTGGTGTATTCTAATACTTCTGAGTTTAGTTACAAGGCAAGGAATTTAGGCCGGGGCAGCCCCTGCAATGCTCACGTCGGGCCCCAGCGGGGGACCGGTGCAAAAGCCCCAATTACGTCACTTTAGAGCCCTCATCGATCCTAAGTTATTATTGGATGGGCCAGCGAAGAAAAAAATGCTTGTCCTCGTGCGCCGCACGCACATGTCGAATGTAGGACCAGCTGAGGAATCGCGTGGCTAAGTACATCAAGAAAAGTAGGCTTAGTTGGGGCAGCCCCATTTGGTCTAACGGGATTTGGACTAGTAGGGTAGATACTTGGGCTTGTTGGTACATGATCGAAGGGAACAAAATGTAGCGCACCAAGACAAGGACAGAGGAAAAGGACAAGGACAGCGCTGTGTGTGTCTTCTTTCTCTGTCCTTGTCTTGGTGCGCTACATTTTGTTCCCTTGGACTAGAAGCATTCGTTCTTCAAGCGACGAATGCGGACGTATGGATTCAAAATCGTCGCGCTCGGCGCTATTTCTCTTAGCGGGAGCCCCATCAATAGATTAAAACTAGAAACTGAGAATATAGGGACCACGCTATAGAAGGAGGGAAGACACCAAGGCCCCCTCTGACTATCTTTAATCCCTGGCTGCCAAACAATCGATGTGGTGCGGCCACGTCACGTCAGCCGAAAATGTCACTCCTAAAATCCTATGTTGGTTAACAACTTCAATAGTAGAAGCACCGGGTGTTAAAAGATGATCTATTGCAGCTTGTTTATTTCTTTGTTTAATGATTAGGGCATTAGATTTATTTGCGTTCATCTTAAGGCCATTGACGTTTGACCAGTTGATTATCTCAGTCATCTCAGTTCCCGCTTTTTGTAACTACTTCCTGTATGTCATGAACAAAAACAAACATGCTGGTATCATCGGCGTTAAGAACATCACAGGTATCAGAATTAGGTTGAACAATATTGTTTACATATACATTGAAAAGCAGTTGTCCCAATAGACACACAAGAAGAAATACTCTTAAAAAATGAGGTGTAGTACCCAATACTGACACACTGCTTCCGATCACTCAAGTGCGATTCAAACAGCACCTGAGATACACCGCGGATATCATAAGCACTAAGCTTTTTCAACAGAAGTTTGTAGTTCAGAAAATCAAAGGCCTTACTAAAATCTACAAAAATACCCAACGTATGCATTACGCACTCAGTGTTTTTGATGATGAGTTCTTTCATCGTTAACAGTGCTGTTTCAATCGATTTGCCTCGACGGAAACCATGCTGATACTCTCGTAGAATATTATGTTTAGTGAAGAATTTTTCTATGCGTAGCAACAAGATTTTTTTAAGCCCTTTTAAAACGCGGGCAATAGAGACACCGGCCTGTAATTCGTAACGTCATTTTCTTTTCCGCCTTTAAAGATGACCGATACTTTTGCTTCTTTCATGCGACTTGGGAAACCAGGTGTAAAATATATACTAGGTGATGCGAGATAACGTCAATTCCGAACTTTACAGGCTTTATCTGAATATTGTCGACATCAGTTGAGCTGGTATTTTTCAGGTTAAGGAATGTGCTACAAATTTCCGTTTGGTCCGTTGGTTCGAGGATTACGGTTGCATTTTGTTCGTACCTGAGTGTTGACCCTGTTTGGTCGCAGGTTGGTCTCATGTTTACTAAATGGGCATAGAAATGCTCGGCTAAATTGACGCCCGAAATACATTTGCCATCTTTTAAAATTTCAAGGGGACTGCACTTCCGATAGTGCCTTTGAAGAATTTCATTAATGACCTTCCATACTTTCTGAAGACTATTTCCTGACGCATTAGATGGGATGTTATTATAGCAAGCAAACTTGGTGTTTCTTAACTGAATTCAAGTTATTTAGGTACTTGTTGAAGTTTGTTAGTGCTGTCGTTTGTCTGGTATGCAAGAAGTCTTGGAACAGCTTTTGTTTCTCCTTAATCATCTTCAAATGATCGGGTGTTATCCACGGCTTTTTCATTTTATTCTTTAGTTTTATTTTTTTGTAACGGAAACCATTTGTTATAGTAGTCACAGAACAAGACTAGGAATTTGTTGTAAGCTTCAGAGGCACTATTCTTGTTATAAATAGGAGAGCAATCGCTGTTTAGTAGGTGTGCCCAGAAGGATTCCATATTACTGTTCAATATGCTCCTATATACTTAGGTTCGTCCTTGTTTTTCTTTGTGACCTAAAGCTGGAGTACACAATAAATATTGGACAGTGGTCACTTAAGTCATAGTATATGATGTGAGTTGTACGTACGACAGTGTCTAGGGTTAGAATGAAAAGGTCAAGGGCAGATTAGCCTGTCTCGGTTACCCGCGTTGGTGTGTTGATGACAGAATGAAAGCCAGACACCAGCAGTTTTTTACCGAACACAAGAGAGTGCCTGTCATTTCCAGCTAAGTTAATATTGAAGGTACCTTCTAATGCAGACGGTATTCATGAAAGGAAGCATACTCCAACATTCCTTCGGTGAAAGTGAAAAAATATTTTTGTTTTTATAAGGAGGGCGATATACCACTGCGAACATATATTTCCCGCTCGAAACACGTAACGCCTCCAGATCAGTATTAATACGCGTGAAAAGGTGGTTCACCTCGCAGCACACATCATCTCTGATAAGTATAGCGACGCAGCCGCCACGTTCCTCAGTTCAGGTTAGCCAGTAGTGTGTATAACCTGCTTAACTTAGCATCTGGCTTTTGTCGTGATACCATGTTTGTGTTATCATGATGGCATGCATCCTAAACCAAAATACGTTTAGAAACATAATAAATTATTCTTGTTTTGATAGCAGTTAACGCGCATTGTTATGTACAGCCGACGTTATTGCATGGGTTGGTACCTGCAGTGTGATATCAAAAGGTGTGCCGAACTCTCGGTACAGCATGATGAGGATGAAAGCAAAAACTAACTACGCATCACATCAGTCAATCTTCGAGAAGTCTTTGTCGTGCTCAATTCGCACCACGTCGCTTCCCTCAGCTTCTCGCGTAATAACTGTTCCATTCTTGGCCCATACAAACTTCTAATCAAACTCGCGTTTCTTTTTTATTGCCAGGGAAAGCAGTCACTTCAAGGTAGGGCAGAGTTGTGCATTGAAAAACAGGCTTTCTTTATCTGGGAATCCAACTTATTTATTCTTTTTGTGTTTGTTTCGAGCCTTTTCCAGGAGACCATATCTTTTCTCGCGGCTTTTGAATTGCACAATAATGTTGGCTTTGCCTTTATATGCAATCCGAAACACCTGAGGCAAAAAGAACAAGTGGACGTAAATATAGAAGTGGAGGGACTCCCGAAAGCCGAGTGCTAGGAATGCTCCTCCAAACGAACGGGTACAACGGAGAAATGATAAACTGGAAGGACAGGTCATACAAACGACTAACCTTATAAAGAGAATAGCTAATAAAAAGTAGGCCTTAAGGAAAGTAATCAATTAAGGCTGATACAAGCTTTCGTAATAAGCAGGGTCGGGTATGCCACGCCATACTTAGACCTGAAAAAGGCCGAAAAAGACAGGATCGATAGCATGATCAGAAAATGCATTAAAAGAGCACTACACCTCCCGGCAGGTACCTCCACGGACAGGCTAATGATGCTGGGAATGCACAACACCTTAGATGAAATAATTGAGGCAACACTAGCTACACAACAAAGAAGGCTAGAGAAAACTAAGGGTGGAAGGAACATTTTTAGGGAAATAGGTATACAACTGAAGGAATACTGGGACACGACAGAGGAAATGAGAGTGGAGGTCCTGAAACGGATCCATAACCCCCCATTACCAAAGAACATTCACCCTGGATATAATAAGCAAAGACGAGAGAAAAGGGCTGAAACACAGACACGGAGATTCGAGACGGAAAATTCAGGTAGAATTGCATATGTAGACGCTGCATACTGCGGCAAAGGAAAATGAATGCAGTCGTACTCAATGGCAAGCGAGAAATGGTTACAGCAGTTTCTATAAAACAAAATCGATACAGACAGCGGAAGAGGCTGCAATAGCACTGGCTCTTGCTCAGACCGAGGCAAAATACACAGTCAGTGACAGCAAAAGCGCAATCAGGAGCTACACCGCTGGAGTAACAGCAAATATTGCCGGCAGAGTCCTCGATCAAAAGTGAATAGAAAGAGACGTCACCTTGTTTGGAAGCCAGCCCGCGCAGGCGTGCCTGGAAACCAGGCGGCACACAAACTAGCCCGAGATCTCACTCACCGGGCTGGAGGAGTGCCACCGGAGCAAGACAAACAAGAGGACCTGATTAACTATAGCGAAATAACAATGCACTACAGACTGAGCAAGAGGGTCCTACCACCACCAGACTCCACGTTAGGCAAAAAGGAAGCAGTAGCATGGAGAAAGCTACAGACAAATACATACCCGAACCCAGTTCTTCTCAACCATATATGGCCAGAAATACGATCAGACCTATGTTCACTATGTAAGGAAAGGGGATCTCTAGATCACATAATATGGGAATGTGCAAAGTCACCAGGCAGGGCTAAAAATATAACTAAATATGCCTGGGAGACCCTTCTGCGAAGCTCAGACCCAATAGCCCAAAGAGAAATTGTTCGACTGGCCGAAGATGCCGCCGGAGTCCAAGAACTACCGGCCTGAAACTAAGGCGACTGTTCCACCTTCCGGGTCTAACCTCCGAAGAGCGGGATAGTCAATCTGTTGGACGAATAAAAGTTCTCTCTCTCTCTCTCTCTCTCTCTCTCTCTGTTTTGCCTTCCTCACGAGTTGGCACGTGATGACAAACTGCTATGTAATCAGCAGTGATAGCTTCGCCTACGCACTGCCCGTATCTGCCATCAGTTCCGTAACATTTTCAAATTGTTTCTGCACCAAGCCTTTTATTTCGACGTTAAATCTTTGAGAGTACTGTTCTGCTTGAACCATTCTGTGCTGAAGCTGCTAAATGGCTTGTTCGTTAGCCTTCACCCTTTTCCGAAAACTTTCGTTCTCTTTCTTAAGATCTTTGTTTTCTTCTAGCTCTCCTGCTAAGCTCTTTTTCAATTCCCCAAAATTTTGCGTTGATGAATGTCTTAGAATCCTTCAATGTTTTCATTTCCGCGCGAAGCTCGCGTATTTCGCTTCTGGCATCCTTATCAGAGCCTTTAGGCATCGCTCCAGGATTCGCTTTCTTAATACAAATAAAAACTGCGGCAGCAGCAACAGCAATATCTATACAGCTCTGCCGTTAGACAAAGTCAAATTGGTACACCAACCTGCAGTATAAAAGTGGAAAAAGAAGCGAAACAGTCGGCCTGCTGACGCTGCTGCCTAGTGGCAGATCCAGGATTAGACAGTCTTCTTTTCTAGCCTGGTTGGTGACATCAGTAGTGATGTCAGATGCCTCAAATATTCCCCCGGTGGCCGTCCAATGTACGGTGATTGGTGTGGTAGGTACGGCTGTCTTTTTCTGCAGTGCAAGAGGGGAATAAATCAGCGAAATAGTCGGCTGCTGTCGCTGTGAAAGCCACTTTACAGGAGTGTTTCCACTAACTGCATCGTCATTGCTGCATCGTCATGGGTACTACTATCGTTATAATTTTCACTAACTGCATCGTGATTGCCCCCCGGGTTGGCGCAGTGGTAACGGCGCTCGACTACTGTTCCCGAGGATGCGGAATCGAATCCCGGCCTCGGCGGCAGCTTTTCCATGGAGGAGAAAAGCAAGGCGCCCATGTGCTGTGCGATGTCAGTGCACGTTAAAGAACCCCAGGTGGTCGAAATTACCGGAGTCATCCACTACGGCGTCTCTCATAGCCTGAGTTGCTTTCCAACGTTAAATCCCACAAACCGACCAAATTGCATCGTCATTGTCCTCGTTACTTATCATCCTCACTCTAGACAAGGACAATTATGAAGCATTTCTCAAGACTCCTGCATGGCGTAGCGGCTTGCGCCCATCGGTTGCAGATCGCAAGGATAGTGGAGCGATTCTCGGTGACGATCACTAATTTTTTTTCTAAGTATCAGTTCGTTCGTACACTTCCGCAGCCATGAGCCGAGCATTAGCCCCTTAAACGAACAACGCTTACACAATACATGAAAAAGGATGCAACGGCAAAGAGAATGCGCTTTTAAACAGGTTATACTCGAAACTCGTGCTCACTTATGTCAACATTATCATCATCAGCTTGACTATACCCACTGCAGGGCGAAGGACGCTCCCATATTTCTCCAATTAACCCGGTTCTGGGCTCGCTGCATCCACTTCACCCCTGCGAAATATTTAACCTCCTCCACCCACCTAATTTATTGCCGCCCCCTGCTACGCTTTCCTTCCCTTGGAATCCAGTTTGTTACCCTATGAGATAATTGGCTATCCTCTCTTCGCACCACATATCATTCCCATGCCCATTGCTTCTTCTTGATTTCCAGTAGAATGTCAGTAACATGAGTTATTTCTCTGACCTACTCTGCACGCTTCCTATCTCGTAATGTTACGTCTACCATTTTTTGTTCCATAGCCCTCTGCGTTGTCCTCAAATTAAGTAGAACCCTCTTGGTTAGCCTCCACATTTCAGCCCCATAGATGAGTACAGGTAAAATGCAACTGTGTATACTTTCCTCTTGAGCCATACCGTTAAGCTGCTAGTCTAAATCTCCGAGTGCTTGCCAAATGCTCTCCATCCCAATCCTATTCCTCTTGTTATTTCCTTATCATTATCCGGATCTGCGGTCACTACTTGTCCGAATTAGACATATACTGCTTCGCTACCTAACGTAAACTTCTGTTCCATTCCGAGGCTGTTGAACATTATCTTAGTCTTCAGCATGCTAATTTTCAAGCCTACCTTTCTATTTTTCCTGTCTAGGTCACCAATCATTCTTTGCAGTTCATCTCCTGAGTTACAGAGCAAGGCAATGAAGGAAAGATGCCAACAGTCGGCGAGGCCGAGGAAAACGTTGGGATGGTACTTTTATGTCTTTCTTTTTAATGTTTACTTGGATAATCACAGAAATTGTCAATGTAATCTGATTAGGGGAAGGAGAATTAAACACAAAGTGGAAGAAAAAACAACGTGCCGATGGTGGGAACCAAACCCACGACCTCCGAATATCGCGTCCGGTGCTCTTCCAACTGAGCTACATCGGCCGCTGTCCCCCCTGCTACTTTCTTGGGTATTTATGTTATCTGTATACGAACCTTATGAGTGTTCACCAGTGCCACCCTCAACCATAGCGGCGGACGTGGAACGTCCTTTGTTACCGCCAGCGTCACGTAGAACGTGATCATAAGCGAGGGCGAGAGCTGTGCTAGAACCCTCTTATGCTACCTATGGCTTCAAGACTGCCAGAACCGAGGCCCCCGTAAGCTACAAGCAGATCAGAAATGAGGGTGCTCGTTATAATACATGAAGGAAAGAAGCGAACAGTCGGCGAGGCCGAGGAGAGCATTGGGGATGGTATTTTTATGTCCTTTTTTTAATGTTTACTTGGATAATCACAGAAATTAATAATGTAATCTGATTAGGGGAAAGATAGTTAAACACAAACTAGAAGAACAAACAACGTGCCGATGGTGGGAATCGAACCCACGACCTCCGAGTATCGCGTCCGGTGCTCTTCTAACTGAGCTACATCGGCTTTTTTTTTCTCTTTATTGCATGAATTGGTACAAATACATCAGTAAAAGATCGTGGTTGCCATGCCCCTTGGCTGACAACCGTGTCTAATGGACTTTCATTACCACAAGTTCGCCCATCAGACTCAAGACCGCCTGCGTCTTGCTGCTTCAAAATTTCTTTTAGTTTATACACTTGTTCAACAAAATAATCACATACAGATCGTGCATCGACATCACAGTGTCTATAAGCCATCCTACTCCTCCAAATACTGTGAAGGCCCAATAGCATGATGAGGTCATACTAAAAATCATCATTAACAGTTGCCAAGTACCGAATTCCACGTGGCGTCAATGGCAGGTCTTTTTTAAGTGTCCTTTGTAACACATCCCAGTAAAACACCGCATCCCAACAATCCAGGAACACGTGCTCAACTGTTTCAGGTTTCCTACATAGTAGACAGTTTGGGCCCCAAGGTACAAAAAGGCCTTTTTCTTCCATTCATGTTTTGACTGGGAGGGTTCCTGTATGCAATTTAAAAAAGAATGTTTTTACGCCCGGTGCAACAGTTATATTTTTAACTCGCTTGAGCACGTCTTTCCCTGGGCCTTCACAGTATAGGGTTCTGTACAATGGAGCTGGGAACAATTGTGAAATAAGATCCTTGTACAGTCGCTTAGGTGGTACCGTCTCTAAATACTCTACAGAGTACCTCACGCGCAAAAACATGAACGACCACACCACTTCTTGCAGGAAGCGTGACAGAGTGTATCCCCGAGCAGAGCTTGAAGAGACTATAAACTCTGGAATTGCACTGGATAGCATGATTTGCATAAAGGTTCTAAGGAATGCATCTTTTTTGGTCACGTAGGAAACAAAACCTTAAAACCATCTGCTGGACATATAGATGCATTAGAGACAACCCTCCGTCTTTAACTCGCTGAAAGAGATTATCTCTGCTAATTCGTTCCCAGTTGGACGACCAAATGAAGACCGCAAATACACGATGGAACCTTTGTATATTGCTTCGAGCACAATACAATACTTGAAGTAAATACATTATTCTTGCCACCAAAAAGGTATTGCATACAGTCGCACGGGCGAAAATAGAGAGGTTACGTCCCATCCATCCTTTCGTCCTTTCCCGTATTTCTTCCGCTTTTTCATTCCAGTAATTCGTATTTTCCTTGTTTTTGTCCAATGGGACTCCCAAATAAACTCCGGGCTTTGTAGCCCATCTTACTCCACAGAAAATTTCCGGTTCCTCTTCCCATTCCCCGTGCCAGACTCTGAGACTTTTCTTTAAATTAACAGCACTACCAGTCTGCCTGCAATACCTTTGTGTTACTTTCAAAGCTTCCGAAACGCTTTCGCGATCTTCACAAAAAAACGCCACATCATCAGCGTATGCCAATATTTTCACTTCACATACTCCCAGCTTAAAACCACGGATATATTCGTTAGCAATTACCATTCTACACAATGGTTCCAAATATATAGCAAAGAGGAGAGGAGACAGTGGACATCCCTGCCGCACAGATGCTCTTACATCAATTCTTTCAGATAACACTTTGTTAATCATAAGGCGTGGAGAGCAACATGCATAAGCCATTTTAACTCCTTTAAATACAACGGCACCAACACCAATATGTTCCAACAAACAGTACAATATTTCATGAGACACACGATCAAATGCTTTTTCGAAATCAACTTGAACCATGGCCACTCTCCTGTTTACAGCATCGCAGCACTCGAACACACTACGCGCTACATGAATATTATTAAATATGCTTCTGGTCTTTATTCCACATGTTTCATGGAGTCCTACAATATCTTTTATAATGTATTGCAATCTCTTATCTAACACCTTCATCAGAATTTTATAATGAACATTTGTTTACGTTATCGGTCTATAGCTTGTAACTTTCATAAGCATGGCTGGCTCATCAGTCTTCGGAACCAAGACCGTATGCGCGTTGCTAAACGACGGTGGCAGATAACCCACATCAAAGCACTCCTTGAAAAGCCTATAGAGCATGATAGATAACTCACTTTTGCTCTTGTAAAAGGCCGCACTCAACCCATCTGGACCCGGGGACTTTCCGACAATCAATTCATCAGTGGCCTTTTCTATTTCCTCCACACTTATTTCGTTCTTTAACTCTTCAGTAACTTATTTGCCTAATATTGGCATCAGAGGCAAAAAAATTATCTCTAAACCCGTCTTCACTTGGTGCTTTGCTCGAAAACAGCTCAAGGTAATGTTCCACGAAGGCGCTCGTAATCCCGTCTTGCTCATCATGCATCTGCCCTTTGTATTCAATAACCGTTATCTCGTTCGCGCGCGCATATCGCTTTTCATCAGCGAGGTTGCGTTTTGTTGGCGTCTCGCCACCGACCCATTTTTCCGTGCAGCGCCTCTGTACTTCTGGGCATCCAAAGCTTCTAGCCTAACTTTGATGCCTTTTATATCATGCATGAACATACCAGGCATTCGTTCTTCTTCACGCCCTAAATATTTTAAGAGCTCTTGCTGTTGCTTTTCTTCTTTCTTTTCCTCATACTTAATAATGGAGGAGCGCTCAATTGCACTCATTTTAACCTCCTGTTTAAATCGTTACCAGGGCCCGCTTGCACAAAACAATCTTAAGACTGTCTTAGCTAGGTCCAGACTTAACTGGAGTCTAAAGAATAGGCCACTAGCATAGACGCTTAAAACTGGAGTCAAGACTGGGCTTCAGTCCTGACTTGAATAAGTCGCTTGTATGATTATGACTCTGGTGCTGTCTTGGTTAAGACACAAGGACGCCAGGTGTCTAAGTAGAGAAATTAGGGAAATACAGGGATGCGCTGGTACTGTCCCTGCTGCAAGATGTACACATTCCCTCAATTTTGCGTTATGTAAAATCCGTGCCGTTGCTTTTTGCGGCTTAAGATTGTGTAACGAGGAAAAATGCCCCAAGTGGTTGCTGAGGCCGTTCTGGGAAGCCACTCTGGTGAACATGAACCCGAAGCGTTCGACGTTCGGAACACGAGCCGTCTTAAAAAAGCTTGGTCTTTCCAAAGACACCATTTAAGTCTGGACTTAGCTTGGACTTTATCGTGCAAGCTGGCCCAGGGATTCAATACAGCCTGCTTTGCTCTCATAAAAAATATCAATGCTTTCCTTAACTTTTCTTAAATATAGTTCGTCTTCTGTAAGCTTCGAGTTTATTTTCCATAAGTCCCAATTCATTTTTGATTTACACTGCTTCGTTCCGCCCAGCGTGACCGTAACTAAGCAATGGTCACTAAATGACACTTGCTTCACTTCATACTGTTCACAGGTAGGCGAAAACTCTGGCGACACATATATTCTGTCAAGTCGCGCGTGACTACTACCTTGAAAATGTGTGAAATGCACACGTTTTTCACCATTCACCAGGACTGATACGTCCTCTAAGCTGCACTCATTGAGGACACACTTCAGCAATTCGGCATTTTGGTCTTTTCCAACATTTCTATTCGAATGATCCTTAGAGTCTACAACACAGTTGAAAACCTCAAAAATATAAGCGCACGACTGCATTCAAGGAAAGGCACCAACGGCTCAAAAAAGTCGCGCCGTTCTTTTTGTGTCGTTGGTGCATACAGGACCACCACCCTCACCGCACAGGTTTCGTACTTGATGTCGCACACGACGAAACGCCCCCTTGCACAAGTTATTACTTGCTCCACTGCTATGCCTACACTTTTCCTCAGGAAAAGACAGCAACCTGCCGACAAACCGATTGCATGGCTTACGCAAACATTGAAGCGTGACCGAAAACCAAACACCATATTATCTGTTTGCGGCTCATCCTCAACCTTTGTTTCTTGTATGGCTACGATGTCTAAATCTAGTTCGCTCAACAAACGGTTCAACTGCACTTGCTTCCGTCTCGAGGCGAGCATTCGGACGTTTAGAGTGCCCACTTTTAGCGGTTTTTTCAATAAGCCATACTCTAAACCCAGCTAACAAACAATGACTAAAGGCTCACTTCTTCAGTCTCTCGTCGCGAGTGAGCGACGAGGACCGCAACGCGGTTTGCGATAAGGCTAACTTGCTTTTCTTAGCGCCTTCCACCCTCCACTGCTTTTCTAGTCGACGCAGTTCCCGTTCTGTAGCTGGTACCTTTTCGTAGTCTCATGGTCTCTTCATGGAGGCGGTTGTCTTATCCATCGCGGACTCAGCAACGCTTCCTTCCGAAGTGCCTTTCGCTGTTGGCTGATCTGACATAGCAGCCTCCTCCCCCTTTCCAGTCGTTTATGCAGCGGGTTCGCTAACTTGTGTCTTCCCCCCGCCGGTGGTGTGCTCCAGCTGTTGGGCATCAGGTCCCTCTCCGGATCCTGTAGGGGGCAGGGCTCCAGCATTCTCCAGTTCCTCCTGGTCCATGATCAACTCACTCCCGTCGTCTTGAGGGGGCACAATACCCGTGGCCACACGGGCATACGTGCGGACGCATCCCTCCCGGTCGTGCCCGAAAATATGACACGAACTACATCTCGGAGTGCGGCAATCAAGTCGAATGTGGGCTGTCTTCTTACATCTTAAGCATATTGGTGGCCGTCCAGGCACCACCACTAACACAAGCCCTCCGTAAAACTTGTACATGTGGGGCAAATCATCGATCGAAAGCCCCTCTTTGAGCACTATTTTTACTAGCCGAGTTGTCGATTCGGCCTCTTCAAAACCCGGGCTGTTCCACAGCTCATGACTTCTTTCACATCTCCAAAGTCTTCGAACGCCCTCTGCACCGCCTCACTCGAAACATAGAAAGGCACCCAGTTAACCTTGAAAACCAACTCACGCTTTTTCGGGTCGATGACCACACAGTAGCGTCTCTTCACTTCCAGCGCGCCTTATTTCAGCAGGCGCTCCTTCGCTTCCTCAGTCTTCATCTTCAGCATCCAGATATGAGACATTTGGAAGGGTCCAATGCCAGCCACGTAGGGTAGTACACCGGCCTTTTCCAACGGCTCACGAAAATCCTGTATGCGATAAGGCCGGCCGGCAAAACCGTTGTCTTCATTGCTTCTCCCGAAGGAAACGTAGGTAGAACTATGCGATAGCATAGTGGTGGGCGTCGTTCGCCGCATCCTCGGCCAGACATGGCCGATACCGAGGCACGCTCAGAGCTTGCCATCTCACGTCCGTTTCCCACGGAAGCCGGGTGGAAACCGAACCCACGACCTCCGATTATCGCGTCCGGTGCTCTTCCAACTGAGCTAAAATCAGCCTCTGCCACCCCTTCAACTTTCTTGGGTATTTATGTTGTCTGTATACGAACCTTGAGAGTGTTCACCAGCGCCACCCTTAACCATAGCGGCGGACGTGGAACGTCTTTTGTTACCGCCAGCGTCACGTAGAACGTGATCAAGAGCGAGGGCGAAAGCTGTGCTAGAACCCTCTTACGCTACCTATGGCTACATATGAAGCCATAGGTAGCGTAAGAGGGTTCTAGCACAGCTTTCGCCCTCGCTCTTGATCACGTGGTACGTGACGCTGGCGGTAACAAAGAAGTCATAGGTAGCGTAAGAGGGTTCTAGCACAGCTTTCGCCCTCGCTCTTGATCAAGTTCTACGTGACGCTGGCGGTAACAAAGGACGTTCCACGTCCGCCGCTATGGTTGAGGGTGGCGCTAGTGAACACTCTCAAGGTTCGTATACAGACAACATAAATACCCAAAAAAGTAGCAGGGGGGACAGCGGCCGATTTTAGCTCAGTTGGAAGAGCCCCGGACGCGATTATCGGAGGTCGTGGGTTCGGTTTCCACCATCGGCACGTTGTTTTTTCTTCTACTTTGTGTTTAATTATCTTTCCCCTAATCAGATTACATTAATAATTTCTGTGATTATCCAAATAAATATTAAAAAAAGACATAAAAGTACAATCCTCAACGCTTTCCTCGGCCTCGCCGACTGTTGGCTTCTTTCCTTCATGTATTATAATAAGCACCCTCATTTCCCCTTAATTGATCTGCTTGTAGCTTAAGGGGGTCTCGGTTCTGGCAGTCTTGAAGCCATAGGTAGCGCAAGAGGGTTCTAGAACAGCCTTCGCCCTCGCTCTTGATCATGTTCTACGTGAGGCTGGCGGTAACAAAGGACGTTCCACGTCTGCCGTTATGGTTGAGGGTGGCGCTGGTGAACACTCTCAAGGTTCGTATACAGACAACATAAATACCCAAGAAAGTAGCAGGGGGGACAGCGGCCGATGTAGCTCAGTTGGAAGAGCAACGGACGCGATATTCGGAGGTCGTGGGTTCGGTTTCCACCATCGGCACGTTGTTTTTTCTTCTACTTTGTGTTTAATTATCTTTCCCCAAATCAGATTACATTAATAATTTCTGTGATTATCCAAGTAAACATTAAAGAAAAGACATAAAAGTACCATCCCCAACGCTTCCCTCGGCCTCGCCGACTGTTGGCTTCTTTCCTTTATGTATTATAACGAGCACCCTCAATTCCCTTTAATTGATCTGCTTCGAGCAAGGCAATGTCATCTGAAAATCTCAGATTACTGAGGTAATCTCCATCTATCCTTATCCCTAACTGCTCCCATTCCAAGTCTCTGAATACTTCCTCTAAGAAAGCAGTGAATAGTACTGGGAGATCGTGTCTCCTTGCCTAACAGCTTTCATTATGGGAATTTTGTTACTTCGTTTATGCAGAACTATGTTTGCTGTGCAGCTAGTATATATATATCTTCCAGCACTTGTCACGTACGGCTCGCCTACCCCCTGATGTGACAATGCTTGCATAACAGGCGAGGTTTCTACTGAGTTAAATGCTTTTTCGTAATAAATATATTTTTTGTATATAGGTTGGTTATATTCCCAGAATTTTTCTATCCCCTGGTTGATAATACGGATGTGATCGATAGTAGAGTGCAGTTTCCTAAACCCCGCTTGATATTTTGCCTGATTGCAGTCTAAGGTTGTCCTGATTCTGTTAGCGATTATCCTAATAAATGTCTTATACGTAAAAGACAGTAAGCTGATCGGTCTGTAATTTTTAAGGTCCTTAGCGTCCCCTTTCTTGTGAATGAGGATAATGTTTGCGTTCTTCCATGGTTCCGGTAACGTAGATGACACCAGACATTGCGTATAAAGGGTGGCCAGTTTTTCTAGCACGATATTCCCCCCGTCCTTCAACAAATCTATAGTTATCTTGTCCTCTCCAGCTAAGTTCGCCCTTTTCATAGTTTCTATTGCTTTCTTAACCTCGTTCTTCGTCACTGGTGGAACGTCTGAATGTTTTTTCCTACCGCCAGTCTCTTTACAGTCCTGAATACTTTGGCTATTGTAGAGATCAGTATAGAACTCCTCAGCTACTTTGACTATCTTATCGATATTCGTGATGACGTTGCCCGCCTTGTCCCTTAGCGCATACGTCAGATTTTTGCCTGTGCCTAATCTGTTCTTCAACGCTTTAAGACTTCCCTCCTTCTTTACAGCATGCTCAATTTTCTCCGTGTTATACTTCCTTATAGCGGCCACTTGGCGCTTATTGATTAGCTTTGATATATCTGACAATTTTGTCTGATCTGTTGGATTAGAAGCTTTAATACGCTGGCTTTTCTTAATCAAATATTTCGTCTCCTTAGACAGCTTACCGGTATCCTCTAACTATTCGACCGCCTACTTCTACAGCGCACTCGGTAATGATATTTCTGAAATTATAGTCCATTTCTTCTAAAGTAACGTCGCCATCCTCAGTTAGAGCTGAATATCTATTCTGTAGCGAGATCCTTAACTCTTCTACCCTCTCCCTCACAGCTAATTCGTTGATAAACTTCTTTCTTACTAATCTCCTGCGTTCCTTCTTCAGAGTAAACTAATTCGAGACCTCACCATCCTGGGGTCATTGCATCGCACTTTCCCGATTCCCTCTACATCTTGCATAATGGCGAGGGATGAACACAGTACGAAGTAAATTTCATTTTTAGACTGCCCGTTAGGACTTCTCCATGTCCAATTCCGGTTCTTCCGTTTGCTGAAGAAGCTATTCGTGATTCATAAGTTAGTGCACTCTGCACACTCAGCTAGTAGCTCCCCCTGCTATTCCTAGAATCAAAGCCATAGTCACCTACTGCCTGGTCTCCTGCCTGATTTTTCCCTACCTTTGCGTTCAAGTCGCTCGTTAGTACAGTATACTGCCTCTTTACATTTCGCAGTGCCGATTCTACATCTTCGTAGATTCTTTCAACTGGCTGGTCATCATAACTCTATGTAGGTGGATAGGCCTGTACAACTTCAGTTTATACCGCTTATTCAGCCTAATTACGCTGCCTGCCACCCTCTTATTAATACTATAGAATTAATCTGTGTTACCCGCTATATAGTTATTGACAAGCAAACCTACTCCTAGTTGTCGCCTCTCTGGTAAACCTCGATAACACAGTACATGCCCATCCTTCATTACAGTATAAGCCTCATTCGGCCTCCTAACCTCCCTAAGCACTATGATATTTCATTTCATACCCTCTAGTTCCTCTAACAGCACTGCTAAACTAGCTTCACTAACTAGGGTTCTAGCGTTAAACGTTGCCAGGGCCACTTTCCAATGGCGGCCTGTCCAGCGGAGGTAGGAATTCTTAGCATCCCCGGCTGCGTCACAGGTCTGACTGCCGCCGTGGTCAGTTATTCCGAAGCCGCTGGGGACTGAGGGTCGGGGTTTGATAGGACTAATCATACGAGGTTGCGGCCAATTACGGCACCAGAGTGGCCAATTCCTGTTCTCGTCTCACATGCAAGAAAACCGCGGTTCGAATCTCGGTGCCGCGCAATTCTCCACACATGTCAACAATGCAGAATAAATTGTCCCAGTCGTGCCTGATAATTGCTGCCACTGACGACACCGTAAGGTCCTCAGAAATGATATCCAAGAAGTGTAAACAACGCCATAATACTGACAAAAATCGAACCACCCATCATGCTCCCGCAACAACTTTTGATCTAGCTTCTGCAACAACAGAGATATCGGCGATTAAAATTACCCTTCCAATTTTCTCTCTCAACTCGTACGCCGAAGGGAGTCATAAAAAATGAAGAATACAAGCAAGCTCAAAGCTCTGCCCAGAAATACGTCACTTCGGCGAACTTCCGGTTGCAGCGCGCTCGCTCGCTCGCTGGCGTACTCGCGTCAACCCGTCCTCGCTCGAATACGCCTGACGCGCCTGAGGAGTTCGTCAGTTCGCTCAGCGCAGGAGTATTGCGGCTAGCGTAACCGCGGTTCGCGAAACCGTGGTTAGCCCATGTTACACGGCGAAAAAAATGATGGTTACGCCCCTAACCGCTCTTATCGCAAAACCGAGCTTGGTGACCTCGGTTTGCATCGTTAGCCGAGGTTATGGCGGCGTCTGTTGACGGAGGCTACTCATCGGCGCACGAGTGCGCAAAACCTACGAGCGGATCTGCTTCACAAAGTTATTCAGTTGCCCACTGTATCACGTTTGAAGATCGATGTATAGATTATGCGGTGTCTACTGTGCCGCCCGACGTCTTCGATTACGGCCGAAAGCGCCGCGACTGCGTACTCAAGCCTTGTCCTGCCTGCAGTATCGTTTGAACGGTTTGTTGCTGAGCAGAACGTCAAAACAAGCACGGCCTTAGGAGTGATGAAAGTACACGAGTTTCCAAAGCTTGCAGCACGGGATGCCGCGAGCAGGTTGAGGTACGTTACACTTTACCGCGGGGCTGGGGCGCGCGAGCGCTGCGAACGACAGCGCCGTGTATGACCGTCCCTAGTCATCGCTAGGCATAAATTGTTTCGCTTCGAAGCCACGGCGGTTGGCGCTTTGGAACTATCAACGCTGTCGTAAAACGTTTACTTAAGAAACTGCCTTATTGTGAATCCTATCCTGTTATAGTCAGAGAATCATAGGATTAACTCTGGCGACGCATAGCTAGTAAGATCAGATCGGACGAGTCGAAATGCACCAGCGGCAGATGGCTTGAGAAGAAACAAGATTACATCACGGCTATCGCTCTTACCAGATGTTTGCTGCTGGTCAGCGATCCTCACGCGGGCTTCATACTTGATATTCGACTCAGTATTCCAGACGCCAACAAATTTTAGCACGCTTTATTTCGGACATCGACGCTAACGATCCGCCTTGTCGTTCGCGTAAGGTATGCGGGAGGAGGGGCTGCAGCAGCGGTGTTTATGGCGGTCGAGGAGGTGCTGCCATCGTGCGGTGCTTGAACGTGCTGTTGACGCCTCGTCGCACGACACTCCGGTACTCCTGAAACTACGTTATATAAATAGGATATTTGTAAATACAGCTTCGTTCCGCCGATCACTGCGTCGCTTCGGTTGTTATACTCGATGGGCAATGGCCGCCTAACCGAGAAGGGCGGCGAGCTGTGTAACAACAGCGAACCGCGATTGGCGGTTAACCGTGATTAAGTTTGGTAACCTCGGTTAAGCGTAACCGTGGTTAAGCCGGCCGTCGAACAGGGGTATAAATCGTAACCATGTGTGCCATATGTGCGTGAAGGCACTGATCTCGCTCGCACACGCCTGAGGCGCCTGCAGAGCTCGAGCAGCGCACGAGCAGACGACTTTCGCAGCTGCTAGAAGTGTGTCCATAACGTCATGGCTGCAGTGGCGGCAGCGAATGGCAGCTTCTAGCAAGCCTTGTCAGTTAAACCACCCGTGACATCCCGGGTTAAGGAAATAATTTCATGCGACAACGCCAAGCGACAACCTCTCTGCCCGTGATTTTCAAATAATGCTGTTTTAAAAATTAATAATAAACCGCTGGCTTTGTTCCAAGGAGTTGTACTTTGGGTTAATGCTCGAATTGATTCATTCTACACATTGAACATGTTTATCAGTGGCTTCTTGGTGACCGTTTATGTGAACCTTTAAGCAATTTACTTATTTATGCATGGATTTATCGGTAGCTGTAGCAATAGTAAATACGTTCAACCAACAGGCTACTTTTCATCGGCAAAGAATATTTCCAGGGAATATTGCTTCATTAACCCAGAACTTGCCGCTTCTGTAAAGGAAAGCTTTTTTGTTGCGCAAGCAAAATTACGCCAGGTTTCAGGTCGTCGAGTGTGCCGTGGCCACGGCCACGAATGACCTTGAAAAGTCGCGTCTAGCAACGGCCGCTCGATATCCCTTGGGAGCGGCCCGCCAAATCCGCCTCGCGGGCTGTGATTGCAGAAGTTTTGCGCCGCCGCGGCGGCCGTGGCGCTGGGTGTCGGTGAAGGAGTTTAGGCGTCAGGTGCATTTGTAACAGAATTGTTGTCTGGGGTTTCGCGGTAAGCACTGCGATTCCCAAAATGGTTCCGAAAACTTTCGTTCAAATCCTTGCAAGTTTGGATCTAATTGTGACACATTATTTGTATGCGGAGGGGCCTCGTACGTTGCCTCGGAGCTCTGCGATTTAGCATTTTAAAATTGCGTTTCAAGCTGCTGTTTCGTTATCCAGTAGTATTCGTAATGATCTAAATTAGAGAATGAGGAAGTCTGGTATAATTTCATATTTTTTGATGCGTATATGATCAGGGTACGAACACGGATGCGTATGATATCCCCCGTGGTCAAATAAATTTACAGCACTCAAATTTGTGCAGAAAACTCAATTGAGAGAGTAATAACAACCGGTGACAGTGCTTTTTACCGCGCATGCTCAACTTACGCTTTTTATTTGGGGCACAAAGCATACTCAATGATTTCTTTTTTCGGAGAAAGCGCTTCATCAAATAGAGAAATAAATTCCTGCGCAGTGTTGTATGAATAAGACTGCGAGTAGTAGAGACTTTCCTGAAGTAATTTGACTACACTTCCGCTTACGGAGGGCATAAATGCATATTGTGAATTATATCTAGGAGGTGGGGCTAAAGAAGTACTATCTGCTTCTGACGAGGCCTTCCCTCCAAACTTGCGCACCTGACAAAAATCACAAGGATGCTTATATGTTTTTGATACAATTATATATGTGCACCATACAAAAATGAAATGTAATATATAGAAACACTTTAACAAGACCTTTCGTCCAACATGTGCTGTCTATAGACCTTTTCAAAATTGGCCATCGGGCGCTGCCATATTGGAGACTGGGCTGTGCTCATAGCACAGGAAAAAGCTGCGAATTCTCCCCCCACGCCTGCTTCACAGCCCGGTCAAACCGGTTTCTCCCAGGGTCGTGAAAAGGTATATAAACGCAACACTTTCCGGGACAGAGGCTTACGCGAAAGTTTTAGAATACTTTCCAGGGAGCTATTCACGTCTCCTGCCCAGTTGGCAAGGAGTGGCCTTAACATTTTCTTGACAAAAATAGCACAAAGTTCTTCACAGTGTTGCGGGTATACACAGTCTTTGCCCCACATCAGAGGGCAGTCCTTGAGGTGAGGAAGCACGGCGCCCGAAAGAAGTCTGGAAATGCGTGTACAACGACGAAGTTCTGCTGACTTAAGGGCCTTCTCGACAAAGGTGCAGACAAGCTTGCACAGTCACACAGCTTCAGGGCGCGCATAACCTCCTTGGTCAAGGCCAGACATAAACTTGTATGCTCCATCGCGTGAAGACTTTCCTTTAAGCAGCAGCTTGCACTCAGGGCACGTCACCTGAAAAAGTAATCACGTGAGGAATTTATCATGTCTTAGTTTAAAACCGGATATGCTCACCTTTCGTTCGCAAACGAAGACCAGGTACCCAGTCAAGTAAGTGAGCGGCGCGAACTCAATTTTTGAAGGTACTTCGTCGTACTTCACGACGTGCTGAATTTTCAAAACCACAGCCAGCGCGTTTTCTGGAATTGCTGGATTTTTCGCTTCGCAGGTGACATTTGCAGATCTTAGTGCCGCTTGAGACTCTGAGCTGAACAGGACATTTCCATACTTGGCAGCCTCCAAAATTCCTAGCTGCAATTAATATAATAACGCGCAGTACTAGCACGTCTGAAATTTCTGTACCAACTCGTGCATAACCACTTTAATATAGATACATCAAAGTACATCGTCATCGCAGATACAAGAGTCACGCGCTATAAACACTCTCTGACTATAAATGAATTTTCTTGCCATTGCGACAGTTTCAAAAACTCATTTTTCCCCCTTGCAATCAGAGAGTGGAACACCTTGAAACCATAAATAACACGAAATTTAACACTGGATGGATTTGTAAATCTAGTGGAGGATCATTTACACACAAATTCATTGAATGTTCATCCAAACAGTTTCCTTGTCAACATACATTGATAACTTGCAAATTGTACTAATCCCTTATTGCTTTGTTATTTCCATTCTGTGTCCATTCATATACCTTTTTCTTTGTTTTCATGTATAAATAGTTCACTGTACTTTTTGCTGTACACTGATCATTGTCTTGCTTCGTTTATTTCTGACCGCAATCTTCCTTTCATTTTAAATGATTGTCCCTGCCTTTGAACATGTTCCAAATTTTGTCTGACTTTTTGTATGCGTTTTGTGCCCTGCCTGTAACGATCTCGCCCGGGATTGACCGTATTCCTCAATAAATAAATAAATAAAATAAATAGATATTTTCATCTGTTCGTGAAAAAAAAAAATAAAGAAACGTAATGTAGGACCACGGTTGAGTTTGACTGCAATATATTAAGCTTGCCTTGACAACTTTTCCGCCGTGAAAACAGCTGTTCTGGCGTCTACTCGGTCGTTGCCGCCGTTGAATTGGCGGAAGCAACTGAACAGAGACTCAACAGGATCACTGTTAAATGGCCGGGTGAGTACGTACTTGAAGCTAAAAAAAAGACTTAATTAGGGACACTATTTTGGCGCCATGGACTAAACGGCGATCTCAAGTAAGTTTAAATAAAATTTAAACTTACTTGAGATCGGTAAGCAGATACTCGACCACAGCGACTGTTGACCTCGTCGTCATGACAGTGGCTTCATACGTCTCCTTCGTGAGGAACGTCGCCCGAAATTCTGCACTTCGCACTTTGATGTATTCGAGGAAGCTGATAAAGTCGACCTCAAGCCAGGTGAGCCGATCGTCGTCTGCTTTAACAAATGGTGTTTGCCTTGATTTCCAAGTGGAGATGTCGTGGAGATCATGCCACATACTTATTGCCTTCATAAGTGTGATGGTCTATCCACAGTGCCTGAATTCTGATGCTTTTTCGTGGGAGTCGGGATGCTCCTGAAGGTATTCCAAGGTGCTGATTACGACAGGTGAAAATATTAATGTAGCGCGGCATACTTTCATTTTCTCTAGATTGTTTCGCTGCACGTGAGCTCGACTTACAAGTCGCACTGGCTTCACCAACGGGTGCTCCTGAATTTCGTAGAGCGTATTGAGAAAAAAAAAACACCTCTAATCGGCTCTACCCCATCAAACATCTCTCTCTCTAGGAGGTTGGTTCTGAGATTCTTGATGAGATGATAAGAGTCAAATGAGAGGAAGAGAGGCTCACCTTCGCGTACCGAATGAGGAACAACAGGTTCCAACGTGTTGTCATCGGACATGTCACGGAACATCGCGGTGTTGGTCTGGTGGTTGTCGGTAACAACATGAACAATGCGGAATCCAGCTTCTTCAACCGCCTTGATTACATCTAGCGTCAGAGTGAGCAGCTGGTCATGTTTGATATTTCTTGTAAAAAAGTAACCGACCGGAATAACGTAGGGTGTGGACAGCCCCCTTACTACGAAGCAAAGGAGTCTGGTGGCTACTTCAGCGGCACCTTTTCTTGGCCAGCACACATTGTCGATCAGCCCAAATATTTTGTCTATCTGACGATCATAAATTACTTTCTGTTGAATCGACATTTCGTCAATGATTACGCTGCAGTATGGCTCCTTTTCTGACTTCAGAACTTCCCTCTCTACGTGCAGTCGCTCTTTGATGAGGCTCGTGACTCCAGACTCTCCTGCAGACGACCACACAAATTTCTGCAATGTGCTTCGGCACGGTAATTTAGGAAGCTTTCTTCCGCGCACAAAATCGTATCCTTTAGTGGATGTTGTTTTTCACAACACGCATTCTTTCAGTGTTGGCTCTTCCCATGTTGGTCTTACTTTCTCGAAGTTCATGACCTGTTCCAAGACAAATTTCGTGATCTTGTCACCATCTGCTGCAGCTTTGGACATGTTCATTGCAGTCTGTACAGCTCGATCATCTTCATAACGCTTCAGTCGTTGGCGGAATTCGTACTGACTTTTCTTGTAACTTTTGCAGTCGCTCATTAAGTCTTCGGGCTTGCATTTCAAATCGATGAGTTCTTTTTTTAGTATCGTCGAAAAAGGCTGTCAAATCTAATGACGTCTGACATTCTTCATCTTTACACACCTTTATTCGTCGTACTTCTATAGTCAAGCACTCGTCCGAAGCAGGGCTTTCTTCTACACCTGGCTGGACTAGGAAACTTTCACTCCCGCCGTGTTCAGCACTAGACTCTGATTGCGCAAATTCCTGCTCCGCAAACGTACCCTTCGTCTGAGATGTGAGAGCGGGAGATTGCGCACGAGAAAGCGTTCTCCGCTTTTTTGAAGTCACCGGCTGCTTGTATGTGGGATAGAAAGGAAACTGCGTCGGAACCGCCGCCGGCCTGAGCAACTTACGTTTCTTTCCTTCCCTATAATCATTCTTATTAAAATGCAGTGAGCACACAACAGCTCTGGAGCTCGGTTGCCACTGGCGGCCCTTCTCACTACCTTGCCGCTAGATGTTGCGTAGCCACTCCTCCCAAAGGTTTGCATTGGACGGTATTTCATGGTAACAAAGCTCCGGGTTTCTTTTCAGCATTTGATAGGCAGCGCGGCACACAACAGTTCTTAGGCGTTTTCGGAAGCTCCTTAAATAATCTGGCAAAAAACGTAGCTCATGCAATCACGGTCGGAGTACGTGCAACAGTGCTTACGGGGGAACATTATTTCGCTCTTCGAAGTCATACGACAAGAAACCCCGTTTCCAACTCTTCGGATGTATGAATTGCGCAGCTTCGCTCGGATAAACAAGTTCGCAGTACCTGTTTTTGACGCACGTCTGTTTACGCAGTGAAGTTCAAGCAGGAACACTCGGAGCACGTAAAAGAAAAGCACACACAGCCGCAGATTTCCAGCCTCCCGCCGCGCCGGCCCCCCGGGAGCTTTCACTAGGGTGCCTCGATGCGCGCCCGCTCTCCAGATGTTCTCATCTGGCAGATGGTGGCCCGATGAGTCCTCAGTAGATCGTCGAGCGAGCGAAAATGAAATGCCGACGAAGGACGTATGGTGCATAGCTGCGCTTCCCTGTGTTGTATACATGCCAAAATTAAGCAGGGAAGGATAGCGTTTCATATTTTCACAATTGGACACTCGCGGGTGGTGCTTTTTTCATTGAATATGAGCAGACGCCGGCCCCGTTTAAAGCAAGTAGGCCTAGCGCGTCCGCAGGATTCATGTGCGATTTCGACGATCGTGTAGTGCAAATTAACATGTTTTCTAAAGCGCAAATGATCATCGAAGGTGGTTTAATTTGTAGTGACTTGAGATCGACGTTTGATTTTATCACAGGACGCCGGTACAGAAAGCGGTAAGCGCCGGCGGGACCCGCGGTCTGCCGAGCAATGTTGACGGCAGCTGGCAGTAGTGGGCGGCACTCGAGGGACACAAATAATACCATTTTAATTCATGCCTACCTTGCCGAACATACTTCCGGTTAAAGCGATGCAAAATGAAGTATCTATGGTATGAAGCATCTATGAAGTATCTATGGAGCAGATACAATTAGCAGGAAGCGCCGCTCTCGTGCGATATCAACAACCATACATTTCTCATGCGGTATGTCGCCTCATCGGCGCTTCTGGCGGAGTTATCACATTGCGTAAAAGCGTAATGTTCCAGATGTAGCGCGAGAAGAGAAAATACCCAAGTAAAGTAGAGCCCGGCAGGCGCTTTTTTGCAATGAAAACGAGCAGTGTGTGTGTATGCACACAAATGTAAACTGCAGCAGCGATGGCACGCACTCGTCGTCATCGGCACATTCCCGATAAAGCTTCTCGCTCACATAGGAAATGGCAAGGCGTTTAATATTATCTTGAAGTATTTGTTTACTGAATGTGCGAACCGTTTGGTGAACAAGTGGTAAAAAGCGAGCAGCAAGTATTGAAATAAGTAGCCCAGGGTCTGCAGCAGAAGCCCGGCGTGGCTGTGGGCGGGGCGAGGTGAAGGCAGCGACTGCTATTGGTCAGCGCGGGCAGTGAGGCGTCGTCGTAGCAAGACTAGGAGATCGGCCGACGGTAGCCCGACCGTGTCGCTCTCGTCGTCGGCCGACCGACGACCCCGTCGGCCGACCATGGGCGCGCTGTCGGCGTCGTCGCCGTGTGACAAGCACGACGAACACGCAAAAAACGCGTCTGGCGATCGTCGGCCGACCTAGATCGACCTAGTGTAAACGGGCCTTTACGGACAGCACTAAAAAGAGGCAATAACGACAGAACGAAAGTGAAAGGGACGACGCGCTCAAGAGACAGCAGAAAAACGCGCTGCACGACTCGAGAAGCGTAGTAACGAAGATACAGATAGAATAAGTCGGTCTACTTCCCAGAGTGACTCTATGACGAGTACGGAAGATCCCGGGTTGAGTTCCCAAGATCGTCCGAATGAGACGAAGCGCTAGCGGCTGCCGAGGAAACGGCGGAAGAATGTAGAAGAAGGGTCGAGAAACGGCTGGCCGACGCTGAAGCTAAACGAGCCGTCGGTGCGACAGAAGAAGCCAGACTTAGGCGCAGCGAAAACCTCATGAAACAGCGTGCCGAAGAAAAGGATGAAAAGCTGGCTGCACGTACACGGTCTAGAGAAAAGGAGGAAGCCTGCCATAATATTTTAATTCACGTTATTCCTATGCCGCGGGCAGGAGCTGCGAACTCTGGCTGCTTCTTCAATTTGTGAGAAGGATATCAGGATCAGCCTGACAGAACCGTTTGCATTCTCGTTACCTCTACAACACGCAGGCGCGTCCATGCGGCCTGGTTGAAGCGTGACTTGACATGTGCGCTGGTAGCTTACGCTCTCGCGTCCTACTCAAGGTATTGTGCTGAAGTCAGGCAATAAAAAAAAAAAGGTATCAGCTTGAGTGTTCCCAATAATGTAGCACCTTACACTGATAGGGCGTGATAGGGGTATAGAAGAAGGTGGGCGAACACAAAGGCCGCCTGTGACTATCTTTAATCCCGACTGCCTACACGATTCTCAATATGCCAACATGGCGATCAGTCTCGACCGCATGCTCTCCTCACACACATCGTCTTCCTTCTCTTCATTCTTATTGCAGATTCCTATGCGAATCTGCAACATGCTCCGCACCTTGAGGTAACCAATAGCTAGAAGCTGGAATAGTGTCACACCTCAATGGCCTCTGATGACCATCATGTTGAAGTCGGTACTAACATCTCGTTCGTCACTGATGACTTGAGATAATCTACGAAAACCGGTTTACAACTTCCGCAACAGGATCATCAACAGTGCAGAACAAGGATGGATCCGTAGGGTGTTGCAGCGCGGGTCCGAATCGCACACCGCAGCCCACACTCTGTCCAACTTCTTCCGAACATCATTCTGTTGTACCCCTACCAACCGACGCACTGATTCGTCGGCGCTCGGTGACCACGATATATCGTTGATTGCTCTCGTCTGTCTGTTTCGCGGCGTGGTCCACCTGATAGTTGTAACAGGTCGATATCATCCCTGATTTGCTTGCGCCACATTGTAACCAACGTAGTACTTTAGCAAAACACGTTCACTGCGAGCAACTTCGATGGTATCTGCTTGTTTTAGCCCTACTCCCCGGCACAAGCAGAATCACCATCGATTCTTTTCACATGCTTAAGCTTGTGATCTTAACGCTGGAATTTCACAGCGCCGGACGAAGTGTTAGACACACATATATGACGCCAACGCTGACAAACTCATGCACAGACTCTAGCACAACAAATCACAACACTTTGACACAACGCTCTGGGTCTCCACAGTGTTCGGTTTCTACGCACTGGCCTTACTTTTTTTCTGTGCCTGTGAAACCCTTGCCGTCACTTTACCACGTTGTTCCATGATTCGTTGCCTTTCTTCATCTTCCTTCCGCACTGCATAAGTACTTGCGGCATTGCTCGACCTCGTTTTTTCGTTTTTGCAATAACACTGGAGATAAGAATTTCACCTGCGACCTCGGTCTCTTTCGCAAGCTTTGCAAAATTCGGCGTGCCTGCTAGATTCATTATCGAGCCGTGTTTTTTCAGCACGTTATTTTCAAAGGTTCCACTTCTGAGTTCTTCGAGGAAGGCTCTCTGCTTTCTTTGTCTTGCACACAGCCATTGAATGTACTTCCGTTTTTTTTTCTGTTGTTTTCTTCTAGATTCCTTTGAATTATCGCTGCAAGGGTATGTCATCAGGTACAGGATCAAGATTTTGCGCTTTTCAAAGTCTGCTTCCAATGGGCGTCCTAAACCAATCTCATTTGTACAGAGGACAGAAGCGTCTGCCCGCGGTTCAATGCGTGTAACTGGCTCAATGCTTTCTTTGCTATCGCAGAGCCCGTCTAGGTAGGTTTGTGATTGCAATAGGTTTGGTCCAAAGGTGTTTCCCACTGCATGGTAGCCGCACTTTAGTGAATGCTCTTCTGTGCTTCCTCCGTAGATGCCTTTGAGGTTAACTCGAATAAATGGAAATCGGGCATCGGCGTGACAACGGTGGCACTTACGTCTTGCCTCTCTTTGAGCTCAATGACTGAATTGGTCGTTAAGTGGAAAGCTAATTCGGCGAATATTTTCGGTAAAGCTGCGTTCCTAGATGATGCAGCTGCTGCAGGGAGCTCATAAGCTGCCTTTGTAAAATGGCGGCTGTTGGCAGCGGGAGTAGGCGCCTGAAGTCCCTGGATATGGCGGCTGAGGAGAATCATTGCTCATGTCGCTGTCTCCTCGTAGTCCTGTACAGCTGTGACGTCTTCCGGACAAACGTCAACTTTAAAAGCATCCATTTTTTTATAGAGAACGCGCAGACTATCCTTGCAGTGTTTTAGTCTGGCGTGAATATCGACCGATTGCGCTTTCGGTCAAGAATAGCCCAATCGGTCGATTTTAGTACAAAACTTGCCTCAGGGCAGAGCCGGGAGTGAAAATCTTCAATCATCCGCTTCCTCTTGATGCGGTCCATGGCGTACACTGAAGCCTTCTTTTCTCTGTTCGGTGGGGTTGGATGGCGGACCTCCTGGTATCTTCCTGGACGGTAGTCTGATTTCTTGTAACCTCCAGGAGGGATCGGTGAGGAGTCACATTATCTCCCGGGTTTCGGCACCAAAATATAGAAGAAGGAGGGTGAACACCAAGGCCGCCTGTGACTATATCTTTAATCACCGGCTGTCCACACGATTCTCAATATGCCAACATGGCGATCAGTCTCCACCGCGTGTTCTCCCCAGACACCTCGTCTTCGTTGTCTTCGTTCTTATTGCAGATTCCTATGCAACCTGCAACAAGGGGATTAATGTAGCAGGCAAAAGATGCTTCCGCCGTTGATTTCGCAATTCAAATAGGGTTAACCAGAGCTAAAGCACAACTAATTTTGATTAGGTTTGATATCTCTGCCACTTCTGTCCGATCTGTTGGACTGGACACTTTCATACTTTGGAATGTGGTAATCAAATCTTTCTTCTCCTTAGACAGCTTAACTATACTACCACCTACTTCTACAGTTCAGTTCAGTGAACTGAACTGTAGAAGTAGATGTAGTAGATGTGTTGCGCGGCAATGTTTGAGCCCTCGCTGGGACACCGTGCGTAGCCATGCTCCCTCGTGAACATGCTGGCGCCTGGCTTTTAATGGTCACACCAGAGGGTGACTGCGGTGCTAGCGAGGGTGACTTGCAGCGCCCGTGCCGGTCATGCGGCTGACCATTGCTGGCAACGCCTCCATTTTCGGCCCGTATTGAGCCAAGACGGCCCGTCCTGGTTGGTGGTGGCGGCGTCATGGCCGGGGGCCGCCTTCTGCCACGCCCGACGCCTCTGGCCGCCCTGGGGCCGAGCCACACCCGCATGCCAGGGCAGGTCGTCGCCTAGGTGCTCAATCTTCACCATGCTCTCTAGGAAGTTTAGCCTGTCCCTGGCCATCTGCAGATTCGTCCTCATCTTGTCTGTGAGCCTGTGAGCACGCTCCCAGGTGGGGCCTTTTCCTTGGGAGAAGTCAATGGCAATGCCCTTCTGGAGTTCGTCAATGCCCTTGCGGTAGAGGTCAATGGCCAGCTCCTTGAAGTCGTCATTCTCTTCGTCGTATTTAAGAGCCTTGGAGATGAAGTCAAAGGCCTTCTTGTGGTGTTGCTTCTGCCGAATGAGCAAGTTTGCATCAGGCTCCCCACTGGCGGCCGCCATCACATCGGTGCCGTCTGCCGCCGTCAGATGGCTCTCGCGCTCGGCGCCGCTTCCGCCGCGCAAAACGAACGCGAGCACCACAAGCACCTGGCTGCACACCCATCGGAGGAGCCAAAACACCAATAGCACCGGATAGAAGATCAAGCCCACTCTTCTTAGTGCACCCCGGCGACCGGCGGTTGCTGCATCATCCGGCGTGCCGACGTCGTCGTCGGCGGCGTCGTTCGCGAAGTTGTTCTGCGGCACGGCGACGCTAGCAGCCATCTGCTCTTGTTGCCGTCATTTGAGGCTGCCAAAGAGCTCGTCATCGTGGCCGGGGAAAAGCCATTGCTTCTGCGGCTTGAGCGAGTTCTGTCGGTAGGGCAACCCGTCGTCCTCTGTCGTAGGCTGACTGGGCTCCGCCGAGTTCTTGGGTGACTTCGGGCTGATGTTTATATTCACCTTTATTTGTTGCGAAGTGTGGTCGCCGAAGAGCACACCATCGTGCACGGCGAGTCGAAGTCCTTGCTTCTGCGGCGTGAGCGAGTTTCTTCGGAGCGGCGACCCTCTGCCTTCATTAGTAGGCTGGCTGGGTTCCACCGAGTGCTTGAGGAGCTTTGGAGTGAAGGATAGGTCCACCTTGAAGCTGTCGTCGTCGTAACCTGCTGCCCGACCCTTTTCTCCCTGCTTGCGCAGTCGCACGCAACTCTGGTGAAACGGCCGAAGTGCAACGGGCGTCGAAGGGGCAGATACCGTAGCCATGGCTGGACCTCTTCGCTTCCAACTGTCACGGCCGTGTGCAAAGCCCGGCCGTGACAGTTGCCACTTCTGTCCGATCTGTTGGACTGGACGCTTTCATACTTTGGAATGTGGTAATCAAATTTTTATTCTCCTTAGACAGCTTAACTATACTACCACCTACTTCTACAACGCACTAGTTAATGATAACTCAGAATTATTGTTCATCGCTTCTGGGCTAATGTTGTCATCCTTGGTTAGAGCTGAATATCTATTCTCATTCAGATCCTGAACTCTTCTGCCTTCCCCTCAACGCTGATTCGTTAATGGACTTCTTTCTTACTAATCTGTTCCGTTCTATTTTCCGATTTCAAATAATTCGACACCTTACCATTCTGCGGTCACTGCATCGCACTTTCTCGATCACCTCTACATTCTGCACAATGGCGGGGTTAGAACACACTATCAAATCAATTTCGTTATTTTGTCGAGCTTCTTCATGGTTCTTCAATCGAAATGTTTTGAAACTTCTGAAAGTGCAATTTGAAAGACGCGTAGCAAATGCCGGCCCAGACACGGCAATGGGGAAATAGTTTTTGCATTTTATCTTCAAGCATTGCTTAGACGTCTAAAATCAAAAATTCTGTCTGGCAACAGGGCGCCCGGACGAATACCCGGTCGACCGCTCTTCTTTGGAGATAGCGCTTAAGGAATAACGATTTTTTGCCCGATCCCTATTTCACATCTTTCCATTGAACTGTGACTCATCTTCTTTATCGCACTCTGCGTTTTCTGCTTCTGATTGTATAAAAAATGCAAACCTTGACGTCTGTGTAGACTGCAAAAAAGAAAATACGAATGCTTCTACATAAAATCGGATCTGCGAGTGTGTAAATGGCCGGTTCAAATAAAAGTCGACATTGAAGAAAGCCCCGGGAGATCATTGTCGATTCGGGTGCAAGGCGCGTGGCCGTTCGGACATACAATGCGAGTGCGCGGATTGCAGCCGCTCCCTGGCAATGCTGAAGAGCATTGAAGGCGTCGACCAATATTCGCTGCCTTAAGTACACGTTGCTGTTTGTCGAAGTGAGCGTGGGAGCCCAAACACCGCCTTTTTTTCCCCTGTTTAGTAATACTGTGGTGAAATATCCTTGCTGAAATTTACTTTCGGAAACAAAAAAGTAAAAGAAAGCTTTTATTGCCAGGTCGTCCGTGTGTAGGTTGCGGCAGTTGCAATTTGCGGAGCACAGATGGTATAAGCGTTTGAAACGCCGAAATTACGGAGAATATCCCTTTTAAAGCTGGCGTAGGAAGCCGTATTATACTCATGATGTTTATTTATCTGCTTTTAGAATCCTTAATGCCCCTCCGAGATTTTCCGGGAGGGCCAATACCCTTCTAAACCAATAAAAAAGAGCATTGAAAGCAATTGAAAACACAAAGGCAGTAACTTCGATGACGTTAACAGTCTATTTTATTTCAGATACATGTAATTCTGGAATATTTCACCATCGCCTGAAGAAGCAACTATTTACTGCTCCAGAGAATTATCTAGGGAAGCGGGAGAAAAGCAGTTGACGGTTTTACAATGAAATATTGTCATACTGTTCTCCTTTACCCCAGACGCATTCTTTCTGCAATATTAATCAGGTTCTGAGAAATTGTGCGCGACCCCTGCGACAATCGCTTGAAGTTCTTGCGTAAGCACTTTCGCGAAGCCTATCAAAGCTCAAAATTTTAGTTTCCCCCCATACGCCGTTCGTTACGGCTGATCTCCAGCATGTCACATGACCATCAGCGTGCATACAAGTCAGATAGAAAGCATTGACAGATCACGGGATGGCAGGAAGAAGTGAAATGTTTTGGCAAGCTGCATTGTTATGATCATGACTTCCTTTTTATGCTTTTCCTTTTACTTGATGTCATTTCTTGAAACTTACATCACGTTACCTCGCTTTGCTTAGCCTAGTTTTCATGTTCGCAAGTTATATTTTATGGGTTTACCTTCCAGCATTATGGGCATTAAGCCTCGACGCGCCGCTTCAAATATTCGTTCTGCTTCTGGTTGAGCGTGATTGGCAGGAGGATAGACAAGTCTGAATAAGCTTTTTGTGTAATATATTGCAACCTCCGGTACCTTGGCACCACTCCATTGGTACAATGTGATGCCTGAAAGAAAGAGAGGAATTATTCTAAATATTTCAGAAAAATGAAAAAAAATGACAGCTAATTGAGCGTGGCTAGAGCCGATGCAAATTAGGTGCGCTAGGACTTAGGCTTGCGATTCACTTCCGAGTCGGACATATAATTAAGGCACAGCAATAATCACATTATGTCCCTTAAAAAATTACTTTTGAGCTCGTGCTGACGCCTTTCTGAGTGAATGTTGAATCGATAAAAAGCCAATGAACCCAAACATTTTGATTATACTCACCAATTGCTAACCAATATTTTGTTTGCGCTTCCACAGCATAGATTATGTTGGGTGATTTCGGTAGCTTTTTCATTATGGTTTTACACACTACATTAACAGCGAATGTATTCTCATAAGTGCATTAGCTTAGGTGGAGGGGGAAAACCCCTCAGGTCAGCTGCTTGACGGTGCTTCCTCCCCCTTGACTACATCGGTTGCATAGTGATAAACAGCAATTTGGCTGCGATGACACATATGCACAGTACACGATTTGTAAAAAATTGTAAATATCAAAGCACAGTTTATTTGCTGCAAAAGATAATAAACATTTGTACAGGGAGAAAAATTTAGAATAACGCTCTTCTAAAGAAACACAATACAGCGCAACAAACAATCAAAATGGTCAAAAGGTCGTGTATATACAGTGAAGAGAAAGAAGAGTACTGCAAACGCTGAAGAAAATAATTTTGTGAAAGAAAAGTATTTTATTTGTTTTGAAGGCTCCGCCTTCTAGAATACGGGTTCGCGAGCGATGGTCTCGCCCGACGAGTGAAAACCAAGTCTTTCTTAAAAACACCGGTTTATTCCGGATCAACAGAAAAGTATAAAATAGAAAAGAAACAGCATTGGTCAAAACTGCGCTGGAAACATGCCGTCGAAGTTCGCGACAATGGACTATGCAGAATAAAACGGAACATGGGTCAGGGCTTCACCGCGACAACACAAAACACACTGCGGCGCGGATAGGGCGAGTAATAGGGCCAAAGCGTTGATCACGGTACAAAAACATTGCTACTCGCGTGGCAGCACTCACGCTAACACTCCTAAGGCTTCCTTGAAGGCGCCGTTTCCGTCTTCGCCTCGCAGGACTCCGCTCTGTCGTCCGTGTACATCCCGCCGGCTTGGGACGCTGCCACGCCGCCCTTCTCTGACCGGCCGCCCGACGAAAAAGCCCCGAGCCCTGCTTCCAACGCGCTTATCTACCATCTGTCTCGCGCCGATAACATGCCGCCCCCGCTCCGGGCAGCTCGCTCATGCGTACTCGCGCTGCCCGGGCGGACACCAACACAAACAGAAAAAAGCGCGCGTGGTTCGAAACGCTAAAAGGGGCTGTGGGGCCCCACACTCCCCCCCTCTCAAGACGGGACACCTCCCGACGTGTAAAACAACAACAACGCGGGATAAGGACGGAACTGGTACTGCTGCTGGCGTTGCGCATGCTTGGAGGTATCCGCCGAGCGTGGGTAGCCGTAGTGCCTGGTAGGTCAAGTGGTTCTATGTGGCTAGTGGACGGCCGTGGTAAGCTCGGAGATCGGCCACGTTGACTGGTCCGGCTTCTCGACCACCCTGCACATGGCGAATAAAGTAAGAAAGCCGAGACGCGCGCTTTGTTATCGTGTAAGGGCCAGTCCATCGTGGAGCGAGAGAAGCAGCAAACCCTTTTGCTGCATCACTTAGTGGGTGCGTGCGGCGAAGGACTTTGTCGCCGAGTGTGAATTCCAAAGGTCGCCTTCCCTTGTTGTACTGGTTACAGTGTTCCAGGCGGGCAAGGTCCAGGTTTTCCCTTGCCTCCTTCAGAGTCTCGGCCAAGCGGCTGGAAAGATCATGAGCAAATTTAGAATGGCTAAGACCCGGTAAATCAGAGCCATTCAGAGCACGCTCAATAGGGAACCTGAGCTCACGACCAAGGAGAATGGCCGCTGGCGTAAAACCTGTTGACCGGTTTACCGTGGTTCTTGTGGCGAAGGCCATCTCCTGGATACGAGCGTCCCAGTCCTTGTGCCGCTCCGTGAATGCCACCATCATAGTCTTGAGATTTCGATTCACTCGCTCTGTAATGTTTGCTTGAGGATGGTAGGGCGTAGTCTTTTTGTGCTGCACGCCAAGAACTTTGCAAGTGGCAGTGAATATCCTACCGGTGAAATACGTGGCATTATCAGTGATAAGCTGAGCTGGGAAACCAAAGCGAGTGAATGTTTCTAGTAGCTTATCCCAAATTATTTTCGAGTCTAGCCTACTCATTGGATACAATTCTACCCATTTCGAGAAATGATCAGTAATTACTAACAAGTAGCGATTCCCTTTCACTGATCTGGGATAGGGACCCATTATGTCGCAAGCTACAATTTCCCATGGGTATCGGCTCTCTACAGGTTGCATGAGGCCCGGTTGTTTTCCCCCCCTTGGCTTCGCGGTCTGGCAGGTATGACAAGTGCGGACGAATGTCAGGACATCCCTTCTCATGCGGGGCCATGTTGCAACGCGACACAATTTGTCATATGTTTTCTTGCCATCGCTGTGACCTGCGAGGCGTGTATCGTAGAAGTACTCTAGAAAATGCTTACGTAGGCCCTTAGGAACGACCACACGAAATGCGGACTCACCACTGTCGGTGTCCGCAGCAGGTATATACCGCAGGATCAAACCATCTTCTGCTTCCACGTAGCAGTCATAGCTTCCGTTAAGCGCCCGGCTCCCTGCCGGGCTGGCACTGTTCAGGCTTTGGCGTATCTCGTTGCACTGGTCGTCTGAAAGCTGAGCGTCAAGGAGCTGTTGACGGGACACCAGTGTGCCCCAGGTGTCGGCAGGAGCTGTCACAGCATGGACCGCGGGTGCTCGCTCTCCCTCGCCCGGAAGTGGAGCTCGTGACAGGGCATCGGCCACTTTGTTGAAAGTGCCTCTTCTGTATTCTACCCTGTAATTATACTTTTGGAGAGCGAGTGACCAGCGGGCCAGACGGCCAGCTGGATTTTGCAACCTCGAAAGCCACGATAGGGCCTGGTGGTCGGTCTGAATAATGAATTCTGCGCCATCCTAATACATGTCAAATTTCTTCAGGGCAAACACAATCGCGAGACACTCTTTCTCTGTCACAGTGTAGTTCCTTTCCGGTGCCGTCAGCGTATGACTAGCAAACGCCAATGGGCAAAGCTTACCTTGATGTTCTTAAAGCAATACCGCCCCAATTCCGTACTCACTTGCATCCGTTTGTACCGTGAATGGCCGGTTAAGGTCTGGAAGCCGCAGGCGTGCAGTATCCGCGATGGCTGCAGACAGTGAACGGAATGATCCCTGCTCGGCTTCTGTCCATGACTAGCGGGCACCCTTCCGGAGGAGCTGATGGAGGGGTCGCGCCAGGTCAGCGCAGTTCGGGATGAAGTGGCGGTAGAATCCCACCATGCCCAAGAAACGCTGGAGGCTCTTTATGTTGTTTGGTGGGGGGAGCTGCAGAATGGCTTGAAGCTTCTCTTCATCCGGGCGAACTGTGCCCTGTTCCACAATGAACCCAAGAAGATTGATTGTGCTTGTCACCAACTGAACCTTGCCGGGGTTAATGGTGATGCCCGCCTTCTGCATTCGTTGAAGGACATTCGTTAGATGACGGAGGTGCTCTTCTAAGCTTTCTGAGAACACTACTACGTCATCCATATAGGCCATAGCGTAGTTAAATTTAGCGTCTCCGAGCACAATATCCATTACCCGTTGAAAAGTAGCAGGTGAATTGCACAACCCGAAAGGCAAGCGCACAAATTCGAACAGTCCCCGGTGGCAAGTGAAAGCCGTTTTCTCAATGTCGCAGTGGTCAATTGGGATTTGCAGAAATCCCCTACTGCAGTCAAGAGTTGTAAATAATTTTGCTGACCCAAGTGAGTACATGACAGAGTCAACAGACGGGAAAGGGTAAGAGTCTCGCACTGTCACAGCATTCAGACGTCGATAATCGACACACAACCGTGCTGTTCCATCCTTCTTAGGCGCGAGAACAACAGGAAACGCCCAGGGGCTTTTTGATGGTCTCACCGCACCGGTAGCCACCATTTCGTCGAGGGCCCCATCCAGCAGCGCTCGCTTGTGGACACTCAAGGGCCTTGGATTGAATCTGATAGGACGAGCATCGCCGGTGTCAATCCTGTGGGTTAGTACGTTGGCCGTCCCCGGAGCCTCCGTGAACATTGCTGCAAAGGGCCTGAGCATTGTCTCGATTCTGCTTTTTTCCGCTGGTGACCCCGTGAAAGAATTCAAAACGGTTAGAATACCACAGCCTGTGATATTGGCCGAATGGCCGTTCGTGGCAAGCAACTGTGACTGTGGCTCAGCGGCCTTAGTCTTAAACTGAAATGCTTCTGTACCGGTGCCATACCGGTAGGTTCCCTTACTGAGATCTATAACGATTTCTGCCTTAACTATGAAGTTACGGCCTAGTATGACTGGCCAGGATAGTCCGGGGAGGTGTAAGAAACGCTGTCTAATCTTTCGACCATTTATAGCAACTGTTAGGCGGGCTGCTGAGGTTGCGGGTACTATGTGAGTCGACGCCATACGAAGGTTAGTGTTTACACTCCGCAACCGGACACATTTTGTCTCGCAGGAATTTTTCACCTGATCGCCGAAGACTGACACTGTAGACCCTGTGTCTAAAAGGACTGGAAGCTCCAGTCCGGCCATTTTGACCAAGACCAGCGGGGTCTTGTCTGATTGGCTTTCCTCAAAAGAAGTTGACGGGACTGCACTCACCGAGTGTTTGTAGGGCTTCTCGGGGTCTGCCTCATGCATAGCAGGTGGTGACAATGGTACCTGTGTCGAAGACACCTGTGTCGGTGGCACCTGGTTCGATTCAAGCAGGAAAGGTAGCGACTGGATCAGCTCTCCCGGTGGTTGGCCACGTCTGTGCGGCCTGGCCGCTGGATGGTGCGATGACCAAAACACCCTCCCCTGTGTTGTCCTGGATCTGCGAATCGGAGGACAAGTTGTGCCCGCGGGCGACGTCCGCTTCTCACCTGATGGTGACACCGTTGCACCCGGTGGTGACACCCACGTTGCACCCGGTGGTGACACCCACGTTGCACCCGTAGGTGACGTCCACGTTGCACCCGGTGGTGACACCCACGTTGCACCCGGTGGTGACACCCACGTTGCACCCGGTGGTGACACCCACGCTGCACTGGTAGGAGATGTCCGCGTTGCACTGGTAGGAGACGTCCGCTTTGCACTGGTAGGAGACGTCCGCGTTGCACCCGGTGGTGACACCCACGCTGCACCCGTAGGTGACGTCCACGTTGCACCCGGTGGTGACACCCACGCTGCACCCGTAGGTGACGTCCACGTTGCACCCGGTGGTGACACCCACGCTGCACCCGTAGGTGACGTCCACGTTGCACCCGATGGTGACACCCACGCTGCACCCGATGGTGACACCCACGTTGCACCCGTAGGTGAATGGTAGCCGGCAGCCGCTGTAGGAGATCTCCGGGATTTGCGCGCTCTGACGTGGGGTGTCCCAACTGCTGCCACACAAGGGGTACCAGCGCCTGCGTATGGCAAGAAGACACGGGGCCCCGTCTGACCTGTCGCCCCATGAAATCGGCTCGTCACCTGAGTAGACCCATCAGGGCTTGTGACTTCGTGCAAGTCGCCAGCCCCCGTACGGCAGCCTGGCGTCTCCAGGCTGCGTGCTGCCGATGATCCAGGCCACGCACAGGACGGCTCAAAGCAAGTCTCTGCAGGGGGAGGTGGTTTGTACTGGAGCTCCGCGAGGAAAGATGCCTCGATGCGGGATGCTTCTCTAGCCATGTCATCGAAGTCCGCGAACTGGCGACGCCGGAGATATGGCTGGTACCTTGGATGGCACCGATGTATAGCATGAGCCACCTTCTCTGGTTCCGGAACTGCAGGATCTGCCCGCTCATGCAGCTCTTGAAAACTGCGCAAAAACTCTAGCAAACCCTCGCTTTCGCCTTGCGTCCTGGTGCAAAGCTCGTCTTTCATACGGATATCATAGACAGGCGGCAAAAACTCTTCTCGAAAACGGTCTATAAAATCCTGCTTTGTTTTGAACTGCCGCTGTCTACGCCTCCAGATTGCTGCGGAACCTACCAAAGCTACGGGAAGCACACGCGTGACCAGAGCGCTGTCCGAAATTGCCATTGCCATCTGATAATCGTCGATTTCATACAGAAAATCGCACACAGATTTCTTATGGGCGGATACCTCCAAGCATGCGCCCCGCCAGCAGCAGTACCAGTTCCGTCCTTATCCCGCGTTGTTGTTTTACACGTCGGGAGGTGTCCCGTCTTGAGAGGGGGGGAGTGTGGGGCCCCACAGCCCCTTTTAGCGTTTTTAAACCGGTGTTTTTAAGAAAGACTTGGTTTTCACTTGTCGGGCGAGACCATCGCTCGCCAACCCGTATTCTAGAAGGCGGAGCCTTCATTTGGTCCCACGTTGGGCGCCAAATGAAGGCTCCGCCTTCTAGAATACGGGTTCGCGAGCGATGGTCTCGCCCGACAAGTGAAAACCAAGTCTTTCTTAAAAACACCGGTTTATTCCGGATCAACACAAAAGTATAAAATAGAAAAGAAACAGCATTGGTCAAAACTGCGCTGGAAACATGCCGTCGAAGTTCGCGACAATGGACTATGCAGAATAAAACGGAACATGGGTCAGGGCTTCACCGCGACAACACAAAACACACTGCGGCGCGGATAGGGCGAGTAATAGAGCCAAAGCGTTGATCACGGTACAAAAACATTGCTACTCGCGTGGCAGCACTCACGCTAACACTCCTAAGGCTTCCTTGAAGGCGCCGTTTCCGTCTTCGCCTCGCAGGACTCCGCTCCGTCGTCCGTGTACATCCCGCCGGCTTGGGACGCTGCCACGCCGCCCTTCTCTGGCAGGCCGCCCGACGAAAAAGCCCCGAGCCCTGCTTCCAACGCGCTTATCTACCCTCTGTCTCGAGCCGATAACATGCCGCCCCCGCTCCGGGCAGCTCGCTCATGCCTACTCGCGCTGCCCGGGCGGACACCAACACAAACAGAAAAAAGCGCGCGCGGTTCGAAACGCTAAAAGGGGCTGTGGGGCCCCACAGTTTCTAAGAAGACATACGGCTCGATGAGTCAGGTAGTACGAATCACTTAAGCAGGATAGGCAAAGCATAGATGAGTGTTTTCAATCTATCATTAGAGCTAGAACGTGGTGCATACCAGAGTTCGTGATGACGGGTCAGGTGGAAGTATATATTTTCACGCCAGTCAATGGTTTCATTTATGAATACCGCTTGATGTTCACACAAGAATTTGCATTGTTGTTAGATTTGTATAGTTGGGACAGTAAGAGCGTATGCACTGAAAAACAGCGGCCTCCTTTTGTTTGAGGTTTTATGACTGGGTGTCGTAGGTGGTGCTACAAAACATCCAGATACAGTGAAGGACACAAGCGAAGTTGGCATGAATGCTACAACTAGCGCATCGCATCGCACTATAGGTTCCAAGCCTATCGTATTCATGTAAAGAGTGGTAATATGCTCTAGGAAAGTGCATAGCGGTTATGGGCCAGGGAGGGCTGGATTTAGAGACTTAAGTCAACTTTCCCCGTCCACGTAAACCCGGTCGCATCCACTTAAGGGCAAGATGGCGGCGTCCGGCGAAGCGTCGGCCGCTCGCCTCACCACCGATTCGTCGTTGCTCCTTCGCTTTCGCTGGGAACGAATGGTCAACGAAGGTCTGTCTAAAGATCCCCGCACCACGCAATTCTGGCGACTTAACCACTCAAATTTTAAGACAGCTTTTGGAATCAGACTGCTGTTAGGCTTAGTGACTAAGCGTTGCTTGGGCGCCACGGCCAGAAAGCGCGGGATATTCCAATAGATTCGGGTTGGACAAACAAAAGCGACGAAGTATTAATTTTACTTCTTAAACTGTTTTTGTTATTTATTGCAGATTTATTCTCACTCTGGTATAAATAAAATGAATAATCAATCAAATTTCTAAACTTTATCACCTGATGCCACCATTGCTTTGAATATGCGACACCGCGTGCCGCCAACATCACTCTAGAGATGGCGCGCTGAGCGTACACACTGTCGGGAATCTGGAAGAATTGCAAACTCTAGTTAAGTATTGCGGAGACGAAGGGGACGCTCGAGGCTTCAGTTTCAGCGCAGTTAAATCGGGTCTGATGATTTTCAACGGCTCAACTGATCAGGGTCTTAAAATACACGGCCTTGAAATACCTAGAGTAGCAGAATATAAATATCTTGGGGTATAGGTAAACGAAGTATTGGCATACATTCGAAAGCATGAGCAATCCCTTCAGGCCAAAGAGCGAAGGAATGCCGGGATAATGAAGCATAAGGCATTGGGGGGATACAATAGGTATGAGGTTTTGAGGGGTATTTGGAAAGAAATTATGGTGCCCGGACTTACTTTCGGAAATGCGGTTTTGTGCCTAAAATCAGAGGTACAGTCGACATATAGAAATAAATCAGAGATCTGTTGGACGATTAGCACTAGGTGCCCACGGCAGAACTACAAATGAGGCGGTACAGGGAGATATGGGCTGGGCATCTTTCGAAGTGCGGGAAGCTCAGAGTAAAATATTATATGAGCAGCGCCTGAGGAATTTGGACAGTAACAGATGGGCAGCTAAAGTATTTAAATACCTGTACCTAAAAAGCGTTGACTCACAATGGAGGAAAAGAACTAGGAAACTAACTAGTAAGTATGCTAGTAACAAGGACGGAGAAATAAAGAGCATTAAGCAGCAGGTGAAAAACACAGAAAGTAAAAATTGGATAAATTCGATGGAAAAGAAACAGAGTGTGGAATTATACCGAAAGTGGAAAATGCAGATCAGGAAGGAAGTTTTCTTTGATAACTCAAGAGGCAGTGCCCTACTTTTTGAAGCTAGGTCAGGGTTCCTTAGAACACGCAGCTACAAAAAGAAATTTAACAATGGAGATGACGCATGTGCTGTATGTGAAAATTCCAGTGAAACAATTGCCCATATTATACTCGAATGTAATGGTATCCATCTGGAAGTTGGTGCAGGCGCAATCACTGTTCCTGAAGCTCTGGGGTTTAGAGATAACAGTGGCCGGGTGAATAAACCGGCGGTGGAAACTAGCAAAAAACGACTGGAAGATTAGTGGCTCAAAAGCAGAGAAGTGACAGAATGTTAGTAATGTAGGAACAAAATTTAATAAATAGAATGATGGTTTAGTTAACCATTCTAAATCAATAATTAAGATATAGGGAGAAAAATGAGCATGATAGCTACTGCTACCACCCCGTTTCAAAGGGGACGCTCCTATATTCCATCCATCCATCCATCCTGTCGCATCGCATTGCCGGGAGGCGCTAAGAAATGCGATGCGACGCGATACTGTCGCAGTCATGTAAACGCGGCTACAGTGCAGGATTGTCAGTAGGAATCTATTCCACCCCTCCTCCCTCCATCTTGGTCAGTGTTTGTTTGTGCAATACTATAATCTGCAACACAGGTTTGGAGCAAGCAGAAAGATATTTTGTTAACACATTTGAACTGTTACACAGGTTAAATTAACACAGGTTAACACATTTACGAACGGCATTCACATGGTATCTATCAGCCAGTTCTGTTTATGCACTTGCTCCGTCAATCAGGAGGGGGTTGCAATTTGAAAGAGGGGGTACAGCAGCAGAACTTCTGCAAGCTCTCTTCGAAACGGCATGAATTTTGGCGAAATTATACCTTTATACCTTTCCATACTTTGAAAGGCCATGAGATGTATTCGTGTCGTTACCGTGTGTCCTGCGGATTTCTATTTTCCTGTACCCGCTTCCTTCTTTTCTCACCAGTCTAGCATTTTTAATTGCTTCGCCGAGCGAATAATGCAAAAAAAAAAAAGGATCGGAATTCACATCGAGTGACACATGCATCCGTAGAAAGGCATCGCAATGCACCCTCGCTTATCGCGTGCGGATCCTTTCACACGCCCTAATACTTTACTAGTGCCTCCCTAAAAACAGTTCTCTGTTCTATGGCAGCAATAAGGTTCAGAGCGTCCTCCATGCCTGACGTAAAATATACACAAACTTGCACAACTAACGTCGAAAAGCTTAACGGGACACATGCGAAGAAAAAAAAAACAGGCAGTAGACGGGGATGATCATTACTTTGTGAGTAAAATGTGCTTACTTAAGTCTTTCACTTTTTCTTCCCTCCTTTTCGCTGAAATTCCTCAGTTCCGTCTAAAAAGAGAGCGCTCAATATATCGATGCTCACTGCTTAAGTTGCACGCCGGTGCTGAGAAAATATAGCCCTTATTTTCCAGGATGACTTCTGCAAACTGAATTTTATCTGGAATTTTTTTGAATTTTTTTTTCGTCTAGCTTGCCCTTTAGGTGGTCAAGCAGTGGCAGGTACGCGCCAAGCTTCCTTATATATTTTTGCACCCCAGTCCACTACCAATCTATTGTTGTGCCATTCCTTTGTCTTCCAAGCTCTGCGCAGGTTATATTTGATAAAAACCATTTTTCACAACCAGAGGAATTTAGAGCCCTAGACTACCGCCTACATGAACCTCACTCATTCGTAGAAGTAAAGCTTAGAACTTTACCATTAGTAACTTACGACATGACAGGGCCATTACTTTGTTTTATTTTAGAAATTACATTTTAATCATGTCTACGCTTCGAGCAAGAGATATTATTTTTCTCTGAATAATGTATTTGCATTAGCTGTTCAGTGGAATTCCCAGCATTTCATTGTCTAATGCAGTATTTTTGATGATATGGTCGGCTACTATTAAATATCTCCTTCGTTGGCATTCTCTAAGAAGATTAAAGATACATATTTTTGTATCCTATTATTCTACGCAGATCGATCGAGCATGCCAGAAATAATGCAGAAGTTTCGCTTAAAGAATAATATGAAATCTCACGCATGGTGTATCCATTCCAAAGCGTCGGCTACTATGCAACAGCTGCACTATGCAATAGAACAAAAAAAAAAAAAACAATTGACACTCTTTGCCACGCTTTACAAATTTCGCGCACCATATTGAAAAAAAAGATTTCTCGAATGCCATCTGTTCCAGTCTTTGCTCGAAGACGCAGATTCTTGATCTATAGATATTGTTTTTTTTTTCTGCTTGCTGGTGCACACATTTTAAAGAACAACCAACTGGCGGGCTTTCTAGAGTTAGGCACGGCTCCCGCTTGGTGCTCGAAATGGAATCTAACATTCAAGGTTTTTCTGCACTATGCACCAATCTCCATACATGCTAAAACCGCACGTAGTGTAGTCGTCAGAGACCTATATTCAACTTAGGCCACTCCAGACTAGCAACGTCCTCGCTGCACGCTGTCACTGGTCAGCTTTTTTTGGTGCTTTCCTTTACCTGGCCTAATCATTCTAGGTCACTTAACTTCTTGCATGTCTGAAACAACATTTAGCTTCCCTTCGTAATAGTTTCAAGACATCACACTTTGTCGGTTGTTTGGCTCCAGTTCCTTCTACCAGTGCAGCATCTGTAGTTTTCGGTGGCGCTTCTGTATAGTATGAAATGTAAATTGTGCAGTCAAGAAAACCAAACGTTTACGCTGCATGCACTTGCCTTGTATGGAAACACCACACTTCATGCGACCATTATATTATCCCTACATCCATAGTCCCCTTCATTACTGCTTGTCTTGATGGGAAAACCATTACTCATACGCTGAATACTTCAACGCTTTCAGAAAAATATGCTATCAGGATCATGGTAATTATTTCTTTGCAATCGCAGTCTTTACCACTGCACGACAGCTTCAACGTAACTCCACATAAACAGCTATTCAGGCTAATATTATCCGCATTTATGTAAGAGCTAATGAATCATTACGCTCATATCGATAGTGTCACGTATCAGCTTGTAAATATTTATTCTACTAGACTTAAACAGCGCAGGAATCTTCTGCGATATGTAAAGACAAAATATAGAATAGCTCGTTTGCCGACATGTACTGCTGGAATTGTTTACCTGAAGAAATTATGCAATCGTTTACTGTTCTGTCATTCCATCATCGCATGATGACTGTGACTTCTGTGACTCCTGTACCCCGGATCTCCACCGGATGTCACGGTGTGAAGTCTGGTCAGAAGTCACCGCGACACACAGGAGTCACAGAAGTCACAGTGCACAGAGCGGCAAAAAAACTAGCAGGCCCGCTTCAACAGGAAAACTTCGGTTTCTTCGCCTCGAGAAGGCACACGCTCGCGATCAGCGCAGAGGGATGACAAAGACTGCACCGTGGCAATATTATTTTGATGGAAACGCTTATAGTTGCTATGTTCAAACCTCAAGAATATGTTTTCTATCTTTTTCTGACCTTAGCTTTCATATTTCGGACTCCTCCTACAAGCTGAGACACCATCCCTGTTATGTCGCCCCGGAAGATATCGCCACAGCTCAGCGAGCAAGCCGCCGGCTTCAACACTTGAACACTGCCTACTGTACCGGACCCCACCAAATCCCGAAAGAGACTCCTGCATTAACCATGGCTCAGCCCATAGTATCGGTTCCGTTTGGGATCCAGTAGCCCCAGCAGCCCTCCATTTTACCGCAACAGATCTCTGCGAGTTGCCACATATAACAGGTACGCGTTGATGCTCCAGAACGTCTTCTACGCACTGGATGGTGCAGCTCGAACATGGTTCGAAAGCCATGAATTTCCCTCACGACTTAGGGGACATTAGAAAGGAGCTCTTGAGCGCGTTCATGAGCATTGTCATTAAAAACGAGGGGAAATGCACTTCAATGGCAAAATCCAGCTCCGAAAATAAGATAGGAAAGTCAATTTTTTGATGCGAGGTGTTGAGGAGTCTCTTTTTACTGGCCTTGTGAGCAGCCCACCCAGAAATGTGGCCGAGCCGTGCCATGGTGGTGCAGTGGTTAAGGCGCTCGACAACTGTGCCCAAGAATGCGGGATCGAATCCCGGCAGCGGCGGCCGCTTTTCCATGGAAGCCGAAAGCAAGGCGCCTGTGTGGTGTGCGTTGTAAGTGCATTTTAAAGAACCCTGGATGGCAGACATTTCCATAGTTCTCCATTACGCCATCTCTGGGTGAAGCCGGCTACATTTACGTCACTGCCACTACAGATGCATTGGCCTGCGCGGCTTCTCCATCGACGCCTGGCGACTTCGTCCTGGCGAAAGGCCGGAACAAATCGACAATTACTTTCAGAGGGCACAGTCACTAGGCCGTAGTTACCACTCCTTATCCCCTTAAAGCACCGAATTTGTGACACCAGGCCGCAGTTGCTTGCAAAGAGGGTTCCTTAGCCCCCGTACGGGAAACTAAAGGAAGCAACCTCTTTAGGTGAGATTGGTACATGGCGAACTAACGAAGATCATCCAAAGATGCTGCCATTACTCGCAGGGGCCGTCATTACGCCGACACTCCTTATGGAGATGCCCTTCACGGTCACGCGCCCAGGATTTACAGTGACACCACCGCTACGTATAAAAACAACCAAACTCCTGACTCCGCGCCTAAGCAAGTAATAACGATGTGCCCCGCTCGCTAATACAGTACACGACGGACCCGAAATCCGACATCGAGGCAAATACGTAATACAAGTACACGAGCAAGTGACTGTAAAGTGGCTTCGATGGTCGCATGCTTGCTGCCTTAGTGGAGACTGGAACAGACTATTCTCTCATCTGGACCACTCGCAGCCACGATCAAGAAAGTGATGGTCGCCTGGGATGGCCCACTAATCCGCACCGCTTGGGGTAACCTCATTATTCTGCCAGGGCGATGCACTACAAGAGTAACAGTCAATATGACGTGCTTACTCAACCAACTTCGTGGCCTTGCATCAGTGCTCCCGTGGCGTGATTCGGGTATGAAAATCTTGAGTGAAAGTCTTGCGATCATTGACCATCGCTCAAAGCTCATCAAGCTATGAACGGACAATGCCATACCACTACGACGACATCGACGCATCACATCGCTCTAAATGTCCAAGATGTAAACTTAACCGTACTACCCAGATAAAGCGCCATCGCCTTCATGGGCAACCAAGACAACGAAACCGCCGAAGGCGTCCTCCAAGAAGATGCCCAGTTGCTCATGGAAAGAGGGGTCGGCACCACAAAGGGTATCGACCATTTCCAGCATAGACAGGCTCATGTGCCGGTCCCGAAATTTACCTAAGAATGCCTGTATCTTAACAAGGGCACGAAGATTGCTTTTCTCGACTACCTGAATGTCTTCGCATTGTAATCGACAAAAACACACCCGATCTCTGCGCAAAAGGCCCTAGCGTGTATCGCCATGGGAATGCCAGGTTATCCACCATCAAATTAAGAAAATTCTTCGCGATAACGTCATCGAGCCATTGAAGAGTCACTGGGTGGCACACGTTGTACTAATGAAGAAGAAAGAAAGACGGAACACTTCGCTTCTGCGTTGAAATGGCCGTTTGAAGAACCTAACGAAGAACGATGTCTGCCCGCTTCTCCGCATCCTCGATAGACTGAATCGGGTTTCCAAAACTAAATACTTTTCGTCATGTGCCAAAGAGCGGATACTGGCATATTGAGGTGGTCGAGAGACCACGAGAAGATCGCGTTCATCACGCCAGAAGTCATCTTCGAGTTCCAGGTAATTCCATCAAGTATCTGCTCTGCACTCGTGACATTCCAGCAAGTAATGGATACCATACTGGCTTACTTGAAGTGACAAATTTTTCTGGTATCTCCAGACGACGTGCTTCTCTGCTCTACGAACTTTCGCGCATTCTGAACGATTATCACACCTTACAAAGGCTGACATATATTTTTCATGAGACGCGACGTAAGCAGAAGCCTTCCATGAACTTATGCGCCACCTACAGTCCCCTCCAGTCCAAGGCTACTTTGATGAAAACGCTGAGACTGAAATTCACACCATCGCATGCAGTGAAGGCCTAGGCGTCGCTCTCGTTCAGAAGAGGGCCGGATAGGAGAAAGTCACGTAAGCTAGCAGGTTCCTCTCACAAGCCGAAACCGTGTACTCGACGACGAAGAAAGAGTTCCTCGCGATCATTTGGACAACGTTAAAGTTTCGACCGCATCTACGGTCGACAGTTCAAGGTGGTAAACGATAACCATACGCTGTGCCTGCTTCGCAAGTTGAAAGACCCCTCCGGCCGTCTTGCGCTTCTGAGCTTGCTCTTTCAAGAATGTGACATCGCGGTGGTCTACAAGACTTGTCGCACGCACTCCGATGCAGACTGCTTTGACGCACTCTCGGAAGACGATGGTACGATACTTTCATAGGATTGGTAAGCATCAGCGTTTTGCACCAATGCAGCGCTTAAGAGAGCTAGCGGATTACCTAGAATGCCAGATCGTTTCTCCCCCTGTGTTCAAGATTAAGTTCTCGTCCTTTGCGTTCCACAAAGACGTCCTCGTGAAGACCTTCGTGCCAAACAGGGCCACATACCTCCTTGTCCTGCCTAAGGAACTAATACAATTGTACAGGCTTTCCAAGATGAGCCGTTTGCTGAACATCTCAAGGTGGCGCTCACGCAACCACAGCTACTTGCCCATGTTGCATACTACGGGAAAGTAAGTATGCCATCAGTGCCAGCGACGCAACTCTACCAGTCAGACCTGCGGGTCTACTGAACCACATACCACCAAGACCAAGCCGTTTAAGCAAATTGAAAATTATTTCCTTGGCCCCTTTCCGATTTCCTCTACATATAACAAGCGGGTCATCGTGGCCACCTGTTACCTTACCAGCTACGCCTATAAGCAAAAGCGCCGCCTAATGGTACCGCAGGAGAAGTAGCGAAAGGTTTCGTCGAGCGCAGTTGGGGACAAAGCAGAAGGCTATGGAACGAAAAATAGTAGTGGTAACGTTACGAGATAGGAAGCGGGCAGACTGGGTCAGAGAACTAACTCGAGTTACTGACATTCTAGGGAATGTCAAGAAGAAATGGGCATGAGCAGGACATCTAGTGCGAAGAGAGGATAACCGATCGTCGCTAGGATAACAAACTGGATTCCAAGGGAAAGAAAGCGTAGCAAGGGCGGTAGAAAGTTGAGGGTGCGGATGAGGTTAAGAAGTTCGCAGGGGTCAAGTGGATGCAGCTAGCACAGGACAGGGTTAATTAGAGGAATATATGAGAGCCTTCGCCTTGCAAAAGGTATAATTAGGCTGACGATGCATGCTACTGTGACATGGTTCCTCGAAGTGCTCGTCATGGACAAGGGAACAGCTTTTACAGCGGAGCTCATTCAAGCCATCCTAAACAGCAGGCAGAAAAGTTACCGGAATATGACCACCTACCACCCGCAGAAGAAAGAACTTACGGAACGTCTGGATCCAACTATAGTGGATATGCTCGCCATATAAGCCGATGCCGAGCAGAAGACAAGTGCCACCATCCAGCCCTACGTCATCATCGCGTATAACACCGCCGTCTAAGATAGAGCCCGGTCAAACTCGTTCCAACGTATGTATTGCCGGGTGTCAACGACACCGTTCAAAGCAATGTTGCCGCACGTAACGGATGAGGATGATACTGACGTCGCAGCCTACCATCCTAGGGCAGAGGAGGCCCTACGACTCGCCCAGGTACGAATTCAAGATCAGCAATGCACCGAAGACCGACGATATAACTTGCGACGACGTGAAGTAGAGCTAAAGCCAAGAGACAAAGTTTGGGTTTGTATACCAACACGATGTAGCGGACTGAGTGAAACGCTCTTACGGCGGTACTTCGTCTCACACAAAGTCTTTCGGCGCATCGAAAAAATTGGCTATGAAGTCATCTCCAGCTCCACGACCACATCCCAATGGCGCGGGTGCGCCCAGACACGGTCCAAGTTGCGTGTCTGAAGCTTTAATACGCACTGTAAAGGTTCTCTTTTTAATTTCAAATGTTTCAAATATTAGGACGAGGCTGCTAGGCGCCGTGGGAACTTGATCGTATTTTGAAGGTGAGGCTTACTTTAGGGTGAAGGTTCCCTAGAGGTTGGATTAGGCTTTAGTTATGTAAACCAGTAATCTCTAAACCATAGCTAGGCAATAAATTATCATTAAAGAGGTGGTGTTTGTGGTATTTTTCTGAAAGGACGTCAAGCGCATAACCACCTACACTCCAAACCTTACAGTCGCCGTCGGCAGGCGAGTCTGTTATTGCAAACGTATTGTAGGACAAGACGGCATGCCTACGCCTTATGGCCCCCTACCTGTCGGTAAAGATTTTCTCAAGACATACCTGTTGTGCCAGATCCCTCTTTGAAGAAGCGAACAGTGCGCACCTCTAAGCGGCGTAATCAGGGCAAGGTATGCGGATATGGGCGGGCGAGACACTGTCACGACGTTTTGCCATACGCATCAGTTTCTGGCTAATGCAATGCTTTCTTCAGAAACATTGTGCCATCACCATGAGTAATAGCCGGCGTGAACACACAACATTCTCCCAAAGGTAAAGATTACTTCCTTGTGTAATTGGGGCTACTTCGGCATATCGGGGAAACAAAGCAAGAAGAATAATGCATTCCAGTACAACTTCAAGAAATATTGAAACATCACCGGAACGAAACAACCCGGCCAATATCGAGGGCTCTGTCGATGCTCCCTATTTGGGCTGTTTCCCATCTGGACATACGTGGCGTTTATTTAAAAACGCCGTACCTGGTGCTGTTTCCCATCTGGACATACGTGGCGTTTGTTTAGAAGCGTTGCACCTGGTGCTTTTCTCTCCGAATTACACTTATTTTGCTTGGGGTTTCATTCGCAGTTTAGGCTCAGGAAACCATTCCGAAAGAAGCCCGGACGCGTCGCACCGCAGATTCGATGCTATTTAGAAACTCAAGTTGTTCTTTATTATCTCGGTTGTCTTTTTTCTTCATTACTTATTTCTTTAGAGTCTTTCTATTACTATTTTTCCGCGGAAATTGCCGCGTGAACCACAGAGCGTAGCGATAGTGTGGTTTCGTTCTTTTTTCTGCAACCTTCCCTTCTCTCCTCACAAAACGTCGCGGTTCTGTGATTCGGAAGCAAGTAAGGATACGAGGCTGAATTCGGAGAACTCGGTAAGCGTAAAATTAGTTTTCTCTGTTCGGAAAAAACCTCACTTTTATCAAGAGAAGAAGAGAAATCTTTCCTCGGTGTAGTGTTGTCAAAGAGAAGAGAAGCAAGCAAAGGTTCCGGCCTCTTAACTTGTTCTTTTATTTTATTTTGTCTTGCTTTCTGGCTGAAGTGTAAAGTAAATGCAGCAGCTCAGGCGTGTGACACCTCAATTTCCGCACTGTGCGCGCTGTTTAGGGACAGCCATGTTATGCGAGCCCGCAGCGAGATGCAAAGAAAAGATATCGTGGCTCCAGAGATGTACCTTTAATTCTCCAAGCCACTCGAATTCAGAAGGCATTTTTCTCCTTGAATGTCCTTCGCTTCGGGCTGTGTTGATTAAAAACGTTTTAGGCTTTAAATTCTCCAAAATAGTTGCTTACAGATCTAGCCGACGCTCTACATAGCCATCACAAGCTGGTCGCGTCTACTAATAATTGAGTACAGGAATTTTTTACGGCTTGAATTTTTCTTGTTTCTCAAACCTTCTTCATAGCGTCAGAGGCACTTTTGCAATGGTTGCATCCTTTATCGCCGCCCAACTCAGTAGGCAAAATATGTTCAAGTTCCTGCATAGCAAATTTGAATTTCAACCAAGTTTCTCACGACTGTAACAGCAGCAACGTTTCTAAGATCGCCAGTATATGCTACTCAAGCAAAACAATGTGCCAAAAGCAGCCCTGTGAGAAGCAGCGGTTTTCAAAGCTGCTTCTTTAATGAGCACTCTGTGTATTTCTTACGACTTTCGCCCCCGTTTGGCCACTTCTTCAGGACATGATCTTTAATCTTTTTCTAGAAGTTGACGTTTGTCATGAGACGGAATAAAACTTTAAGACTGCGCCAGAAATCTGCACTGGAAGAATACGAAAGCAGGTGCGTTGACTGCTCTTTAGTAGGCCCTAGAGTGCCGTGACTCAGCACTTCTGATTACCAAGACAGAATTTGTGTGTCATGATTAGACATGGTCATGACTTTGATTGACTTACGCAAGTTAAATCCGTTATGACTGACTCATTAGGCAGTGCTATGATAGGAGACAAACTCGTGCCTACACCTTTATTACTCACACGACATGACTAGACATGACATGACGTTTGTACACCACTTATTATTGCACATACATTCATGACTATCAGTCTCAATTTATTGTGACGTCCTATCAAACTTTACATTTTGCTTCCATAATTTGCTTCCACTGTTTCACACATTTTACGGACATCTTTGCGCAAATATAACCGAGTAATGCTTTCGTCCTAATAAAAACCTGAACTTCCTTGCAGGCTTTTATGAGCCGGATAGGCTCGGTCTCGACCGTCCAGGAAACCTATGCGACAGCAAAGGGCTCATTTGATATTTTTCAGCTGCAAAGCAGGTTCAGGACAGGTTCCACTTGATAAGGCATTACTCTGCGGCACTTCGCAAATATTTTGCAGCAAAGACACATCGAAATAAAGCCAGAGGAAATCGCTGCATAAAAGCTTATATATATATATATAGTCGTTGCGCAGTTTCCGGACCTTCAAGTGCTCAAATCAGAACAGAAAAAAGATCCGGCAATCAAGCCTCTCTAGACGCCCCGCTGACCCGTCGACGTACCGGCTGTTTTTGTGTACGCGATGGTGTCCTTTCGAAGAAGAACTATTCTTCAGTGGGCCCACGTTTACTACCTGTAGTTCCCTATAGCCTCTGTCTTTTTGCGCGCACTGCACGACCATCCCACGTCTGGTCATCTCGGGTCGGCTCAGATGCTCCGCCGTGCCCAAGAACCCTTTTATTGGTTGAAGATGCGATCGACCATTGGCAGATATGTGGCCAGCTCCATATAATATCAGCGCCACAAACACCCTGCAGTTGGTCCCGCTGGGGTGTTCTACCCCTTGCCACCTCACTGCGTGCACTTTGAGCAAGTCAGCATCGACCTGCTGGGTCAATTTCCAAAGCCTTGCTTTGGCAACCGCTGGATTGTCGTTTACGGCATTTATCTTAATCAGCACTTCGAATAGGCGGCTATCCCATCAGCTAAAGTTCAAGTCTCGCTTTTTCTTCTCCGCTCAGTGATCTTGCGCCATGGACCACCACGGGTTATAATAAGTGACCAGAGCCGTCAGTTCACGGCGGATGTTGTCGAGGAGCTCCACGGTCTATGAGCAACGAATATTTGTCGCACAACACATTATCACCCGCAAATGAATGGCTTGACAGAGCGCATAAATGGAACATTCACAAATATGCTTTCAATGTATGTGGCTGCGGATCACAAAAACTGGGACACCATCCTGCCTTTTGTCACATATGTTTATAATACAGCGACTCATGAGTCTACGGGTTATGGCCCTTTCTTACTTTTGTACGCCCGGCTTCCACGATACACCCCTGACAGCATATTGCTGTTTTCCCTGGGCGACGAACCCTGCATCGCTTAGACCCTATGCCTCGCAGAAGCTGGGCGTCTGGCGCGTCTGCTGATTAATGCTTCGCAAGAGCGCTTCAAGGAAAGCTGCGATAAGTGCCGTCGGCACGTTTCCTGCGCTCCAGACGATGCTGTATGGCTTTAGCGACCGCTACTAAGGCGTGGCCTTCACCAGGAACTGTTGGCTCACTAGAATGGACCTTACGCGATTGTTATATGCATCACTGATGTGACCTACAAGTTTCTGCACCTCACTGCGACAGGTCCTCGTTCCAAAAAGACAGAACTATCCCAAGTTGCGCGCTTGAAGCCCTGCCATCCTCGTTAAACCTCGTAACTCACCTGGCGGGCTTCGGCTGCATAGGGGGAAACGTAACGGGCTGGAAAGAAGAATAAGAGGCGCTAGGAAAGACAGAGGAGGCGGCGGCGCACGCTGAGCTAGAGAGACGACTGACTGTAACCCCAAGATTTCTAGTTCCGCTGGTATTTGCTTAATGTGATTGCTAATTATTTAGGAAAGATTGTTGTTTGAGGAGGGTGCATTCATTTTCCTACAGAATAGAACTATGCTTATTTGACCAAGATAACTTACGGTAATTCATTAAATTAGCATCCTGTTCCTGCACGGAGTGGGATAGAGGAGGTGCTACTCCATTGTACTCGCTTATATTGTAATTTGTGAATAAAACGCTCTCATTACCCTTAGACAGCGACTGCGAGGAAGTTAAAATTTTCATCGTTGTGAATATTTGATTTAGGACTGAGCGTTAGGCGCAAGTCACTCAGCCTTGGTCCTATGTAGCATCACATATAACACATTAAGGATTCTCTTTTGATGTTTTTTTTTCTTTGAGTTCAAGATGAGTATTACGTCTGACTCAAAGTATCAGTCGCAGTGCATGTTTTTAATGGTGCACCTTCTCGGAGCTAGCATTCGACGCAAATCATGTCCGGCCGCGACGACTTTGAAATTCGTGCAGTTGTTCGCACGTCTCCCACCAAGCTTGCGCTGAAATTTTTGGAACTGATTTGTGGCCTCTTTACGTGAGGTACCCGAAGATCGAATGCTAGTACGGCTAGCGGCAACTTCGCTATGACTGTCACCATGGTCGTCGACTGTTGCCCAAACTACTGAAGTACTGCCACCGATTTAATAGTCGCCATTTAAAAAAAACCCAACAAGTGCTTTGAGTACAGAGCGCCTAGCAGTCTTCATGGGCACTTTTCAATGATGAACCGGTCATTGAAATTCAGCTAAGCACCGCCCCAGATTGTGGAATGGAATTTGCTCCATTCGCATGCTACACGGTAATTCAGAGCTCACATTCCGCAATCTATGCTGTGGTGAGCGTCTTCGTAATCGCCACAGTTTAATGTCATCTTGATGTGAGGTCTTTCTCTCCGAAACCTATTTATATCATATACCAGACCTGCAGCTGCAATGCCTCTATTATCATGCCACTCTCTCTTAAGCTCGGAACCCACAAGTTGGGACCTCTACAAGGAACCCATTATGATTCTAACGACTGCGGCAATGGTTTGCGTAAGTGTGTTTGATGTAGTGACTCATAGCATGCAAGGTTAACAAAATTAGGTTTCTCTGGTTCTGAAGTTCCCCGTGCATGCACGGATGCATTACTGACATTTGCTGCGAAGATTGGCTTGGCGGCTTATGTTTTGCCACGACACTTGATTAGTCGCAACTTCTGAAGTATACCTTTGATTTAATTTATATACAATCTAAACATCACAAACAAATAAAAGACGCTCCAATAATGAAATTAAGTCTGCACAGACTGGACATCATTGCGGATCCGATGGTTGATTTGAGCTACCACATCACGGCAAAGGCAAGCATCAGAGGCAAAGCCAAGCTCTGCCCTATTCGAGTATTACCGAATTCAACTACAAAACTTCACATGCCCATTTGCCCCTGATGAATCAAGCGCTCTCCAAGAAACTTGCTTAGACGCTGGCGCCGCTTTTTCCTCCATAGGTAATTGTGAGTAACTCTACAATGGGTACATTTGCGAAGGGCCTACTACTGCTGAGGACTCCAAATAATAGACACCCGAAGACACAATTGCAATTGGGACCGTTAAGTTTTGCAACATAGGCAAACATCTGGCTCATGCAGGCCATTTCAACGTCAGGGTGAATTGTAGGAAGCATGAATGCAAGTAGGCACTTATCGGGAGCGATTTCTTTTTTTTTTTGCTAATACAAAAACAAGGCTGTTCGTTATGTAGCTACGGCCTAATTCGTATTGATAAAGCAGGATTCACTTGCTCTAGTAGATGGCCTAGTTTCCTTCAGTTATACTTCAAAATGCACATTGTCATAGCGTGAAGACAGCCCCAACTTGAAAACATCGCCCTTATAGACAATGGTATTTTCAGCTAGCATAGTTACAGTACGAAGTATAGGATAAGAGAGAAAAACTGAGTTGCGAGTCAGCGTTCTCTTCTGTCCTTCCCGCTTGTCCTGTCTCTCGCTATTAACTATGGAAGATGGTCACCATTTCGCCCAACAACTTGCTTTGTCGTATCGTTAGGTTGACCGGTGTGACTTCATCACTATATACGGTGCAATTATATAATAATCCTGTCCTAGCAACTCCTACTTTCAAAGTTCGCGCTTGCGTTGTCTAACCTTTTATGTGCCGTTCTTTTTTTCGGTTGATTACCATTGCCGCATACCTCTCACAGCTTTTCTCTATTATAGCTAGGAGGGTTTGAGATATTTGTAGTTCCCAGCATGAAATTATTTGGCATAGGATCCAAGCAAACTCTTACATATTTCGCTGGCCGTATGCCATGCATCTCAAATGATGATGTCCCAAATGTACAAACTGTGCCATGATTTCGGACTTGTACCGGTTGATATGAACGGGCTTGCCAATTGAGCACAGGCCCGTAGAGTACAGATCAGTCAATGATTGAGCGTTGGAAGGAGGTGCTGTGCAAGGCTCACGTCACAGATCAAATCTATGGGCTCCTGAAGTATAAGGAGTCCACTGAAATTTGCAGTTGGTCTCACAATGGCATTTGCATATTCATATAGGTCTTGCGCACTCTTTTCCTGCAGGATCTAATTGTGACAGAGTTGAAACTTGGGTCATTTGGTACATGTTCTTGTAAGAAACCAGTCAAAAGACGAAGGACAAAGAGGAAGACGAGGCACACACAGTCGATATGTGTGCCTCGTCTTCATCTTTGTCCTTCGTCTTTTAACTGGTTTCTTTCAAGAACATATAATTGTGGGCTCTGGACACCTGCGAATTATACTTGCAACAGTATAGTGAAGAAATGTCTTACCTCATATCACAAGTGGCTGCTCATTGTATCACTCTTGTAGATACCACAAAATTGTTTTTACTTTAAATGCATTTTCAGTGCTTGAATAATGTGGTTGTTCAACGTTCTCGCTATGTATTCTTCCATCGCTCGAGGTACATTAGTTCTGTTCCATGGGTGCATTCTGACAGTTCGCTGGATGCAATGATGTGATAATTTTGTAACCTATTCCTTATTGCTTTCCACATTGTCGAGAAACCTTTCTTGTCTTTAATTTTTTTTTTCGGTCACTGTTGCGAACAAAGATTTGCCATAAGAGAATGTACGAGAATAAAAAGGCCCATTCGCTTAATCTCGACCCCTGGTATGCCTCAGTGAATGATAGGACGTGCGTATGTTATCTCAAAACGAATTAGAATATAAGCATGTTCCCACAGCTTACAAGTGTACCAGTCGGCTGGATAGGTAGCCAGAGCAACAATATTAAGGCGAAAGCCTTTATGTGGCTCATCGTTGTCAGCAAACGTGTCACGCTTTTGCGGTCATTTACACCAAAACCAGGCAAACCACTTCTCCCCCCCCCCCCCCCCCAATATTCAACCTATTTCCCACACTTCTTGTGTCGGAAAATTATTAGAGCATGTCATTCATATATGACTAAGCAGCTTTCTGGAAGAATGAGAGCTCCTGCCAAACTACATGTTTGGTTTTCGTCCGGATCTGGCCACTCAAGGTGTTTTCCTAAAGCTAAAGTACCATATCTTTGATTCAAAATCTCGCGATACACGCGCCATTCTTGAAGTCGACCTCACCAGAACATTCGATAATGTAACACACTCTGCCATTCTTAATAATATACAAACGCTAAAAGTAGGCAGTGTTACATTTGGGGCTCGCGTGGCTCATCCAACCGCTGACGCCAGTTGCTAGGTTTGGGTCGCGCGCCTGTGTATTGTACCGCTGCCACCAGTTATTACGTTTGCCTCGCGGCCCCTCGGTGGCGTTGGCCTGGCGGCTCCGTGGCTCTGCGGACGGCATCAACGGTCCCAGCAAAGTCGAGGCGTCTTCTAACAGAACAAGCTTTACTACAACATCATGAAGGAACGGGCAGAGAAGCTGACCCGGAGAGAATACAGACACTCTCACACAGCTGGTGTTTAGCGTCGTGTCAATGGCGCGTCAAAGTAGTCTCTGTCTCAGCGGAGTCTGCCGATGCTTTTTATAGGCTTGCCAGTTCAAAGGGAAAGGGAGAGCCCTCACAGGGAAATGGAAAGCCCAACAAGTTTGGGCAAGACGAGATGATTCAATCGCAGCTGGCCAGACCGCATCTCCTCCACCTCCTGCAGACGGGCGAGGGCGACGCACTCTCCCTCGAGCTCCGGGCTTGGCCAGCGTTTGCACACACACGCACGCACAAACATTTGGCACGTGGCAAGATCACGCAGAGACTTGCGCGCGGCAGGAAGCGTTGGGCGGCCGATGGACGGCACCGAAATGGCCGTACCGCTCGCTATTCTGCCTGTTGCTATGCGGTGGCCGCGTCAGCTGTCACTCTTGTCGGTGGCGAAACGTAACAGCAGCCACATGTATAGCTACATAAGGGCCTTCCTCAGCAATCGTACAGCGACTCTCACGCTGGGCTCTCATGCGCTTCCAAACATCAAGCTCGGTGCTCGAGGAACAACTCAAGGATCGCTCCTTTCGCCGACACTCTTTACATTGCCCTTAATCATCGCCCAAAACTAATTTCTGAGGTTGCAGACATATATTTCGTCCTTTATGCGGATGACATTACTGCCTGAGCATATCGACGCCACCATAAAAATTCACCTCCAAACAAACGTCAACACTATTGACTCCTACGTGGATGAGAGAGGCCTATCACGCTCACCATCTAAATCTCAACTCTTCCTTTACCGACCCATATCCACATAACTTGATAGCCTACCTATCACTCGGACACTCGGTGCACAACCGATTCCCGCAGTAACTCAAATCAGAGTACTAGGAATGACTCTGTTCTCTCATGGAGCGCATGCAGATGTATGCAAAGCAGTTCAGACTCATGCTCATCAAACTACTCGGCTCATCGGTTGTCTGGCACCTCGGAAAGCAGGCCTTCATGAAAGAAATACACTTCGCCTCACACAAGCATACGTTACCAGCAGAGTCGCATACGCTCTTCCATACTTACCCCTCACTAACAAGGAACGCGATATAGTGAACGCTTTACTCCGCAGTTGTAGAAAAACAGCCCTGGCCCTTCCTCCCAGCACCTCAACACTCCGCTTCTCAAACGTGGGGCCCATAATACATATGAACTCCGTGGAGCCAGGCTGACAGCCCGGACGGCCCGCCTTTCGTGTACACCGGCAGGTCGCGAACTGCTCTTTTTTCTACACATATCCCCAATAGGACTCCCATCTAAAGGCACTGCATTACCTCCTGCTATTCCCTCCAAAATGTTTGTACCCCCCTTCCTAAAAACATGAACCCAGAACGGGACGGGAAACGTAGAACAGCCATGGCACAAGCCTTACACAGATAATGTGGAGAACACCCCAATGTAGCATATGTAGATGCGGCCACTTATGCAAACACCCATCGTTAGGTACTAGCAGTTACTAAAATTTATGAAAAACTTCTCTCTGCATGCTCAATTCTCACCGATTCTACAACAGAGGAGGAGGAGACGGCCATTGCGCTAGCAATGACATCTGCAGCCACTGCAAAAATAATTTCGGATTCTTAAACAGCTATCCTAAACTTTGCCAACGGGTTAGTGTCCCCCAACACCTACCGCCGTTTGCGTTTTTGACATCCCGACAATCTGTTGCGCTTATTTGGACACCCGCGTATCGCGCCTTCCCGGTAATGAGGAGGCTCACTCCCTGGCCCGGGGTCTCAATTTCCAAGCTGGAGAGGAACAGTCTTCCTCAGTTGCCGGGGAGTGCCTGCTGTCCCTTCGTGACATCATTACCTACCACCGCAAAAATAGGAGGACTTACGCGAACCCTGCCCCGATTCTTACAACCACACAAGCTGCCCTTTGGAGCAAGCTACCAACGCGCACAGCCCCGTACTCCATCCTTTTCCACGCCCACATTCCTGACCAGTTTTCTTCTTCGTGTAAGCTCTGTGCAAAACCTGGCCACTTTCTACATACACTACTCACCTGCCCCTCATCCTCCCTCACCAGAGGTGGCCCTAGGTTACTGGGAGAAGCTACTCACCAATATCTCCTACAAGGACAAGCGCAAGGTCATTACATGCGCTCTTGCTCGGATAGCCCTCCAAGGGCTTTTTGTTTTGCTCTGTAAGATGGCGCTCCGTACATGGAAGGGGCTCTCAAATGCCATGTAGGGGCAACACCCGCACCCTCTGTAATATTGGCAGCAAATGCTTCTACCACCACCAGCCTTCCTCCAAGCTTTTTATCTGTTGTAGGCCGTCATTGCACCCAACACCGCTTAGGCGGCGGACGACGGCTGTTGCGGCGCGCATCTTTCTCTTCCGGTTCTTTTGCTTCTCTATTTTTTTCTTCTCTCCGCACGCGTCAGCTGGGGTGGCTCAGCTACAGAGCCAGTAACAGGCCCCTGCATTTTCATTTCCTTCTTCCTACAGCCACAAGCAACAACTCGCGCCCGCGGGAAACGAGGTACTCACCACCCGGCCAACGAAACCTCAGGCACATTCGGGAGCCTTCTCGTTCTCGGGATTGCCCGAGTGAGCCGTAACATATACCAGTTCTATCATCCTACCAGGGACTGGACGGTGGCTTTTAAGGATATTCCTGGCTGCAGCCGACAATGGCCCCTCCCGAAATTCCGTATGGCTGTTTTGGAGTCACTGACTATAACATCTGCTTCGGTAGAAGCGACAGCCAGTGCGACGGCTGCTTCCTCTGCAGCCTCGGAGGTTCTGGTGCGTACAATAACTGAAGCTAAGAATTTGGAAAGTGTGGACTCACGGGCCCCAGTCTCCACACAAATCGTGAAGCCTCGGTGCGTGCTTTCATATTCGGCCGCATCTACGTAAATAGCCGACTGGTTTCCTTTGTAGTTGGTGTGTAGTGCACGTGCGCTTGCTAGTCTCCTGCCTTCGTGGTGAATGGGGTGCATATGGAGGGGCTTGATAACAGGCTCCTTCCTGATTGCTGTGGTTATTTGCCTGGGATCGTTCGCCATGGGTTCGGCAATGATGCCTAGCCTCAATAAGACAAGCCTCCCAGCTTTGGTGCGTGTCAGTCTTGAGTACTGCGATATTAAATGCGCTTCCTTGAGTTCATCAGGTGTGTTGTGCATTCCAAGAGCTAGGGGCCTATTTGGTTTAGGCGTTTTGCGATAGTCCTAGTGCTGTCTTGCAAGCTTGCCGGTTAAGACGCAACCTTTTGCTTTTCGCCTAAAAAGCAAGGGAGGAATGTGAAACAGTATTCATCCTCTTTATTTGAAGCATCATTCACCGCCACATTCGAGACAAATGCGTAGCCAAATTCGGCACTCAGGCTTTCGCATGTCACCACTTTAGTCGCCAAAGTGTCTCGTAATTTAGATTTTTTTTCCTAAAAAGACCCCGATCTGTAAAGGTTTATTCATTACAGTCCAAATGCGCCTGTTCTATAGCCTTATTCCGCATACCGCAGGCTTTTCATGCAGCACTTTCAGGGCAAAAACATTCACACGATATTCACAGCCGAGAAACGAGCTTCCTTGTGTCTGACTCTTAATCGGCCCACCAGCACCATGATGTCACAGACCTCGTTTTCTGGCGCGGTACTGCCTTACCTGGTACCATCAGTATAACTAGGTTAGACCCAGCATAGAGCCTCAAATATTGTCTACCGTTTACATGTCCGCGTGCTTTCACACAGAAAAAAAGTCTTCGGAGCAGGCTAGAACGAAAGACTTTCTCATGGGGAGTAAGTGCGGGACGTCTTACAGCTTTCACCGAAGCCAATCATCGCTAGCCTGCGGACTCAAACACAATCGCGCGGGGTGCATTGAACGTCGCAGTCTCCACCGACATCCAACTGTGCGCAGATTTTTGTTTTTTTTTTTCGAAGAGTTTGCCACAAGGCATAAGTTGGGAAACGGGGAATGGGATGCAGGAGATATAAAGTTAAACGAAGGAGTGAAGTTCGCGCCTCCTACTAGATTTCACGCACGTGGAAACCTTACCATTTTTTACCTTTCTTGATTTTAGTCCTCAATTCAGACACCACGTGGAGTTTCCTGGTACAAATGACCATAAAGGCAATGCTATCTACAATTGCACGCGGCTCCACGAAGTGTGAAAGCAGTGCACTTTACCGGACACTTTTCATGGTTCGAACTTTGGGGCCTCTCCGGTGGGTCATGTCGGCTGTTCTCCGCATTGTGTAGCGTGTAAGCCGACGCAATGTTTGGTCCAAAAAGACGAAATCACAGTGGCCATAGCTACGCCCTTTCTTCCCATCGGCGACGCAAGAAAACGATGGTCTCTCTCCCCAGCGGCTACGGCACTGTGCCAGAGAGAAAAGCAGGCGCACGCCAGACGCCCGGGCGCCGTGGCAAATTTCATATCTCGAGCAACCAGAACAGCAGCCGGCCTGCGTGCAGGCTTGCGTTCGGTGCTCCCGATACTTGGGTAAGCGGTACACAAAGGCATCCAGCTCGCACGCATTCAAACACACACACACACACACACACACACACACACACACACACACACACACACACACACACACACACACACACACACACACACACACACACACACACACACACACACACACACACACACACACACACACACACACACACACACACACACACACACACACACACACACACACACACACACACACACACACACACACACACACATCATCGCAAAGGCAGCACCCAAGCACCCTATCAGCTGACTTCTATTCGTATTGCTCCCCTCCGAGCAACATATATGTTACTAGTCGGGAACCCACCGCTGTGGAGCGACCAGGGTAAAGCTTTCTAATCCAAAGCTTTGCTCGTTGCACGTTTTTGTTTTTCGATATTTGGTTGTTCTAATGGGAAAGAGCTGGAGTCTTAGCGATGACGTTCTTTTTTCTTCTCTGGCGTGCGTGTACCGCATTTTGTTTCATCCGCTGGCCTGCTTAAGGCCATCGTTTAGCGGTGGAATCATTCCTCGTTCTGGTGCAAAAAAAAAAAAAAAAAACAGGATCGACCGGCGAGCGTTTCTCGCATCACTGACCGTGCGATTGGCGCTAGCCGCCATACGTGGTTTCTGCCAGGCCCGACTTGCTCTAGCGTGTGCCGCTACCGAGAGCCGCCGGCGTGCGTCAGGAAAGCCTCGCTCACACGCATGTCAGGAAGCAACAGACGAACGCAAGCAGGCTTGTGCGTGGCGATGCACAAATGATACGTTGAATCAAAGTGCAAAGCTTTCTACGCACGGTATCCTCGTATAAGCGTCCACACGCCGAAATTACACACGAGCGCATACGTTGCGAAGAAAAGTAAAAGCCCGCAATCACAAGAAAAGGGCTGGAGGCGGAAACCGGGAACAGGATATAATAGCAACACACGGATGTTCTGCCTTCCGCCAGAGAAAATAAACGCAAACAGCGCGATGCAACGAAATTCAGATCATGTTACGCTAGGCTTCCCATCATCTTCCGCAACGCCTGGTCGCCGCCAGCGATTCTGTTAGCAAAGACGTTGAGCCGAGCGGATGATAATTTGTCGCTACATCTGACGCTGCTCGGCGACGCGGATTAGCTGCGCCATCGCGCTGCATGTCTCCACGGATGTTTCACCCGCCGCATACGCGATGGAGAGTTTGCTTTTCTTACCTTTGGTTCGAGACAAACATATGAGCACGTTCTTGGATCGTGTCTACGACGCAGGCGGTGTGACAAATTTAACAAACAGCATACGGCGTCCGCAATCAAGCTAAGAGAAATTATTTTGCGGTAATTTTAACGCTAGAACACTAGCTATTGAAGCTAGTTTCGCAGTGCGGTTAGAGGAACTAGAGGGTTTGATATGGGATGTCATAGGGCTTAGTGAGATTAGGAGGCCAAATGAGGTATATACTGTACTGATGGACGGGCATGTACTGTGTTATAAGGTTTACCGGAGAAGCATGTCAATGCGTATATAGCTGGTATTATAGATGCATTCTATAGCATTATAGAGAAGGTGGCAGGCATCGTAATTATGCTTAATAAGCGGTATAAACTGAAGTTTGTACAGGCCTACACACCTACATGTAGTTAAGATGATCAGGCAGTTGAAAACTTATATGAAGATATAGAATTGGCAATGCTGAAAGGAAAGACACAGTATAGTATACTAATGGGGGACTTCAATGCCAAGGTATACGGAAAAAGCAGGCAGGAGGTCAGGCAGTGGATGATTATTGCATCTGTTCTAGGAATAGCAGGGGGGAGTTACTAGTTGAGTTTGCAGAGCGCAATAAGTTAAGAATCATGAACGCCTTCTTCAGCAAACGAAAGAACCGGAAATCGACATTGAAAAGCCCTTCAAAAAATTAACTTCATAATGTGTTCTAACCCCGCCGTTGTGCAGGACGTAGAGGTAATTGCAAGGTGCGATGCAGTGACCACAGGATGGTAGTCTCGAATTAGTCTAAATCTGAAAAGGGAACGAAACAGATTAGTAAGAAAGAAGTTCATCAATGAATTCGCGGTGAAGGGGAAGGCAGAAGAGTTCAGGATCTTGATACAGAATAGATATTTACATGGAGGCATATGCTGTACATGGAGGCATATGCTGTACTGAAGGATGGGCATGTACTGTGTTATCGAGGTTTACCAGAGAGGCGACAACTAGGAGTAGGTTTCCTTGTCAATAAGTATATAGCGGGTAATATAGATGAATTCTATAGTATTAATGAGAGGGTTGCAGGCATCGTAATTAGGCTTAATAAGCGGTATAAACTGAAGGTTGTACAGGCCTATGCACCTACATGTAGTTATGATGACCAGGCAGTTGAAAGTTTCTATGAAGATGTAAAATCGGCAATGCGAAAAGTAAAGACGCTGTATACTGTACTAATGGGCGACCTCAATGCCAAGGTAGGGAAAAAACAGGCAGAAGACAAGGCAGTAGGTGACTATGGCATTGGTTCTCGGAATAGCAGGGGGGAGTTACTAGTTGAGTATGCAGAGCGCAATAACTTACGAATCATGAATACCTTCTTCAGCAAACGGAAGAACCGGAAATGGACATGGAAAAGTCCTAACGGAGAGACTGAAAATGAAATCGACTTCATAATGTGTTCAACCCCCGCCATTGTGCAGGATGTAGAGGTAATAGGGAAAGTGCGATGCAGTGACCACAGGATGGTGAGGTCCCGAATTAGCCTAAATCTTAAGAAGGAACGCAACAGATTAGTAAGAAAGAAACCCATCAACGAATTAGCGGTGAGGGGGAGGGCAGAAGAGTTCAGGATCTCGCTACAGAATAGGTATTCAGCTCTAACTGAGGATGGCGACATTACCCTAGAGGCAAGGAACAATAATTTCAGAGATATCATTACTGGGTGCGCGGTAGAAGTAGGCGGTAGGATAGTTAGAGAGGATACCGGTAAGCTGTCTAAGGAGACGAAAGATTTGATTAAGAAACGCCAGAGTATGAAAGCTTCCAATACAACAGACCAGATCGAATTGGCCGAGATATCAAAGCTAATCAATAAGCGCAAGGTGGCCGATATAAGGAAGTATAACATGGAGAAAATTGAGCATGCTGTAAAGAACGGGGGAAGCCTTAAAGCAGTAAAGAAGAAATTGGGCATAGGCAAAAACCAGATGTATGCGATAAGGGACAAGGCGGGCAACGTCATCACTAATATGGACAAGATAGTCAAAGTAGCCGAGGAGTTCTATACAGATCTCTACAGTAGCCAAAGTAGTCAGGACCGTAATGAGATTGGCGGTAGGGAAAAACAGTCAGACGTTCCACCAGTGACGAAGGACGAGGTCAAGAAAGCATTAGAAACTATGAAAAGGGGGAAATCAGCTGGAGAGGATCAGATAACTACAGATTTGCTGAAGGACGGGGGGGGGGATATTGTGCTAGAAAAACTGGCCACCTTGTATACGCAGTGCCTGGTGTCATCGACGGTACCGGAACCATGGAAGAATGCAAACATTATCCTCATTTACAAGAAAGGGGACTCAAAGGACCTTAAAAATTACTGACCATGCAGCTTACTGTCTGTTACGTATAAGGTATTTACTAAGGTAATCGCTAATAGAATCAGGACAACCTTAGACTGCAATCAAGCAAAGGATCAAGCAGGGTTTCGGAAACGGTACTCTACTATCGATCATAACCATACCATCAATCAGGTGATAGAAAAATGCTCCGAATATAACCAGCCCTTGTACATAGCATTCATTGATTACGAAAAAGCATTTGACTCAGTTGAAACCTCGGCGGTGATGCAGGCGTTGCGAAATCAGGGGGTAGACGAGCCGTACGTGAAAGTGCTGGAAGATATATTTATAGTGGCTGCACAGCAACCATAGTTCTGCATCAAGAAAGTAACAAAATTCCCATAAAGAAAGGTGTTAGGCAAGGAGACACAATCTCCCCAGTACTATTCACAGCTTGTTTAGAGGAAGTATTCAGAGACTTGGAATGGGAGCAGCTAGGGATAAGGGTAGACGGAGAATACTTAGTAATCTGCGATTTGCTGATGACATTGCCTTGCTAAGCAACTCGGGGGATGAACTGCAAATAATGATTGATGACCTAGACAGAAAATGTAGAAAGGTAGGCTTGAAAATCATTATGCAGAAGACTAAGGTAATGTTCAACAGCCTCGGGAAGTAACAGCAGTCTACATTAGGTAGCGAAATACTGGAAGTAGTAGGCGAATATGTCTACTTAGGACAGGTAGTAACCGCAGATCCAGACCATGAAAAGGAAATAACAAGAAGAATAAGATTGGGGTGGAGCGCATTTGGCAAGCACTCGCAGATTATGACTAGCAGCTTACCGGTATCGCTCAAGAGGAAAGTATACAACAGTTGCATCTTGCCTGTACTCACCTATGGGGCTGAAACGTGGAGGCTAACCAAGAGAGTTCTACTCAGGTTGAGAACAGCCCAGAGGGCTATGGAACGAAAATTGGTAGGGGTAACATTAAGAGATAGAAAACGTGTAGAGTGGGTCAGAGAAATAACTCAAGTTACCGACATTCTAGTGGAAATTAAGAAGAAGAAATGGACATGGGCAGGACATGTAGTGCGAAGAGAGGATAACCGATTGTCGCTGAGGGTAACAAACTGGATTCCAAGGGAAGGAAAGCGTAGCAGGGGGCGGCAGAAAGTTAGCTGGGCAGATGAGATTAAGAAGTTCGCAGGGGTCAAGTGGATGCAGCTAGCACAGAACCGGGTTGAGTGGAGAAATATGGGAGAGGCCTTCGCCCTGCAGTGGGTATAATCAGGCTGACGATGATGATGATGATGATGATGATGATGATGATGAGATATTTAGCTCTAACCGAGGGTATGTTATTAGTTTAGAAGCAATGAGCAATAACTTCTGAGATATCATTACTTAGTGCGCTTTAGAAGTACCCGTTTGGATAGTTAGAGTATACCGGTAAGCTGTCTAAGGAGAAGAAAGATTTTATTAAGAAACTCCAAAGTATGAAAGTTTCCAATCCAAAAGACTCGATAGAATTGGCAGAGATATCAAAGCCAATCAATATTCGCAAAGTGGCCGATATACGGAAGTATAACATGGAGAAAATTGAGCATGCTGTAAAGAAGGGGAAGCCTTAAAGAGATGAAGAAATTGAGCATAGGCAGAAATTAGATGTATGCGTTAAAGGACAAGACGGGCAATGTCGTCACGAATACTGAAAAGATAGCCAAAGTAGCCGAGGAGTTCTGTACTGCTTTTTACCGCAGCCAACGAAGTCACGACAATAATCAGATTGGCCGTAAGGAAATGTAGTCAGGCGTTCCGCCAGTGACGAAGGACGAAGTTAGAAAGCATTATGAACTATGATAAGGGGAAATCAGCCGGAGGGGATCAGGTAACTATAGATTTGGTGAAGGACGGGGGGGGGGGGGGGGTATATCGTGCAAGAAAAACTGACCACCCTGTATACGCAGTGCCTGCTGTCATCGAAGGTACCGGAACCATGGAAGAACGCAAACATTATCTTCATTCATAAAAAAGGGACGGTATGGACTTGAAAAATTACAGACCAATTAACTTACAGTCTGTTACGTATAAAGTACTTACTAAAGTAACCGCTAATATATTCGGGGCAACTTTAGACTGCAATCAAGCAAAGGGTCAAGCAGGTTTTCGAAAAGGATGCTGTATTATCGATCATATCCATACCATCAACCAGGAGACAAAAATGCGCGGAATGTAACCAGCCCTTGTACATAGAATTAATTGATTACGAACAAGCATTGGACTCAGTAGAAATCTTGGCGGTCATATAGGCATTGCTAAATCAGGGTGTAGACGAGCCGTACGTGAGTGCTGGAAGATACATACATATACAGGGGGTGCACAGCAACCATATAGTTTCGCATAAAGAAAGTAACGAAATTCCTATAAAGAAAGGTGTTAAGCAAGGAGACACGGTCTCCCCAGTACTATTCACAGCTTGCTTAGAAGAAATATTCAGAGACTTAGAATGGGAGCAGTTAGGGATAAGAGCAGATGGAGAATACCTCAGAAATCTGCAATTTGGTGGTGACACTGCCTTGCTAAGTCACTCGGAGGATGAATGCAAAGAATGATTGATGGCCTAGACAGGAAAAGTAAAAACTTAGGCTTGAAAATCAATATGCAGAACACTAAGGTAATGTTCACTAGCCTAGGGAAGGAATAGCAGTTTACATTAGGTAGCGAAGCACTGGAAGTAGTAGGCGAATATATCCATTTAGGACAGGTAGTAACCGCAGATCCGGATCATGAAAGGAAAATAACAAGGAGAATAAGACTGGGATGGAGCGCATTTGGCAACACTCCCAGATCATGACTAGCAGCGTACCGGTATCGCTCAAGAGGAAAGTGTACAACAGTGCATCTTACCTATGCTTACCTATGGGGCTGAAACGTGGAAGCTAACAAAGAGGGTTCTCCTTAAGTTGAGGTCAACGCAGAGGGCTATGGAAAAAAATATGGTAGAAATAACGTTAAAAGATAGGAAGAGTGCAGAGTGGGTCAGAGAAATAACTCAAGTTACTGATATTCTAGTGGAAATCAAGAAGAAGAAATGGGCATAAGCAGGACATGTAGTGTGAAGAGAGGATAACCGATGGTCGCTTAGGGTAAGAAACTGGATTCCATGAGAAGGAAAGCGTAGCAGGGGGCGGCAGAAAGTTAGGTGGGCGGATGAGGTTAAGAAGTTCGCAGGGGTCATGTGGATGCAGCTCGCACAGGACCTGGTTTTTTGGAGGAATATGGGAGAGACCTTCGCCCTGCAGTGGGTATAGTCAGGCCGAGGAGGATGATGATGATGATGACGACGACGACGAAATTTGACGAAAATGACGACGACGACGATCTCGATGATACCGGTACGCTTGTTGGCGGTTTATGATATGCCATAAGTATTCCTACTCTACATCTCCGAGTGATTTTTGCATGATCTTATGGTGAAAAATCGTTTACACGAGGTATATTAGAGAACAGTCATGACACTGACTGATCTCTTCGCAGTAGCGCCTCTCTCCTTTTCTTGTGCACGGCGTGGTCTTGTATAAGCGCGGTTTTTCATCATAAATTTGTGCACCAGCCAGCCCAACTTCCTAACTTGTCGTCTGCACCTACGCCATTCTTCATCCCAAGCTACTCGGAGCCACACGCTAGAGAAAGAACAGCAGGCTCTTTTATGAGATCAGCCTAAGCGCTGTCGATGCTCAGTCCTCTGATCGAAAATAGTCCGTTAAGTTATTAGCAAGTACTGTAATATTTCGTCTTATGTTCTTGGAAGCTTTTTTTGTATCTCTGTAGGCTTTCTTTCACCTAGCTGCTCTCATTAGACGCATAGAGTAAACAGAAGTCAAGGGGCAGGCGTCGCCGTTCACCACCTGACTGCATTCTCACTGTCTCTACCTTCCTATCAGTCTGATCTTTTCTGACTGGCCTCCGAATCGCCCCTTCTTAAGGTGGCTCCTCAGGCACGTTCACTTGGCCACTATCCTCTGACCCGAGGCTTTCAACGTTTCTTCGCCGGACAGCTTGTACGCATATAACAGTAGTAACTACAACCCATTATAAAGCTACGACTGCCTTGCTCGCTTATGTGTTGTAGTGCAATGTATACCTAAACGGAAAGAAAAAGTGAATACAAAAGCTCATGGCAATTCGAGCTGGAGGTACGCTCAGGACGAGGTAAAAAATGGGGACACTTGGCCGCTATCGCGTAACCCACTTTAGCCTAAAGAGCTCTACGTAGGCGCGCATTTTACCCTATAACGCGGAGGTGCCAGTCTGTCCTGGCAACGATTTATCAGGTCACGACGTTCTGGGGGCTGCTGCGTGCGGCGCAACATGTTTTGTCCGGCACATTTTTCGCTCGTCCTTGAAAGGTCCCTTTGAAGTTAGGTTATGGCGATGTTTAGGCTAGCCTATACTCGGGGACAACTTTCTGTGGCAATGTGGTGAGAACTACGGAGCTGAAATGCACCAGCTCACTCCTCACAAGCATATAGTGCCTCCAGAAATTTCGCAGTGGATGCTCTGGAATGTTAAACCATTACGGATCTATTAAGCTTATTATTGTATCAGGCTTAAACTACAGGACTAGCCAGTACAGTGAGAGTTTAATAGACGGTGTTGATGTCGATGGCTGCGCGGCCTGTCGACAATCTGGTAAAGCGCAAGAGCGTAGGCGGGTCCGGGTGGGATTCGTCGGCCGCTTTTCTCCGCCCATTTCTGCGCGCGTTCGTATCGCTCGTCTGCTTTTGACAGCGTACGTCGTGCGCGTTGCCGAAGCCGCAGCCGAAGCAAGGTACTTGGAACTACATGGCGTAGTAATACAGTTGGGAAAGCCCCGCCCTCGTAGCTTTTGCTCCATTGCCACAGAAAGTTGTCCCCGAGTATAGTATGTTCTGTGTCAAACACTTCAAACACATCATATCATGCTTCTCTGCCGTCGGGAATAGAACGCGATTTGACAGCTCACCATAAATGAGTGTGTACTCGTGCGCTTGAAATCACTATCACTATTCCTGAAATCCTTACTATTACGAAGATGCGTGCACTCACGCATCTTCGTCTTCGTCATGCAGCGGGCCTTCACTTTTGGAACAGCCACCGGCGCTCGATCGAACCAACATGTGTCGTTACGGCGCACGGTGCACCATGGATGCATATGGTTGGAACATGATTGGAAAAAATAGCGCACAAAAGGGTGCGGATCTTATATGAATGACAGAGAAAGGAAGAGCGCGGAACTCACAGCTCGGGTTTTATTTTGATAAGGCATGATAAATTTCATCATGCCTTATCACCTAGCACACCAGTCATCATGCCGATTCATCGAACATCCAGTCGCATCAGCCACACCTTGGATGTTTATCCGCAACATGCCCGAACGACAACGCACCTCAACTTATTTTTTTAAGGACAGCCATCGACTGGAACGATCTTCCCGCTGACATCGTCGCTCGCTCTAACACAAGCCATTTCGAAACCGCCATTGAAAACTTTTTTTGTTAATCTCGGCAATACTATCAAGCCTACCCCCCATGCAAAACACCATACTCCTGGGGTATTTGAGGTATTAAAAAAAATAAATAAAAATAAATTAATAAAGCGTGCGATATGTAAAGCAACAATCCGGGATGGCGCAGTGGATAGAGCTTTCGACTGTTCCCAAAGATGCGGCATCGAATCGCGAGCTCGGCAGCCGCTTTTCGGTAGAGGCGAAACGTCAGGCGCCCGTGTGATATGCGATGCCAGTGCACGTTAAAGAACTACAGGTGGACGAAATTTCTGGAGTCCTCCATTACGGCATCTTTCATAGCCTGAGTCGCTTTTGGACATTAAACCCCACAAACCAACCATGTAAAGCAAGAAAGGCAAGTCACGTGTAAACAAAGCAAGCGAAAGATTGAGTGATATATGTGCAGTGTATGTCAAGTGGGTCCGGCGGACCAATAGCACATCATGTGGGACTGTGCTAGGTTCCCGACCGAAGCTGCATCCAAGACATACCCGTCGGAACTTCAAAGTGTTGAGGGACTCTAGTACAGACAAGGACTTTCATCTCCAGTACATTCATCTCCAAGAACATGCGTAGGCCCGGGGCGCGCTCGAAAATCACAAGCCTCACAACCCACCACAAACGGGCCAAAATGAGGTAATGCAGAGTAGGGCATAACCCCGGGTCGGCGCTTGGCCAGCGTCACGATGCTTTAAACCGTCGTTTGCGGGCATCTTAATAAAGTTATTCATACATACATACATACATACATACATACATACATACATACATACATACATACATACATACATACATACATACATACATACATACATACATACATACATACATACATACATACATACATACATACATACATACATACATACATACATGCATACATACATACATACATACATACATACATACATACATACATACATACATACATACATACATACATACATACATACATACATACATACATACATACATACATACATACATACATACATACATACAATGTACACGAGTCAAAAACTGCCAATAAACACGAGTTATTGTAAAATAAAACAGCAGAAGGTTTGCTGGGCATAAGCATTGCTCCGTCGCGATAAAATATTTTTGTGCCACTTACCGCGTGGGCGTTCTCTTTGTAGGCGTAGAAAACCCGTGACTGACTTAACGGAGCACTGAATTTTCTCTTTTGCATCTTTCGTGCCTCTGATAGTGAATGATCAGATAAGACTGGTCATTGCCGCTTACCAAGTCATTTGGTGCGGTTGAATCGCTTGTTCAAGCAGGCACCAGACTGCTCTTACAAAAATGGACAGAGAAGACAACAACTGACGGCGTCAGGAGCGGGAAAATGTCCTGCACCGCCATTATGGCTCTAAACACAATGTTTTCTATGTGGATATTGCGGGCCTGCACCATTCCAGGGGAGGATGATACACGGCTGCAGTCGTTCACAAGGAAATGCAGGTGGATGGCCTCGCTTTTAAGGCCCCTAGCGCAACCCAGGCGGAAGAGGTAGCAATCGCCCTGGCTGCCTCCCACCCTCAATCTAAATTCATCCTATCCGACTCCCGAGGGGCCTGTCGGAAGTATGAGCTGGGCTAGATAACGCCTACAGCACAAAGAATACTTCGGAGAGCAGCTTGGGATCAGGATCCCCAGACCCGATTTCTCATTTGGACTCCAGGCCACCAGGGCCTACCAGGAAATGAGGCCGCCACCTCAGCCGCCCGCGCACTCACTAACCGGGCCCCCGGCGTAGACCCTACCGATCTGAACCAGAACACTTATCCTCTCTTAACTTTTCATGAAATACGTGCCTATTACCGGGACTCGCACCGTCAGTACCCGGCTCCTCTCAAGGGGCTAGGGAAAGTGGAAAAAAGAATATTTCTTAGACTTTTTACTAACACTCTACTGTGCCCGGCAGTACTCAAACATTTCGACCCTTCCTTTTCTGGCCACTGCCCTTTCCGTGGAGAGGTGGCTGATACCTTTCACATGATCTGGGCATGCCAGCTAAATCCTTCTGTTTTACCCATAACCCCCCCTACCCCGACTCGAGAGGACTGGGAGGCAGCCCTGCTTGGCTGCCTGGATCTAGCGGCACAACAAGCGCTGGTCTAGCGAGCTCGCATGAAGGCCCAGACCAATGCAGTCCCGGAATAAGGGACTCCAGGGTGAGCGGCCCACTAGTGGTGGCTCTTCAAGCAACCTCTCATTTTGTAATAAATGCTTTCCAACACCACCACCACGCAATGTAACGGGTTCCGGAACCGACGAGAATCCTCTAACTAAACAAAGCCTGTGCGGAAGTAGACTGGCGGATCACTGTGCTCGACACCGTCCCCTTAATAATAATAATAATAATAATAATTGGTTCACGGGAGAGGAGAGGCGCAGTATCTGTCACACTTGTTCTGTGGACACTTGAAGCGCGCTGTACGGGAACGGATGCGGGTGGGAGTGAAAGCGAAAGGAGAGAAAGGGGTGCCGTAGTGGAGGGCTTCGGAGTAATTTCGACCACCTGGGGATCTTTAACGTGCACTGACATCGTACAGCACACGAACTCTGCTTTGTTTCGGCCGCCGGGGTGGCGCAGTGGTAAGACGCCCGTCTACTGTGCCGGAGTTGCCGGGTTCGAACCCGACCTCGGCGGTTGCGTTTCGATGGAGGCGAAACGAAGAGGCGTCCGTGTGCTGTGCGATGTCAGCGCACGTTAAAGATCCCCAGGTGGTCGAAATTACTCCGTAGCCCTCCACTACGGCTCCCCTTTCTCTCTTTCCACTTTCACTCCCACCTTGATCTCTTCCCTTACGGCGCGGTTCAGGTGTCCACAGAGCAAGTGTGACAGATACTGCGCCTTTCCCTTCCTGTGAACCAACCAACGAAATTGAAATGCAGCCGCCAGCGGACGGGATCGAACCCGGGTACTCCGGCCTAAAAGTCGGGCCCTCATATTTTTTTTTTCTAACCTATCTTCCTTTTTTTGTTTGAACGCAGTTTATTTTCCTTCGGAAAACAAATCAACGAAGGAGGCTGGAGCAAAAAGTGAAACATGTTCACTGATTGCGCTCAAGCCCCCTTTTACGTCGCATACAGTGACGACACACTGGTGGATATTATATAAACCATACTCTTGCTTTTCATAGAACAAAGCAAACAAAATGTAGAAGGTTAAACAATATAGAGTGGTCTTGCTAAGCTCTCTTGTAAAGCTTAAAAGTGTTTTATATGTACAGAGGAGGGCAAAGCAAAACACAATTAACTGTAGTGATTTACAAATAGAATGGAAAGTGCGTACAGGTACATATTCATAAAGGCAAATGGTTTTGCAACAGAACTGCATGTTATTGTTTTAGTAGCATTTATTAGTATGGGTTATCTGATGCTTGCTCAGACAGGAAATACCTAATTCATAAAATATTAATGTGCTTAATGTCAATTCCGTTATGTTCAGGTTGTTTAAAAGTGTTTGTAATGAATGACGTGGTATTTGTTGACCATAATTTGCCCATGACTAAGGAACTTTCCAAGGTTCTGAAAAGCGTGTATCACGTACATGTGTTGATCGAGTTAACTGTACTAAATATTTTAATTCTTGCTGGCTGTTACGAAGTTGTTGTTTGTACCTTTTTGCCAATGTATTTAGGTTTAGATCATGTACACTTGTTACGTTAAGCCGCATAAAATATTCACCTATGTGGGCTTGCCAATCAACCCCTACGATATGCCGAATAGACTGTTTCTGTAATACGTGCAAACGATTTAGATTTGTCGCGGTTGTTCTCCCCCAAACAAGAAAGCAGCAACTAAAATGTGATATAATCAAGGCATTGTATATGTGCAGTTTAATAGGTTGTGGTAGGAAAGAGTAGAACCTCGCTAGTATTCCAACAGATTTAGGTATTTTGGTTGTAGCATAATTAACGTAAGTGCCCCCTAGCATATGTTTGTGCCGATACACGCCAAGTGTTTTAACTGATTAAACAAATTTTATTGGTTCGGATCCTAATGAGATATTTAGGAAATGTGGTGTTTTCGATTGCCTGGGAGTGAACGTATCTGCCTTTTTTTTTCTTATTAATGTCCAGGGAGTTCGCTTTACTGTATTGGTAGAGGTCTTGAAGGATTGTGTTAATATTAGCCTCTAAGGATTGAAAGTTACGCTCGCGAAATAATGAGGTGGTGTCTTCTGCATAGAATATATAATGTGGAATGGGGCTAACAGATGTGATATCATTTACATATATGTTAAATAGGCGGGAACCAAGTATGCTTCCTTGAGGTATGCCAGTAGTTACAGGTGTGTATTATGACATGTTGTTATCTATTGAAGCGCTTTGCCTTCGATGTAGTAGATATGAAGTTATGAGTGCGAGTGGTGTTCCCCTCACTCCACATATTTCTAGTTTTTTTAGCAATGTTATGTGATTAAGACGATCAAAAGCTTTGGGAAAATCTACGTAGACACCAACTACTTCTTCCTTTCTTCAAATGCTTTTAGTATTATTTCTTTCTGTGTGAGCAATGCTAGCTCTTTGGATTTGCCTTTGCGAAAGACGAATTGTGTCGGTGTTAACAAATTGTGCTTTTCAAAAAACATTGGTGATGCGGATATGAATTACTTTTTGAAAAGATAGGTAGCAAGGATATTGGGCAATAGTTTGATAAATTGTTGCGATCGCTGCCTTTGAGAATTTTTATTACTTTAGATATTTGGATTTTTGCTGGGAAAACGCCTGAGGAGAGAGCTAAATTGTAGATATGAGTGAGATGTGGTGTAAGCAAGTCAAGTGCACATGTGATAGGCCTTGGTTGACGATCGTTTATGTCCCGCGCCGAACTCTTAGGAAGAGAACTAAATACATTATGGTCTTCACTTTCACTTGTGGGAAGAAAAAAGATACTGTCTAAATTTCTGCCAATATTTTCCGTTGCTTCTGAACAGTGAGCACTAGTAACCTGTTTGACTAGATTTTGTTAAATTCTTCGGCTAGCTGTTGTCCGCAAATAACCTTGTCATTTAAAATAATTCATGTGTATTCTGACTATGAGTGCTTCGATTAAGTAGCTCATTTACCTTCTTCCATATAACGTCAGATTTTATGCTATGACCCGTCTCAAGGAATAGGTAAGGATACCGCGGCTTTTCTTTCCACAGTATGGCATTTGTTTTGTTTCTATATTTCTTGAAGGTTTTCCAATCGTCTGTATCGCGCGTGCTTATAAATGTATTGAAGAATTTATCTTTCGTTATTATCATTTTTAGGGACTCCTTGGTAATCCGAGGTTTACGTGATTTTTTTATTTTTTTTCCGGTATTATGCACCTATTTATTTATTTAAAGAATTATTATATGCTTTATCAGCTGATGTAGGGCTATAAACATCACTGTAGTTTGTATAAGTTTACAACGAAAAGTGGCTATTGTAGACTCACTGATGTTTTGAATTTTTCTGCTTGGAAGTGATACAGTATTTGTACATTTAGGTGTTGTTTTACAGAGTAAACCTACTGCCAAGTGGTCACTGATATTTGATGAAACTGTGCCTGCTGTTTATTCGTGCTTAGGCAGGTTTGTTATGAATAGATATATCAGCGGGGATGATTTTGTGGTTACCCTTGTGGGAGTCTGAATCATATTACTGTAGCCTTAACAACTGTTCAGAGGTGGACGAGGTAAGCAGGTCTATATTAAAATCACCTCCCAGAATTGTTGTGTAGTCATTTTTATTTGAAAAATCAAGTAAGGTTTCAAGAACTTCAAAAAACTTTTCAGGCATCCATCTGGCGGCCTGTAAATCACAGCAAAAATGTAGGGTTCCCTAACTACGGCAAGACATTCAATGTAGTCATTGATGACAGCGAAGTGGTCAAGTAAGTCACACTGAAAGCACTTCCTAATATTCAATTTAACTCCGCCACCATGCTTTTTTGATCGATTCACAAAGAAAGTTTTATAATTTGCATCAGTTATGGCATCAAATTGTGCTGTAGACCACGTTTCCGTTAACATGACTACATCAAAAGGGAAGGTAAAGTTTTCAAGAAAAATTTTAAGTATGTCTTCGTTATTACGACTTGATATTATGTTCAGATGGAAGCATTTAAGACCTCTCATGTTTCCAGATGTGATAATATTTTTAACTTCAGCAGGCTGTAATGCAATTCTGAATAACAAGATGGGATAAGTTGTGCTAACTGAATCTTTCCAATGTCTTTTTCACATTGTATACGAAGAACTTTTGACGTCTCATGTTTGCGAGCAAAGGTTTTTCCGGCACGAACCCACACGAACTTCCAGTTTTGTCCTTTTTTCTTTTGTTTGGCCAAGCTGAGAAGCTTCTTCAGGAAGGGGCAAAGGTGTTCATTTATATATATGGAATCTGGGCTATCAAATCCTATATTTCTGTTTGCGAGGCGAATCTTTCTGGCCTTTTTAGAAGCGCTGTTTTGCGCGGGACTTTAATAAGTATGTTCTTTGTTTTACATTCATTACGGGTGGGAACACGATGACATATCTCGATATCACTGTCTGTGATTGATTTTTGAATAGCATTTCCAATTTTGGTAAGGATTTCTGTCATGTTTTCCTCTTCTTCCTCCACAACTCCCTTAATTTACAAGCTCGCGTTTCTTGAAAACTGTTCTAATTGAACTAATCGCTTTTCAAGCTCCGCATTCTGTCGTTCCAGTGTTGCAGATTTCGCTTCAGCATTGCCTTTTTCAGTGCATAGCTTTGCATTTCTTTCAAGTAAGTTGCTTTTTCAGTGTTTCAATTTCAGCATGTGCACATTCAAAACTTTCAGTCAAACTCTTTTGCTCGTTGCGTAGTTCGCAAATTTCACTTCGTGCATCCCTTTCCAGAGACGCCTGAGCAGTTTTGATTTCCTGCTGAAGCTGTGCCTTTAACTGGGTGAACTCTTGTCTTAATATTGTATGATGTACCTTTAGTTTATTATTGTTTATTTTGGCGTGGAGCACGCGCTCGTGGATTGCCGTGGCCCGCCCACAAGCGCTCCTGCGCTTCTGCGGGCACGAAAATGTACTCTGTATTGATGAATGGTAATAACATTATGTATGTATGTATGTATGTATGTATGTATGTATGTATGTATGTATGTATGTATGTATGTATGTATGTATGTATGTATGTATGTATGTATGTATGTATGTATGTATGTATGTATGTATGTATGTATGTATGTATGTATGTATGTATGTATGTATGTATGTATGTATGTATGTATGTATGTATGTATGTATGTATGTATGTATGTATGTATGTATGTATGTATGTATGTATGTATGTATGTATGTATGTATGTCTTCTTTTAACTTTGCTAGTTCTTTCGCCATCAGTGCAGGACGCCCCCCCCCCCCCCCCCCTCAACCTCCTGGCATACAAGGGTGCGAACAACTTGGCAATGGCGACGACCGAAACAACAATGATGGGTTTAAAAACTGTGTCCAAGCACTAACTTGCAGAACAGCAAGCTGTGCTGAGACACTGCTCGTTCCGTGTCGTCGCCAATGCCAAGTGAAGCACCCGGCGGTCGCAGGCGGCTTTTGTGATTCTGTTGCAGTGACGTCAGAACCGATACTGCAGATTGCGGTTTTCAGCGACTGGACAAGCCCCGGTTCTTTGGTCTTTTTTATTCGTCGCTAGTGCAGAAAAGTGCGGGACGCTCATACAGTGGAACGTGCTTGAGGCTGGTATCCAGGGCTCGATCTGCAGAAAAGCAAGCTGTGCTCAGGCGATGTTCGTTCCGTGTCGTCGCCAATGTCAAGTAAGCAGTAAATCGACACTGAATCTTTTTGACACAATTTTTGAACCCGTAGGAGACCTGATGCAAATAAGTGAGAATGAAATTTTCTCATTTTTTCTCTTTTTAGGTTTTTGAGCAGTGCTTGCTGCGCTACTTGTCACTTGATGTGCTTGAGAAATCTAGAGAAAGCCTCGGTTACAATAGGTCCGTAACAATAGACCTCTATGACGTTACACCGCCTGGGCAAATTAGAGCCACCGCAAAAGCGAGACACATTTTGTCCACGACAGCGCCGCAAAAGCGGACTCGCAAGCCGCCTGTCGAGCCTTCCAAAACGACAGGATTCATCGCATAGCAAACAAGTTCCTAGCCGGCCGGCCAGAAGGAACAGATCGGTAGGCAACACACGATTATTTGGGTCCCCGACGCTGGGGTGGAGGGTAATATTAGAGTAGATGCCGTCGTCTGAGGTTTCACTAGCCGGGCGGCGGAGCCATCGGTGGAGCCTTTCACAACACCAAAAACATACGGGGAAACAGAAACAATACGAGCGTGTAGGGAGAGGCGTAGAACCTACGCACTTCCACATGACACACTAAGCCGAGAACAAGCCACTACACTTAGGCGCCTACAAACAAGCACATATCCAGAGACCTGTACCACACGATATGGCGAACACAATACAAAAGCCTATGTGTATGGTGCGGAGACACTGCTACACTTTACCACACAACATGGGGATGTAGGGCAAGCCCCATAATGCCTAAAATAGATAGCTCTAGTCCTGAGCAGTGGGAGGACCTTCTAGCCGACTCAGACGCAAAGCACCAGCTTATGCTGGTGCAGCGGGCTAGAGCCGCTGCTGCGGCCAACGGTCTCCAGGACAGAGTACTGCCGACTACTGCTCTTTCCTAACCCACTACCCCTAACCCCAATTTTCCCCAATTTCTGGGAGTGAGCACATGATATTAATGAAATCCACGACAGCATGAGCAATCTGTTGTAGGCCGTTATTGCAACCGCCATCGCTTCAATGGTGGACGACGGCTGTTGAGGCTTTCTCTCCCTACGGGGCTGGGACGGGTAGGTCAACGCCGCTTGCGGCGGGGGCTAGCCTGCCACCGAATTTGTATCTGTTTTAGGCCGTCATTGCACCCGCCAACGCTTAGGTGGTGGACGATGGTTGTTGATGCACGCGTCTTTCTCTTCCTCTTCTTTTTCTTTCTTTGTTGTCTACTTTCTCTCTTCTGTCCACAAGGTGGCTTATCTACAAAGCCAGTAGCAGCCCCGTGCATTTTCTTTTCCTTCTTCCGACAGCCACAACAACATCATGAGCCATTATTCAGCGCACGTTAAAGATCCCCAGGTGGTCGAAATTACTCCGTAGCCCTCCACTACGGCTCCCCTTTCTCTCTTTCCACTTTCACTCCCACCTTCCTCCCTTCCCTTACGGCGCGGTTAAGGTGTCCACAGAAAACAAGTGAGACAGTTACCGCCCCTTTCCCTTCGTATAAAGCAATCAGTTTTTTTTTTGAGCCTATAAATGCTTTCCCCTTAAAATTTGGAGAATATAGTCAATACAAATTCTAGGGGGCACTTTGGACCACTAAACTGCTATGAGGCGAAAGGCGCTATTGCGTGGTGTTCGAAGCCCTCCACTACCGGCACCTCTTTCTCTCTTTTTTAACTCACATTACCCCGCCGGGGCGGTGCAGTGGTAAGACGTCCGACTACTGTGCCGGGGTACCCGGTTTCGAACCCAACCTCGGCGGCTGCGTTTCGATGGCGGCGAAACGAAGAGGCGTCCTTGTGCTGTGCGAGGTCAGCGCGCGTTAAAGATTCCCAGGTGGTCGAAATTACTCCGTGGTCGAAATTACGCCACACATATCCAACGCGTGCACGGAGGTGTGTGGCCTGGGGAACGACGGATCCGCCACGGACTTGCCACCAGTGACGTGTGCGACGGCTATGGCGCGGTAGAAGCTCTCGAACATCTTCTACTGCACTGCGCCGCGCTAGCCGAACCACGACGTGAGTTGCTGGCGGCTTACAGAGCGCAGGGAGTAATCCCGGACAGCGTAGCTGTGCTCCTGAGGCCGCCGGGCAGTGCGCGCGTCCGCGAGCGAACACACGTGAGCCTGTGTGAGTATAGCGAACAGGCGGGGGTGAGGACCCGCCTATTGCACCTCGCCAGATAGTGCGCGCTGTGATTGAACTGTGCTATTTATATGTGCTATTTCGCACAATAACGGCCGTTCGCCCACGACAGCCGGCAGTGTTTTGTACAGTGTGCAAGTGCGTGCGTAGTGAACAGTTGTCTGGACGCAGAGCTATCGCGGAGGCCCACCCGATGTGCCGAGTGCTCAGTGACATAAGACATTTGCGGGTGGGCCTCAAGCAAACTACTGTATACTGTACCATAGTGTATATATTTCTTTTATTTTTTGCTTTTGTTGTTTTACGTCCAACCCATGAGCACGACAATATTGCCGCATAGAAGACGACGCCAAAGATGATGACTGGCCCACAAGCGCGAGCCTGGAAGAGAAGGAAATTTGAGCACAAGACTCGTCCTGGTTGATTATTAAACCCATCCTATCTGTGGGTCCTCCTTGATGTTCTATCGAGACGCAGCTTGTCGACTTCGTTCCTTAGCGGCGGAGCTAACGCTTTCAGCCTGGAACAAAGGAGAATTTTCCAATCGACGCCTCAGGGAACTAGACCCTGGGCTGCGCCTTCGTGTTCCCCCTAACAAAGGGCGGCGCGAAACAGCACTGACGTGCCGTATGTGGCTCGGTGTTGCATTCACCAAAAAATACGCTTATGTGATGAGAATGGCGGATAGCCCTAATCGAAAGATATGCGCTGCGTTCAGCTCTGGACCATCTTGACAGCCGTCCTTTCACAGAGGAGAAAATCTTCGGCCCATGGCAACAGAAGGCGTCTAACGACAAAGCCTTCAAAGCATTTATGTGTTTTATGAGAGACACAAACTTGATGGAGAAACTGTGACTGTGCTCCTCGCCGCCTTACCTTTCCTATAATTCTCTTCTATCTTTCTCCTTTAAACTCCTCATTCCCCTTCCCCAGTGCAGGGTAGTAGACCGGAAGCTTTCCTGGTTAACCTCTCTGCCTTCTCTCTCTTTCTCCCTCTCTCTCTCTCTCTCTCTCTCTCTCTCTCTCTATCGAGACGTGACACTGGTGGAGCGCGCTGGGGTATGCATAAGACTCTTTCCGGCAGTCCACAGCGGATCCCAAACATCCACACGCCTGTCCATCGCGCTAGCCGCCGCCTTCTAGTCCTAGCACTGGAGTACAACTATCTGCCGAGCGACTCTTCAAATGCCCAAGTTCATCAGGTCTCCCAAGCCATGGCACATCCCAACCCTACGCCGGTGACTCTTCAGAACACCAAGGTGCCAGAGTGCTTTCGCGGGAAAGCGTTTGATGATGTCGAGGACTGGCTTGACCAGTTTGAGCGAGTGGCCAAGATTAATCAGTGGAGCGCAGATCACAAGCTTTGCAATGTTTATTTTTCCCTCCAGGATAATGCTAGAACGTGGTTTGAAAACCACGAGGCCAGCTTATCAACATGGAATGACTTCCGCCGCCAGCTCGTAGACACCTTTGCGAGAACTGACCGACGAGACAATGCGCCGCCCCTGCTTGAAGTGCATGTCTATAAACCGAATGAGAGCGTGGCTATGCTTGCGGAAGACATTGCTCGCCTTTTTCGCCATGCCGACCCCGATATGAGTGAGCCAAGGAAGTTCGGGCATCTCATGCACGGTGTCAAAGACCAGGTGTTTGCCTGCTTAGTACGCAACCCACCTAAAACCGTGAGTGAGTTCATTAAGGACGCTACGGCTATAGAGCGAGCCCTCCAAGATTTGTGCCGCCAGTACAACCGATTTGTCAGCTGTGCCCCGACGACTGCGGCGGCGCTGACTGCAACAGATCAGACCACTCTTCGAGACATGATTAGAGAAATTGTCCTTGAGAAGCTGCAGCGAATTACGGGTACGAAAGCTCAGTCGTCAGAGGCCCTCGTGCAAGCTGTAAGGAATGAAATTCGGTGCTCCCTATCATTGTCTGCCCAGTGCAACGAGTTTCATCCAGTCGACAACGCGGCAGCCATTTCCGAACCGTACCGCGTTCCACAACCGGTCAACTACACGGCCAACATTCATGCACCTTATCACGAGCCGCAATCTGAGAGCTATGCCACGGTCCTACGTCGCCCGCATCCAGACCACGTCCCACCGAGCTCACCAAGCCGTCAGGAGATGCGATTCTTCCAGGGGCCTCAGTGGGCGCCTTCCAGGTGCTCTCAACCACGCCGAACGGACAGGTGGCGCAGTTATGAGAGTCGTCCACTCTGTTTCTACTGCGGACAACCTCGCCACGTATATCGGTACTGTCGCTACCGCGAAGAGGGGCGGGCCTTTCCGCCTGCTTACGCTCGCCGCCGCTTCGACGCTGACACTGCCCAGAGGACGGCCTTCTGGTCAGCAGGGAAACCGAATCCCCGGGCTTCCGCCGCTGCTCCTCCCCATCGCCACAGAGTTATTCTTCGCCGATGCATCATGGCAATGCTGACGTTAGCGGACGGCGGTCCCCTAGCCCTCACCGGGGAAACTAACAGCCGCAACCTCGCGAGGGGAGGTTGCACACAGTCGAAAAGTGTCAAAATCCTCACCACCACCGCAACTGCCGACAACCCGTGCTTCTGACGCTGCCGTTAGCATTGACATTGCCGCACTACCGCCGAAAATGCCGCACCAGATGAGCAGCTTCGACGACGAAGCTGACACCGCCGACCTTGCCGCACTTCCGCCGCAAATGCCGAAAGAGACGAGCAACGCAGATAACGTTGTTAGCGCTGACCTCGCCGTTTCCATTGATGGGCTGGAGGTACATTCTCTGGTGATTACCGGGGCGGGTTTTTCAATTATTAGCCAGAAACTGGCTGACACGCTGCGCAAAGTAAAAACCGAGTGGACTGGGCTAGTAATAATAAGTGCTGGGGGCCAGCTACTGGCACCAACAGGGAAGTGCACTGCCCGGATAGAAATAGGAAACACTGAGTTTGTTGGCAGCTTCGTTATTCTTTCTGACTGTTGCAAAGACCTCATCTTGGGCATGAACTTTCTGCGTCTTCATGGGGCTGTAATCAGCATTCGTGACAGCGCCGTTGCCTTCATCAACAATCATGAAGACCTTGGTTATGCGGAAGTACCACTGATGCCCTTACGCGTCGCCAATGAGACGGTGATATTACCTTCGCGATCTTGCTCTCTTGTTGAAGTGAAGTGCGACATGGCGCATACCAACGATGGTATCGCCGAAAGGGCAGTCGACCTGGTAACTAATCTGAGGTGTTTCTATAGCTCGAGGGCTAGTCAACTTGAGCAATAGGCAGACAGAAATGCTGCTGACAAACTTCAGCGACGAGCGTCAACAAGTTCCGAGAGGCACAACTGTGGCCTTTTTCGACAGCCTCCCAAATGCGCAGCACTGCTTCTCACTGCAACAGGAAGGATCAATGTGCAAGACGCTCGTAACCATCGTCAATGTGAGTCCAAATTTGTCTTCTTCAAAACGGGACCGTCTTTTGGATCTCAATGATCAATTTCGAGACTGCTTTGCTTCCGAATCGCGGATCGGCCAAACGCCTTTGACAAAACATCGAATCATCACCGATGACTCGATTCGCCCGATTCGACAAAATCCTTACCGTGTGGCTCCGAAAGAACGTGAAGCCATTCAGCGCAGGTGGCCGAAATGCTTAGAGACGACGTTATCCAGCCGTAACAGAGCCCCTGTGTTTTCCCGGTGGTACTTGTTAAAAAGAAAGACGGCAGCTTGCGATTTTGCATAGATTACCGCAAGCTCAACCAAGTAACTAAAAAAGACTTGTACCCTCTTCCTCGCATCGATGATTCCCTTGATCGCCTACGAAATGCACGTTACGTCTCATCAATGGACTTGAAAAGTGGATATTGGCAGATAGAAGCAGACGAGAGATATCGGGAGAAGACAGCATTCGTCACTCCCGACGGATTGTACGAGTTTAAGGTCCTTCCGTTCGGTTTATGCTCAGCACCAGCAACATTTCAGAGGTTGATGGATACTGTGCTCTCGGGACTTAAGTGGCAAACATGCCTGGTGTATCTTGACGACATGATTGTGTTTTCGGCCACATTTGAAGAGCATCTACGCCGATTGCTAGCTGTAATTAAGGCCATACGATCTGCGGGCCTCACACTGGTATCGCCGAAAGGGCAGTCGCCCTGGTACTAAGCTGAGGTGTTTCTATAGCTCGAGGGCAAGTCAACTTGAGCAATAGGCAGACAGAAATGCTGCTGACAAACTTCAGCGACGAGCGTCAGCAAGTTCCGAGAGGCACAACTGTGGCCTTTTTCGACAGCCTCCCAAATGCGCAGCACTGCTTCTCACTGCAACAGGAAGGATCAATGTGCAAGACGCTCGTAACCATCGTCAATGTGAGTCCAAATTTGTCTTCTTCAGAACGGGACCGTCTTTTGGATCTCAATGATCAATTTCGAGACTGCTTTGCTTCCGAATCGCGGATCGGCCAAACGCCTTTGACAAAACATCGAATCATCACCGATGACTCGATTCGCCCGATTCGACAAAATCCTTACCGTGTGGCTCCGAAAGAACGTGAAGCCATTCAGCGCAGGTGGCCGAAATGCTTAGAGACGACGTTATCCAGCCGTAACAGAGCCCCTGTGCTTTCCCTGTGGTACTTGTTAAAAAGAAAGACGGCAGCTTGCGATTTTGCATAGATTACCGCAAGCTCAACCAAGTAACTAAAAAAGACTTGTACCCTCTTCCTCGCATCGATGATTCCCTTGATCGCCTACGAAATGCACGTTACGTCTCATCAATGGACTTGAAAAGTGGATATTGGCAGATAGAAGCAGACGAGAGATATCGGGAGAAGACAGCATTCGTCACTCCCGACGGATTGTACGAGTTTAAGGTCCTTCCGTTCGGTTTATGCTCAGCACCAGCAACATTTCAGAGGTTGATGGATACTGTGCTCTCGGGACTTAAGTGGCAAACATGCCTGGTGTATCTTGACGACATAATTGTGTTTTCGGCCACATTTGAAGAGCATCTACGCCGATTGCTAGCTGTATTTCAGGCCATACGATCTGCGGGCCTCACACTAAAACCCGAGAAGTGCCACTTCGGTTACGAGGAGCTGCAGTTCTTAGGCCACGTCGTTAGCCAAGAAGGTGTGCGGCCTGATCCTGAAAAGCTCTCCGCAGTCACCAGGTTCCCAACACCTACGGACAAAGAGACACTGCGGCGCTTCCTGGGTCTTTGCGCCTATTACCGCCGGTTTATTGCTGGTTTCTCACGAATTACCTAGCCATTAACTTCGCTGACGCGTGACAACGCTATCTTTCGCTGGGGTGAAGAACAGCAACCAGCTTTTAATGAGCTGCGGAGGCGTTTACAGACACCACCTGTCCTGGCGCACTTTGATGACGACGCCCCTACACTGCTTCATACGGATGCCGGCAACGTGGGCTTAGGTGTTGTGCTGGTGCAGCCCAGGATGGTGTGGAAAAAGTAATTGCTTGCGCCAGCAGGACCCTATCTAAAGCAGAAGCGAACTACTCGGCAAGCGAAAAAGAATGCCTTGCAGTGGTATAGGCGGTTATGAAGTTCCGCTCTTATTTGTACGCTCGCCCTTTTGAAGTCGTCAGCGACCATCACTCGCTCTGTTGGCTGATGAATCTAAAGGACCCTTCAGGGAGACTCGCGCGTTGGAGCCTTCGATTACAAGAACTCGACATGTCAGTTATTTACAAATCCGGAAAAAAACACACGGAAGCTGACTGCTTTTCGCGAGCGCCGGTCGACACTTCCACCATGACTGATGAAGACACGGCGTTTTTAGGTGTCATAGATGACGCAACGCTTTCCCAACAGCAGCGAGAAGACCAGGAATTACTCCCTCTTATTGATTTCTTGGAAACACGAGCTACGGTTGTGCCTAAGATTTTCGCCCGAGTAATCTCTTAATTCTTTATTCGCAACAACGTACTTTACAAGAACTTCCGCCCTGGGGGAAACAGTCATCTAATCGTCGTCCCATCTGCTCTCCGCAGTGAAGTTTTGCAAGCGTGTCACGACGAGCCAACCGCCGGTAACCTAGGCTACACCCGCACGTTGGCTAGAGTCCAGCACGGATACTACTAGCCAAAACTACCGGCGGCAGTGAAACACTATGTACGTACGTGCATAGACTGCCAGCACCGTAAATCACCCCATGTGAAACCAGCTGGCCTACTCCACTCTCTTCAAGTAAGTGGTCGCTCGACCACTGTCGCTCGACCACTAGTAAGTGGTCGAGCGTCAGACGACCGAAAACGTACCCTGAGATATCTAATCTGTTTGATTGTGGATCAGCTTTAGAGCAGGAAGCTACTACGAATAACATGTTACCTGCACTTTGTACAGTTTACAGTGGAAGTGGGGTAGTTTTATTTGGTAAAGCGGATGCATTTTTACGCAAGATTTCTGTCCGAGAGGAGTAATGTACGTGAGTCAGAAGGAAAATTAAGTCTCGGCTATTATCATGTATGCATTCATTATAAAGTGCAAACATTACTGTAAATAATTTGTACCATAATGTATATAGGCAGCTATGAATCAATTACCTCGGTATTTGTGTCTGCAGCAACGCACTGAGTGAATGATCACAAAATAAATACTTGCGACGCTGGCGCTGGCCAAGGACGATAAACCGAGCGTAGTGAATCCCAAAAAAGACAACTTTATTGTCTCGAGTTGTTTGCGCCAGAGCTAATCTCTACGCTCCCTCTTCTCTTGCGGGAAGAGAGTAACATACAACTCACGAAGCTGAAGGAGTTCGCCGCCTTCGCGGCTTAGGTTGCGCATGGCGCGCGGATAAAAGTAACTACATACTCATTGACAAAATTAGTGCGGTGCGCATAATCCGCTTATTACAGAAAACCACACCACAGACACCATAGTTACTCGTGGTCAACTTTAGACTGCCGCAAATGCGGCCCTTTGTGCTGTGAAGATCTTGCTAATTTGTCGTTAAGCGCGGTGGCGCAGAAACAGCAGAAACACGTGCCAGACCTTTGCACTGAACTAAGCTAATTAGTGGCCTTACGATGAGCCTTGCGATAGTCTGACCGCCTTAAGTGTAGATGTCTCATATATGCCACTTCTGAGACGAAGCTCGTACAACCGCGTTCAATTCAAAGGATGACCGCCGCCCATGTCAGCCAGCGTTGGCTGAGCAGCGATCACCTGTACAGCTCTGCTTCAGCAGAGTTTTGTAGCATGCTCGCCACACGGGGTTCAGACTTGACTTTTTTCTTTAGCGTAAATAAGTGCGGCATTTGGAACGCCAGTTAATTTAATATTCCCGAAGGCTGCATGCTCCGCCGGACAGCCGGTCCCTCGGTGTCTGCTTGCGTTTCGACTGCGACCTGGAGCCGAGATCGACGGCTGCGCCACCTCGCGGTAAAATTGAGGCGCCAATTCAGCAGCATGCAGAAGCCGGATAGTTTGGAAACTGATTAGTTCTATTAACGTTGTTACCTTCTTCGGCTCATCTGATGTTAATTCGAGGTTTTCAGCTCAATGCCTTTTCGTTTTCGGTGTGCCCGTTTGTACTTCAACATAACACGATATTTTTGAACCAAAATGAGAACGGAAACCAGAGAAGAAATTCTGTATGCGGGGCCGGTTTGTGACCGATAAAGATAACAAAGCTACCCCTGGCGCCAAGCGCCTTATATAATATGCTCGTAATCTAGAAGCGAAAAGACACTTTTGCGAGAAAGAAAGTGTGCACATGTACACTGCTGTCTCGACATCAGGAGTATAACGTTAGTCGGAGCGGCGCTGCAGTGTTATCTGTTTTAAAGCGGAAGCTTTATTGCCTCATCGTTGTCGACAGAAGGTTGTCAGCAAAGGAGTCATGCTTTCCAGAACGAGAGTTAAAAAAAATTGCGAGGGAGTTTAGCGACTAAAGTAGTGAAAGGCGAAAGCATCAGTGCCGCATTCTGCTACGCAACTGGCACTAATTAGTAATTGATTGATTATTTAATCAGTATTATATTCGTCATTAGGCGGGTAATAATAATTATTTATCGTTAACTAGTAACTGATTATTGGAGGAGGAGGAGGAGAAAACTTTTTGAGGACAAATTGACGTGTTCTTAGTTCGTGGGAGGACGCTTCTCCTCAAGCTGCCCCAGGAGTGGTCGCCGCTCAATGGCGCTCAAAGACCTCATTGGCTAAAGCCCCTTGATGTTTTGAAAGTAGCGACACTCTCCTCCTTCGCGGCGCATTCCTCCTCGTTTCTCCTCGCCCGCCAGCCGCCCGTGCTGCACACGGCACTCTTTTTCACCCAATCGCCCGCCGGCCAGCCGCGCCTTTGAACGCTGACGTGCTTTTTAAGCACCGTTTACAGCTTTGGCAGTGAAATTAATTCTCATAAACGGTTACCCAAGCGATTAGAATGCTGAGAAAAAATTCTGTGGATTTTTTTTCTTTTTTTAAGGCACTTAATTTCTAAATATTTCCCAGAAGAAAACATTCTTCTGCGGGTGTAATTTACGAAAACCGTCTCTGAAAGGAGATGTGATGTTTTGCGGCGTGTAATCAACTAAGTAGTGCTCCAGGCATAAGTTAATGCGTATTAAGCTTATCAGTGCCAGACATCTAACGGTTTGCTAGTGTTTATGGCGGCGTACAATAAATTAGTTGTAAGTGCTGTGCAAGACGATGTGTTTAGTTTCCTGATGTGAACGCAGGTACATGCAGTGAGATGTGCGGCGCAGAAGTGATGGACTTAAAAAAACTTACAAAACTGACTGTTCAAAACACAACACAAAAAGCAAGCACAATTGTACAAAAGCAATATCACGCTATGAATGAAGCGGTTTTAGTGCGGCTGAAAAATGACCAACACGGTACCAAGCATGAACTGGTTACGATTTCCAGACATGTAATGAAGCCGATGCTACGTGGTGCAAGGGCCAGCACATTATTTGGAGCCGAAACTCTCCAGTAAAAGGAAGTTCAACGCACGGAACGCAGTTTTCTTTTACGTTTATTGTCTCTCCTTCACCCTTTGTGGACGTTCTGAAGTTTTTTTTTCTTGGTGCACTTTACCATTGAGCCCCTTCAGTTTTATGTTACAGTAAATTGAAAGCGGATTGAAATAAAAAAAAAGTATTTTCTGTTGTGAACAAAATTTATTTCGACATGAAAAGCGAAATCCTCACGTTAGATATTAACTACACAGTGGCTGTAAAATTTTAAAATTTATCCCAGGCAGTGGGTTGCTGCTTATGAAAGATATTTGTTTTAAAAGTATCACATAAAGGTCCTTTGCTTCGCAAGCAATGAAGCGTCTACACATCATTTAGTGCTTGAAACAGCAACGCGCATGCAAATGCTTTTACTGGCACATTTGGAACTCTCAATAGAAGATCTTTTAGCCGCTTCACTTTTCACTAAAATTTCCATGCGCAGTTTGCCGAATATTTTAACAATGTCTTCAAATAAGTTATGGCAAGAAGGAAAGCATGTCTGCGAAGTTACGCTTTGGGTAATGGCTTTTTGCACCTCCGACTCATGTACAGAATTACGGATTACCTTTTCCTTATTAGTGCGGAAGTAGTTCTCTGCTATTTTTATCACTTCAATCACCCCTTGCGATGGAGTGGTCAAAGACTGCTGGTGCTTTGAAAAGTTTTTGAGCTCTATCAGCGTCGTAGAGCTGTCTCGTTCAATCAGAGAATTATAGCAATTCTCACACTGTACTCGCTTCACAAGTTTTGAAGCAACGTAGCCTGCTAGGTACGTTAATGACTGCTCTATTTCAGGGCTCAGGTCAAGAATATCATCGGGCGCTTGAATAGCATCTGTGTCGCTTCTTGCTTCACTTGTGTCGCGTGAATGTAATAGTAAATAACCTTTCTCCTCGGAGTAGCTTCCTGATTTGCTAGGCTTCAAAAATTGACCTAGTGTTCCGTTCCTTAAGCTACATTTGAACTCATATAGTCTCGGGATGGGGTTTTTGGCGCGTAATCTAGAGAAAAAGTTTTCAAGCCCATCCTGGCCTAACCTGCTCAGGAACACATAATGAAAGTTGTACGTTGTGAGAAGGACGTCTTGTACTTCTAGTGCTGTTATTGTCGCTAGTATAATTGCCGATTGTACAGGCTTCCAGACAGCATTTTTTTCACTTCCAATTTGAATTTTAGAGAAGAGCTCGATTATCATTTCCAAAAATGCTACACTGGAGTCATACTCATCTTGAACTGCGTGGCTAAAAGCTAGCTTTGTTGTCCGTGACGTGATCAGGCGAAACCACCTGAACACGGTTTCGATAAATCATGCAGTAGTAAGAGCGTTTCTCGGAAGGTGCGGGGCAAATTTTATATCATCCGTTTCATCGTGCCTTACAAGTGCTTTAATGAACTCAAAATTCACGACATTAGTTGGCAAGTTATGTTTTTGCACAACTTCTCCGGGAAGGTAGATGAGGTGCCCTTTAGTCAAATGATTTCTAAGATTTTTTAACAAGTGAGGTACATCGGCCATGAACCAAAGCTTTCTCTGCGCGTCACATGGATGACGACAGCTAGTCCGCGCCCTGCTGTGCTTTCCTGAAATAATTCCGAAAAGTTTCCAAAGTGCCTGATTCGAACTGCCCATATCAGACACCACGACATGAATGCTGAGTCCGATAGACTCGCATTGGGCAATCAAATCAACTAATTCACGTTTCAAGCTTGCAGCATGAATGGAGTTCCCGGTTAGATGATATCCTATTGTTTGCTTCAATCTAGTTGATAAACCACCTATCATGAACACCAAACCGTGTGTAGCTAAGCAATCATCAGGTAACGATCCATCGGATAACGGCAGTGTGGGTGCACCCACGACTTCGCGAACCGTATGATCATACACAAGACCTGACGCGATTTGCATTTCGTCAAGCATAATAACAGCATGGCGCTCCTCCGGCTTCATGAGATTGACCTGCAGAATACAAATCAACATTAATAACGGCTAAAGGTTGCTACGCACTAGTAATGCTAAGATGGAAAAAAATAGGGACAGAGAAAACGATGGCACAGTAAAATGGCGGGAATAGCTACACCTATACTTAGAGAGCAATTCAGGAAAATGAGATCGTACTGTAGAAAAATCGACAAAAAGCTCTGTTAGCAAAATATTCACAGTTACCTTCATCTTTAACGGTTCCAAAATATCAGTTAGAATTCCAGGTCAAAACTTCGCATGCTCGATGTGTCTTTGCAGTGTGCGCTCAGAAGGCAGTGGGTAACCATAATCTCGGAGCAGATTGTAGCCTCGCGTCCCGCATGCAAGCCGTAGTCTCAGCGACTTCACCAGAGTGTCAGCTTCGCACCGTGAACTATTACTGGACAACCGCTCCATTGAGGACATTTGATCATCATTGAAGAAGTGCTTGATTTTCTTCTTTAGCTGCTCCTTCTCCGCTTCGCCCTTCAGGTATCTCCTTTTAGCAATTTGTAGTTTTCTGTTAGCATCCTTTTGGGCGCGTTCCAAATCTGATATGCCTGCCAGGAGAGCTTGCTGGGATGCTAAAAAAGAAAGCCGATTTCAAAAACTGAAATTTAAGTCCTACACTCACGAAAGTCCAAGAAACCACATTCAGGGTTTCTAATGAGGCGCGAAAGCTCTGCTTTCTTTGGCGTATATTAGTACAGTAGTAGAAGTCGCATGGCAGCACAATGTATTCTAAATTGCTGTATGTTACAAGCTACACTATAATGAACAAAAAGCAGCATTTACCATTCACTGAACTCTGCTCGTGGGGCGTGCATGGTATTTTTTGATGTACTTCGGATGGGGCTGTAAAAAAAAAAAACATAATGTTCTGAACATGTACTATCGGCTATATTGAAGTATGAGTACGAAGGCAGCCGCTTACAGCAGGATTCACTTGTAGCGGTGAACTTTACTGCTGACTCACTGAAGCCTGCGGAGACTGCTGCTGGGGTACTGAGTGCTGCATGAAAAATCACACTATCATCTGATACAAGAAAAATATTAAAACCTAACTCACCATGGGTAAATCTGGTTCATGGCGCGCATTTGGTAGCTCAAGGCACTCTTTAGATGGGGCTGAGAGAGGTATGAAAGTAATGCAGAAACTGACTATCGGAGCCAAATTCAGCAGGGAATAAAAAAAGATGCTTACAAAAGCGATCCCTCGAAGATGGAACAGCCCCTATTGCTGCGACACTGCATGCAGCGGGAAAGGATGCACTTGTTCAAGGCGTTGCATGAAAGATCAGAGAGAGGTGGTCTATGAACAATAATAAGGATTGCTTATACATTTGGCCAAACGTTATTGCTGCACTGCATCAGGTAGCAGCGAGAATTGAGAAGTAAAATTATTGCAGGAATGTACGAAATTCAGACGTAATTAAAACGGGTACGACTTACAAAAGACTTCATTGGGATTTGTGGCGGGTATCGAGGCATGGAATGTAGCGGGCAGCAAAGCGGAGGTACAAGAGACTGCACGAAAAATCATTTCCTTCATATCACGCGCTCAAAAAAAATGAAAAATTGACGTTTACCATTGGTTAAATCAGGTTCATGGCGCGCCTCAGATAGCTCGGAGCTCCCTCCATCTGCTGCTAATGAACATTGGTTGTAAGAACGCATGACCACACACTAAATTCATGCGCCATCACAAAGAACATCGCTTACAGAGTTTTTCATTCGAAGAAGAGCCAGACTCTGCTCTGGAGACATTGCAGGAATCAGGCAAACCCGCACTGTTTACACTTGCGGCAGAAAAAAAATAAGGCGATGAGCTACATCGCTACGTGACAGAACTGATACGAATAAATAGACAAAGAAAGAAAAAACCAGCAATTATCACTCACTTCTGTTTCCCCGAGGGTCAATTCTTAGTCGGGGCGGTTTCCTTGGTTTTACAGCAGGTCTGTGCGAGAAAGGCTTCGGAACCGCATTTGGCTTCAGCTTCTTTTTCCCATATTTTTGTAATATGAGTGGTTCAAACTGATCGTCACTGAAATGTGCTTAGAATGAAAAGCGAAGATTAGGTCTCTCATGAAGGATGAATCAATTTCCGTCAAATGACGCGGCTAAAAATTTATATAGTTAAACAGCAATACCAACTATTTATTCGCATAACCATCCCTGTAATATTCCGAAAGGTTCTGAGAGCCCATCGCAGCTAGAACTCAGTATTCGCGCCGAAATAAAAGCTGTTAAGAAATATCTAAGGGTAAGACGCGAGATGCCACGGCTGAACGAAAAATTACAAGAAAACAATAAAAATAACAATTTATGATGTATTTAATTTGAAATCAGTCATCGCAAACAGATTTCACGAAATGAAATAATTCAAAACGAAGATATATATAAAGCGATCTAAATAAATACGAATAAATGACACCTAATTAAGATGTTAAGCAGAAAATTGAAAGGATAATTAGGGGCTCGTTATTATACAACGAAAGGAGCGAGCAGTCTACGATTCCAAGGTGGACGCATGGCGATGTTCTGTTTGTAATGTTTATAGTAGTTTACATTGAGCTGAATCAGTCTTGTTATGATTTGATTGAGAAAGAAATTAAAGTAAAGCGGAAAGAAAGACAACGGGACGATGGCGGGATGGCGCCATCTGCCCGTTGTTTTTTCTTCCGCTTTACTTTAATTTCTTTCTCAATCAAATCATTACAAGACTGATTCAGCTCAATGTAAACTACTATAAACATTGCAAACAAAACATCCCCATGCGTCCACCTTGGAATCGTAGACTGCTCCCTCCTTTCGTTGTACCTAATTAAGGTGATTATACAATACCCGAACGTAGTTCACTGGCTACTTCAGCTCATATCTCGTGATTCCAGATTAAGGAACACTCCTTCCGTAAATTTACTAAAAGAATATTTCTGCATGGATTACACCTCGTCTAGTAAACTTGGGAAAAGCGGGAAAGTGAGAGAGGTGCCTTACCTCGCACACAACGCTGCTTCTTGTCGGCACGAAGTTTTTTCTCCCGATATAATGAAGCCATTGCTTCGTCTTCAAGCAAACCCGCTTTCCTTGAGGTACCATGAAAACTGCATAGCCATCCTCAGGCCGGTTTGAACAGTTATATGCGCAACACTGTGGCATTTGGCGAGCGCGCCGCAAAGAAAAACAACGTGCGCAAGGTCTCCTTTGCTTGAGTGGGTGAAAAATGGCGCGCGAAGAACGAAAAGCTTCACAAAGAATGCAAAAAGCGCGGGTGTAACCATGGCGACCCCGGGGACAGCCAGAGTGACCAATTAGCGCGAAGCGGAAATCGCCGCGCGTCTGCGCGCGGCGCGGAGATCTGAATCCGAGTAGGTGGCGAGGAGGTGAGGAGAGGAGGTGATGCGGCGGCGGCAAAGTACAAAGCGTGGCGGTACTTTCTCTTTATCGAGGGACTTTATCATTGGCCCAGGCAGTGATATACGGCCATATAAGGAACGCATTCGCGCATATTGTGGCTGTGCTCTCTGATTCGTCGATACCTCTATGACGTCATCCCGCCTCGGCCAATCAGAACCACCGCAAAAGCGGGACACATTTTCTCCACGACAGCATGAGCCTTTAAAGGCTTTCGCCTTAATATATTAATAAACCTTGTCTCCACCAGGAATCTAACCTCCAACCCTTGGATCGCTAGCCCAAAACTTTACCAACTACGCCACGACCCACAACGTGAAACGTTCCTCATAATTCCTCTGGTCTACCGTGAGGATAATAGCGGGGTTCCGCGAGTGACAGATACTGCGTCTTTCCTTTCCTGTAAATGAATTATAGAAAGCTGGCGAATTTCGATGCCTTCAATGAAATGCTGGTTGTGCTGTTGTTGTGGCTGCAGGAAGGAGGAAAAGAAAATGCACGAGCCTGTTACTGGCTCTGTAGCTGAGCCACCTCCGCTGCTTCGTGCGGAAAGAAGCTAAAATAGATAAGAAAGAAAAAGAAGAGGGAGAGAAAGATGTGCGCCGCAACAACCGTCGGTGCATTGACGGAGTACAACAGATAAAAATTTAGTCGCATGCTAGCTCCCCCCCCCCCCCTCACTAGTGGCGGTGAAGGGGTTGGTTGTGGTGGTGGTGAAAACATTTATTTCACATTGGGAGGTTTGACGCGGAGCCTTAAGGGCTTCGGCCTTATAATACTGAGTGGAGATTTTAGTCAGGGACCCCATTGGCGGTTGCCGCCGCCCGCGCACGCCGCGTTAAGGCCCTTTGGGCCTGTAGATCGCAGCAGCCGAGCAGGGTCGCCTCCCAGTCCTCCCGGGAAGGGTTAGGGATGGGGAAAGGCATGGGTTTTGTTGGCAGGCCCATACCATGTGGTAGGTGTCAGCCACTTCCCCACAGTACTGGCACTGCCCAGTGATTTGGGAGTCAAAATGTTTAAGTACTGCCGGGTGCAGCATTGTGTTAGTGAAGAGGCGCAGGAGCAGCCTCTCGTTCGCTTTTCCTAACCCTTTGCAGGGGTTAGGATATTTGCGATGCGAGTTTTGATAAAAAAATTACAATATCTTTGAATGTGTAGGCCGGATTGGAATCGATGTCCTCAGCCCATTCGAGTCCCAAGGAAATTGCCCGGAGACAAAGGGCGCGGGCGTTTGCGTCAGCTGCCTCGTTCCCTGAGAGACCCTGGTGGCTAGGAGCCCAGACGAGATATCGGCCCGCGCAGTCCGTGTCCCGACAGCAATTTTGAAATATTTTATAGGCTAAGAGGGTGGTCCACCCTTGGGCGACGTTCCGGCAAGCCCCTCGTGAGTCGGTGATGATATATTTAGAAGCGTGGTCTGAGGCGGCGAGTGCAATGGCTACCTCTTCAGCGTGTGTTATAGATTTGGCCTTGAATGTACGGCCATCGACTGTGTTCCCGTTGTGAACATCAGCGGCCGTGTACCAGCCCCCCGGAAGGGGGCCCGAGGCATCCACGTAGAGCACACCTGACTTGTTGCCATACTGGCGGGCCAAGGCTTCCGCCCGCGCCAGGCGCCGCCAAATTGTGGTCTTCTCGTAACATGTTGGCAGGGAGAGGCCGCACTCTGAGGGCGCGTCTCCAGAGTTCTGGAATGCGGAGCCTCTCCTCTGTGAACTGTTTATGTTAAATGTTCAGCCGGGCAAGAAGGCGGCGACCCGACACTGTCTGTGTTAGGCGGGTATATTGGTTCATCAAATGTGCTTCACGAAGCTGCCTGAAAGTGTTCACCACCCCTAGGGCCATGAGCCGACTGTTGGAGGTGAAGATTGGGAGGTCGAGGGCGCGTTTCATGATTTTTCGGAGGATCACCTCAAGGGTATCCTCCTCGTGCTTCCGCAAGTGGAGGTAAGGAGTCGAATACAGGATTCGACTGGTTACGAAGGCGTTTGCCAGACGCAAGGCATCCTTACTTCGCAACCCCTCGCGTTTGTTAGACACCCGGCGGACCATACGGCCCACCTGGTCCCCCACCTGGCGGAGCTTGGCTAGTGTTGAGTCAGGGCGTCTTTGGTGATGGATGAAGAGACCGAGTACTCTGATCTCTTTTGATTCATGAATTTGACCGCTCGCACGCGACAGCGAGATTTGTGTACTGCATCTCCGAGATGGGCGGAGATGCACACTGTGATTTCTGGGGGGTACATTGAAGACCACAGCGCAGGGCATAGCGGTCCACTATGCTCGTCGCTGTTGGCAGGCAGGTTTCAATGTCGCCCACACTGCCCTGCGTTGCCCATAGGGTGATGTCGTCGGCGTAGAGCGCGTGCTGCACGCCTTCGACCCCAGCCAGCTTGGCCGGCAGACGCATCATGGCAATGTTAAAAAGCAGCGGGGAGAGAACTGCGCCCTGAGGTGTGCCCCGCGTGCCGAGCATAAATGATCCGTGCTCCTTGTCTTGGATTTTGATGTATGATTGTCGGTCTGTAAGGAATTGTCTTCTATAATTGAACGTGCCACAGTGTGTTTCACTTAGATGGGTCAGTATGACTTCGTGTGTGACGTTATCAAAAGCGCCTTTTAAGTCTAGGGCGAGTACAACCCGGTCATTGTGGAGGCGTTCGAATGGATTGAGAATTTCTCTGTTAAGTTGGAGAACGGCATCCTGTGCGGATCTGTGTGGGCGAAATCCGAACATGGTGTCCGCGAAAGTGTGCCTGTATTCAAGATGCTCGGATAGCCGATCGCGCACCATAGTCTCTATTAGTTTGCTCACACAGGAGGTGAGAGAGATGGGGCGGAGGTTATCCGTGTCTATTGGTTTGCCGGCTTTCGGGATGAAAGTCACAAGTGGCGTTTTCCAATCGAAGGGTAATGGAGTTTCCCCTGTCCAGATTGCGTTAATGTATTCGAGTAGGCACTGGTACGTCGAGTCAGGCAGGTTCGCCAAAAGCCTGACGGTGACCTTTTCCCGACCAGGCGCGGTGCCTCTCTTCATTTTGACTAGACTGGCCCGAAGATCGTGAAGCTAGAAATTTTGTCCAGCTCCGAGTTCTCCTTGCCTGCGTAGGAGTAGACCGAACCTCGGGGGTCTTGAGCTGTGCACAAGTAGCGGTCCCGGAGCGATTGTGACAGCTGCATAGTGTTGCCTGTAAAGGAGTGGATTGCTCGGTTTTGGGGTTTTGGTGCGTGTCTGCGTAGGATTGATGAGAGCTAGACATTTGTCGGGCCGCTGTATTGCAACGATCCACCCAGTTCGAGTCAGCGAGCTGGGCCGCGTACTCGGCGGCTCGGTGGGTGATATCGGCAATACGTTCTTTAAGTTTGCGGTTGTGTTTCTGGCGACGCCAGCGGCGTGTGAGGCTACGGCAAGCTTTCCAGAGGTGAATGAGGTGATTATCCACGTCCGTTATTGCCTCTGTGAGCTGGATCTGCGCTTCATGTGTGCGAAGGTGTGACATCAGTGACCGGGACCAGTTGGTGTACCCTTGCTCTGCTATGGCAATGTTGTAGTGGCGGGAAAACTTTGTCGGAAGGTAGTCCAATTATGTTTGTGCGCTTGTGTAGTAGGACGCTTGAGGGGGCGCGTGTAGATCGTGGTATTAAGAAGACAGTGGTCGCTGGCGAGGGTTTCCTCGGGGTTAACCCAGTCTGCGTGTCGGATGTTGCGAGTAAAGGTAAGATCCGGACACGTGTCCTGCGTCACGGAGTTACCTACGCGTGTTGGATAAACAGGGTCGGTGTGGAGGGTGAGGCCTAGTGTGGACACAAGCTTCGCCAGTTTGCGTCCTCGCACCTTCTCTTTACGGTACCCCCACAGCTGACTGGGGGCATTAAAGTCACCCAATATCAGGAGGGGGTCTGACCCGTTGTCTTCAGCGCACGGTTAAAGATGTCTGCAAACGTCACTCGCTTTAGATGGGGGAGCAGTATATGTTCAGTATGTGCATGGGAGGACCTGAGCGGCGGAGGGGTGAGATCGTTACCATGACATACGAATAGGGAAGTGTTGTCTAGATCCACTTCTGTGGCCGTGTATGATTTGTGTACGAACAGACCGGACGAGGGGTCTCGCTGGAACGTCGTGTAGTTTGTTCATTTGGCCGCCGCTCCTGGCTCCTGGAGGGCGACCACGCCGGGCAAAGTTTCGAGTGTTTCTAAGTAGAGGCGTAGACTCGCGCACCTGAAGTAGGTGTGGGGTTGAAGTCCTCGGTATCCGAATCCGCAATAATTCGGGAGTATTTTGAGTGACGGGACATATGTTTAAGGTTCTCTGCTCCACGGCCTCTTTTTGTAAGGCGGGACGTATTTTTAAGGTTCCCAGCCCGACGGCTCGTTCTGGGATGATCCTGCATATATTTGGAGACAGTTTCAGGAACCATTGACGAGCCTTTGGCTGCGACGCGGTCCATGGCGGCCTCCACCATGTTTTGCAGTTGGGAGGTGAGACGCGCCTCCATAGCGGCCATAGCTGACGCGAACGCGGCGGGCAGCTCCTGCTCACTCTCCATGGCGTCTGAGTTCTGGGGACTCGACGCGGCTGTGAGTTTGGCCTCCAAATTTTGAATTTTAGCGTGCAATTGCTCGTTCTGTGCCCTGAGCAGCTCGATTTGTTTGCGACTCTCGACGTCTACGCCGGTGACCGCGGGAGGGTAGGAAGGTGAGGAAGAGATAGGAGAGGAGGCAACCCCTGACCAGCTGCTCACCTGCTTATGTTGCGGCGCGGAGGCATGGGCGCCGGAAGCGCCGTCTGTCTGAAGCAAGGAGGTTGTCTGAAGGGCCGGGAAATGTCTGCCATTCTTGCCGCTTGGAGGCGGGGGGGGGGGGCGCCTTCTTCTTGTCTTTCGATGACATCAGGTTACGGGAGGAAGAATCGTTGACGTCACTGTCACGCGAGCCGGCGGCGCGGTTGCCACGCTCCGCGCTGCCATTGGCTCCGCGAGTGGCGTGACCTTGCTTTTTGCCAGGTGTGTCCGTTTTCAAGACGCCACGTTGCCGAGGCTTCTTTCTGGGCGTCCGAAGTCTTCGGAATTTTGCCGTGCAATCCTGTGAGCCCGTGGGGTGGGCCAAGCCGCAGATTACACACGACGGTTTACATTCATGTGGAGCTGGACCTTCTGGAGTAAGCTCCGCACATTGACCATACAGGCTGCACTTTGAGGGGTTTGGGGCAGGACACGTGTCTGTACGATGCCCGATAGTACCGCACCTCACACACGCCGGCAGAGTATGCTTGTATTCACGCACGACAACCAGTTTCAAATTCTAATGCACAAAACGCGGCACCACCTTCTTCACAAAATTAAAAGCCGCGACGTTCGTCTTTCCCAGCTTGCGTACTTCTCCGAGCTCGCCAGCTCGCCCCTGCACTTTCTCTTTCAGGGTGTTGCTTGTCTCCTGGTTGGCCACAGAGATCACACCTCGGCAGATTTCGCCGGTCTGTTTCAAATGTCCACGCACAGGGAGGGGTCCCTTGTCGGCATCCAAGTTGAAGTCGCGAATTAGGCGGCCCGCTGTGGGTGGGTCCTGGGTTCCCACTACTACAAGAATTTGGTTCCATGCCGGGATGATATTGAGAGTGGATCCCGCTTGCTTGCCAAGGTAGGCGGTGAGCGCCGCTCCCAGTTCGCCATGTTGGAACACAATCCGCAAGTTCGCTGTGACGCGGGGCTTGAGGATTACAACAATGTCTTGGGGGTGTGGGTGTGGCATGGGTCGTGGACGCCATTGCATGCCTGCTGCAATTTTCGGTTGGTCAGCAGTTTGGACAGGACTGGCGTGGGGCTGCGCTCCAGCGTCCTTGTTGGCTTGAGGTTGGGAGGCCGCGGACGTGTCGGCCGCCATCTTGCGTCCGCATCTGGACTGGAAGCGGCGTTGTACAAGTTTGAAAAGGTTCTCGTTCTCAAGGGGCTGTGAGACTGAAGAACCAGTATCTTGGACCGTCGAAATGGTGGAACATGACGTTTCGGATGGATCATAGCCGCGTTGCAAGGTAGAAGTCATATTGGAGAAAAAGGGATGAGCAACCCAGCGGCGGGGCCGATGCAGCCGTTAGGCTTAGCGCCGCTGCCGCGATTCATGGGTGAAACTCAGCCCCTAATCGGTGAAATTGGGGCCCAACTGGATAAAACTGGTGGCTCCAGATGTCGGGTCACTTGCGTGATGCAGTCGTTGTGATTTCTTCAAGGGTCGAGTTGCTGTGCCACGATCACGAGCGAACCATCACGGAGCCGATGCACCATGCGTCCGCTTGCGTGAAGCAACGCGTTCCGCGCGATGTACCGTCACGACAGATCACGACGTCACCACGCGATTCGCAAAGATGGAACAGGAACGCTAGGCGAAGGATAGCAAGATATAACGAAGAGATTGAAGATTACGCAGTAAAACATTGCGATCAAAACTGGTATAGTAGGTGCGACGAGAAGGAAGAGAACATGAGCATTGCCAATACGAGTAGCCTACTCAGACACCTACTTGAGCCTGACAATTCGAAAACCCAATCGGGCATAAGACTGACAAAAGCATGACACGTTCGAGGGCATGGACGAGGAACTCATGATGAAACTAACTAACATGTACGTAGGCGACACACAAACCTTACCCCTGCCGGATTAGGACCCTTAAACGAGGGCCTGAACGCGCCGATCACGGAGGCGGAGGTTCGCGCCGAAATATTAGGCCTAAAAACAAACTTCTCGCCCGGCCCAGACGAAATCACAATCACGGTTCTCCGAAATTTGGACGATAGCTCCATCCGCACGCTCACCAAATAAATGAGCATCGTCTGGGACAGGCCGCCTCCCACAACAATGGAAGACGGGGAACGTAATTTTGATACTGAAGCCAGGCAAACCCCGAAACAAGATAACTTATGACCAATCTCTCTATCATCATGTATAGGGAAATTGATGGAGAGTGTAGTCCAAGCGCTACTAACGCGTTTGATGGAGCTTAAGGATCTGTGGCCGCAAGAAATGGTTGGGTTCCGGCCAGGCCTGTGCACACAGGACGTAATGCTCCACTTTAGACACGACATCATTGAAAGCGAAACCAGGGACGCGAGGGTACTGCTACGTCTAGACCTGACAAAGGCGTTCGATAACGTAAAACACACGGCGATTCTTTCTGGCCTCCAACAATTGGGGGCCGGGAAAAAGACACACGACTACGTAAAAGGCTTCCTGTCGGCTAGAACGATAAAGATAAAGTTTCACTGACATTGAATCCTCCACCGTCAAACTACGAAGCAGGGGTACGCCGCAAGGTTAGGGTCTGTCCCCGTTTCTCTTTAATGTTGCCATGCGAAACCTCCCGGCAGAACTGAGGTAGATAGAAAATGGGAAATTCAGCATGTACGCCGACGACGTCAACCTGTGGGCCACCCAGGGGAGTGACGCGAGTATCGAGGAGGGCTTGCAGGCGGCGGCGGACACCGTGGTGTCCTACGGGGCCGAAAGGAGCCTCTCGTGCTCTCCACAAAAATTGGAACTGTTTCTTCTACAACCCGACGGCGCTCAGGTGCAAACGCCAGATAAACATCAAAATAGCAGTAGACGGCCAAAGAGTACCGAAATTTGAACAAATTAGGATCCTTGGGTTGTTTCTACAAGCAGATAGGTACAACGATACAACGTTAATAAAACTGAACGCGTACGCCACACAAGGCACGGGTCTATTCATGAGAATTGCACTCAAAGGTCGGGGCCTTAGAACAAAGCCTCCTGAAACTAATGCAGGCTTGCATCACTAGCCGCATATGTTACGGCACACCATCCGTAAACATCAGATCAGACGAAAAACATAAAATAGACGCACTCAACAGACTATGTGGGAAGAGGGCTCTGGGACTACCCATCTCGACCTCGACTGAACGCTTCCTCGAAATGGGGGTGCACAACAACTGGACGGAACTAGCGGAGGCTGTGCGCATGGCACAACTAGAAAGATGAACCAGAACCACCACGAGCAGAGCCATCCTCGGCTGGGTTGGACTGCTGTCAGATAGAGGAACAAGCGACAAAGTGGACGCTCCACAAAAGTGTCGCGAATAATAATAGTGCCCCCCTGTCTCAAAACATGCAACCTACGTACAACAGGGAGAGGAGATAAAAGTGGGCAGAGACGCTCGAAACGATAGCGGGGAAAATGAAGCCGTGGGGAGGTCGCCTACGTGGACGCGGCTAGCGGGAATTCGGTGGCGGCAGTGGCTGTGGTCTTAAATGGCCGTACCCACCGCCGCCGTGTCCGTTAGAAGCCGAAGTGTAGACACGACTGAAGAAGTTGCGATAGCACTCGCTTGGATCGTTGGATCGGAAGCCAGCATAGTTATTAGCGACAGCAAAACGGTTGTCTGGAACATGGCAAAGGGAGGGTCTCGAAGGAGGCAGCCAAAACATTTAGACAAAAGAAAACTTGAACGAGGAATGAATGAATGAAGCCTTTATTTAAAGGGAAGGATGGCTCTCGGCCGCTGTTTGGTTACTTAGGGAGTTAGGAGGGATGGGAGTGTAGCTTTGTCTTCACGTTCTTCAAGCTGTTGCTTGTTGCTTGCCATGCGGCAGATCTTCGCGCTGTAAGTCGACCTCTCTCACACTACTCGAAGCAGGTCGCTCTCATTGCCGTATGTAGCAATGGAATGTTGTATTTCGGTGCTTGATAGAATATGATCTGCTAGGGTGGGCATGTCGTCGTGTAGAATATGCGTAATTTGTTTCTTCCTCGTGAAAACGCTGGACATTGTCATATAAGATGTCCTATGTCTGCTGTACACTGTTCCTGACAGCGGGTGCATATATTGTGTTTGAGTGCTCCGTATCTTCGAAGAAACCACTTGTCAAGTATGTGTGGTATGTAAGCAGCGTTTGTTATTACTTTGTTGAGAAATATCTCTTGTGGTCGACTGAGCCCTTCCGTGTTATCAAACACTGCCGTTGGTGTCGCTTCAAATAATCTAAGGTTGAAGTCGTGTTTTATTTTGGTGCGTACATAATGCATCATCGATCTGCCAGGGGAGCCTTTAGTGAGCATTGTTTGGTAATGATTTAGGTCTGTCGGATTAGGAATGGAGTTGGGGTGTGGGGCATTGTATCTTTCAGAAAGCCCACCCGCCTGCGCGGCCGCTTTTTCCCGTCTGTGCCAGTATGTCCCGGTCTCCATATAATTTCAATTTCTATTCCAACTTCCCGACTTCCTTTCAGCCTCTTTCTTGGCGACTGCGTCGTCTGTTGTTGGTGCTGCCAGCTCTGTAATCGCTGCATATGAGGCGGTTAAAATTCGATATTCATTGAAGTTTTCTGTTTTGGCTGCAGCTTTCGTAATGGTGTTTATGGGTCCCCATATGGCAAGCAACTGGGAGTGTAAAACTATTCCTCCAGGTAGGTGGCACGTGTGATGTCTGTTATGTTAGGGCGCTGACACACACATCCATGCCACACTCGTCTTTATCATTTCTAATTGCAGCGTCAGTGTAGATGTCTATTGTATTGAGCGATCTTGTGAGTGCAGTCCACTGTTCTAAAAGGTGCTTAGCAACCCCATTCCGCCTACTAATAGGTCGTTGTGGCCTTAGTGCGATTAGCTGCGCCTCCCACGGGGGTGAAGTGTCTGTCCCCAGGGGCCTTGGAGCAGTGTTGATTTGGTTGTCCCATACCATGATCTGCTGCCCTTGCGTCGTGTTTTCCAGTCGCGCTCGCATTATTATTTTTGCTTCTCTTATAATGTCTTGTATGGGTGGAATAAATTTCTAACCGCCATTCCGCCCAACAAGGGGTTGGCGCGAACTAGTTCGTTTTCCAGGCAGAGGCCCGTAGCACCAGCGGTGGACCTCCGTCAGAGAAGGATGTCTTGGACGAGACAGAAGGACCTTGACTGATGAACTTGACTTTTATTTACACCTATTTACATAGTGTACATATATACAAGATTGCAAAGACATAGCAAACACGTGAACCGGTTGTCCTGTCTTCCCGGGAGAGACTTCGAAACTCGGCAGAGGCGATGGTGCAGGGCATCGACCTAATACAGGACTCAACCAAGAACAACCTACTCTCATTCGGTACCTTTAGTTTACAGCTCAGGTTCACACCCCTTAGCCTGAACTATACAATCACTGGCCATAAGCGGCGTGACTGGCCCAAGAAAATTCACCCGCACCCTGCCCGGTCACCGCTCTCCACATCGCTGCTCTCACACTGAAAGCAATACAGGCAGACGACCCTTGGAGCTTTTCTTCTTTTTTTAGTTTAGTGAAAACTGACCCCGAGAGAACTGCGTGCTGTACGTAGGATCTCTCAAGTATGTATATATCTAGTACCTGCTTTTTGAACCTATATACTGGACGCGCAGAGTAGCGCGAAGGTATCACTCACCGTGCGCATTTCGCGACTTAGTTCGGCCGACGTGTTTTTCATCATATGTGCGCGCGCGACGGTGTGCAAGCCTGCGCATGACATAGCCGGGGAACTAAACATCACTACGCTCTTTTTTTGTTTCCAGTTGGCCGTCGCAGAACGAGCAGCGAGATGTACAAGGAGATTTCTACGCGGTCGCCAGTTTTTCGCGCGTTGTGGGTGCGATCGACGGCACTCATGTGCTGATTTTGACGTTGGACCGGGCCTGTGTACGTGCGTGTACCATGGAAACACCCAAGCCGATACCCATCGCAAACGCCTGCTCGGGAGCGTGTCAGACGACACCCGTCAGCGGCCGCGCCGCCGCATCGCCTCTGTGTATATGCAGTTCACTCTCCTTTCCCAAGCGAGGACCCTCCGGCAGTCTTTTGTCTTTTTCATTTATCTCCTATGCCTCTCTCGATCCTCGGCGCAGTCACGCATGCCTCGCACTTTCAAAACGCCCAAACGCACGGGATGCCTGTTGCTCAATGGAATGGCAATTGGTCTAAACACCACTCGCCGACTAGAAATAAAATATATATTAATAATTAGACGGACGCATTTAGCACTTTAAAAGGAATTGAGGGCAAATGCTCCCAAGGGTGCACACGCGGCTGTTACCTTTTCTTTTTCTCGGAAAAGGCAAAGTCATTGTTAAAATTAGAAAGGGTTAAAAATATGAGCCTTTAGACGCCCACCGCATTTTTGGAAATATGTGCTTTTGATATGATGTTTTGCTACCAGTCGTTTGGCGCGATTGCTGCGTCATAGTGTTAAAAAGAAAAAAAATGCTACTTCATTCGCACTGCGTGGTTGAGTGCAGAGCGAATTTGACTTCAAAGCAAACCTTCAGGACAGAGCAGGCAGAAAAGAAGTTACGATGCTTAAAATGCGGGCACGGAAGAAGGGGGGGCTTGCTTTGATGAATTTTTACGACCTACGGAGGGAAGTGCCTGAGAATAAACGAGGGGAGCTCACCGAACTCAAGAGGTCGGTGAGCGCTGGAGACATCTATTCACTCTCCTGCGCGCTTCGGCTCTGCATTTCAGCTGGGATTGAATACATTATCCTCGTTTTGAAAACAGTCATGGAATTGTAGAACGCAACTGAGCGAAACCTCATAGCCAGTGTCTCGCACTGTTATATAAATTTTATACACGATCAGACAGGCAGCGCTATCAAAATGTTCCGTTTTCAATTTTCGAAAAGCGCGCGCAAAAAAAGCAGCCGGATGTTTACATGGAACTATGATCAGCTGTTGGTCGGCGCGAACGCCGGCCGCATTCGCGGCCATTCGCGGCCGACTTCCGCCAGCTCCCCGTCCCATTCCCTGCTGGTGGCTAAAATACTCGCCTAGGGACCAAAAGTACCTACAGTCTTCAATAAGTCTGGACTGTAGTTCAGTCTTATCGGTTCGTGAAAGCGCCCGGCGGCCGCCGGGCAGCCCAGTCTTATTTTAGATTCGGATAAGACTAGACTCGGTCTTAAGACTGGACTTATAACCTCACGTTCGTGCAAGCGGGCCCTGGTCGGAGGAGACTTCAGCTCTAAGCACCTGACCTGGGGCTACGCCAGAGCTGACTCAAGGGTATGCATGCTGCACGACACTGTAGAAATGTCTGGTCTATACATATACAATACCCCGGACACACCAACGTGTATAGGACTACACGCCCGACAAGATACGACACCCGATCTGACGTTGGCCACACCAGGATTCTTCAGGCAATGGGTAGTCGAACAGCCAACATGGGGAAGTGAAAATTGCCAATTGATCATCCTTAACCGAAAAAATATTCGACAAAAAAGGCAAACGGTTGTCATCGACTGGGAAAAGTTTCGGACAGCCGCTGACGCCCCCATGGACTTCGCCCAATTCAATGCCGTGGTGGCGGAAGCACGGCCATGGTCGCGAGACACAATAATATGTCTTCTTGATGCAGGGTTTTTTTTTAGCGCAAACAAAGACAGACAAGAAAGGCAAGAGGTACACACAAGCGCTAACTATCAACTGAGTTTATTCGTGGAAGGCAGCATCATATACAGGCCGATGGGTGGAAGATAATGAATCGAAAGCTGATAACAAAGAAAAAGAAATAAATAAAATCGCAAGGTAAAGGCCAGGAAATCAAGACGCATGCGCAGGGGCAGGCGTGTGTTACGCTTGAAAAGACACTTTTGCCAAAGTCAACAGGTAGGGGTGCTGAAAAAGTCAATTTCAGCCGCGTCTTGATTTCCTGGACTTACCTTGCGATTTTATTTATTTCTCGAGCTCCGCATCCCGACGCTTTTCTTCGCCAATAGTGGTAAACGGTGGCAGAGAGAACAGGCCAATGGGCTAATGCGCTGGTGGATGTATCAGTCTGGGCAACAGGGAAACGAGAGAGGCAGTCGGCATCTGTGTGCAACAAATCACAGCGTAGTCGTATTTTTGGAGTCGTAGCCCCTAACGCCCGAAGCGGCAAATAGGGTCCTTCGAGTAAAAAGCCCCCACAGTGCGTGATCATCGGTAATCATTGTGAATGGCCTACCGTATATATAGGGTCAAATGTTTCAAACAGCCCAGACGAGGACCAAGTGCTCTCGTTCTGTAATGAAGCATTTGTTCTCTGAAAGCGACAGGAGGCGGCTGGCCTAGGCAATGACACGGTGAGTTCCAGATTAGCGATGAGAAAAGATGGATCCGATGCCCTGACCTCTGGCATCAGTACAGACGCCTGTGGAAGCGGACACATCAAAGGGGGCTAAGACCGGTGCGGTCGTAAGCTTTATTATAAGCTGAGCGAAGGCTTTACCTTGAGAGGATCCCGAGAGAAAATGTACATCCTTTTAAGATCTGTGAGCGGCTGAGCAAGTTGGCAAAATCCTGAATGAATCTACGAAAGTGGGAACAATGACAAAAAAAAAAAACTGCTGACGACATGGTTTGAACAGGGTACCGGAAAGTTCTTCACAGCTCGAATCGTGTCTAGGTCGGAACGAACCCCCGTAGCATCGACTACATGGCCTTCTGTATTGAGCTGACCACGGCCGAAACGGAATTTTGAAGAGTTGAGCTGTAGCCCAGCGTGGCGAAAGAGTGAGAGAACTTTAGAGAGGTTTGCCATATTGGATGAAACCTAGGAAAAAACCAAACTACATCGTGTAAGTAGCACACGCAACTGGACCATTTAAGCCCTTGCAGCAAGGAGTCCATCATGCGTTCGAATGTGGCTGGGGCGTTAAATAAGCCGAAAGGTATTCACCCTAAACTGATATAGCCCATCCGAAGTGACAAACGCAACCTTCTCACGGTCCTCGTCATCAACTGCAATTTGGCAATAGCCAGATCGTAGGTCAATGGAGGAGAATAATTTGGCTACGTAGATGCAATCCAGGGCATTGTCGATCCGAGGAAGCGGATAGACGTCTTTTTAGTGATCTTATTCAGGTGACGGTAATCCACACAGAAGTGCCACGAGCCATCTTCTTGACCAGTACGACGGGCGAAGCCCAGGAACAGTGAGGGGGCTCAATAATGTTCTTCGGCATTTTTGCCACTTCCGCCTGGATTACCTGTCGTTATGCACGGAAGACCCGGTAGGTCGGCGATGAATAGGAGGAGTCTCGTCGTTGTCGATGTGGTGCGGGACATTTGTTAGTTTGGGTTATGTAAAATAAATTACCCTGCCCGCAACGTCTTGCGATACAACGGGCAGTAAGAGCTTTGCAGAGGGCGCTGTTATGAAGGTCAAAGATGTCGGAACAGGGCTCAAGAAAGCGCACGAAGCTGACAAGATTGAGCAGGGGGCAAACCGGCGGGCATCCTTACCATGATGGCAGTGTAGGATCGTCTGCAAAAGCTGGGGCATCTTGAGTGCCCGATGGGGCAACTTCACAGGGTGAGAACGTGGCAAAGCATATGCCAGCGGGAAGCACTTGGGCCGAATAGCTGAAGTGATTAGCGGCAGTGATACAGTTGTTCCCTTGAATTAGCGGCGGTATGGGGAAGTGCAACGTTGCGGTGCAGCAAAAGATCAGAAATAAGCGCGACTAAGTAGCCACCATCGGGCACAGATGAGGTAGGGCACATTGTGACGAATGAGGTGGCTAGGGAAGGCAAAGAAACTTTGTCGGGCTAATGCAGAGAGAAAACTGCAAGGCTTTAGGACCGATAGCTAGAAGATGTAGGTGCCGGATGGCTTGCGAGTAGTTGACCAGGGCAGAGTGTTCTAACAGGAAGTCGAGGCTGAGGATTAGGTCATGAGCACAGGAGTTCAAAACAGTGAATTTCATCGGGAGGTCATACCCGGCAACACTAATGTGAGTGGTGCAGATTCCGTCGACACCAACCGTTCAGCTGTCTGCAATACGCACCCGAGACCAAGCCGGCGTAAGAACTTTATGAAAATGACGACGAAGGTTTTCACTCCTGATGGAAATATGCGCACAAGTGTCTACCAGCGCAAGCATGCGAAAAACCATCAACACAAATGTCTAGTTGGTTCAAACGAGAAGTCTGTGGAGGATTTTAGGGCCTGGTTGTGGATGTAGCGTCTCCTTCAGGAGCTACATCATCTAGTTTTCCTAGTCCGATCGGTCGTGTGAGGCAGCACCTGGGATAGAGGAGGCTGCGGGGATCGAAAATGAGGGGCTTAGCGAGAAGATGGGTAAGAGCGACGTTGTCAGGAGATAGCGAAACGGTTGGCCAACTCTCACAGGTCGGCTGTAGTTGGGACGGAAAAAGGCGGGACATTTCTAGACAACAATGATAGGAAAACCACGTGCGAGGAGTCGGAGAACAGGTATTGCGGCCACGCCGGGAAATATGACCTTCACAGGAACATTTGAAGTATATTGGGTGATCATCGGGCTGCCGCCACTCAGCTGGATTTCGGTAGCGACGAAAATATGGGACGGAAAATGTATTGTGCGTGGCGACCGGGCGCAGAGGTGTGCGATTGAGCAAACAACAAGCGAGAGGCCCAAGTTCGCAAGTACTTCACGCACAGCGGCCTGAATAAGAGAGACATCGGGCAAGGGGGGACTGGGGACGGTGGGTTAAGGTGGCGCAGGTGCACTGGCCTCTATTTCCCTTTGAACGGTTCAGGTGACTATGTCGGTGGTATTAAGGGGCGAAGCGGAAAGTGTGCTAGTTGGGGTCTGCTGGGCAACAAACAAATAAGCGGCGGCCGTATGGGGAAGTCGTTGAAACGTTGAAATATGCGCCGGTTCTTCACATGCTCGGCTCGAAGAGAAAGCACTCCTTGATGAGGGCATCCACGGCATCAGAGCCGTTGCAGAGGAGGAAATGAAAAGCGTCGTCCGCAATGCTTTTTAAGATGTGGCCCACCTTTGCAGATTCCGTCATGTCGACCTTGTGACACAAGGCTAGCACGTTTTTATCGTAGGGGACATAAGCTTTCGGTGAGAGACTGTACAAGCGATTCAAGGTTTTTGCTGGCTGCGAGCGTCCAATCGTCTTGTTATCCGAAGAGGGCACTAAGCTTTTCTTTGAAGATCTCCCAACTCGTTAATTCGTTCTCATGTGTGTCGAACCACTGCCTTTCTCTTCGAGACAAATAGAAAATTACGTTTACCAGCATGACGGTGGGGTGCCACCTGTTAAGGGTGCTTACAGGCTCGTATATTGAGATCCATTTGTTCACGTTATCACGTGAGGCACCGGAAAAGATGTAGATTAGATAGATAGATAGATAGATAGATAGATAGATAGACAGACAGACAGACAGACAGACAGACAGACAGACAGACAGACAGACAGACAGACAGACAGACAGACAGACAGACAGACAGACAGACAGACAGGCAGGCAGGCAGGCAGGCAGGCAGGCAGGCAGGCAGGCAGGCAGGCAGGCAGGCAGGCAGGCAGGCAGGCAGGCAGGCAGGCAGGCAGGCAGGCAGGCAGGCAGGCAGGCAGGCAGGCAGGCAGGCAGGCAGGCAGGCAGGCAGGCAGGCAGGCAGGCAGGCAGGCAGGCAGGCAGGCAGGCAGGCAGGCAGGCAGGCAGGCAGGCAGGCAGGCAGGCAGGCAGGCAGGCAGGCAGGCAGGCAGGCAGGCAGGCAGGCAGGCAGGCAGGCAGGCAGGCAGGCAGGCAGGCAGGCAGGCAGGCAGGCAGGCAGGCAGGCAGGCAGGCAGGCAGGCAGGCAGGCAGGCAGGCAGGCAGGCAGGCAGGCAGGCAGGCAGGCAGGCAGGCAGGCAGGCAGGCAGGCAGGCAGGCAGGCAGGCAGGCAGGCAGGCAGGCAGGCAGGCAGGCAGGCAGGCAGGCAGGCAGGCAGGCAGGCAGGCAGGCAGGCAGGCAGGCAGGCAGGCAGGCAGGCAGGCAGGCAGGCAGGCAGGCAGGCAGGCAGGCAGGCAGGCAGGCAGGCAGGCAGGCAGGCAGGCAGGCAGGCAGGCAGGCAGGCAGGCAGGCAGGCAGGCAGGCAGGCAGGCAGGCAGGCAGGCAGGCAGGCAGGCAGGCAGGCAGGCAGGCAGGCAGGCAGGCAGGCAGGCAGGCAGGCAGGCAGGCAGGCAGGCAGGCAGGCAGGCAGGCAGGCAGGCAGGCAGGCAGGCAGGCAGGCAGGCAGGCAGGCAGGCAGGCAGGCAGGCAGGCAGGCAGGCAGGCAGGCAGGCAGGCAGGCAGGCAGGCAGGCAGGCAGGCAGGCAGGCAGGCAGGCAGGCAGGCAGGCAGGCAGGCAGGCAGGCAGGCAGGCAGGCAGGCAGGCAGGCAGGCAGGCAGGCAGGCAGGCAGGCAGGCAGGCAGGCAGGCAGGCAGGCAGGCAGGCAGGCAGGCAGGCAGGCAGGCAGGCAGGCAGGCAGGCAGGCAGGCAGGCAGGCAGGCAGGCAGGCAGGCAGGCAGGCAGGCAGGCAGGCAGGCAGGCAGGCAGGCAGGCAGGCAGGCAGGCAGGCAGGCAGGCAGGCAGGCAGGCAGGCAGGCAGGCAGGCAGGCAGGCAGGCAGGCAGGCAGGCAGGCAGGCAGGCAGGCAGGCAGGCAGGCAGGCAGGCAGGCAGGCAGGCAGGCAGGCAGGCAGGCAGGCAGGCAGGCAGGCAGGCAGGCAGGCAGGCAGGCAGGCAGGCAGGCAGGCAGGCAGGCAGGCAGGCAGGCAGGCAGGCAGGCAGGCAGGCAGGCAGGCAGGCAGGCAGGCAGGCAGGCAGGCAGGCAGGCAGGCAGGCAGGCAGGCAGGCAGGCAGGCAGGCAGGCAGGCAGGCAGGCAGGCAGGCAGGCAGGCAGGCAGGCAGGCAGGCAGGCAGGCAGGCAGGCAGGCAGGCAGGCAGGCAGGCAGGCAGGCAGGCAGGCAGGCAGGCAGGCAGGCAGGCAGGCAGGCAGGCAGGCAGGCAGGCAGGCAGGCAGGCAGGCAGGCAGGCAGGCAGGCAGGCAGGCAGGCAGGCAGGCAGGCAGGCAGGCAGGCAGGCAGGCAGGCAGGCAGGCAGGCAGGCAGGCAGGCAGGCAGGCAGGCAGGCAGGCAGGCAGGCAGGCAGGCAGGCAGGCAGGCAGGCAGGCAGGCAGGCAGGCAGGCAGGCAGGCAGGCAGGCAGGCAGGCAGGCAGGCAGGCAGGCAGGCAGGCAGGCAGGCAGGCAGGCAGGCAGGCAGGCAGGCAGGCAGGCAGGCAGGCAGGCAGGCAGGCAGGCAGGCAGGCAGGCAGGCAGGCAGGCAGGCAGGCAGGCAGGCAGGCAGGCAGGCAGGCAGGCAGGCAGGCAGGCAGGCAGGCAGGCAGGCAGGCAGGCAGTGTTTATTCGAGTGTGCCTCAACAGCCAAGTGGCCTAAAGGAGCGCACACTAGGTCAAATACATCAGAATGACCATTTAAAAACATTTAAAACCAGGCGTGCAACCAACAATTAGGCAAATATGTCCGTGTGAATAAACTTTTTGTTATACAAGATTTCTATACGAGCCATTGAACAGTTGGCGTGCAAATGTGGATAAAAGTATCAAAACTTTTTTGCGGCCTTTGCATGCGGCACACGAAATTTCAGTGACATCAGTAAGGTCCTACCGTTAATGAAGCCGTGCACAATTTTTTGCAGAAACTGCATGTCACGTATGAATTGCCTGGCATCAAGAGTACACATGTAGAAATCTGCAAAGAGCGAATCGTAGTCGTAGAAACGACGGCGTCCAATATATCTATCATAAAAGATCCGTATAAACTTACGCTGGACATTTTCAATTTTTATGCAATAGGTGACAGATACGTTATTCCAGGCGACTGACGCGAACTCAAGACGCGCTCTCACAACGGCACAGTATAGAGTGCGTATACATTCGTACCGTTGAAAGAGTTTTGTTAGGCTAGAGATAAGACAAATATGTCTCAATGCGCGTAACACAATTGAATTTACATGCAATCTAAAATCAAGCCTTGAATCAACAACTACACCAAGGTCTCGTATATGGGCCACACGAGAAATCTGACCCGCCAAAAGTGTATAAGCAAACACAACTGCGTCGCGTTTCCTAGTTAGAGAGAAGACGGAAGTCTTCTTAATATTCAACTTTAAGCGATTCAACAAACACCATTTCTCGACGTTGTTAATGTCTCTTGCAATTGGCGGCAGTCCTCAATATCTCCAATATTTCGGAATAATTTAAAATCATCTGCGAAGAACAAAATTCTCGAGTTCTTGACATGTAAAAGCAAATCATTAACAAACACTAAAAACAACAATGATCCTAAGTTGGAACCCTGAGGCACACCCGAAGATGATAAAAATCTGCTGGACACACAGCCGGAAAATCGGACCATGTTACGGCGGCTGTCAAGATAGCTTTTGAGCCACCTACAGTACATGGGGCAAAGTCCGTATTTTTCCATCTTCATCAGAAGTACCTCATGGGAAACCGTATCGAAAGCTTTAGTCATGTCAAAGTAGACTGCATCTACCTGACCGCGATTAAATACATGTGGACCAGTATAATTAAGAAAGCTGCATAAATTCGTTTCCACAGATCGACCTTTTATAAAACCGTGCTGCAGAATTGAGAACTTCTGCTTGAAGTATAAGCTCATGCGTTCGTACATAACAATTTCAAAAACTTTCGAAAAAGTAAAAAATTAGTGACACAGGTAGAAAGTTGTTCACATGACAAGCATCGCCAGACTTGAATACAGGAACAACTACTGACAATTTCCAATGACAAGAAAAAACACCAGTTCGCAGCGATAAGTTGAACAAATGCGCTAAAACAGGGCCAAAAATATCACCGCATTCTTTCATTACGAAGCTGGGAATTTCATCAACTCCTGTTAAAAGTTTCGGCTCAAGTTTCTGAATCGTCAAAAGAACCTCATGCTCGGTAACATTGTCATAAGCCAAACAGTCAGCGCTGCCTTCAGAAGTGATAATAGCTGTTCTGTTATCATGGCGCACAAAACAAGAGCGGAAGTGATCAGCAAAAACTTGGCAGACATACTGAGGTTCAAAGCAGATACTATCGCGTGTCTTTATCTCAGCAGCACTAACCTTATCATTTCGTTGCTTTCGCACAAAATCCCAAAAACTGTTTGGTTCCTTATTAAAGTTCTGTTCAAGAAGTTTGTGGTACTCGGCTTCATCACGTGCAATCAGTTTTTTCACAATTTTTCTGTACAATGAATATCTTTGGCACCAATATTCACTTTCTGATTTCACGTAGAGTTTATGATACTTCTGTTTTTTCTTCAAGTAATGTCTCAAATCGCGCGAGAACCAGCAAGGAAATTTACACCTCTTCGATTTAAGGCGTGGAATACATTTTTTCGTTATACCCTAAACAACTGAAGTAAGTAGCTCGACGCCTGTGTTTACATCCTCAATCATGGTGGCAGTTTCGGTGGTGAGCGACCGATGCGAAGCTCCGTGGTGCAATAACCCTACTGAAAAATCCTGCATAAAATTCGTACAGAAACTCGTATACAGGTTTACTGTACAGGATCTGAGATACAGGATTGTGGGCTATTCAGGAAATTCCTTCAACGCCCTAAAAGTGCGGAATGAAACCGCGAGGAGCTGATACCGGAATGGCCTGTATGGTTGTTGGCCCTCGTTTCCGGAAAAAAACGCGTCGCCAGTCTGGAAAAAGCGTGAACAATATAAAATACCTCGACTACATTTAAAATAATTAATAAAAACTTTTACCACTGAGTATCAAATCGAACCTCAGTCCTCATTGTCTTGAGACAGGCACCTTAACCGCTACTCTACGCCGGGTTACGGTTAGGGTGGTTACTATTCAGTATATGTAGCTAATTTTCCTCTTTTGTACTTTTTTATATTTTCCTTGACTTGTGGCCGTAATTCACCGATCGGCCTTTAAACACGCGGACTCTTTTTCCAGGCTATCACGAGGGTTTACAAATGTCCCGTATTTTTATAATGCGTCGATTTGTTGCAGGCAAACCTCAAAATTTCATAATTTACTAGTGCTGATGTGTTTTTCATTGTCTACGAACGCTTGTAAGTTTTCCTACATACAGAGATATCCGGTGCACTAATACTTGTAATACTGGGCGTTTTAGCTTCACGTGCTGCCAGCGGAGACGCGACGTCGATGAATACACTTCCGACTGAGCGGGGCGCGCCAAACCTAACAATTGGTGAACAGCGGTGGGACGACGACGACCAAGCCGTAACCGTGGTTGGAGGGACGAGCCAGGCGATACCGTCGTCCAACAACTGGTCAACAGCGGAGAGACGAGGACGATCAAGCAGTGACCGTGGTCGGTGAAACGAGCCAGGCCTGACCGAGGTGCAACATCTGGTGGGAAGAGCGGAGATGTCTCAGGCGTGACCCGTGAATCAAAGCAGCTCAGCGGAAAGTCGGCAGCAGTGCAACGAGCCCTGTGTGATAACTGGTTGCCTGCAGCGGAACGACTGCGTTGGATTCTTGGCTGCGAGGTTTGGTGAGTGCGGGACTTTCTTCTGCTGAGTTTTGCCAGGTTTTTGTTAAGTAGAGAACAGAGCTGGTAATTGTGTTGTCGTTGTTGCTGGGTTAATAGCAGCAAGGTAATAGTGGGCAGTAGAGAAGGCAGCACTCGGAACAGCCATGGGTTTGGATTTGAAGTCGTTGCGCAAACCGAAATTGCTGGAGCTTGCGGAGGAGTTGGGTCTGGATTTGTCAGACAAACTCAGAAAACCAGAAGTGTTAAAGGCTACTCTTGCGTTGAAAGCTGAAGATGACGAGCTTTCGGAATGCCTTGAGATCATTGAAGAACGTCACGAGAAAGAGGAACGTGAACGTGAAAGCCAGGAAAGGCTAGAGAAAGAGGAGCGAGACCGTCAATTCGCTGTGGAAATGAAACGTCTCGAAATAAGCGCTGGACGCGCTGGTAGTGCAAGTTGGGCTCACGGTGCAGGAGAACGGGAATCGTTCAAAATGAGTGACCTGATGCGGCCGTTTAAGCTTGGAGGGGACATTGGTTTGTTCCTGGTTAACTTCGAGCGAACGTGCGAGAGGCAAGGGTTTTCTCAGGAAACGTGGCCACAGCGCTTGCTCACTTTGTTACCCAGTGAGGCGGCAGACGCAATCGCTCGCTTGACAAAAGAGGAAGCAGAGGATTACGACAAAGTGAAATCGAGTCTGCTAAAAAAGTACAGGCTGTCAGCAGAAGCATTCCGTCGGAATTTTCGGGAGTATGAAAAAAGCAAAAGTGAGTCGTATACAGAGTTTGCCTACGAGCTTATGTCAAACATGTATGAGTGGCTCAAAGAAGAAAAACGGTATGGTAACCACGATAAGGTTCTGCAGTGTTTCGGGCTGGAACAGTTTTACAGTCGGTTACCCGAGAACGTGCGGCATTGGGTCATGGATAGGCCAGATGTTAGTACGGTGGATAGAGCCGCCGAGGTAGCTGAAGAGTTTGTGACGCGTCAGGCTCGTGGAGCTAAGGACGGTCAACCGGGGGAATTCGGCTCTAAGCTTGAGAGGCCGAAGTCCAAGCCCTTTAGAGCCAGAGAGAATAAACGTGGTGCGGATGCGAGTGAAGGCAGTCCGACCAAACATAAAGAAATGGTGGTAGCCGAAGCCGAACGGAAAAAGAGGTTCGAGGCAAGGCAATCGCGCGTCTGTTATACGTGCCAGAAGCCTGGTCATTTTACGGCGCAGTGTCCAGAGACGAAACCAAAGATCGTGTTTTTGTCGTTATGCAGAAGTGACGATAACATGAAGCTTCTCGAACCGTACACTCGACACCTCCTCGTGAACGGGAAACAGTGTCGAGTGCTTCGCGATTCTGCGGCCACCATGGATGTTGTTCAACCTTCTTACGTCGAACCAGAGATGTTCACGGGTGAGTGCGCGTGGATCAAACAGGCCGTGGAAGCTCGCAGCGTGCGTTTGCCAATAGCCAAAGTGCTTATTGATGGACCTTTCGGGGCACTTGAGACAGAAGCGGCGGTGTCATCTGTGCTTCCTCCTCAGTACCCGTACCTATTTTCAAACAAGTCCGATCACCTCTTGCGCGAAAATGGGCTTGTGTTTGGAGAGGGTAGCGTACAGGCCTTGACCTGATCTAGAGCTCGGGAGCTTGCTGCAAAGGCGGTAGTACCGAAGAGGTGGTCAAGCAATGAGAAAGGGTCGAAGGCACAGCACGCTGAGATTAAGACCACGTACGCCGTAGACACAAGTGAGCCTGAAAAGTGAAAAGTACCAAAGAGTAAACTACAGCTTGGGGAAGCGGCCGAGCAACGTGACCGCAGTAGCGAGCCGACCGAGCCTCGAACAGAGGAGTATTGTGTTACCTTGGTCGAGCCACTAGCTGAGACGGTTAGCACAGGCTTAATCGGCGAGAAGTCCGAAGTGACGCCGTTAAGCAAAGGTGAACTGCATGCCGACCCAAGTAGCTGTAGGAGACACAGTTTCATCAAATGAGAGTGGGGAACTGGTAGTAACTGAACCGCCTCTCGAGTTAAAAGCAGAAGCCTGTGCAGAGCGTGGCTGAGAAGGAAGCCAGCTTGGAGAGGAGAAACTTTCAGTTTCCGAAATCAGCTGTGTCGTAGAGTAGGGCACGCAGAAAAACGAAGTGCCGATCAGGGAAACTGCGCAGCCCGCGAGTTGTGATCAGCCAGGGCAGACCGACGAGGAGTGCGCGTATGCTGTCGAGAACGAGAGTTACGAAGGCGACAGTGAACGACCAGAGCAGAGTCATAATCGTTCGTGCCCCGATACCACGCTAGGTTGTATTCGCGAAAGCAACCCCAGTGCGAACGCGGACGTAGCACACATGACCCCCACGCAATCCGAAGCGCCCCAGCTGTCGAAAGAGCTTGATCGTGTGCCGGTTAGCTCTGAGCGAGGCGACGCACTGAGTGGCGAGCCGCCAGAGCAAATGCCCGAAAGTGGGACTGATGCGACTGACGTCAGCCTTTGTTGTTCGGACTTGACTGAAAGCGAGTCATGCGCTGCTGGCCACGATGCAGACGCGGCACCGCACTTTGACTGCTTTGACCACTTTGACGACACCGGTGTCCTACTAGCTCCGGTTACCGCTAGAACGTTGACCGCTAGCTTGCCAGAGCTCGCGCCGAAAGAAAGTAGGACTAGAGTATTCAAGTGCTGCCACCGAAAAACGCGGAAAGGCAGACGCGAGAAAGAATGCTGCCATCGTAAAGAGAGCAAACTCAAACGATTGCAGAAAGAAAGCAGAAGGCTAGTATTCCAGTGCTGCCGACGAAAAACGCGGAAGGGCAGGCGCGAGAACGAATGCTGCCATCGTAAGGAGAGCAAACTGAAACGGTTGCGAAAAGAAAGCAGAAAGCCCGTGTTCCAGTACTGCCGCAGAAAAAAGCGGAAAGGCAGGCGCGAGAAAGAATGGAGCAAGTTGAAGCTATCGCGAAAGAGAAAGCGACTATCCCAGCGGCACAAATGCGCCCGTGAAAAGCAAATGCATGACTGCTGCGCCAAGCGTAAGGAGAGGGATAGGTTGTTTAGCAAAGCTAGTGACTTATGCTCATGTGTTTCTTCGCACAGAAACAGGAAGGTAAGGTTGTTCCGTGAAACGGAGAGCCGAAGCTTTAGTGAAAAGGGTGATCTCAACGGTAATGCCGATTGCTTAAGTCGAAGCCCATAACGTGAGAAGAAGCCTCAGTTTTCACTTCTTGGTGTTTTTCTTCCTGACATAGGATTTTGAACATTTGTATTGATTATTTTTGTTTGAGAGTGGTGTTTTTGAAAGCGCGATTTTCAAATTTGTGGACGCGTTCCAAGTGCTGCTGAGCTGCCCTTTAATATTGAGGGGGGCATAACAGGGAAATAGTCTGGCATAACTTAGTGAAGATTGTGCCGTGCTTGCTGGCTGAACGGTTGAGTCTTTAGCGTGGTTGGGACGTTTTGGGTTGTCAGCAAACTCTCCTGAATACAAGTTGCAGAGTGCCTTGGAAACCGGACTTGCCAAGGACTTCAGGCTGACTGGCTCAAGAGAAGCAGTGGGACGACGCCGGCTAGCGGCAACATCCCGATCCCTCCGGACAGCGGATGCAGTCCCCTGCCCTTCGGGATCTCCCTTCCCCGGCGGGGCAGTCTGTTACGTTTCTCCACCGACAAGTGGGACAGCTGACGCGGCCACCGCATGGCAACAGGCAGAACCGCGAGTGGGTCGGCCATTTCGGCGCCATTCATCGGCCGCGCAAAACTTCCTCCCGCGGACAAGTCTCAACGTGATCCTGCCACGCGCCAAATGTGTGTGCGTGCGTGTGTGTGCAAACGCCGGCCAAGCCCGGAGCTCGGGGGAGAGTGCGCCGCCCTCACCCGTCTGCAGGAGGTGGAGGAGATGCGTTCGGACACCTGCGATTGAGTCATCGCCTTGTCTGAACTTGAAGGGCTCTCTCCCTTTCCCAGTGAACTGGCATGCCTATAAAAAGCAGCGGCAGACTCCGCTGCGACAGAGACTACTTTCACGCGCCGTTGGCACGACGCTAGACACCAGCTGTGTGAGAGTGTCTGTAATCTCTCCGGGTCAGCTTCACTGCCCGTTTCTTCATGATGTTGCAGTAAAGGTTGTTTCGTTAGAAGACGCCTCGTCTTTGCTTGAACCGTTGATGCCGTCCGCCGTCCACGGAGCCGCCAGGCCAACGCTACTGAGGGGCCGCGCGCCGCACGTAATAACTGCTGGCAGCGGTACGCTACCCAGGCGCACGCAAAACCCAAATCTAACAATATGTAAACATTCGAGAACGCGTCGCCCGGTGTGCGGCTATCTGCGCATCTTTCGATGGTCAGCCATGTTTGTTTATTTTTTCTCGAGCAGTTTTTTGTCACCGCTAGCGAAACGATACGTTCGTGCTTCCACTTTCGCGTTGAAGGTAGCAGATCTTCAGTCGCAGATATGAAGACGCACCGCAAGATCGTAAGAGCTGCAGGGACTGTTGTACGCCCAAAAATGACGCGACGCGCGTATATGCTTCCTAGCGCACATTACAACGGCTTCGTGTTTTCGAGGAATTTGTGAAACGAATGCTCTTTATATATAGAATAGTTGTATAATATGTTTGGTATCTGCTTATTTAGTGCGCTGGCGTGTCCGGCATGGTAATTCTGGTTGAGCTTCATCGATCGGCCCGGCTTCTTTCTGTTCAGAAGCGCAAATACTCGGCCCGGTATCCGTTCCGGAAATGACGCGTTCGTCCGGTTTCTGGTTAATTGTTACAGGCTAAACCGAAATGAAACCGCGCGGAGCTCTCATTTCGGAAATTCCTGTATGGTTCGTGGCCCTTGTTTCAGAAAAAAGACTGGATGCCAGGCTGGAAAAAGCATGCAGAGCTATAAAATAACGCGACTACATTTGAAAAAGAACAAAAGAAAAAGAAAGAAAAAGAGAAATAGAAAAGAAAAAAAAATTTACATGTGATTCGAATTTCGGTCTTCTCGGTCAGCAAGCACGCACTTTAACCACTACACCACGGCAGCATACGGTAGCAGTGGTTATATTTCAGCTTATGTAGTCGACATTGCTCTTTCGTAGTTTGTGTATTTTTGTAGGGGTGTAGAATTCTGGTCGTAATTGAACGATCGCCCTTTAAACACGTTGAATGTTTTTCCTGGCTATCACGAAGGGTTATCCGTGTCCGTCATCTTTACAATGTATCGCTTTCTTGCAGACAAACCTCAGAATGTCACAATTTACTAGTGCTGATGTGTTTTGTCATCCTCTTCGAACGCATGCAATTTTTACTACATATAGATATATGCGGTGCACCAACACTTGTAATACTGCTTGTTTTAGCTTCACCTGCTGCCAGCGGAGCCGCGACGTCAATGAATTTACTTCTGACCAAGTGTTTTGCATACGTAAACACTCAAGGAAGAGACTCCCGATGTCCGGCTGACCTGTGCGTATTTCGATGATCAGCGATGTGTTTTATTTATTCTCGAGCATATTTTATCCTCGCTAACGAAACGGTACGCTCTTGCTTGCACTTTCACGTTGAAGGTGGCAGATCTTCAGTCGCAGATATGAAGATGCACCGCAAGTTCGTACAAGCTACAGCGACTGTTGCCACACAAAAGCAAAATGTGATGCGTTTATGTACTTGCTAACCCACACATCCACGGCTTCATATCTTCTACGCATTTGCGAAACAACGCGTACTCCACATATACAGAAAAGTTGTAACCTATAATATGTATGGATTCATGCTTATTTAGCGCGAAGGCATGTTCCGACGTGGGCATCCTGGTTGAGCTTCACGATCCGCCCGAATTGTGTTGAGAAGCAGAAATACACTGTCCCGTATCAGTTTCATTCATTCGGGTTTGTCCGATTTCTGTTAAACCGGACATGACCTGTCCTGTATATGAGCTCAATACAGGACTGGTCCGCTCTGTTTCATATCCATATCGGACTGGGATGTCATGTATGAGATGCATACTGGAATGGTCTACACGATAGTAACTCCATACCGGACCGGATCATCCGGATTGAGATTCATACCGGATATGACCTGTCTGATATAAACCCGTCTAAGCTTCATAAATGACTGGTCACACCGGTATGAAATTTATACGGGATAATACAGGACCGGTTCAAACCCGTTTGTCGCGATACGGGATTTCTCACTAGGGTAAGCCAGGACGCGGAGCATAGACAAGTCCACACCTCCACCGATATGTTAAGTGCTCTTAAGGGGAGACACTGCACACACATCTCGACAATACAAACATGCCAGTTGTTACTGTATATTGTTACGTGGTAGGAGGCGTTCACACCACGTAAGCACTGATGCACTCACACCGAGCGAGATACAAGCACAGGATGCATGGACGTCAAAACACATACCGCTTTGTCGCATCCTGGCCCTGAGCAGTCGTCATCCGCACACACATTTCGTCTCCCTCATCTCCTATGACTCAACAGTAGCAATATATATCGGCAGAGTATCAGAAAATGGCTCTATACTTTCGTTGCAGGATCAAACGCTTGAACTCGGACACCGCTCACTGACAAGAATACTGTCGAAGTGACTACAATGGCATATACCGTAGCTAGCGTGTAAACACTGACACCACGCACTACGCCAGAAGAGGGCAGCGCACATGCTCCGCATGTCTATCGCGCACACCAGTTGTCGCTGCACACATGCAATCACTGTTGCAGGAAAAAGCTCTGTATTTCCATGTGCAGGCACAAACGCGTAAACACGCGCATCAGTGCGCTAGAACCATGTAGAACCATCAACACCCTTGACACATCAGCCGTGACGCCAGCTACCTGCAATTCTCACAAATACTAGATAGTCGTCTTCTTACATGAACACCAGCAGTGCCTTCCTGATTTGTCTTAATGTTTCAGTCAAAGCACGCCAGCAAAAGATCAATCATAATGTAGTCCACCGCAGAGCCCGTGTAGTCTTTTCTTTTTTTACTTGAAGGCCATTTTGTCCCTTCGCAAATGGTAAACTAAGGTGAAATCCTGGCGCTTAAAGAAAGGTTTCAACACAGATATCTGACTGTCGGCCGCAATGCCACTACATCATTACGTACTACATCATTAGGGCAGATCGGGGATTGAAGTCAACAAATCCGCGAATCAACATTCAGTATGCCAGTCTCCTCCGATCCATGTAAATATTTTGATACTTTCTTCTTTCATGTACCCCATTTTCTCTGTTCGTGTTTTCTGCGCTGCATGTTCCAGAAATGAGCCCTTTCCAACTAGCGCAGTTTGCTGTCTATATTTAATTATTTATAATTCTCCGTTTATTTTATTCTTGCAGCCTGAAGGGCACGGTAGAGGGAAGAGGTAGGTATGCAAATATTAAGGTGCAATTTGATAGAAGCAAATGAAATGGAGGCAACAAAAGCAACAATAACTGCAATAATTTAAAACACATGTGTACACTATAAAATGCCAGTTACATATTGACAGGAAGAGGGCACTTCTTAGAACATAAGCTACTTGCGTACCAACATATCTAAAGAGCTAATACTGCTCATACAAACAGAGTTAACGCTCTCCCGCGGTGCCTAATAGTTAAAGCACTGACTTCTAATCCCAAGGACGCGGCATCAAATCCCGGCCGTGGCTGACGCTTTTCTATGAAGGGGAAAAGCAAGCTGTTCGTGTGCTGTCCGTTCAGTGCATTTTAAAGACCTGCAGGGAGCCGAAATTTTCGGAGTCCTGCAGTATTGAGCTTCTCATGTCCTCAGTCTCTTTGGGACGGTAAGCCCTAGAAATAAGGCAGGAATAATATATGTTATTAGGTGAAATTCAAAAACGGAGGTTGTCGCTAATGCTACTAGGTCAGAAAGAAAATACTTCCGACCAGGCATGTTCTTGGCAGAAATTAATGTGTATTCGTCGGTGTCTTTTGCGTGGCATGGCAACATTGTAGTGAGTCGACACGTTAGAAAGATAAGCGGCGTGCTTGATCAGCTCAATCTGAGTTGTTCGGCACGATTATAGACCAAGAATTTTGAAAGACGCCAATACTGGAACCCTTACTTGGAACAGCAAGAAGCGGCATAGTAAAACTGTTTCATATTAGTCACGCTTGCAGTACGGTAATAATTATTGACAATATACCGAACTGAGTGGTTCTGTAGACTGTCCAGGGTGTTTTTCAGTGATAGAAGTTCGTTAAGTAAGCGTATGTAATATAGGGGACCCAAGCATCGCAGGGTGGCGCTGCGGGCGCCAGTGAACAGCGCCCTCTTCGGCCAACGCCATGTAATCGGTCGGGCAGATTAAATAGCTCGCCTGTAGACTTTCGTGTCTTTGCAGCCTCTGCACGCAGGAGCAACTCGCTTTCCGCGCGCTCGCGTTCTTTGTCGCTCTCGTTGTTGAAAGCTGCTTGAGCGCGCGCGCGCCCTGACCGCAGTCTACTCGCTCTGCACGCGCTTGCATTTCCATGCTGAGAGACCGCTAGCAGTCTTGCGCGCGCGCGCTTCTGCTTCTACTTTTCAAACTCGCGCTTGGACGAAGTGGTGTTTGAAGCGACTGTGCAGCAATGTGCACATTTCGATGTGGTTTAAAAAAATAGCCGACAGCGGAGGCTATTTTCACAGCAGAAATGTCAAAAAGGGAGACCTGTTAGTCTGCCATGTACAGTGGTTTTCAAAAATACATGGCCCACGGCTTCGGTATGCGGAGCGGCTGCTGGGCTGCGCCGCGGCGCTGCTATCTTTGCTCGGCGCTCGGCGCGAGGGTGCCATATGTGACGACAACTTTCTCCCTCCCTCTCGCGCTGTCAAGTAACACGCCTTCTGAACACTATGTGCGGCGTTCGTCCGTTTGTTTCGCTGCTGCCGCTCGCTACGAAAGAGGGCGCCTGGACACTGGCTGTTCGTAGGATGTTCGGGTCATCTGGAGGACTGTGTGGGCAGGTCCACACCATGTGGTGCAGGTCTGCCTTCTCCCGCAATATTTGCATTTAGGGCCTCCAGATGACACAAATACAGTGCCAACAATTGAGTGGTGGGAGGCTGCCCTATCCAGCTCTGGACTAGAGGCCCAACGAGGCCTCGTGACACGGGCGTGGATAGCAGCGGCAGCCGCTGGAGTCCTGGAATAGAGACCCCCACCTACTCATCCCCCTCCTTTAAATCTACTCAATAGTTTTTCACTCAATCACTGAGGATGTTCGCATCGCCGGTCTCGGCGCTCACCACGTGGGCGATTGGCGCGCGTTTGCAAATACTGGCGCCCTGCTACCTTGCTCCAACATACGTTCATAGGCGGGCGTGCATCGAGACGCGAAAAACGAGTTCCGTGGCTTCCTCGCTTCGCCTTATTCGGACCTATCTCCACGAAGCGTTGAGATGCCGCGCTCTGCAGTGGCGAGATCTTGCTTCTCTTGTGCAGTTGCGGCGAAACTCAGTATTACTTTTCTAGAAAAGATTGTTCTCCTCAATGCAAACTCTTCGAAAGAAGAAATCAAGTTATCGAGTAATTTCAATTCCACAGAGTAAATGAGACAGTTCTGGACAATACCTAGAAAAATGAATTTTTGCTGCGTTGTTATTACTTCATTGTACCTATAGCTTTTATATTGGTATATAACTGTTTTTTTTTTTTTTCAATCACTCGCCCCGTTGCGACGGCTCACGCGTTAGGGACTGTTGGTCATGGCGACGCGGGTTTGATCCCGGCCGCCGCTCGCTGGAGCTGAACTGCAAGGAGGTCTTTAGAAATATACGTTCCCGTAAAATAACCATGGCAGGGAGGGGGGGGGGGGGAGTGAAATTTTTACAGGTCTCCAATACAGCGCCCCTCGTAGCCTTGTCGCGCTGAGCTGTACGTTAAACACTACAAAACTAAACGAACATGTTCACTCAATTGTATCCGTGCTTACAGGTTATTTTATATATCCTGCCTTGGAGGTTCAGTGTCTGCTTTCTAAAGAAGAAACATTTTGCGTCTGAGCATGAGTTGCGAGGCAGCATATCCTTGTTCTTTTTTGTTAGTTTTGCTCCTTATGTCGTGGGTTCTAAATGAACCAAACAGCCCGTCTCTTTTATGTGACATGTTTCTTTGCAGCTAGCATAGACATGCCCTGAAAAGCGCCAGCTAGCGATTTCTCGTGCTAAGTGTACCTGCAAGGCAGGAATTCAGGGGCGCGGCAAGCATGTTGCTGCTGTGTACTGTTTCATAAACTCCCACGAAGATGAGTCCTGCACAAGCCAGGCACAACAATGGGGCAAATCCAGCGGCAAAAATTCGAAGCTCTCTTTAGAGAGCATCTGTGCCTTAATGAAATGGGTATAATAAAAATGAAATACCTGCCTCAAATCCCATGTCGTACACGATGTGATCGCTGACCTGCGACACACACTTAGCCTTCACGATAATAGCGTAGTCTTCTACAATCTGCTCAATAGAATGCACATGGCTGACTAACAGTTCTTCTTTTTTGACATTTGCGCTTCGAAAATAGCCACCGCTGTCGGCTATTTTCTTAAAATCACTTCGCAGCGTGTACATTGCTGCTCACTCGCTTCAAACACAACTTCGTCCAAGCGTGAGTTTGAAAAGTAGAAGCAGGAGCGAGCGCGCGCGCGGAAGACAGCTTTCTTTCAGCACGGAAATCCAAGCGCGCAAAACGAATAGACTGCGGTCAGGGCGCGTGCGCGCGCAAACAGGTTTCAACAACGCGAGCGACAACGAACGCGAGCTGCTTCCGCGTGCAGAAGCCGCAAAGACACGAAAATCTACAGGCGAGCTGTTGCGACAGCCAGCAACACAACAATGCACTTCCCCACATTTCGAGCGTCGCGGAACCACTCCAGCCATGTTTTAAACTCAGCTGTGACACCTGTTTGCATGCCTGCGAAGCCATGGCGACAGGCCGGCGCGAGCACTCACAAAGAAAGGTAAAGCGAGCGATGCGAACAGCACACGAAGCCGCCAGAACACGTTCGGTCAAGCGCCGCATCAGCGCCGCGCCCAACAAATGCTTCAAAATTTTGCCGCTTGCGGAGGAGCGCGCGCTGCAGTCGCGCAGCCAAACTTGAGGTTGGGTTCCCTATTGGGTCGGACATACGCACTGTAGAATTGTTTTTTTTAAGTCATGATGGAGCCAGCGAAAAGTTCCGCTTTAGACATCCAAGCATGCAATCGGCTTTTAACGTTGTGTAGTTAATGTAAGAGTCTTCCAAGGACGGTTATTCGTACTTTTCGCACCATGATGCTTATAAGCTGAAACAATGAAGTGAGAATGATTGATAGAGCAGCTGAGGCAGGATGTCCCCTTTAAATTTACTGTTTCCATTTCGGAGCGTTGAGTTCTATTTCTTAAAGAAAGTACCAAATTTCATCACTAACATGTGACTATTGCAAGCAATAGTCACATGTTTTTAGCGATATATGCTTTAGCGGTATATTCTGAATTTTCCTTGCGCCCGCTAATCGTGTGTAATGATATTGCAGAGGAGTTTTCTTATTCGCGTTATTTATCATGGTATGTTAAATAACCGTTTATGCATTGTTCAGTCGTTTACAAATTTATACCACTCGCCTCCCCTCTAACAAATCATACCACTCGCCTCTTCTCTAATACCATCTGCCAACTGTTCCCAAGGACGCGGGATCGAATCCCCGCCTCGGCGGCCGCTTTTCGATGGAGGCAAAAAGCAAGGCGCCCGTGTGCTGTGCGATGTCAGTGCACGTTAAAGTACCCCAGGTGGTCTGAATTTCCGGAGTCCTCCACTACGGCGTCTCTCATAGCCTGAGTCGCTTTGGGACGTTAAACCCAACAAACCAAACCAAACCATCTAATACCATCTGCGTTGGCCACGAGGGAATGTGAAATAAATACAAAAATAAATTTTACAGCTTGATGCCAATGGGGACTTGGGTACGTAACTTATATTAAGGTCCTTACTTTTACGCTAATGGCCTGATTCCATCAGCAGAAATTCTGTACCAGGTAGCGGACCTCACCACAAAAAAAGTTTCATTTTTCGATGCGTAGCATAACAATGTGATCCTGTTAACGTATCAGTACCTCTTCCAGCCTACATCGAGAGTGATCTTTCCCCGAGCAACCAAAGACGATATCACGAATTTAAAACCGAATTTGGGTAATACCTTTCAGAAGCCCATTCATAAGCGACTGGAATATGTCGAAAGCACTTGCCATTCCGTACTAAAGCCGTAGTTATTAGCCTGCACATAATTTTCAAGGCTAGCCGCACTTAAGACAAGTGTGCTTTCGATGCCAGCATCTTTCTGACGCCTCCCTTTTTCCGCACTTAAAACACTCTACAGGCTCCGTCTTTCCTCTTTAGCTATTCTTAACCCGGTTGCCTTCCTGCAGAACATTGCCTCTTCAAGCTACCTTCATGCTGTTTTAATTTTATTTGTTCAGTCTTAATGATGGCTAGCTCACAAATTAGAGAGCTTTTACAGCCTGTTCAAATGTCAGCTTGTCTGTGCACACACTCACATTGTCAATGCAGCGTAGCCCGGCGACCAGTCTGTGTCTGAGCGCTTCGCAGAAAATTCACTGAACTTGCTACTTCAGGCAGGGTATTTGAAGTGAACAATAAATCCGGTTACCATGTCGTTTTCGAGTTGCACTTTTCATTTATTTCTGCACCTTCCGCGATAAAGCTTTTCGGGGATTGCAGTGGTATTTAGCAGAGCCGAGAGCTCGTCATCCGTTCTGCTGGCTGTGGAGTGGGGTATCAGTAGGTTCTTCAATACTTCGTACATTCTAGGTCCAAGTACCGTCAGAAATATAGCCAGTCATTTGCCTTCAGCCACATCATATGCCTGCACATAATCTCAAACGTTTCAAGTAGGAATCGAAGCTCTCGCTCCTTTCGTCAAAGGAGTCAATTTTTCCAGGCTTCGCCATTGCAGCACCAAACAGGCAGTCGCAGTTTTCATCAGCAACAGTAGAACTAAGGGGCGAACTGCGCTGATCCCACCGCCGTCGTCAGTATATAAAGTATCGAGTGGCCACACAGCTGTCATAGCTGTATACTCAAAGAATCGGAAGAGAGCGTTATATACAAAAGGAACCATGTTTATTTGTATTGAAGCGCTTTTATCGACAACAGATGTTTATCCACTGCCGCTATCCGTTCAAGGGATGCGCAAGGGGCCAGTCATGCACTTGGCGCTATCACAGCTACCCCACACCTAAAGGAGTCAGTCACACACCACAAGTACTGATTTGCCTGAAGACAAAGTGTCCGTTCGGTCTTTGGGAGCAAGATTCGCTCTGGAGCCAAAGCCGCTATCAGCAGAGCGGCTCATTTTCGTAAACCAGATTGCTCGGATCGCCCTAGAACAAGAATCTGACCGTTGTGTTCTCACAGGCGTTGACATATTACTGTGATGCAAATCTCACCCTTCTAGACACTCTGTAAACCGAGTTAAGGTTTATCATAAGAATCTTTCTTCTGTCTCCTTCCTGCAGAGAAATAAGGGGTCTTTGCTGCACTGCTGTTTGGGCTCCTTCATATAAAGCATGTGATGCTCTGTGCTCCGCCATTAACTGTCATCTAAAAGAAAAATGTCAAACATGAAAGCTGAAGCCCAGAAACTACAACAAATTCGAACTTGTTTCTGTTCTCAAGAGGATAAGCGATTGTGAAAAGGAGGTGCTTCAAGTTTTCTTCATTGCGCACAGCCGTTACATTGCTGTACAATTCCGCACTACTGAATTTGAGAAACCAAACCAATGCCACATGACTAAAATTTGTGCTGCTGTCTATGCAATAAAAATGTTAACTGCTTACAGGTCAAGATCTCTAGATTGTCCATGGGTCTTAGGATGTTTTAGACTCTCTGGCTAAAATTTGTGCTGCTGTCTATGCAATAAAAATGTTCTCTGCTTACAGGTCAAGATCTCTAGATTGTCAATGGGTCTTAGGATGTTTTAGACTCTCTGGAGTCACATACGGAAACATGGCGTATTTGGCTTTTCCTTTTCTGCAGATATGACTTGGGCTTTACCATTCTGCATGTCGCCCTGCTGTCCTGTGCTGAAGATGATATCGATCATTAAGGGCTGTTGCCTTTCGAAATGCTTCTGTATTTTATTGAGGTTCATTTTTATAGCTCTTAAGATTTACCCCACTTTGACGTTTATAGTATGTGATGAGAAACCATGCCTTAAGAAACAAGGCATTTTTTTGACGCTTACATTGCTCCCATCCTTAGAGGTCCATGTTATACCCAGCCGTGAGGGATATCTATGTAATGAAGATTTTTTGATATCTTGCCGATTGAATCTCTCTACTTCACATAAATTATGATTCCTTCATGGGTGACCCTTACGCGACCACTTCAATCATTTTGAAGTAACGTTTGCACCACCTGAAACAGGGGTTATCAAATACTTAGACATTAACTACATACTGCATGATATAACGCTAGCTGGATGTTACAAACGCGTGGCGAAAAGCCATTGTGTCCTTGTAAATCAGCCTGTTTTAAACTTCTGAAATGATCCATTTCTTGCCATTCATTTCTGAACCCTCTCAAGAAGCCTCACTCACATGTCCATAAATGAAAGTTTTTCACAACAGTTTCAGCGGCTGGAAAGCAGTGGGTGATCTTACCATGTGCTGGTAACTATTGGGGAAGCAGTTCTAAAGAAAATATGCCACAACAAACGAGAAATCACCAAAGAAAGTGAGCGTTAAAGAAACAGTTGCCGTCATTACCCCATCCATTCAAAGGCTGTCCCGTAACTTCAAGAAAACAAAATAATAGCGCAGAGGTCCTGTGCTAGAGTGGTTTTTTTCGCTTCGTAAAGTTTGATTCATCTGCGAACAAAACCCAATTCTTGGAAGTCAAAAATGCAGTCGGCTGCACAAGGAAGAATGGGAAAAATTTGTTAACTGCTTCGAAAATGTGCTGTATCAAGTACCTGTCTTCTGTGGCAAGTAATATGTAGAACAAAGGGGTACATGTCTGAATGATAGGCTTCGGTAGCATTAGCCGGACGTTAAGCACATATATAGGAATGAAGTACTTTGGTTTCAGCTAGTTGGTTCATAGGTGATGTTGATTCCTTTTTTGTTGATTCCCTTTCTCGCCGTCCTCAGAATCAACATCATACATAGGAAAGTTTTGGCGGCCCACTTTCGCATTAGAAATACATTTTTCCATGGGTCAAGAAACTGCTTGATTTTAAAAGAGCTAAAAAATGGTCTAGACCTAAAGGAATTGAACTAGAATGCATTGCCGTTTCAAAAGATGAATGTGTAAGCAGCTCTTCCGTCGCCCTGTTTCTAAAGGTTCTCGCGTATCTGCCAGATATTCTTGCTATCCTGACGTTGTTCTGAAGGTGTACATTTGATATAACAACATATAAATCGCAATTCCTCTCTGAAATATATATCTTTTGGATGCTAAAGCTGTGTGTTTTCTTTCTTATTCGTGTCGTTTTTTCAATACTCCTTTTTTTTTTTCTTTTGAATTATAAAGGAGCGCGCCTGAACCTCTACCCTTCTGCAAAGAATTAACCTTCGCTTTAAAACATTGTGATGCTTCGCAAAATTGTAAATGACCCTTATTATTGTGTTCTCGATATATTAATCTCTTTTACTGTTTATTCTAAATTATTTTAAGACAAAATTCTTACTTGCCTTGTGAGCGGCGCAAAAATGAACCAAAACATAACCTGAATTCTTACAAACTGTGATGTCATTGTTTTGTGCAGTTTTCAGTTTGGTATCATAACATTTCGCTTACTTTTATACAATCAACGTGCTAGTCGTGGCTGTATTCCACCACAGAAATTCGAACTAATCGCACATGTGATTCCAAATGTACGCCTGTCATGCATGTATATAATTCTGTCCACCTAGAGGTGAGACAGATAATGCAATGCGCCTTCCATTCATCCCAGAGCCTAAACTCTAACGAGGTTTAACACTTAGCCAAACTCTGTGCCCATATCTCAATCTTAGACCGCCAAGTGAATTCATGCCAAGCTATCGCCAAACAGTTCATTCACTCGTGTTAATCGGTGCTTAGAACAGTGCTTCACTCGTTTTAATACTTTAGAAAACTTCCGGATGGTTTCCTTCGACAATACCCTACGAATTGCGTCTGTTATTTATATATAAGTGCTCTAAGATGCTCCCATCCTTGGAATAGGAGAAACGCACCTTTATCGCTTCCAGCTGAGATGGCTAATTTCTGCGAAAATTAATTATATCGAGAACCAAATCTTCAAAAAATGAATTGTGTCCACTTACCTACTTCGGCTAGAAAACGGCGAAATATCCTTTATAATAAATCAGTAGTTGACTGCGTTTTCTGCAGCGCTGGGCGATGCCTTCCGACTTTTACATTTTGTACAAACAGAACAGCGTCACCTATAAACCACCTCTGAATCTGATCATTATGTTCTGGTTTCGTATCGTGGCGTATGCCTGAGTTCTGGTCAACATTATGACTTTGAGCATCATTAGGATTGTTTCCTTTCACAAACCTCGGATGGAGGCCCGTGAACTACTGCCTCCACTGACGTCTCTGTTATGTTTCCAAAGTACGGTATATTGAATCGCGCGTTTTAAAAGCAGCGTTGCGCAGCGTGTATAACCAGGCGGATGCAATTTAGGGGTCCTGACAGTGTTCCCTGACAGCCCGCCGTGCATGGCAGGTTTGTTTTCGCTGGATGCAGCCTGTTTGTGTAAGCATGAAGAGGGGGGGGGGGGGGGGGGGCGTCTGGGAGCGTGCCTTCGATATTTAATAAGCGTAATCAGCTTGCGGTTTGCGCCGCGCCGACCGATCGACAGCCCCCATCCACGCACAATAGCTGTCCATGGCCTTTGTAATAGGGCACTTTGCATTCTTTTCTCCCCTTTCGGCCATTTGCTTTGATTAAATAAGAAGTAAATATGGTGAAACCCCTCACTGAGCTGCTACGTGTCTTAAGAGGTTGCAACAGTGAAGCGCACTTTTGTGCACGCTGGCTGGATGTGTCACATTGTTCACCCTTTTTGTTTTTTCCTCACAATTTAACCGGCAATTTTTTCATTCAAGCAGCTGGAAAGGGAACCCACGGGAACGATGAAAACTGGGTAACAGTGCAAGCAACTTTGCGTTTAAAGCAACTGGGCTTTGAAATTTGCTCTTTGTGCCTTCCTTTTTGACAAAGGTGAGTGCTATGTGCTCATGATGACAACTGTGCCAGTTGTATAACGCCAAACAGTACTGACATTTTCACGTGAGCACAATGTATGCAAGTCTGCTCTCTCATCTTGCATTCATGCAGAACTGCACAAAAACATAAGGAGCATGAATATTTTCTTGCGGCTCTTCTCTTCTGCCAGCGCTTGCAAACAAGAGCTGAAGCTCAGGCCTTACGCACCCGGGATACTAATTCACGCAAGAAAAACCAAATTATCAATTTCTTTTTTTTATTGGGCCTGTAAAATTAACACATACAAGTCATAAATATAGGAGATGGGAGCCCGGTAAAGATATATTTTTCCGGGTTTGAAGCCATTTAAGAGTAAATAAAAATGAGCAAAAGTTCAAGAATGAAAAAACGTTTTTTAAAGAAATGGTGACATAATATTTTTAACAATAAAAACAAAGATAACGAAGTCACAGTTGCAAGGAGATACACAATGGACCAAAGAAAAGACGTGCAGGAGGTAGCATAGCGACCTGTAAAAACAAATATTGAAAGCAGAACCGGAAACGCAAAGAGCAGCAAAGCAAACAGAATTACAAAAATGACAAAGAGCGTGCGGTGAGAGAGAAAGAGTTTCACTACAGAGAAACATAGGATAAAAGTGGCCCTTCAGTAAAATAGTAAGTGGGATAGTTCGTAATAACCAGGAGGGGAGAAAATGGAGCTCGGCAGTCACCTAAGGTATTATACGAGTAGATCCACAAAACATCCTCAAAGAAAAAAAAACTACCATAAGCAGAAAAAAGTAACATTGAAAAATTCAGAGAAAGCGCTGATTGATTTAAATCAAACACCAGCGAAAGAAGAACAGAAGAAATGTATAGCCGATACAAAACAAAAGATATATGCAAGAGATACTAGACAGATGCAGGAGACGTCCATCACTACACCAGATTTATATCATGACCAAAAAGGTGCGCCTGAGAGGCACGATAGAAAAAGATGCCTAACACGTACCTGCGGAACCCCTATACCTGACGAGCCTGACAAGAGCAACATGAGAGGCAGAGAGTATTTGTAAGTAATACTGAAAAAGGCAATATATGAAAAAATGGAATATGATCATATATGCTTGTATACCTTTGAAAAGTAAGAGCTTGAACTGCAAAATCCAAACTGAAAATTATGAAAAACTTGATTTTATCGGCAAAACGTCCATGAATACGCAGCACTATATAGATAAAATTTGGTAAGTATGAGCAATGGCCGAATGAGGAAATAACTATACAAGACAAGGCAGCAAGTCTTTACGCAGATACTCCAACCTATTGGTGCAGAAGCCTCGACGAGCCAAGATGCATCACAGAGGAGTAAAAAAAAAGGAACCAGACTTATTTCATACAGTTATGCATAGGATCCAAACGGACCTAGCTCAGTAGGCAAGTGTGACTGCCTTACACACCGCAGGCACGGGCGCCTCCAGGCAAGCATAAGGGTGTGTCCAAAGCACACAAGCTCTTAGGAGCTCGACGCCCTCCCCTCTACAGTAAGTGATAGGGGTCTGCAGGACCCACCGAATACACCCTCGCCCCAGCACACTCAGGCTCAAGAACAAGATCAACAGGTCATTCGCTGGTGACTGTAAATACAAGCATGAAACGTTGGCAGCATCCGCGTGCACATCACAGAAAGAAGCAGGTCAGAAATGTGCGCAGACAGTAACGCATCCAGAAAAGAAGAGGATACATCGAAGGAATAACTATGGAATCACGAGTAAAAAAAGAAAATAAAGAAAAGGAAATGAAGTCTAAATTAATACATACGTAAATGGAGCGCACATTTTGAAACCAAATTATCAGGACTAGAGTAGGCAAAAACGACAGAACTATCCTTTCAGAGGAGTTAGGAAAGAGAAATAAAACTTGCGGCACGTTAATTAAAGTGAATGCGAATAAAATGAAGAAAGATAGTTTAAATCAAGAAAAGTCAGCTACATTAATCTGATATAATGCTGCTTGTGTGACAGACAATTGCATTCAAAATAGCAGAAGCGACAAGATTTCCAAGTATCGGTTAAGGAAATATAACATCTGATGAGAAAACGGACTTTTGACGCGAAACGCAACGAGCAGTAAGGAAGCAGTATCAGAAGTAAAACGAACGTATTCACACACTTTACCACAGTAACATAGTAAAGAGGAGGATCACACGAACATTTTTAACATAAAAAAAATCTGTCGCGTCCAGTGATAAAAGTTGTAAGCGAATTAGGGAGGCCTAACGGTACGTCGAGTGAGACACAGGTGTATACTTATGTCTGATAAACTATAACATGACATCTCCATCACATCTGTTCTGCGCATGTGCCAGGTAGCTGGGTGTGTATCTATGCACTTTTCATGTGTTTTACTGAGGGGAGTTGCTTTCCTGCAGCACTTTGATTAAAGCCATTTCTTCAAACCTACGTCTACACTGTGGACGCAACAAACTGGCGGCAAGGATAGGATGTAACATGAAGTGAGGATGACGTCCACATTTGACAAGCTACCACAGTTAAATCCTTACAGTGGAAACTTGGACTTTTCCGTCGAGCGCTTCGGGTTATACGTCACGGCCAATGAGGTAGCCGAGAACAAGGAACTGCATCCGTTCCTCATCATCATAGGAGAAAAAGCATGTGACGCTCCGAAGTCTGCTTTGCCCAAAGTCGCCCAAATAATATCAGCGCTACAGTAACAGTGCACTTCGAATCGGTATGTGGTGGGCGAAAGATACGATTTTAATCGAAGAAAGCAAGAACATCAAGATAGCATCCCTGACTTCGTGGCATAGCTCAAGCAAGCGGCAGCCTCATGCGACTTCAGCAGCTTGCTGGAACAAGCTTTTTGGGACCGCCTGATTGCTGGCCTGCACTCCGAGGATGTACGTTACCGGCTGCTGGCCATGTAGGATGCCGAACTCACCAGGGACCGTGTATGTAGCGTCGCGTTTGTAGCGTTGTGTTGAAAGACCGCGTTGAAAAAGTGACAGTCATGTACAAGGTGCGCCACAGTGCTTTGGACACCACTGGTGATTGTGTGATTGTTCCAAAGAAAAAGTTCAGGTGCTTCGGCGGTGCGGTGATTACTGAGACACGGTAAACCCTGGAATTAAGATTGACCAGTACCCACTCCTTCTTCCAGTGGCCATTTTTGACCGCTATAAGGCGGGGCTGTTTTTTCAGTTTCCGATTCATCTAAAGCATACTTGCAGCTGGAATTAGACGAGCGAGCACAGGAACTGCTCACTTCAATACACAACTCGGCCTCTGCCGGTTCCTACGCTTGCCAAACGGCGTAGCCTGCTCGTCGGGAGTGTTCCATGCTATTATGGACACAATCTTACATGGTCTGTCTGGCACATCCTACAGCTTAGATGACATTGTAATCGCGGACAAATATCAAAATAAGTACCATGACCGATTGGAGCAGATACTAACACGCTTAAGAGAAAATGGCATAAGGGCAAACACTGCGAAGTGTAAGCTGTGCCAGCAACGAATACAATGTTTGGGTCAAAAGACTGACAGAGATAGGTACATTTCAATGCTGATGAAGTGGCAGCCATAAAGAATGCAAGAAAACCTAGTAACGTGACCCAGCTAAATGCCTTTTAAGGGCTTGATTATTTTTACTAAATCATTTTGCCATATCTTGCTACAGATCTTGAATTTTCTAATAACTGGTTGTGCAAACAAACTGCATGGCATTGGTCGAGTCAATGGTATACTGCTGTATCGCTTCTAATGAGATTCTTACTAATGACCACATTCTGGAGTTGTACGACATCAAAAAATGATTACAGCTAATATGTGGCGCGTCGAAATATGATCCTGGTGCTGTACTGTAGCACATTGTGGACAGAAATACAAACCAATTGCAGTTGCATACCGCTCAATGTCACATGCGGAGGACAATTATGACTGAATTGGAAAACAAGCTCTAAGCATTGTCTTTCGTGTGAGCATTTTTCACAACTTCATATAAGGTAGAACATTCGAGGTGTTGACAGGTTATCAACCACTGACCGTACTCTTCAATGTGAAAAGAAAAAGCAGGGCTGTAGAAGTTGCTTTTATGCACTATTGATTTGCTTTCATCGCAAACTACAGCTCTAAGATAGAGCACAAGTACGATACGAAAACTGCCCTTTCCGATGCTTTGTCTACACTTCATTTACCAGAAACGTCGGAGTACACTGAAGAATTTTGTTTCTCTACACTTCATGGACTTCCTTTGATAGCAAAAGATATTGAACGCGAAACAACGGGTGATAGGGTGCTAACTGTAGTTCCCAACATGATTGACATGGTTGGTCAAAATATTTTTCGCAAGTGCAGCCTTCCAGCCTTTCTATGTTCGACGTTTGGAGCTTTCAGTTTAAGCGGGTTGCATTATTTGGACAGAGTAATCGTTCCGAAGTGTTTGCACAGTGTTGTACGAACTTGCTGCACGAGCAGCCCCTTAAGATCACAAAAGCGAAAATGGTCGCATGGTCAATGACCTGGTGGCCAGGTATCGACGAAGCCCTGGAGTAAACTGTGTGAACTTGGCGTGTTTGTCAAAGTGTTCACCATCGAGCTCCATGGAAAGTGCTCGAATGCCCATAGGAAAGAGTTCATCGCGATGTCGCTGAGAGGGAACGAAAAGTGTTCATTTAAGTAATTTTGTGCCTATAGCAATTAGGCGGAGGTCAACATGTGCACAACGACGACGGTCGTTAGGACCGTTGGAGTAGTTAGATCCATGTTTGCGGCCAATGCTCTGCCTGGTGAAGTTGTAAATGATAACTAGCCGCAAATCCATACCGCTGATTTTGAAAAGTTCCTGAAAACAAATGCAGTAAAGCACACATGCACCCCTCCGTAACACCCACAGGCGAACGAGTTGGCGAGCGGGCTGTATAGACTGCAAAGAGATCTTTGTTCAGGCTGTTCCTGGAGGACAGAGAAAATGAAACTACAAGAACATTGCAGCACAGAAAAGACTTCCTACTTTGTTATCGAATAGCACTGCACACTTTCCCCAGGACACAGGATGGATTGTTCTTAACATGAAAGTTGAGAACTGTATTTTCCTTGTTGAGGCCAAAGTTGACAAGTGCAGTGGCAGAGAGACGAGAAAGGTGAAAGAGGCTGCCAATAAGCATGAAATGAAGCCACGATACTTTTCTGATGCTGAAAGGATGCTAGTGCGCTCTTTGCGCGGTGATTCGTTGAGCTGGCGCCCTGGAAATATTATCCGTGTAACGTCCCCTAGTGTGTATTTGGTTGTCATTCTAAACGATGAGGGGTTTGTACATGTTAATTACTTGGACACTCTGTTTATGATGAAAAACAAACTACGCAGATATATGCCTGCCTCACGCATCACAGGTCGCCTCTCCACCGACGCCTTCGGCGCAGCCAGCACCTGAGGTTAGGCCCAGCCCACTAGACCAGCTTTTTGTTCTAATAATGAACCAATTCTGTTGAAAAATAAGAAAATTGGAAAGGCGACCTCCTGTGCATTGGGGCTATGACCATTTTTAATTTTGTAGAAAAGAAAGTTTTGTGTCGGTACCTGGACTACGAGACATGCGTTCACGGCTTTGCGATAAAATGTAATGTATCACCATTAAGTCTGTTCTGCGCATGGGCTTGTGCCAGTTATCTGGGTGTGTGTATATTCGCTTTTCATGTGCTGTGCTGGGGGAGTTGCATTCGGGCTGCCAGTATGCAGCACAAATAATGTCGTTTCTCTAAGCATGCGTCTCCTTACAGCAGATGCAACGGGTCGGAAATTGTTTGGAATATGAGAGTATCTGGAATCTAATTAAATAACTCGGTGCCCCCAGTATTTTCGCACCAATATTTATTCGATAAAATAAGAAATTAACGACGTAGCGTGAATGTACAAAACGTGTGTAAGGATAACAGTTATCCAAGTCTATGCACCGACCACTACTGCTGAAGAAGCTGACGTTGAGAGATTTTATGCGGACCTACAATGCCTTTTAGACCGCACCCCATCATCAGACGTCGTTTTTCAAATAGGAGACTGGAATGCTAAGGTCGGGAGTGACGAAATATCCGGAATTATAGGCAAGTTCGGTCTTGGCCAGCCAAATGAAGCTGGGCAGAGGCTAGTAGAGTTTTGTCAAGAAAACAACCTGACCAAGCAAATACTCATTTTCAACAGCACGAGAGGCGCCTGTACACGTGGACTTCACCGGACGGTCTGTACAGGAATCAGATTGATTATATTCTTTGCCGGCAGAGAAGGAGAAGCGCTATACAAGCAGTAAAAACAAGGCCTGGGGCCGATTGTGGCACCGATCATCAGCTTCTTGTTGCCAAAATTAAGCTTCGATTGAGGAGAACGCAGAAAACTAGAAGGCCTTTCAGGTATGATCTGGATCAAATTCTATTAGAATATGCTGTGGAAGTGAGGAATCGATTTCAAGAATTACATCTAGAAGACAGAGAGCCCGAAGAGATGTGGACTGATGTTCGTGACATAATACAAGAAGTTGCTACTAAGGTAGTTCCAAAGCAAAAGAAATGCAAGAAAGCAAACTGGTTATCTGAAGAGGCTTTGCAAATAGCTGAGGAAAGGAGGATGGCAAAAGTTATGGGGGAAAGAGAAAGATGCAAGGTTCTCAATGCGGATTTTCAGAAAATAGCAAGGAGAGATAAGAATGCCTTCCTGAACATACAGTGCCAAGCGGTTGAGGACAACAGCCAATTAAGGAACACAAGAGCTCTGTATAAGAAAATCAAAGATATCAAAGGAAGCTTCTGTGCTAAGCTGGGCATGATAAAGGACAAACGAGGCAAGGACCTCACTGAAGCCTCAGAGATAAAGAAGAGGTGGCAGGAATACACAGAAGAACTGCACAAGAAGGACCCGAATGTGCAAACCCAACATAAGACGGTTGTGATTACTGATCTCGAGCCGGGCATCCTGAAGAGTGAAGTTGAATGGGCCTTAGCCAGCCTTGGTAAGAACAAAGCTAGCGGAATTGATGGCATTCCAGCTGAGTTGCTTCAGAACCTCAACCATGACAACGCTATTAACATTCTGCATACATTATGTCAGAAGATTTGGACAACCCTACAGTGGCCACAGGATTGGAGGAGGTCAGTTTACATCCCCATTCCAAAGAAAGGCAGTGCCAAAGATTGTTCCAACTACCGCACGATCGCGCTTATTTCACATGCTAGCAAGGTGATGTTGAAAATCCTCCAAGGTAGGCTGCAGCAGTATGTGGATCGGGAGCTATCGGACGTGCAAGCTGGGTTTCGCAAGGGCAGAGGAACTAGAGACCAAATTGCCAACCTTCGCTGGATCATGGAAAAAACAAGAGAGTTCCAGAAACCCATCTACTTCTGCTTTATTGATTATGCGAAAGCGTTTGACTGCGTAGATCACAGCAGATTGTGGCAAGCTCTCCAAGAGATGGGAGTTCCAATTCACCTCATCTGTCTCCTCAGGAACCTGTATGAAGGGCAAGAGGCCACAGTCAGAACTGGGCATGGTCTTACTGATTGGTTTCCGATTGAGAAAGGAGTGAGGCAAGGCTGCATACTGTCGCCCTGCCTATTTAACCTATAGGCGGAGTGCATCATGAGGAAGGCCGGCCTGGACGAATATTCAGCTGGAGTGAAGATTGCTGGAAAACGTATCAACAACCTTAGATATGCGGATGATACCACTTTAATGGCAGAAAGTGAAGTGGAACTCAAGAGACTTCTGATGTGCATACAAGATGAGAGTGAGAGGTTTGGGCTTAAACTGAACATTAAAAAGACAAAGATCATGGCGGCTTGCCCTATCAAGTCCCGGAGCATCAATGGACAAGAAGTGGAAGCTGTGACAGATTTTCTGTTCTTGGGCTCCAAGATTACCTCAGAAGGAGACTCCAGCCATGAAATTAGGAGACGGCTGCTTCTGGGAAAGAGAGCAATGGTTAGCCTTGACCGCCTAGTAAAGAGCAGAGACATTAGTCTGCCAACCAAGATCCGTATAACTCGTGCTACGGTCTTTCCAGTTGTGATGTGTGGATGCGAGAGTTGGACTGTGAAAAAGGCTGACCACCGAAGAATTGACACGTTTGAATTGTGGTGCTGGCGAAGACTCTTGAGAGTTCCTTGGACTGCCAGAAGATCAAATCAGTCGATATTTTCGACCATAAACCCTGACTGCTCATTGGAGGGTCAAATTCTAAAGTTAAAGCTCAGCTACTTTGGTCATCTGATGAGAAGAGAGGAGTCGCGGGAAAAAGAGTTGATGTTGGGAAAGGTTGAGGGTCGCCGGAGAAGGGGTAGGCAGCGAACGCGATGGTTAGATGGCATCCTCGAGGCACTGCAGATGAAGTTATGTGATGTTAGGAAGATAGTGAAAGACCGGAAAGCGTGGCGTGACATGGTCCATAGGGTCACGAAGAGTCGGACACGACTGAACGACTGAACTGAACTGTGTAAGAGGCCTCCTGGAGATGCGCTACTAGCTGCTTGGTCGGCTAACTTATTACCATAAATTCCAAAATGACCTCAAATATCCAATAACAGGAATGGAGCAAGAAACAATAAGCGCGACAAGTCTTTAATGACAATATTTATAGGGTTAAACGAACATAATAAAGAAATGGAGGAAGACACAGCAGGATATTAATGTAGAAATGAATGGCCGTAGTGGGAGTGTTATAAGAACATGATCACCAGCAGTGTGCAAGGCTACGAGTTCCGCCTCATGCTCACTGCAGGGCGGCTTCAAAAAAAGACCATGAACAAAGTTCTGTTAAACACAAGAAAAGCAGGCGTCTGCCTAGTGATGTGTGAACGTATAGAGGGGCAGTGCGCATTAAGAACAGAAGAAAGCATGGCTTCTTGACATGCGAGTTTATTAATATGACATTTAAATATCAGTAAGGGGTGATTGGTGCATGAATTGAACAAAGACTTATTTAGAAGGGTTATCCATGGTGGCTAGGCGCAGGCAAAAAAGAACGGCACCGCTGGCCACATGCAGCCGTGGTTTTACTGCAAAGGTATCACATCAGTCTGCTGGACACGCCATAGTCGCAAAGCGCGAAGTCGGAAAAGTAATTTTGCTAACATTTTTATCTTATCTTCATAAATGCAGTGCATTCTTTGACATGAAGAACGTGAACTTATAGTTGATACATGCGACAGCGTTCATATATTTCTTGTTTCATATATCCCGTGTTCGCGTCTCTTGGCATTTTTGTTATGTCAAGAAGTATCGAAATGATCTGACACCGCTTATTTTCTCATCAGCCTATTCGAATTGCCGGGTAAAAAAGAATTTTGTATGTAATTTCCGAACTCTGCAAAGGTTCCTTCTCTTTACTGCAATCGTTTCATACACTATAAGTTCCGGGCTGTAAAATGTGGCCTGCTACAAATTTGCCAGCAATGTTCTACATGTCCTCCGGGCAGAGTTGACAGGTAGCATGGGTGACCGTCACAGTTAACCGATATATACAGCTGTCACGAATAGTTCGAGTCCTCAGTGCGCATGTACTCCTGGTCATTATGGTGGTGGTGGTGGTAGAAACATATACTGTCAATATTACAGAGGGTGGGGGTGTTGCCCCTAACATGGAATTTGAGAGCCCCCTCCATGTCCGGAGGGCCCTCTTGCACAGCAAAAGAAAGCCCTTGGAGGCCTATCCGAGCGAAAGCGCATGTACTGATCTTGCGCTGGCCTTTATAGAATCTACTGGTGAGTATCTTCTCCCAGTAATCTAGGGCCACCTCTGGTGAAGAAGAATGAGGGAATAAGGGGCCGGTAAGTAGTGTGTGTAGAAAGTCGCCAGGCTTGCCACAGAGCTTGCAGGAAGACGAATATTGGTAAGGAAAGCGGGCGTGGAGAAGGATGGGGTATGGGGCTGTGCGCATTTACAGCTTGCGCCGATGAGCAGCTTGTGTTATTGTAAGATTCGGGACAGGGGGTGCGTGAGTCCTCCTATTTTCACGGTGGTAGGTAAGGATGTCACGAAAGGACAGCAGGCACTCCCCGGCATCTGAGGAAAACTGTTTCTCCCCATCCTGGAATGTGAAACCTCGGGCCAGGGAGTGAGCCTCCTCATTATCGGGAAGGCCCAATGCGCCGGTGTCCACTTAAGGGTGACAGATTGTCGGGGTTGCCAAAAACGCAATAGGCGGTGGATATTGGGGGACACTACACCATTCGCAAAGTTTAGGATAGCTTTTTTAGAATCTGAAATTATTTTTGCAGCGGGTGTGGATGTCATGGCTAGCGCAAAGGCTGCCTCCTCCGCCTCTGTTGTAGAATCGGTGAGAGTTGAGCAAGCAGAGAGAAGTTTTGCATGATTGCTAGTATACTGCTAGTACCTTACGATGAGTGTTTGCATAAGTGGCCGCATCTACATATGCTACACTGGAGTTTTCTCCACATTGTCTGTGTAAGGCTTGCGCCCTAGCTGTTCTACGTTTCCCGTCCTGTTCTGGGTTCATGTTTTTAGGAAGTGCGGTACCAAAATTTTGGAGCGAATTGCAGGAGTTATTGAGGAGCGTTTAGATGGGACTCATATTGAGAATATGTGTAGGAAAAAGGGCAGTGCGCGACCTGCTGGCGTCACGGAGTTCTTCATACGTATTATGGGCCCCAAGTTTTAGTAAGCGGAGTGTTGAGGTGCTGGGAGGAAGGCGCATGGCTGTTTTTGTACAACTGCAGAGGAAAGCGTTCGCTCGATCACGTTCCTTGCTAGTGAGGGGTAAGTATGGAAGAGCGTATGCGACTCTGCTGGTAACGTATGCTTCTGTGAAGCGATGTGTATTTCTTTCATGAAGGCCTGTGTTCCGAGGTGCTACACGACGAATGAGCCGAGTAGTCTGGACTGAGCCTGGACTGCCTTGATTACATCTGCATGTGCTTCATGGGAGTACACAGTCATTCCTAGTGTTTTGATTTGAGTTACTACGGGAATCGGTTGTGTACCGAGTGTCAGAGTGACCGGTAGGCTATCAGGATGTGCGGATTCGGGTCGGTAAAGGAAGAGTTGAGATTTGGACGGGGAAGGCTCCGCCTTCTAGAATACGGGTCCCTGAGCCATGGTCTCGCTCGACGAGTGAGAAACCAAGTGTTTCTTAAAAACACCGGTTTATTGCGGATCAACAGAAAATTATTAAATAAAAAAGAAACAGCATTGGGCAAAACTGCGCCGAAAACATGCCTTCGAAGTGCGCGACAATGGACTATGAAGAAAAACGGAACATGGGTCAGGGCTTCACCGCAGCAACACAAAACAAACTGCGGTGCGAATAGGGTGAGCAACAGGGCCAAAGCGTTGATGACTGTACAAAGGCATTGCTTTTCGCGTGGCAGCACTCACGCTAATACTTCTAAGGTATTCCTGCGAGCAGCGCTTCCGTTTTCGTCTGGCAGGACCCCGCTCCTTCGTCCGTGTACATCCTGCCGGCCTGGGAGGTTGCCCGACCACCCATCGCTGTCGGCCGCACGGCGAAAAAGCCCCGAGCCATGCTCCCGACGCGCTTATCTACCCTCGGTCTCGCGCCGATAACATGCCACCCCCGCTCCAGGCAGCTAGCTCATGCGTACTCGCGCTGCCCCGGCAATATCAACACAAATAGGAAAAAGCGCGCGCGGTTTGAAACACTAAAAGAGGCTGTGGGGCAATACGCTCCTCCCCTCTCAAGACGGGACACTTCTCGAGGCGTAAAACAAAAACAAAACAGGATAAATACGGAACTGGTACTGCTGCTGCTGGGGCGTACGCTTGGAGGTATCCGCCGAGCGGGGGTAGCCGTAGTGCCTGGTAGGTCAAGTGGTCCTATGTGGCTAATGGACGGCCGTGGTAAGCTCGGAGATGGGCCAAGTTTACTGGTCCGGTTTCTCGACCCCTCGCACATGGCGAATAAATTAAGAAAGCCAGGACACGCGCTTTGTTATCGTGTAAGAGCCAGTCCATCGCGGAGCGACTGAAGCAGCAAACCCTTTCGCTGCATCACTTGGTGGGTGAGTGCGGCGAATGACTTTGTCGCCGACTGTGAACTCCAAAGGTCGCCTTCCTTTGTTGTACTGGTTGCAGTGTTCCAGGAGGGCAAGGTCCAAGTTCTCCCTTGCCTCGATCAGTCTCGGTCAAGCGCCTGGAAAGATCATGCGCGAATATAGAATGGCTAAAACCTTATAAAGCAGAGCCATTCAGAGCATGCTCAACAGGAAACCTGTGCTCACGACCAAGGAGAATGGTCGTGCGTCGCAGTCCTGTCCTGCCTGCCCGTTTGATCTCGTTGGCATATATCTCTATGGTCTCATTCCTACTACTCCCCCTAGCAAGTGCTGGATTATCGCGGAAGCAGATCATCCTACTCGCTACACTGACTCATAACCGTTACCTCCCACCTCCACGCGAGACGTCGTTTTCTTTCTTCTCAAGAATCTGAATCATCGCCATGGGACCCCCTAAGAACTACTCAGCGACTGCGAACGCGTTTTCCTGTCGGACGCTCTTGAGGCCCTACTGAAAAAATGTCGCATCATTCACCGCGCCGCTACTTCTTTCCATCCTCAGACGAATGGCCTGACAGAATTCTTCATCCGTACTCTGAGTGACATGCTAGCCATGTACGTGAACGACGCTCATTCCAGTTGGAACCAGATTCTTCCCTTCGTAACCTATGCGTATAACACTGCTACGCAGACCACCTCTAGATTCTCTCCATTTTTTCTTCTTTAAGGGCGCGAGCCAACTTCCGCAATGAACACGCTCCGTCCCTACCGCCCTGATGTTTCCGAATCAAAGCCACTCACGGATGACGTCCAGCACGCAGAATAATATCGTCAGCTCGCCCGTTCGCTTACAGCGGAACACCAGTGCCAACAAAAACACCACTGGGACACTGGCGAGGCATTTTCGTATTCCCCTTATTTTCTAGTGTGACCCTTTTTCCTGGCCACAACATCCAGTTTTTCAAAGAAGCTACTTGCTCGCAATCATGGTCCCTACCAGGTCCTTCAGTAAACATCTTTCAACTAGGTAGTTGAGCGCATTACGCCCTCTGCTGACTTGCGCCGCCGTGGCCACGAAACAGTCCATGGGAGCAGACTCAAGCCCCACTACGATCCTGTGCTTTCGACCCCATAAGTCGCCTGTATGTCTCTTTCTCTACCCGGGGGGGGGGGGGGGGGGGGACTTTAGTATGCCAATCTTCGTCGTTATAGCCACTGGCATGCATCGCGTGCTGGCGCGCCCGAGGGCGAAGAGCATGGTCACTGTCTTCGTGGTTTGCTTCGCCTGACGCTCTACTGCAAATTCTTCCTGAGCAGCTGGATTCATCTGATTCGCCTGAATAAACACGCCCCTACGATTACATACATACATATATATGTGTATATATATATATATATATATATATATATATATATATATATATATATATATATATATATATATATATATATATATATATATATACTGACTCCCGTTGGCGTCAGTATGCAGAGAAAAAGATTACGTGTCCCCGCTGTACGACTCTAACGCGCAGCGGCATATCTCTTCTACTCTTGGATTGCCCTGATTTTCTACTGAACGCACCGCACCCAGATCGAACCCCACCGCCTGAACAACTGTTTCGTTCTGGGAACTGATGCTAGCATACAGTTGATATTTGACAAGTATGGCTTTTTAGTGGCCTGGACAGAGCAGTATGATTTGAGTGAAGACCTGTTGAAACAATGAAGATTCTGCCTACCCCCTTCACCCCCATCAAAGGCCATGAGCTTTCCTATTCAATAAAGCACGTTCAATCAATAAATAGATATGGGAAAGGTCGTGCTACGACCGAAACGTCTAAGTAGGTATTTTTTAAGTTTTTCAATGTGACTCTTTGAACATAGTACTTTTAATGAGCTGCTTTGATAGCATTTATATATATATATATATATATATATATATATATATATATATATATATATATATATATATATATATATATATATATATATATATATTTCATTTATTTCATCCTTAAGGGCCCAAGGGCATTACATAAGGAGGGGCTACAGTTGGGGTAAATACAATCTTGATGAACGCAGGCACAGTTAACACAAACACTACAAATTGTAAAAGGCAAGAGAAATAAAATAAATAAAGATCATCAAGGTATCCGTGGGATCATGCAGAAAAGCAACAAATGCACGTGCGGCGGGAAGTAAAGTTGAAGGCCAATGAATGATTGATGGTAACACAGATGAAATGCTTACACATCTTGGAAATGACTAGCGAGTTTTGTGCGAAATGATTTGCGATCGTCGCATGTAACTATGTCGTTAGGTAGCGCATTCCAGAAAGTAATCGCGTTGGGGAAAAAAGAACTGTTCATAGCTGAAGTGCCGCTCCTGATACCTGCTATGGGGAGGCTGTGGCTTAGGCGATTGGATGTTCTGAGCGGTGGTTGCAGCAAAGGGTGTCTGGAAGCAGGGTGGTAAAAGAAGCTGTGCAGTAGGCAAATACGGGAGATGATGCGGCGCGACTTTAGAGTGGGCAGGGAGATAGAGCGTTTAATTGCAGTAATGCTGATTTCTTTGGAGTATTCAGAAGTGATGAAGCGGGTTGCACGATTTTGGATGGCTTCAAGTTCGGCGGTGAGGTAGGCTTGAGTTGGGTGCCAGATTGATGATGCAAATTCTAGTTTGGGACGGACGAAAGTTTGATAAGCCAGTTTTTTCACTTCCGGGGATGCTGATTTGGTGTTTCGCCGTAAATAACTTAGAACACGTGAGGCATCAGAGCATATTGTTTGGACGTGATTGACCCAAGATAACGAAGACGAAAGATGTAGTCCAAGGTACTTGTAGGATGATGTTTCGGTAACCAGGGTAGCGTTGATGGTGTATGAATGCTGAATTACTGTTCGTTTGCGAGAGAACGACAAGAGTTGGCATTTGTCCAGGTTCAAAGCCATGAGCCAAGTGTCATACCATGTGGCTATTGCATCAATGTCTTTTTGTAGTACGTGGCTATCGGTGAGGTGACGAATGGGACTGTAGATGACACAGTTGTCCGCAAATAGTCTTAGTTTATTATCTATATTAGTTGGGAGATCATTGATGTAAATGAGGAAAAGTAGCGGGGATAAGCCGGCGCCCTGGGGGACATCTGATGTAACGTCAGAAAGGGATGAGCGGTAGCCATTGCTTGATGTGAATTGTCTGCGTCCAAGAAGAAACTGATTGATCCAGGTTATTATGTTATCAGGGATACCTAGAGAGGAAAGTTTTGCGAGCAAGTATGAGTGCGGAATACGGTCGAAGGCCTTGGAGAAATCTAAAAATATGGCAGCAATTTGAAAGTTTTCGTCCATAAAGTGATGGATGTCATGAGTGAATTCAGCCAGTTGAGTTTCGCAGGAGTAGTGTTTTCGAAAACCGTGTTGATGGGATAAAAGAAGTTTGTGGAATCAAGGTGGCTCATTAAGCTGGATGATATAACATGTTCAAGCAATTTGGAAGGGATGCTGGTTAAAGAAATAGGGCGGTAGTTGGAAGGATTTGTGCGGTCACCTTTTTTGAAGATCAGGACAATTTCTGCTATTTTCCAGTCGTCAGGGACGTCTCCGGATTCTAATGATTGGGCAAATATTAGATGCAGTATCTGACATGATACTGCACAGGTGTTTTTTAGTAGTTTACTGTTGATCTGGTCGCAACCAGCCGATGAAGAAGTCTTGAGTGAACTGATTAGATTAGCTATGCCTGCCGGAGTGACTGTAATTTGGGGCATGGCTACTGTTGAGATGGCTGGAAAAGGATTTGGACTGCCAGCTGCTGGGGAGAACACTGAACAGAAATAGTCATTTAAGATTGTCGCCCTCTTATCACTGTCTATTGGTTCACGGTTAACGTCTAGAAGCTCAATTCTATTGGATGGTGTTTTAGGGGAGAGAATGCGCCAAACTTTATTGGAGTTTGTTAAGAGGATTGAATGTAAATCGGAAAAAAAAAACTTTTCCTTCGCGGAGGTCAAATTTTCGTTATATATTTTTGCGCACTGATGGTACCGTTCAAATGCTTCGGGATGCTTATGCAAGTTAGCTGTTCGATACAGTCGTTTTTTCCTCTTAAGAAGCCTTTTAAGTTCTCTATTGAACCATTCGTTGTTAGAATCAGATTTTACAATGAAGGACGGAATGTGCATGTTTTTCAGGGTTAGCATAATGGTCTTAAAATATTTCCAGTTGGCATTGACCGTGTGAGAATGATAACAATTCTGGAAAGATCTGTAGAATTCTAATAGTGCACGGTTGATAGCGTCAAAATTGGCCCTTTTGTAGTCGGTTATTACCTTTTGCGTTGGGGATCGTTTTTTAATGGGTAATGAGAGGCGGATGTGAAGTAAGTTATGGTCGCTAATGCCTGGTAACGTGGTTATATCTTTTACGTCGTCGGGGGAAGTAGTAAGGAGTAGGTCGAGAATGTTGTTTCCTCTTGTTGGGCTTGTGATGACTTGTCGTAGGGTAAAGTCAAGTGTTAGGTGGAGGAAATGTTTTGCGTCGGTGGAAGGTGTTCAATTAAGCACTGAGAGTAGGGGCCAGCTAGTGTTTGGGAAGTTGAAATCGCCAAATAAATATATGGGGGAGTTTGAAAAGTTATTTCTGATATTGGTTAAAGAGTAATGCAGATCATCACAGAATGTTGAATCGCTATACGGTGGCCTGTAGCAAATGCCAAGAACACTTTTTCTAGCCCTGTCGTTCAGGCATGCCCACGTGAGTTCAAGAGTGTCGTCGCTACTATGTGAGATGATTATAGGGTGTTCTTGATAGCTATGAGGACGCCCCCACCTTTTTTGTTTTTCCTGTCGTGCCGATATATAGTGTAGTTAAGATTAGGGGAAAATATTTCGGAATCTCTGATATCTGCGTTCAGCCAAGTTTCTGTTAATAGGACAGCATCAGCATCAACATCCGTTATGAAACTTTCAAGATGATCACGTTTTGGGATTACGCTTCGGATGTTCGTGAGCGATATTTAGGTCAAGGCATGACAAAGGGCGCCGGATGGGGAGAGAAGATAGTACCTGCTTTTTGGAGCGTCATGTTTTGCTTTCAGAAATGCTTGAGGATGAAGGTTCTGCGCTTCTTCGCGTGCTGGTTGCCGAGTTGGTGTTTTCTATTACGCTTTCAGTGGTGGGGTCGTAAATATAGCATTTATTGCCTACGTAAAGCTTGTCAAAAGCCAGTTTAAGGGCACATTTTTTTGGGTGAATGAACTGGAGCAGTTTGGAACGTGCCTGCCGGGTTGGAAATTCAAAATCTTCTCTTATTGCGTAGTTGGTCCCTTTAAGTTTCCGTCCACAGGACAGAACGCTCTCTTTGGTCTTAAACTGTAGGAATTTTACAATTATGGGGTGCTTTTTGTCGTTGCAGTAATTTCCAATGCGGTGGGCACGCTCAATGCTGTTTTGGTCAAGATGAAAGTCGAGGTGATCGGCACAAAGTGCCACAATTTTGTTTTCTGATTCAGACCATGATTCTGTGCTTGTGTCATCGAGGCCTAAAAAAAGCAAGTTGTTACGGCGCATTCGATGTTTTGTATTAATGCTGGCAACTTTTAGGACTGCTATTTCTCGTTTGATGTTGTCTGTTTCGTTGGGGGGTGTATCGATGTTAGGTATTGACTCTGATGACTCTAATTTGGCTATACGATTACTTAAGGACTGTATTTCTTTTTCCTGTGAAGCTTGAGTGGCGGTGAGGTGATCTATTTCCACACGCAGTGCTTCAAGACTTTCTTCTAGCCGCCGCACGCGCGTTTCAACGGGGCCAGGGTTGAGTTCAACATCGCCTGATATCAACAGCAGCAGTTGCGACAAGTAGTTGAATGCTAGCACATCAATTATTACGTGAAAAGCATTACGCCACTCAAAGTCGTAGGGGCACGACACCTCTAACAAAAAAGGGTTGCTACTTCGGAATGTTTTACAATGGTTTAGGTAACTGACCTGAAACATCAGGAGTGCGGTGAGCATAGTGCGTTGACCAGTGTCGTGCCCCGTGTGGACCGAGCGGCTTTGCTGGTTAAATAGGGTAGCGTTGCGTCCCGTGATTGGTGACGTTACGGATGGCGGTGGTTGCAGATGGGGTCGGTGATCATCGCTGAGACCGGCATCCCGAGCGTGGCGCGAGTGCATCTTCGGGTCCAAAGTTCCAGGCGGGTGCAGTCGAAATTTCGGATGAGGGATAGTCCAGGAAAGAGCACGTACAAGCAGGTGGCCAATACATCAGTACGTGAAACTGATGTATATATATATATATATATATATATATATATATATATATATATATATATATATATATATATATATATATATATATATATATTGACCTGTGCGGTCCTCTTCCTAGCACATCAAAAGGTGATCACTTGGCCATCGTTACAATTGACCATCTCACACACTACGCCGAAACGTTACCTTTGTCATCTTCTGCAGCCCAAGACATTGCCTTCTTTATCACTCATAATATCATTCCTCTCCACGGGGCTCCCAAAGAATTTCTGAGTGAAAGAGGTCCCGCCTTCCTCTCTGAAGTTGTCGAAGCTGTCCTTCGAGAATGGAAAATTGTTCACTGCGCCACCTCCACAAACCATTCGCAATCAAACGGAATGGTCGAGCGTTTCAACCGCAACATGGGTGACATGCTGGAAATATAAACTGCTTCCGACCGCTCCAACTGGGACCGCCTTCTTCCATTCGTCACCAATGCTTGAAACTCTCAAGCAACCACCGGATTCTCGCCGTACTTCCTCCTGTACGGCCGTGAGCCCTATTGTACCATGGAGACAATTTTCCAATACCTACCGGATTCTTCCGAATTCACGACTGTTTCCAAGGCTGCACCTTGTGCTGCAGAATGCCGCCAGCTTGCCCGGTCCTTTACTTCTCACGCCCAGCAGCAGCAGAAAACCACCCGAGATCATTCTGCACTTCTTGTTGCTTACCGTCTCCACTCTCTGGTCTCTCTATGGGTGCCTTCCTCCAGTCCCGGCCCTTTATCAAAACTCAGCAAATACTAAATTCCCTGCCGGATTATAGAGCAAACATCCCCCGTCAACTACCTCATCGAACCCCTTACGCCATATACTGACCACCGTCGCCGCAATCGTGAAATCTTACACAGTAACCGCCTGAAGCCTTACTACGACCCTGCCATCGTCACATCGCCATAATCCGCCAGGATGGCGTCTTTTCGGCTGGGGAAAGTTGTATGTAAGGTATGCGGCTCTGGATGTTCAGCGCCTGATGTTCAAGAAAGAGAACGACGATAACCATGTTCAGAGAGCCTGATGCTCATGAAAGACAACAGCGACAACGCTCGCACGCGTTCTGACCCGAGCTCACGACTGATCGTCGAACGTTCTGTTCACATTCATGGCATACCTCCTTGTTCACTTTATTTTCTATTACAACATATATATATATATATATATATATATATATATATATATATATAAATTAGAGGTCGCGGGTTGGCATCCCACCAAGGGTGAATGATATTTTCTTCTACGTTGTATTTATCTTTCTCACTAAAATACAACAATTCTAAAACTAGTTGACGCGAAAACATACCAGTAAAAAGAAAATCTGCGCTTTTCTTGGCCTCGCAGAATGTTGGCTGCTATAAGTGTATTTTGCTACGAAGAGGGTTATTGTCGGAGCGCTGAACAGATCGAGAAGGCAGGACGCTCAGCTGGTCAACGGCTACGCGTCCAGCACGAGAGTATTTTCCCCAGCGTCTTTATCCTTGTCTTCTGCTATTATTTGCAAATTCATAAAGATTGCTACATTTCCCTCCCTGGACAACCGAAGCCTCCGGACGAGGTAGTTAGTCGTTCCCAAGGGAATGGCACGGTTTCATACGGGCGACATGGGTGACAAATTTCGTTGTGGTTGAGCGTCGACCTCGTGCGGCCATGCGCACTATTTTGTGGCTCAGGTCACTGATGCGGTCGATGACCACTTAAGGGCTAGCGTAAGGTACCAACATTTTCCCTGGCTAAACCGCGCTTGCGGAGGGGTCACCCAAACCACACTAAGTGAAGTGTCGAAAATGCGAAACGCACAAAGGAGAAGCTCTTCCACAAATCTGCCATAAACTGGCGACCTCGGTCACTGATGATCTTTCGCGGAAGTCCATGGTGCAGGATGACAGAACGGAGCAAGAACACGGACACGTGATGAACAGTAGCTGAAGGAAAAGCAGCCGTTTCTCAATAGCGGGTGAGGTAGCCTACCCAAACCAAAATCCATTAATTTTCGTCGATGAATTCGAGAAGGTACCCATAAGGTCGATTCCTACTTTCTTTTATGCACCTCGTGGCGGTGTCACAGGATGCAGCAGGCTCTGAGACGTGGACGTAGGACGTTTGTGCTACTGGCACACAGTGCAGCTCGCCTGATATCGCTCAGCAGTCTGGCGCATCTTCTGCCAATAAAACCGGTCACGGGCACAGTGGAGCACTCGTGAAGAGTCCAGGTGACCGGTAGTGGGATCGTCGGGCATTCGCGCAGGACGCATGAGCGGTGGCGCTCGGAACTACGAGTAGAAAATTGTGCTTGTGTTTGAGTAAACTTTTTTGTATACGAGACCTTCACAGAGAAAAAGTGCTGATGTCTGCGGAATCACGCGCAGCGGGAAGCGGTGGCTCTAGGCTTATGTTAATCGCTTGCTCGGGAAATAAGCGTCGGGAAACTCGGGAAGGACGGAGGCGGTATAGAGGTCAAAGTCGGCAAAGTCACATTCGGTGGTAGGAAGCGGAAGACCAGAGAAAGTCTGCAGCGCCTTGTTTCCAGCCACTCTTTTACTACTACTCATGCAGACAAAGGGCCTAGCGCGCCAGACGACCAGATGGATCACAAAAGTTGACGAGCCAAAACAGGACATGATGGCCTGTCACAACCGTGAAATAGCGTCCATAGATGTAGTACCGAAATAGCGGAGCGGCGATAAGTACAGCGAGCCATTCCTGCTCCCTTACTGGGTATGTTCGCCGGCTTTCGAACGCAATTACATTACGCAATTACATGTTCGCCAGCTTGCGAACGTTGTAAGAGCACATACAGCACTGACGCCAATGCCACTTGCGTCAGTGTGGACTTCCGTAGGAGCAGAGGAGTTGAAGTACCATATTATCGGATGTGACGTAACTGGAAACTTAGTGTTGGAAAGACGCGTCAAAGTGTGAAGTAAATTCGAAACGGACATCATTTTCTAGGAGGGACGTCAGAGATAGGCGATGTCGACAAATCGCCGCATGAACTATCATAGCTAAGAACACAGCCCCAAAAACTGCGGAGCTCCTTTTGATTTGTAGTCGCTGGAATCAAGAAACTGCCATAGTCTTCTGTGGATCGGGCCAAACGCCAGCGTGCTCGACGAGATTTCGGAGTACCATCGCTTGACCTTCACCAAAACGGCACATTTTAGAATTCAGGACCGGGTCAGTTTTCAGTAGGCAGTCTAAAAGAATAGCAAGGGGCATGTTATGTTCAGTAAATGCCCGGCCAAAAATGAGATTGTCTAAATTACGTGTGCAGATTTCCCACCTGAGGCCATGAAGTAATTTGTCCAAAAAACTTTAAAATGTGGCCGGCGCATTACCGTGCCCGAAGGGCACTGCATTACATTTGAATATGCCATCAGTGCCACAAATGCAGTTTTTTTCCTCGTCCGCGGGTTCCATCCAAGTATGCCAATACCCTGATCACAAATTAACAGATGAGAAATAAAACGCAGAGAGAAGGCAATTATGGCATCACCTATAGGCGGGATAGGATATACATTCTTTTTATTGGTGTTCAGGCGACGGTAGCAGGTGCATAACCTGCATGTTCAGTCTTTATTTTTTTATCATTATCACTGGAGCAGGCCATGAAATTATACCCTGTTCAACATGTCGCACTTGCTCGGCAATAAACTCGCGGTAATAAAAGACGGTCCCGCTTTGATCTTCGGTTCTGCTGGGTTGTCTGCTGCATTATCACGGGAATGGAAGCGGGGGGGAGACCAGTGAGGCGACGGCTCTGGCGAAGCTCTACTGATTATGGATGCGTCGTGAGGGTAGGCGTACCCCGCACCTGCCACCAATTTGTTACGACGGGGATTTATTGACGGAGTACTGAACACATCTAAAAAGCAGGGAGCTCAGCTGGTCAGCGGCTGCGCGTCCGGCATGAGTCATTTCCCAAACCCTTTATCCTTGTCTTCTGCTTTTCTCGGCAACTACGTCAGGGTTTCTGCATGCTACAATATATACATATATATTGTACAAGAAAGACGTATTTGGTTGCTAGATGTATGCACGCTAAAAATGCTTCATACTGCTTCTTGTTTAAGTTTTATTTTTAAGACGGCCCTTCGGCGGGAGCCCTGCTCCTGGAGTCTTGAAAAAAGAAGGGCGCCTGCCAAAACGTCGACTAAAAATAAAACAAATACAAGAAGCAATATGCAGCATTTTTTTGTGTGCATACATCTTGCAACCATATACGTCTAAATTTCATATTACGTCTCTTCGATGGCTGCTAGCAAAGCTTCAAAGTCTTCATGCTTCTTGGTAATATCCTCTCCATCCGCCAGCATGGGCAGTAATTGGTGATTCCCAAACAAAACATTTCTAGTACCACTTCGGCGCGTCAACTTTCTGCTCTCTGGCATTTGTTATCGAGCTTGGCGCTCAGATAAGCGACCTCAAGCATCTGCTGAACTTTATTTTTGCCTGTGTGAGTGGTGCGATCCTACATCTAGGACCTAATGACTTAAACCGCGAAGTAATCCAGGCCGCGCTTGCGTCTTGAAAAAGCAAGGCACATGTCGCAGCGTGGACTAAAAATAAAACCTAAAGAAAACATATTTCTTGAAACAGCGCAACAGAGGCGGACGTAGAAGTGGATACACACATTTCACACGCGGGCGCTGCGTTCGATGCGCTGCATCAAGAACTATAGAACACCAACTCTCCCAGCATCCACATTAGCATTAATCACTAGAAGCACTATCCAGCTATTTTTACGTATATATAATATAATTAGTGTAAAGTTGAGGCAGTGAATTTACTATGAACCAGAACTGGTAAAGTAGGTTTACACACGCTTTTAGGTTAGGTTGATTTTATCAACCTAGTTATGTGTTAAAGGGGTAGTATACCTACCTTATATATAGTTGACGGTTGCGACATGAGCGACTGTTCGTTTTCAAAGTTTATGTAGAGCTACAAAGCTTCCCTAACGAAGGGAATGCCATTCTCGAAACTGTTGGCTAAATAAGCTTTGAAAACAAACAGCCGCCTTCGTCGCTCCGTTCTGCGTTACAATGATACGTGGCAAGGTTAGTCCAAGAAAAAACAGCAGCTGATGATACAGCACACAGAATCACAGCAGCGCCAACCTTCTCCTAGCACCAACCGTTATTATCCCTTCGTCTTCTGTCTCTGTTGGTGATATTCGTCTTCTGCCTTCTGCCTTCTGTATGATTATCCTATTTTATATAGGACAAACGGACAAAATAGGACAATCGAGAAAGTTCTGTGACATCGGTTTTGAATTTCCCAGGCCCATTAGTCAAAAGCAATCTCTCTCTCCCTCTCTCTCTCTCTCTCTATATATATATATATATATATATATATATATATATATATATATTGTAAAAGAAGGCTAGGTCGAGACGGCGAGGTCGTGACGGCAAGGACAGCGAAGCCTTGTCTAGTGTTTTATTCCGATCACGAACCCAGGCGCGCGCCGGAGCCAGCGCCGCGGGACGATGATGATGGTATGTACAAATGAAAGAAGAAGATCATGGCATGTACAAATGAATGAGATCCACGGAAGGCTCACACAATCTGCCCGGGGGGTCGGAAGCGGCCAGCCTGGCCGCTCCTAACTAACAGATGTACCGTGGCGCACAAACGGTTTCAAGCGAGAAACATGAACAATTTCAGTTCGACGGTGGGCGTCGATAGGCGTGACTTTGTAGTTAACTGGAGAAGGTTGGCTGATGATCTCGTAAGGACCAAGGTAGCGAAGGTGGAATTTGTCACTAAGGCCAGGGGTGCGCAGTGGTGTATAAAGCAGTACTTCGTCACCGGGACGATAAGAGACCACGCGATGCGTAGAATCGTAGCGACTCTTGCGGTCTCCCTGGCACGCTGCTGTGTTGAGGCGGGCAAGATGACGGCATCTGGCCACACGAGATAAGAACTGGGTGGGTACTGATGTGGAGTAGTCCGGCCTAGAGAAGAAGGAAGCGTCGAGAATTGTAGTGGGAGGACGGCCATAAACAAGGAAAAATAGAGAATAACCGGTAGTCCGCTGTACTGCTGTGTTATAGGCGAAACTGACGAATGGTAGAATAGTGTCCCAATTTTGATGATCCGGTGTGATGTACATGGAGATCATATCCGATAAGGTGCGGTGAAATCGCTCAGTCAGCCCGTTAGTCTGGGGATGGTAGCTTGAGGTTGTCTTATGAAGGGTGGATGACGCGTAAAGAACTTCGGCAACGACTGTCGATAAGAAGGGCGTCCCGCGGTCACTTAGGAGCACCCGAGGAGCGCCATGACGCAATACAATTGATCGCAAAAAGAAATTTGCTACTTCTTGAGCGGAACCGTTTGGTACAGGTGCTGTCTCAGCGTACGTGTAGGGTAGTCAATAGCTGTTATAATCCAATGGTTACCCCCATCGGAGAGAGGTAGGGGACCATATAAGTCGATGCCGACTACGTCGAATGGTGTGGTGGGACAGGGAACAGGTTGTAGAAGGCCAGCGGGCGAAGACGACGCCCGTTTGCGACGTTGGCACAGAGGGCAGGATGCGACGTATTTGGCAACGCTGGAAGATAGGCCAGGCCAAAAGAATCGTTTTTTTCACGCGGTCGTAGGTTTTGTCAACACCAAGGTGACCTGCAGTAGCGTCATCATGGAGAGCCGCCAGTATACGTGGGCGAAGCACACGCGGTACGACTGGGATCCAGCGAGTTCCATCAGGGCAATACACGAAACGGAGTGGATGCCATCTTCGAGCTTGAAATTGCGAAGCTGTCGGCGAAGCCGAGCATTGGGTGGGTCCGAAGTGCCAATAAGGCGGTCGATGATGGGACGGCAGTAGGCATCGGCTAATTGCTGTGAGCGGAGAGCGTGTTTGTTCAGAGAGTCGTCAAATGAAACTGTTGTGGTATACGTCGGGGAAATAGATGGTCGGCTGTGGTCATAGGTGGAAATGCATTGGGAAGAAAAACAGCAAGCCGATTCCGAAAGTGGACAGCGAGAAAGAGCGTCGGCGTCTTGGTGTTGGCGACCCGATTTATAACTGACGTCAAAATGGTATTCTTGCAGGCGTAGAATCCAATGGCCAAGTCGGCGTGTCAAATTTTTGAGCGAAGACAACCAGCAAAGAGCATTGTGATCGGTCACAACTGTGAAGTGCCGACCGTATAGGTAAGGGCGAAACTTTTGAATAGCCCAGACGACGGCAAGGCACTCCTGCTCGGTAATGGTGTAGTTTTTTTCAGCTGGAGTATAAGTCCGACTGGCGAAGGCAATCACTTTCTCACGCGAAGTTGCATCGCATCTGCAGAAGTACAGCGCCAAGACCGAGACGACTGGCGTCAGTGTGCAGGATAGTTGGAGCGTTGTCACTGAAGTGGCCAAGAACAGGATCTGATGTGAGGGCGTGCTTGAGGTTATTAAAAGCAGCTTCGCACTGTTGAGTCCACACCAAATGGCTGCGTGCTTTAAGTAGTTCATGAAGCGGAGCAGCAATACTTACAAAGTGCCTTATAAATCGCCGGAAATAAGACGCCAGGCCGAGAAAACTGCGCAATTCTATAGTCCGTTGTGGACAAGCAAAGTTCAAGACTGCGATGATTTTTCAGGGTCTGGACGAATGCCGTCATGGCTGACTAGATGTCCCAATATTTTAATTTCCGTCTGTGCAAAGTGGCACTTCTTGGTGTTGAGCTGAAGGCCCGAAGAAGCGAGACACGTGAGGACCTTATTCAGGCGCGTGAGATGGTCGTTAAATGTTGACGAAAAGATGACAATGTCATCCAAGTAACATAAACAGGTTCTCCATTTTAGGCCACGAAGCACAGTATCGATCATTCTTTCAAATGTCGCTGGTGCGTTACAAAGTCCGAATGGCATAACATTAAATTCGTAAAGGCCATCGGGAGTTTCGAAAGCGGTTTTTCCTTTATCGTCCTCGTGCATAGATAGGTATTTGCCAGTAACCTGAGCGGAGGTCCAAAGTCGAAAAATATTCGGCGCCTTGGAGAGAGTCAAGCGCGTCATCAATTCTTGGCATTGGGTATCCATCTTTGCGGGTAATTTTGTTGAGTGCGCGGTAATCAACACAAAAGAGTACCGAGTTGTCCTTTTTTTTATCTAACGATACTGGGGAGGACCATGGGCTTGTCGAGGGACGAATAATATTGCGATGGAGCATGTCATTTACATTTTCTTCAATTACTTTTCGTTCGGAGAGGGAAGCCCCATAAGGCCGTCGGCGAACAATAGAGTTACCATCAGTAATGATGCGATGGTGCGCAACACTACTCCGTCCCAGTGGTGGGGAAGTGGCATCAAAAATGACTTGGTGGTGTCGAAGCAATGTCAGCAGTTCTTGGCGTTGGTTCGGCGTGAGGTTGGCATTAATAGTCTTTGTGAGAACAGAGAGACGTCTGGCGAAACACGGTGCTGAGGTAGAGGGGCGGTGAGCACCATCAAGGACAAAGGTTGAACATCCATCATGCAGGGGAGAGAAGTTCCTTTTGGGAGCGCGAGGGATTCACGTGAAGTGTTAGTGGCTGCTACTGTCGCTGAGCCGTTGCAGAACCTCACAAGACTTGACGGGAAGACAATACCGCGTGCAAGATGACGATAAGATGGTGCGATGAGTACGTCCCCGTCAGTGAGGGGGTCGGAAACAACGGTAAGCAGTTTTTCGCACTGAGGAGGCAAAACAGTATCAGCGGCGGCAACGAGGGGATGATGTCGTTCAGAAACTTCAGATGAAAAATCGCTGTCTGTCATATGGATAACACGGTCGCCACAAGAACTTGACGCCGAAGTGGTTGACAAAAAATCCCATCCAAAGATCATCAGAAGCGCACATGGTGAGAGCACAGCAAACTGCACATGATGGCGGACGCCGTCAATAACAACTCGTACGGTGCACTTCGCTAAAGGGCGCAAAGGGACGTCATTGGCTCCACAGAGTTCAGGCCCATCATATGGTGTCGTCACTTTTCGCAAACGGTAGCACAAATCAGCATGAATGACAGAAATTGCAGCCCCTGTATCAATCAATGCTTCGACCGGTAATCCTTCAGCGAAAACAGAAATCACATTATACGGGCGATCAGGAGGACTTTTAGTAAGTTCGCAGAGTGCAGTTCGACCTCCGGAAACTGCAACGCTTAGTTTGCCGGATGGCGGACAGGGAGAGTTGTTGCGGGTCAGAGAGGGGAAACTGAGCGGCGGTATGGGGATAGGGACCGGCGTCTGGATGCATGCGTTCCACGAGGCTCAGACGAGGATTCTGGAGGAGGGGATGATTTTCGAGGTGGGCTTGGAATAAACCGGCGTTGATAATATGACGTTGAAGGCGTGTCACGTTTGAAGGTGTCGTAACCTCGGCGCTCGTTCTGGAGGCGGCGGCGACGACAGAAGCGGGATATATGTCCTCTAATGCCATAGTAATAGCAAACTGGTCAGGAGGGGCGCCAAGGTGCGATAATAGGGTGGTGCAGGATGAGCCGTCACTATTGCATTGACGTGATTGTAGGTTGGTGCCGGTCGGGGCGGGGGAACCAAAGGAGGGGGGGATGCTGCGACGTGCGCGTAAGTAGGTACTGGGCGGGGTGCAGGAGGGTCAGATGCCATAGGTTGGGTGATTGTTGCCAGCTCTTCTTTGATGATGCTGCGGAGACCCGTGTCATTAGAAGTTACGGAAGAATGATTGCACCCGTGTCGACAGATAGGCTTGAGGGCCTGGAGCTCCTCGCGGATGATGGAATAAGTGCACGCAGATCGAGATCAGGATAGATCGGGCGGGCTGCAATCGGGAGGACTGCAGCTAGTCGATGCGTTGGTAGGTCGTAATAATGGAATCAATAGTTGAAGGATTCTTAGCAACTAGGATGTTATAGGCCATAAAATTGATTCCTTTAAAGACGTGGTGTACACATTCAGGTTCCGCCATGGTAAGACTAATACGCCGGCAGAGGGCAAGTATGGCCTCTATGTAAGACGCATATGACTCATCAGGACCTTGAAGGCGGGAAGCGAGCTTGGTCTTCGTGATCTCAGTCCGAACTGCTGGGTCGGCGAAGTACTGTCGGAACTGCTGTTTGAAGGTGGGCCAGTTAGTTGTGTGGGGCTCGCGGTTGATGAACCAATTCCTGGCGACCTCAATAAGGTAGAAAGAAACGTTGAGAAATTTCAGAGCACCATCCCACCGGTTGTAGGCACTGCAGCGTTCATAGGTCTCAAGCCAGTCATCGACGTTTTCATCGCGACGACCAGCGAACAGCGGCGGGTCGCGCTGTCGTGTGGGCACAGTCGGAGGGGGTGGTGCAGCTGAGGTAGAGGGTCCGGTCGATTCGTGGGTACTGTCGGTAGACATAGCGATGGTGGCAGTTGCCAAACGGCGACCAGAACGTAGCCCCAGCGAGAGGCAGGGCCCAAGGCAGCAAGGGGATCAAATTGCACCTCCACCACTTGTAAAAGAAGGCTAGGTCGAGACGGCGAGGTCATGACGGCAAGGACAGCGAAGCCTTGTCTAGCATTTTAATCCGATCACAAACCCAGGCGCGCGCCAGAGCCAGCGCCGCGGGACGATGATGATGGTATGCACAAATGAAAGAAGGTCCACAGAAGGCTCACAATATATATATATATATATATATATATATATATATATATATATATATATAGTGATACAAGCTATAGTCGACGACGAAGCGGAGACAATCAGGGACTAGTTGGCGTAGACGATGAAGTGGTTGCTGGTTGGCACAGACGACGAAGTTGGATGAAGGTGGTCGAAAATATGACGACATCGTCCAGGTAAACCAAACATGACTGCCACTTCAAACCGGACAGAACGTTGTCCATCATGCGTTGGAACGTGGCCGGTGCCGAACATAGGCCGAACGGTAGCACCTTAAACTCATACAAGCCATCGGGTGTCACGAAAGCCGTCTTCTCCGGTCTCTCTCACCCACTTACATCCACTTCTATTTGCCAGTACCCACTTTTTAGGTCTAGCGACGAGAACTATCGGGCATCTCGCAGTCGATCGAGTGCGTCGTCTTTGCGGGGAAGTGGGTAAACGTCCTTTTTAGTGACGAGATTAAGTTTTTTGTAATCGACACAGAACCGCAGAGTATTGTCCTTCTTTCTGACGAGAACAAGCGGCGAAGCCCACGGGCTTGTAAACGGCTGAATGACATAGTCGGAAAGCATTTCAGTGACCTGTCTCTGAATGGCTGCTCGTTCCGTTGGAGAAACGCGGTATGGGCGTTGGCATACGGGGCGCGTGGTCTCGTCTGTTATAATACGGTGCTTGGCGACCGGAGTTCGGCCCACTTAGGAAGACGTTGCGAAGCAGTCTGCAAACTCCGCCAAGACAGCCGAAAGCAGATCCTTCTGAGCCGGCGATAACTCGGTGTTTATTTCGACAGGTGGCAGAACGTGGCGAGGTCCAGTATCGTCTTGAAGGGCTTCTTCCATGGTGCACAAATGTGGACACTCAGCGACGTTTTGGAGGAAGGAGATAACCGTGCCTTTGAGGAGGTGCTGAAATTCGTTCGAAGAGTTGGTGAGCAGAACGGTAGTGCAGCCATCCCGTAGGTGGACGAGACGTCGGGCAACAATGAGACCCCTCTCAAGCAGCAGCGGGACATGACCCTCCGCCATGCCCTCAAAGTCATGAAATAGGTCATTCTGCACGCGCATTACGACACTGCACCGTGGTGGCACCGTGACATCATCCTCCACAATACGCAGAGCATGGCTACAGGGATCGCGGGTGTCGAAGCGTGCCACTGCCCGTTTAGTCGAGAATGTGACTCGTGCCTCGTGTAGGTCGATCACAGCACCGTTTGCCTGCAGAAAGTCGAGCCCCAGAATCAAATCTCTCGAACATTCGCGTAAGACAACGAATTCCCAGACGTAGACGAAACCGCGGATGCCAATTCGGGCTGTGCACCTTCCGGCCGGGCAAATGCGGTGACCTCCAGCCGTGCGAATGCTAGGGCCAACCATGGCGTCACAACCTTGCTCAATTCCTGGGCGAGGGCGTGGCTCATCACTGAATAGTCTGCACCGGTGTCAAGTAAAGCGATCGTGTCAGCTCCGTCAAGTGTCACGCACAAATCAGAAGTAGCGCGTCGGAGGCTGTCGCTACCCTGCCCCTGTGATAAATCAGCGCATCGGTGTACCGGCGGCGGAGGATCTTCAATTTTTCCGAAAGCAGCGGTCCTGCCTCCGGAGACCGCTGGAATTCGGACCTTCAACCAACACCTAGAAAGGTTACGCCTTGTGTTAAGAGCTCTCCGAGACGCCAACCTGACAATCAAACCGGAGAAATGTTACTTCGGCTTTGAGGAACATCGCTTCCTTGGCCACGTGGTCAGCGCAAAAGGTGTTCGCCCGGACCCTGAAAAGACAGCTGCCTTTTCTGGTTTTCCGCACCCTACTGACAAGAAAGCTGTTCGACGGTTCTTAGGTTTGTGCTACTATTACAGACGCTTTGTACGAGACTTTTCGCACATCGCGGAACTGATAACCACACTGACTCGAGATGACACGCCGTTCCTGTGGGGAAGTGAACAAGGGGCCGCTTTCCTTGAGCTTCGCAGCCGCCTACAGAATCCCCCGATACTAGGTCCTTTTTTCGAAAACGCCGCAACTGACGTTCACACTGATGCCAGCCACGTTGGGGTTGGTGCAGTACTAATTCAGTGGCAAGACGGTGCAGAACGGGAACAACTGAGAAAGAATGTCTGGCGGTAATATGGGCCCTCACCAAGTTCCGACCGTACCTCTACGGCCGACCTTTCCGCGTTACAAGCGACCACCATTCATTATGCTGGCTCGCGAGCCTCTGAGACCCCTCAGGACGATTGGCTAGATGGAGCCTTAGAACAAGAGTATGACGTAACAGTCGTACACAAATCAGGACGGAAGCATCAGGATGCTGTCTGTCGCGCTCGCCCATCGCCATATGTCCAGAAGAAACCGCCGTTGATTTTCCCTTTCTGGGGGCTATTAGTACAACCCAAATGGCGCAGCTGCAGAGAATGGACCCAGAGCTAGCGTCACTCGTCGACTATCTGCAGGGCGTCGACGCCCGTATTCATAATTAAAATAGTTTAAGGCGCAAGAAACAGACAAACACAAAGGTAAGTGACGGGACGAAGCGCCAACTCCCAACTGATTTTATTACATGCAAGAAAACATACTTAAATAGTTTTGTAGTCACATGCGTAGGTGTCACCTAAAACACAGGAACGACCTGATAAGGCGCGCTCCAGGAATATCTTTTCACAGTTATATAAAACAATTGATGTGTCGCTTACGCACATGTCGCCTTTCTTTTTGATATAAAACGCTTCTATCAACTCCCTGGCATTCTTATCTTTGCTTTTGCCCAGAATGCGCACATCAGTGAAGCATGGCTCACAATTGCGGGACGGGCATTCATTAGTGTGCTTAGTTATATGGGTGCCTTCCTTGTTCTGTTGTACGTTTCTCTCGTGTTCCCTCGTCCGCTCATTCAAGCACCTGCCTGTCTGACCTATGTAGGAGTAGCCACAAGACAGGGGGATTTCATAGACAACCCCTTATGCACATTTCATGAACGGCCTCCTGTGCTTCGTTCCGCAGCCTCGTTCCTTGGTGTTATCTTTATCGGTACGGGAGCAAAGACCACCTAGCTTTCTCGGTGCAAAGTTGCCAGCCGCCATGGTGTGCGGCTCGCCTTTTCTGCACCGAGAAAGCTGGTGGTCTTTGCTCCCGTACCGATAAAGATAACACCAAGGAACGAGGCTGCGGAACGAAGCACAGGAGACCGTTCCCGTCTACTCGCTTGTCCTATGTTTGTTGCGCTGTGTATTTAAAAAAAAAAGAAGAAAGGTGGTGAAGGATTGGTGATAATGGGGGATGTACATCTGCCAGAAAAGATGAAATCTGTTTTGGAAAAGGGACCGAAGCACGCAGTGGAGCGAAAAGTGCCGTCTCAAATCTACTAGCCATCAACCGACGAATTTCAAGAAATGCCACATCGGAGGAGCGAGAAAAACGCCTGCTGGAGGGCGTTGAATCCCTTTTAAAGTCGGGTTATCCGAACACCACAAGAAACATGGAAATGTCGACGGAAGCCATTGTGTCGTACTGCAGACAGAATGAACTGCGTCTACTACAAGCCGATAAGGAGGGAGGATTTGTGGTCCTCTCGGATGACAACTTCTCAGAGAGAGCAGCTCAGGAAGTTAGAAAGAATTTTGTTCCAATTTCTAAAAAATCCACAAAAGTAAAATCGGCTGAGATGGCCTTATGTGATCGTTTGGGGTTGAACACCCTTACTAACCAGATTAGAGATAGTAAAAAGAGCGCGCTCAAAGTTTTCTTTTCTGTCAAAACACACAAGCAAAGCATGCCGTTTAGAACTATTGCAACTGAAAAAGGCGCGTGGCAGAAACATCTTAGCATGTATTTGGCTAAGCACTTGTCAAAACTGCATGTCAATGATATGTTGTTGACGAAAGGGTCAAATTAAATTTGTGACCTTTTTGAAAACAACCCTGATGTTGGAAGGGCTTTTTCAGTGGACGTCGTAGATATATTATATTCAGTCCCTCACGGCCCCTTGTTCTCAGCAGTTAGGGAGTGCATTGAAGAAAATGACCCGATTGCTTTTCAGAACTCCGCTGGTATTTCCATAGATGACTTTTTACCCTTATTACAGTTTTACCTGGAATCTACTTTTGTCACTTTTGACCAGCAGTTTTTTCTGCAGAAGTCTGGCATATGCATTGGCTCCTGTGTGGCACCGGTGCTATGTCACATCTTTTTATCTCATATTGACCAAGCTTTGCAGCAAGTTTTACCCATTGACAAGGTTTTTAAAGTTTTTAGGTATGTAGATGATTTTATGATTGTTTTATCTAAAGAAGGTCTTTACAACCTTTAGGAAACAGTGGACAGTGTTTTATCTGCCTTTAAAGAGCATGGAAAAGGTATGGAATTCACACACGAACTACCTGACCATGACAATTCATTACAGTTTTTAGATTTGAAGCTTCAGTTCTGTGGTGATCGGGTCTGTTGGACATATTCCCCGCGTGCAAAGAAGCAGCTGTTACCGTTTGACTCCTGCCATTCAAAACTGGTGAAACGCTGGATTGCTTCGCTTTGCCTAGAATCGGCACTCAATAAGCCATGCCTTCACAAAATGCGGGACAGTTTTAATCACCAATTGCCTAGGCTTTTTGTAGCCGGGTTCCTCCGTTCGCTCGTGACCGCGGTGGTTGAATGTCTCCTAAACAAGACAAAGAAGGGTACTGGTAGAGCTAGGCCGGAGGTCCCTCGAGAAGAGGTAAGACCAGTGGTGGTTCCACACGTGCATCGTGTGGCCCATAATTTGAAAAAAAAAAATGTTGCCAGCCGCCATGGTGTGCAGCTCGCCTTTTCTGCACCGAGAAAGCTAGGTGGTCTTTGCTCCCGTACCGATAAAGATAACACCAAGGAACGAGGCTGCGGAACGAAGCACAGGAGACCGTTCATGAAATGTGCTGAAGGGGTTGTCTATGAAATCCCCCTGCCTTGCGGCTACTCCTACATAGGTCAGACAGGCAGGTGCCTGAATGATCGGACGAGGGAACACGAGAGAAACGTACAACAGAACAAGGAAGGCACCCATATAACTAAGCACATTAATGAATGCTCGTCCCGCAATTGTGAGCCATGCTTCACTGATGTGCGCATTCTGGGCAAAAGCAAAGATAAGAATGCCAGGGAGTTGATAGAAGCGTTTCATATCAAAAAGAAAGGCGACATGTGCGTAAGCGACACATCAATTGTTTTATATAACTGTGAAAAGATATTCTTCGGGCGCGCCTTATCAGGTCGTTCCTGAGCTTTAGGTGACACCTACGCATGTGACTACAAACTATTTAAGTACGTTTTCTTGCATGCAATAAAATCAGTTGGGAGCTGGCGCTTCGTCCCGTCACTTACCTTTGTGTTTGTCTGTTTCTTGCGCCTTAAACTATTTTAATTATGAACCAAAACCAACCAGCCCCGCAGCAAGTGCTTTTAGACGCCCGTATTCCTAGTGTTTTTCATCGTGGGCTCCAAACGTACTCTCCGTGGTAACGTGCTCTACAAGCGAAATTTTGCTAACAGTGAAGAGACATTTCTCTTTGTTGTGCCCTCCGAGTTGCGCCGAGATATATTGAGTGCCTGTCATGATGAACCCACCGCCGGCCACCTGGGGGTGAGCCGTACACTTGCACGAATTCGTCAAAAGTATTATCGGCCCAGGTTACTCCCATCGGTGCGGGCCTATGTACGCTCATGTCTTGACTGCCAACGTCGGAAGTCTCCGCCATTGAAACCCGTTGGATTTCTTCAGCCTATCGCTCCGCCGAAGACCCCTTTCCATCAAGTGGGCATGGATCTTCTCGGTCCTTTTCCGAAGTCCTCGTCTGGCAACCGTTGGGTAGTCGTCGTGACAGACTACCTAACACGGTATGCGGAGACCACGTCCCTTGTTAAAGGTACTGGAGCCGAAGTTGCTCAATTTTTCGTTCATAACATTGTCCTACATCCTGGCGCCCCCGCCGTGGTAATCATTGACAGTGGAACAGCTTTTACGGCTAGCCTAATCCGGCTGGTCATGACGCTGACTCACACTAGCCATCGACGTGCGACGGCGTATCACCCTCAGACCAACGGGCTGGTGGAGCGCCTCAATCGCACCCTCACCGACATGATTTCTATGTATGTGGACGCAGACCATCGCACCTGGGATGCGATTTTGCCCTATATAACTTTCGCGTACAATACCGCCACTCAAGAGACGACGCGACTGACCACGTTCCAACTTGTTTTCGGTCGCCAAGTGAGCACGCCGTTGGATGCCATAATGCCAGTTGGTCCTTCTTGCGGCTCTGACGCCGAACTTGACGCCGACATCTTTGTTCAGCGTGCTGAAGACGCGCGGCAACTAGCACGCCTCAGAATCCACCTACAACAGGCGAATGACGCTGCTCGGTATAACCTCAGCCGAAGAATCGTCACTTACGAGCTGGGCGACTTCGTCTGGGCGTGGACACCTGTTCGTCATCGCAGCCTATCTGAAAAGTTACTACGCCGATACTTCGGCCCTTACGAGATTGTTCGCCGTATCAGTGACGTCACCTACGCCATTGTTCCCGCAGCTTCAGCTCGATCCCGAAGGCCACAGCGTCCTGAAGTCGTGCACGTGGTTCGGCTGAAGCCCTATCATGATCGTGCATGACTGAACTTTTCGTCATTGCCGGTGGGTTCTTGTGACACTTTTGTGCACCCTTTCACTAACTTCTTCCTAGTAGCACCGCGTCGCATCGAGTCGATGCTACAGAGGAGGGGGGCAGTGATACAAGCTATAGTGGACGACGAAGCGGAGACAATCAGTGGCTAGTTGGCGTAGACAACGAAGTGGTTGCTGGTTGGCGTAGACGACGAAGTTGGTTGCCTGGAACAGTGCTCAGACCGCTGTTGTTGTTGTTGCCATTAGTTATTTGGACAACAACAACAACAACATCAGACCGCTGCTCGGACCACTCTTGGACTTCGGCAGTCTTCTAGGCTCAGGGTGTTGCCTGGACGTTTGGCGCAATACCCGTTACAATATATGTGTGTGTGTGTGTGTGTGTGTGTGTGTGTGTGTGTGTGTGTGTGTGTGTGTGTGTGTGTGTGTGTGTGTGTGTGTGTGTGTGTGTGTGTGTGTGTGTGTGTGTGTGTGTGTGTGTGTGTGTGTGTGTGTGTGTGTGTGTGTGTGTGTGTGTGTGTGTGTGTGTGTGTGTGTGTGTGTGTGTGTGTGTGTGTGTGTGTGTGTGTGTGTGTGTGTGTGTGTGTGTGTGTGTGTGTGTGTGTGTGTGTGTGTGTGTGTGTGTGTGTGTGTGTGTGTGTGTGTGTGTGTGTGTGTGTGTGTGTGTGTGTGTGTGTGTGTGTGTGTGTGTGTGTGTGTGTGTGTGTGTGTGTGTGTGTGTGTGTGTGTGTGTGTGTGTGTGTGTGTGTGTGTGTGTGTGTGTGTGTGTGAGCGCGCGCGCGCGCGCGCGCGCGCGAAAATCTAAACTTACTATTATTTGGCCCCGCCATTGTGGTGCAGCGGTTATGGGATTGTCTGCCGTGACCAAGAAGGCGGGATTGAATCCTGGTCGCGTCGGCCGGTTTTCGATGGAGGCGAAAAGCCAGGCTCCCGTGTGCTGTGCGATGTCAGTGTACGTTAAAGATCCCCAGGTGGTCGATAGTTTTGGAGCACTCCACTATAGCGCCTCTCAAAGCCTGAGTCGCTTTGGGACGGTAAACTCCTAAAAATAAATGAACCCACTATTGTTTGAACGGTCGCGAATTATCCCGAGCAACCGCAAAATCTTTATACGGGCCAATCACCACTCATCTTGCATATCCCCTGACACACATGCTGTGTCCCAAGGTACTGCATTAGCGCCTTTATTATTTCTACTCTACATTAACGGTTTTCCGGTTAGCCTATATTATACCGTTCGTCTATTCGCGGAGGTCTGCTTAGCATATCAGAAAATCAGTTATATATATTTATTGACTATCTACTTGTCATCAATATATCGTCACTTATGAAGCAACTATGTTCAACATCACCTTCCGATTGTTATCACAGTGCTTTGTTTTGTCTGTTTAGGTTTTTTGCATCGGTGTGGACTAAGCATCGCACCGACAATGCACAGCAAACGACAAAGCTCTTAAGTGTGCTCGTTGCTTGTTAGATTCGGACGTAGTGGCTAGCGCCCAACAACGACGCTGTCAGAAGGTAGCAGGACAGGCTTGGACAGACACTCTACACTTGCAACTAAAATTTACGGCGGGAAGAAAGTGTTTACGCACAGCATTTTTCTCATTTTCTCTTCTTTTTCCTTCGTTATCTTCTCTGTCTTTTTTTTTTTTTCACTTTGTGAGGAAAGAGAAGAACGAGGTGGATGCGCGATGTCTGCTTCTGGCACAAGCCTTAGTGTGACTCTACCTGGCTTTTATGCATTTCTCGCATATTTTGTAAATATTACAACCAATCCCTGTAACAATATCTCAGAGAAGCTACCTGAGTTAGAAACTCTAGCGTATCATTCTCATCATATGATCTCGTGACCTCACAATACTCGGGCTGAGGGATGCTGGAGATTTTTCGTGGCGTCCACATAGGGTGCGATTGTATTTGCGAGCAGAGCATTTACCCCCAGCCCCCTTGTACTTTAATTTTCTAGCAGGTACTGGTGAGGTTAGCATAGTAATTTGCGTTGTTTTTTTAACGCCTTGAAGAGAAACGTTTGCCATGAGTGACGCCATTTTGGAGGTTTCCAGATTTATTCAAACCACCTAGGTTTCTTGAACGGATGCTCACAAAGCGCAACGCAAGGGTAAAAGTGTTTTGAGTATTTCGCCTCCACATGCATGCCACTGCGGTGGCAGAGAATTCGTTACACTGTTGAAGCTATAGCTAGGCGGAATCACGTTTTTTCGCATCGATATAGGCTTTCGTTGCGGATGTAAACTTTTACTTTCTGGTTGAGGGACCCCGACCATGTTATAAAGTTCGAAATAAAGCATTCACAGTGCGCAAACCGTGTCGTTTTTACAGGATCACTCAAAGCATTTCAATGTAATTAAAGGCGAAACAACACCAGTTAGTCCTTCAGTGCGACGAAGCATAACGCCTCTTACAGTATGCTACAGCTTTGAAGATGCGCCTGTGAAGACCCTGCCGAAGTACCTTTGATTTAGATCTTGTTCCCATTTTGTACGAAAACAATTTCGCGTCACCCACGAGCTGCTCAAGATCTTTTCGTTGATCTCATCTTGTTGATATTAATATAAAAAGAACCGTTTCACTGTCCTAACTTTGTTTATATCTCTCTGTAGTATAGGTATGTGCCTCGCTGTTTTCCTCATCAATAATAATAAAATTATTAATAAAATAATATTAATAATTGGTTAACAGGAAGGGAAAGGCGCAGTATCTGTCACACTTACTGTGTGGACACCTGAACCGCGCCGTAAGGGAAGGGAGGAAGGTGGCATTGAAAGTGGAAGGAGAGTCCTCATCTAAGGGATTTATTATTCGTATTTTACACCTCCGTTAGAAACAACACGCTTGTTGAAACCTTCTATCTTGTTTACATATCTACCGTTTCTTTGCAGTGCTAATTAGCATAATCATACTTCAATCACAAAGAGAAGAGCTGTGACGCACTGCGTCGTTGCGTCAGGTGCTCACCGCAAGCACTTCGAAGCGCCGCAAAAAAGGCGGCATGAAAGAGCAAGAAAACCACCCAGCTAAGCTACGCAATGCCATTCCATATGTGACGCGCACTCTGCTCAACTTCCTAAAAGTGGACGAGAAAAGGAAACATCGCCCGGAAATTCTGTTCACCCGGATGGAGTGGAGAGAAACCGACACAAAAACCGGCTTGAGAGAGAAGCTCGGCTACGCTGAGTCAGTGCGATGGTCTGCAACTCTGCTTTTGTATGTCTAGCACAAAGGAATTAAGCCAACGCTCTCGAGCAATGATGCCGGGTGACAGCACTAATGGAATGTTCGACGATATTGTCACGTAGCGGTGACAAGGCCATACACACCAAAAAAAGACACAGGCATGATGGTACAGAAAAATAACTCCTTATTGGGATGACTTGCGCCCGCAAACGAACAAGCAACTCGATGGCGGCGATAGCAACAAATGTGCTCGTCGATCGTCGAACTAAGAATGCCCATCGCACTCGTCAACGCTCAATTTAAAGGCTGCTCAGAACCATCTAGATAATGTCGCAAACTGCTACTAGCGCAACGTGGAACATTGCAGAAACATACGCGAGTGATCGGAATCTTCGAGACAGATCTCGGCGCATCTTGCGTGACAAAGAAACTGGTAAAGGTGCCTATCGCGACGTCGAGCATCAACAAATAAAGTATACAGAACTGATACGCGAGCCAAAATCCGACTGATAAGGCCGCATGCCGGCGGCTGCTAAAAAACAAATACAGCTTTGAAGGTTTCGCGGTAATATGGTTGATAAAGATTCAATAGAAATAGGAATAATTGATTGATTGATTGATTTAGTACAAATGAGGGCGCACCTTTTCGGCGTAAACCCAACTCATCCTTTTATCCTTTTTACATAATCGCCGCATGATTAGCTCTTTGTGCAGGCGAAACGGAGTGGCGTCCGTGTGCTGTGCGGTGTCAGTGCACATTAACGAACACCATATGGTCGAAGTTGCCGGAGTCCTCCACTACGGCGTCTCTCATAGCCTGAGTTGCTTTGGGCTGTTATAGCTTCCAAACCAAACCATCTTTAGTTCACTTCGGGTGTAATTTAAAATTGCCTATAGAACAAAACTATTCACTTGCTTACTTTTCCAAGCGCAAGCATCCCAGTGTAAGTGGTCCTTCAAGTTTGTTTTGAGTTGCATTAGTATCAAGCAACTACAACGTGTTTGATGACAAAACCTATACATGCGCAGCGGCTGACAGGCTCGTCTTTTTCTGACTGCTTTTCCCTATTCTCTTTTAAAAAGAATTTGGGCAAAAGAAAACTCAAAGAAGCGCTCACGTCAAACGACAAGCCTTGACTCAGCACCAAACAGGAATGAAAAAAAAAGCGAGTAAACGGAACCCGAACGAGTAGGAGGCGGCTTCAAGGATTACGCCGCGCAGACCGCGTAACAAATCGGGTTCCCTCGACTGATTTTCCTTATCGCCCCCGGTCGTTTCAGAGATCGAGGTCCATTATGGACTGAACATAGCGAAAAGAACTCAGAGCCAAGTATAAAAGAAGGCTTCTTTCTTCTCGCTTGTCAGAATTTCCATGTGCGGGACAGGGTGACGTGTTCCAGGTGCATCAACCGTGCTCTCTGAAGTAATGAAATTTCTCCCAGCGGCGCCATTATTCGTTTTAGTGCCGCTCCTGACGTGCTCCTGTCGCTGCGTTATTAGATTGATTTCCGGGAGCCGAGGCGTGGCGATAGTGGCCCCCTCCGTTACGCAGTTTGGAAGTGTTTGCGCTCACGGCTACGCTACTTCTCTGCGCTCACTACGTTTCTGATTGGCCAAAAATGGCTAGATTAAAGCCTGCTCTGATATTTGGTGACGGACGGGCCTTAGCTGGCGAGCGATCGTTGAATTCTACTTCAGAAAATTTGTGGCAACGGCCGGAAGGAAAATGTTGGATGCTTGTGCGAAACCAGAAAGAAGTGTCTGTGAACAATCTTATGGCCACTATTTACCAGAAGTGCCCCTCAGATACCCTGACCTGGTGTCTAAAAATGTAAAAGTACATATGATATTGCATAACTGGACTTTAAGCAACCTAGTAACTGACCTGAAGCTGTAAATTTCTGCTGAAGCACGCAAGCAATGTGTATCATCTATATTCGTGATTAGTGAAACCATGTGCTCCGCGCTTTCGGCGTGTCACTATAAGCTGTTAATAGCAGTAGTTGCTACAGTAGTTTCTAGCAGTGTGACTGCGCTGGAAACCAGCCTTACAGTTTGCTTGCAGCGGCCTGCGTGGGATGTTGACCGTATATGGGTGCTTCTCTTTGGGGTGCGCCAGTTGATGGCTAGCACTAAAGGAAAGCGAGCTCTATTTCCACTGCACTGGCTCTCTGCCTGCTTCAACTACCGTATGGAAAAACATTCGGCACTGTTAAGCTCCGCTTTTACCACTATGATGCATTAGCGTTGAGAGGCTTAAAAATGTTACAAAACAGTTCAATATCCGTTGCCCTTCATCCGCCAACGTATTTTCCACTGAGCGTGTCCTGATGGCCTTGATGGTGCTAGATGTCGCCACATTATGGAAGGCAGCAGGCAGTACTTCTGCGTCGGCACCAATAAGCACGTGCGCACTGTCGGCGTGGGAGCGGCTCAAGGTGGCGTATTGAGAATCGCGTTATGCTATGACTCACTAATGGCTTCCGTTTCCAGCTTCCCTTGTCTATCCTCAATTGTATGCGTTCAATTTATCGCTTGCTTACTTCTTAATCCATTACTTTCTGCCCCTATGTATCACAGGTGCATAAAGTCGTAAGCTACCAGAGTATAATAAACACCATCCGTCATATAGCCCTCTTCTACCAAATACGACCACAATCGATAGCATTTCGAATTTAGTGATTTCTGTGAAGATATGTTTAAGCTAGCGACATCATTTGAAGTACTGTTAAATCGATGCCCACATTACTCGGAAGTTTAGGTCAATGCGCTTATCACGAGAACCTGCTGCAAAATGCACAGGCTGAGGCTTACGCAACATTTCGCATGTCTTACTCTGCTTCTTAGTGCACATAACCAATCGCTATAGCTGTGGATAGGAGTCGTGGTGGTAAAGGGTTACATGAAACCATTGGTGACAGAAGAAGCTTTGAAAATAGCTTCAATTAGGGCTAAAGTACTCACCCGGAGGTTCTGAGCCTGGTAAGATTGCCTAACGCATGCTAGTCAAAGAGGCATTGCAAAAATAGAACCCTAGACATATAAAATGAAGAGACAAAGGTGAACACATTGTGACTATATTGGAGGAGTGTCATATGAGATATTACAATCTGAAAGTGTGGTGTAGATTATGGTGGTGGCAAAACCTTATTACCAGCTGATGTAGAGAAACGACCTGATGGCCATCCCCCTCCTAAACGACGGCCGCTATCCGTTGAGCATCGGCGTTTTCAGCCAGCTGGAAAAGCTTCATCTGGGGCCTCGGTCCGGGCCTTAGCAGTAGAGCCTCCCAATGGTCACAGTCGCGTATGAAAAGACTCACGGATAGCAAATATGGGTATTTAATGATCAAATGAAAATATTCGCATTTGTCTTAACAATATAAGTAGTAGAAAGTAGAAAAGCTCATTTGGGACAAAATATACAAAATTTTTGCACATGAAAAACAATATAATTAGGGATTAGATAGGTGTTGGAAGTACTATGCGGTAACTAGAAATTGATGACGTTAATAAGTCATAGGACTTGGTATTACAGAAGTGAAATAGTAGGTTATAACGAGAAAGTTAAGAGGTTATTAAAAGGAATACAATAAAGAATGGCTTGCAAAGTGAGCTAGTATGGCGTAGATAAAAATTGTTGACTTCTCTAACTGTATGATATCCGTATTCTGAGAATAAAGCTGCTTGTTTCGACCGTATATACAACGATTGTTGTATTTATTTTTGTTTGATTTGTTTGATACTGTGAATGCCATAAGGAATTGTAACAGGAATGGCTGTTAATGTACATATACTAAAGCTTGAAAAGCATTTATAATGCTACATGGTGCAGAGTGTTACATGCATACATACAAGCTTACAATAATTGTAAAAAAAAACGGATATGTCACATATATTGATTAAAATGCTAATAACAGTCAAGCATGAACACATGACTGGCCATGGAATATGGGCGCGCAATCGCAATTCTTTCGATTCTACTTCCTGCGTCCCGTGCTTAGTTTGTCTACATCCACAATATTGTTTTAAGCTTCATATCTTAGATCTTGTCTGAAGAGGTATGAGGGGCGGGAGTAAAGCTAAATGCACTGAAGTGGTTCAACCTGTGTCAACCAATTAGAACGGCTTCATAAACAATTCGTTTTGACATTGATGACTTTTAATGACCTCCACTGATAAATTCTTTTTTTAAGTGACACTGATGTGCTAACCCAAAAACATATAAAAAAATGGCGGGAGGACATTTCGTGTGTAGCAATTTATTATTCTGTCCACGGTGTGAACGGTACGCATTTATTACGAGGGCGTCCCTCATCCAAGTTAAATCACCAGTTTTTTCTCGCCATATTATGCTCTTTTTGCATTTCAAAATTCATCCGCTTTTTCAAGCTGCCAGTTTGGGAGCTTCCTAATCCCAGATTTCGTAGGTTACTTTAGCCAAGGTTTTAAAAGACCAGTTTGCTAGCTCAGTCTAGCTACGTGATGGCTTCAGAGTTGTGTTGGCTTGCTACTTTTACTTTCTATTTTCCATAATTTCTTTTATTAGTCACAAATTACTAGCTTTTTAAACATTTGCATCAAGAAGAACGTGTGAATTCTGAAGTTGTACATTCAGTTTCTCGGCGGCACTGTAACGATGGGCCACACTTACCTGCGGAATTTTCCTCCCTTGCTTGTGCAGTTCCTAGGCCTGTGGTGCATGGACCTTATGGTTCTGCCCCGCGAGCCATGCCGCGTCCAAATGCCATTGTTCGAGCTCTGCTGCAGTCCCGAGCTGTGAGCCTTGGAATTTTGCTGCGTACCACCGGTTTACTCTTCGTGTGAGTGCTTCTGTCTCGTACACAATGGATCTTCCGAGAGCGCATCCTTGTACGCGCTGTTCCTTCAGCCTCGATGGAAATCCTTGGCTACTGCCACGACACCCCCCGGAAACCTTCCTCGTGACCATGTTATCACTTCCTCAGAACACCATCATAAAGCCCTTACCTTGAAACGCGCCCTTCAGTGGGCTCGGCGGCACCGTATAACAATGCTTACCAGCGGAATTTTCCTCCCTTGCTCACGCAAGTGAGCAGTCGTCATTCCCTATACGCTAAACGCACAGGCAATCGCTTTCTAGTCGTGCTGCCGAGCCCACACTGCGAGTGTTTCAAGTGTGGTTTACAACTTGCTTTTGAAACCTGGTGACATTGAGACCAACCCAGGTCCTCCTGATAACGTAGAGCCGTCGACATCAGATCTGCTAAAATCAATCGAAGAAGTTCAGGCCGGACAGTCAAGCATGTTTCCAGAGCTGAAATCCATTAGATAATCACTATCTGACCACGAAAAAGCATTCGCCGAAGTAAACACTCGCCTTTCGAAAATCGAAGCAGATTGCGCTTCTTTCCCTTCAATAAAAATGGAAGTCGAGGATATCAAATCCACAACAGCCGAATTCAAAGCTGAAATTGCAAAACTGACTGCCAGGCTGGACGATGCTGAAGATCGCTGACGAAGGAGCAATCTAGTTTTTTACGGTTTAAAAGATGCACGTAAAGAGTCATGGCAAGATTCCAAAAAAATAATAATCGAACGCTATAGCCAGAACCTAAATTTAACCCTTGAACCTCGCAACATTGAGCGCGCCATCGCCTTGGTGCCTTTCATTCCGGCAAAAACCATACTATCATTGTCAAAATCTTTCATTTTGAAGATAAAGACCAGGTGCTGTCGGTATGTGGCAAATTTGAAGATACTGGCTACAGCGTGTCCGAGGGCTATTAACCCAATACCCGTCTAGCTCTTAAGTGCCTTTATGATTATGCCAGAAGTCATTGCCTGACATTTAAAATATGAAATGACAAGATGACATCAGGAAATAAAACGTACATTTTCGATCACACCAAGAACATCATAGTAGAACAGGATACCTAGCAACCACTCCATCAGAAACACAGTCCAAAACCAGCCCACCGTTCCCAGTTATCTTTCCAATTTACTAATATTCGTAGCGTCATTCATAAACGTTATGCTTTATGCAGTCTGATTGATTTATGTTCCGCGAATATTGTTTTGTTAACCGAAACATGGCTTTCTTCTGCTTTTAACTACGCTGAAATATTACCCTCTCTTCCCAATTTCGATATTTTCCGAACTAATCGCACAGAAGTGCAAGGTGGGGGTATTCTAATAGCCACCGATCTCTCAATACATTGTTCACAAGTAAACAATTCATGACCCCTAGAAATAGACTGGCTTTGCTGCGATCGTACCTACCCTCGTGTTCTAATTGAAATTTGTTGTCGTCCTCCTAACCGTGACTCTTCTTTTAGTACCCTGTTTCACGATGCTCTGAACAGACTAACAATCCTGCACCCTAATGTTCCGATCTTGTTGATCGGGGACCTCAATTTTCCTGCTATAAAATGATTCGAGATTGCAACCACGCTTTCGAAAAATAATCAGGATAGTTAATTTGCGCAGGCCTGCCTTAAGTTTGGGTTAGAACAAATAATACGTCGTTCAACTAGAGTAACAAATATTTCTGCTGACATTCTGGACCTAGCTGGTACTAACATCACAACCAGGTAGCGTTTCTCCTATAACTTATCTAGAAGGACTTAGAGATCACCTTGCGATTCATACTACTTTCTCGCGTCATCTGCAGAATACCAAAACGATAAAGAAAACACTTACGCTATATGATAAAGGTGACTACAACAGTTTTAACAATGACATCGCTGGTTTCCTTGAAAACTTTACCCCTGATTTTCAGCTTCGCTCACTTGAAGCAAACTGGTTACTCTTCAAATTAGAAATGAACCGCCTTATCGATATACACGTCCCTACTATCATTATAAGAGAGCGACCCAATTCTCCCTGGTATAATAAAGCCCTAAACCAAATAAACAACAAGAAGAAACGATTATTCCGCGCGGCTGAAGCTACTAACACAGCAAACGCTTGGAATAAATACTACACTGTCTCTGTGTGAGGTTCTTTTCTTTATATCTTCTGGCCACCTTGTTCTGTGGCTTATTCAGAGACAGCAATCTAAATAGATGACCAGACCGACCAATTTAACGACAAATAATTTTATGTACACACATGGACGGGACGAGAGTAGGACGAGCAAGTAGGGCGAAGACTAAACACAAAATTGTCTACAGTCACCAGTTCGTTAGGTAGGCAGGAAAGTCGGTGTAGACGTTCCGGGTGGGTCAATCGTTGTAGGGTCGCTGACGTAGGGCCTCGGCAGGCTTAGCGAAAGACTAGGCCACCGGACGGGGCCCAGTGGAGGCACGGGGCCTCGGGTTGTCGTTCCACGGCCGATGAGGCAAGTCTCCCTGACGTGCCTGGGTCCAGCACGGCGCCGAACGCCCGTGCCTGTGACGAACTGCCTTTAAAGCAGCGGCGATGAGCTGAAGCTGTGGTGCTCCCGGGCCCGATCGCCTGGGACAGCAGGAGGAATAGGACAGAATGCGGCCGGTAGGCCCCAGGTCTGGATCGCCTGGTCAGGCCTGGCAGAAGACGCACCGCTCCGAGCTCCGTGCACAACCGATCGGCTCCGCGGCTCGCCTGTTCTCCCCTGCTCGTGCCTCGCGCTCCTCGAGCCAACCTCCACGTTTTCCTCTTCTTCTTTCTCCAAACGTAGTTTTCCTTCTTCGTCTTTTATCAAATTCTCCCCACTCACACACGCGTTCTTCACACTCTGCAAACTATAACGCCGAAGTAGCCAAAGCTAAGGGTCACTTCTTTGCACACACCTTGCCAAACATGCTCCATAATAACCAAAGCGCTTCTGGCAAACTACTCCCTCTACATCTAGAATAATCGCATTAACTGATCGTTCTGGGCTTCCATACTCCGCCTCAGATGTTCCAGATGTCCTAAATAAGCAGTTTTGCTGTGTATTCACTCAAGAATCTCTCGATGAATTTTCTGAACTCCCCTGTTTTAACAACTTTTCTATGGACAACATCATCATTGAGCCAAATGGAATAGTTAAAATCATAGAATCATTGCCCAATTCATCAACTGCCGGTGTTGATCGCATCAACCCGAAAATCTTGAAAAATACTAAAATTATATGCGGTGCCATATTATCTCTCATTTTCCAGCAGTCTTTTTCTTTGTCCTTGCTACCACGTGACTGGCGGATCGGGAAGGTCATTCCAGTCTATTAAAAAGGTAACCGATCATCACCACTTAACTACAGCCCAATCTCCCTAACAAGCGTCTGCTGTAAGCTTGTGAAACGTAATATATTTCCATACTGCCAATTTTTTAACATCGCTCAATTTTTTTCATCATAACAACATGGCTTCCGCAAGGGTCATTCCTGCGACAAAGAACTAGTTTTTTTCCTTAACGACATACATGCATGCCTTGTTCTAAACATTCTTACGGATGCCATATTTATTGACTTTGAAAAAGCATTTGATAAAGTTCCTCATGCATGCCTCATTGTAAAAATTTCACGCTTAAGCCTTCATTCTTTGGTTGTGGAATAGATTCGTGCTTTCTTGTTGGACCAGTGTCAATTCATTCACGCTAATTCTCGTTCATCACGTCTTTCCCCGGGTTTTATCTGGCGTTCCCCAAGGCACTGTTTTAGGCCCCCTTTTATTTATCATCTATAATAATGATTTGCTCTCTAACGTCAGTTCTAACGTCCGCCTTTTCGCTGATGACTGTGTAATCTATCGTCCAATAGTTAACCCGTCAGATGTTACCAAGCTTCAAGAAGACCTTTCAGGCATCCAAGAGTGTTGTAACACTTGGCTAATGTCATTAAATTCTACTAAAACCTCTCTTGTTTCTTTCCATCACCGTCGCAATCACGTGGACGCACTTTATACAATTAACAATATCCCCATTATACAGTAGGCTCCCAAAAATATCTCGGCATCCACTTGAGCAAACATTTAACCTGGTCGCAACACGTTAACTATATAACTAATTCAGCTAACCACATTTTATGGTGCTTACGTCGTAACGTTGCCTTATCACCCCGTTCAATAAAACTGCTTGCTTACTAAACATTTGTACGGCCAAAATTAGAGTTTGCGTGCGCCGCGTGCGCTCCTTCTTGTACTATCCTTATTGAAACTCGAGAATCTGTCCAGAATGGCGCTGCATGACTTTTTTGTTCCGACTATTCACATGACACCAGCGTCTCCACACATAAATCTCAGCTTAACCTTCCTACATTGGCCGGTCGTCGCAAGATCGCTCGTCTTTCCTTATATCACAAATTTTATCATACCTTTTATCCTGAAACTACTCCTATCACACGTGCTCATCGCACTTATCGTAACTGTCATCCTAACGCCGTCTATCAATGGAAGCCCACACCGATACATCTTATCAGCTTTTTTCTTAAAAACAGCTCGAGACGGGAATGGACTTCCATTCGAAGTGGCAACCATCACCAACTTCAGCCAATACAAAAACCGCTATCGAAGACATTTTGTATTCATATTAAATTCCACAGCCTACCCCTCATGTAATGTCCTCGGCCCTTTGAGGAATAAATAAATAAATAAAAAATCTTGCGAAACAGCTGACTAAAATTGTTGCACAGAGGTTGCATTAGATATCTTTCTTTGCTAGAAATAAAAGGAAGCTGGCACTTATGCAGCTGCTGGTACATATCTCTCGATGATTGCAAGCGCAAAGCATCGTGGAAGTAAGCACTCCAGCAAAAGCTGATTTTCTCATCTGAGAGGCATCTTGGGACGCTGAAGTAGGCCCGCTACAACCTGGAAGGCATTGTATTTTAAAGCGCGTTTATCTTTTAATGGTGGTAAAAGATTGATTATGCAATACCGCCGGTGGAAAGGTTTTTTGTGTTTTCCTTAATAATAATTTACAACTCCTGCGTTCAGACAGTGCTCCTTAAGGCAATAATTACATGAATAGCTACTTTTCACTAGTTCATAGACTTTGGAGGTGACGAAATAGCGCAAACTTGTTCCCGCCACATCAAAATTCATGAGTTGGTGTCACTTTAATCACAGCTTTCGTCTTTCCCAATGTGATCCAACTAACTTAGAACATACTCTTGTATAGAAGCGGCTCTGGATAGCATCTTTGTTAAGTAAGCCATTTTTCTGGCTACATATTGTACAATAAGGTTAGATTGAGATGATTGAACAACAAACCAAAGCGATGATAGTTAGGGAGGTACATAATTCTGGTACAAGCAACAAACAAAGAATAATTTCTCTTACCGCCGGCATAACTATTGGTGATTTGGCTACTTAGGAGAGCTTTTTCCTTTGTTCCATATTTGTGCCATTAACAGGCTTGGACAGATGAAATACCAAATTAATGCGGGGTAAATATTCGCAATATGAGAACAAATAGCTTAAGAATTATTATTCTAACATATCGAACTGAAATATGCTTAACATTCAAGTAATTAATGGATGAATATATACGAAAGGCGTGTAACCTATAAGGGCGATCAATATACGACTAAAAACCTCTCCTGTACCGATTAATGCAGTATTTATGCAAACCACATCTTACGCCTATCGATTCCTACTGGGCCACAAATTCTATCAGTGCCATTTGTTCAACTTTCGCGATGGCATGGAAATATATTCAACTGTATAACCTAACAAGTTAGAGTGTCATCATGAAATGAGGAATTGCTGCACAGTTGAAATTACTTTTTGCTGCGCTGAGAATAAACAAGCTCGTAGAGAGTAGTCACAAATGCCTTATATAGAGATTTCTATGAATATAAATGAACAGAGGCGGTGTATATATGGCTCTACAGAAACTTGCCTCCATCTTACCTACGCAGTTTATGGTTGCCTCACCTGTGCGGGAATGGATCAGATGAGCTAACATTATACTATTGCACTAGAGACTGGGTGCTACGGACTTGCAGGTATTATGCCAATTAGTTCAATTATATTCTGACGATTATGCACCATATCTTAAGTAGCTAATTATAATGAGTAACAATCTCTTCACTCAGAACTGAATGCAATCAGGGCATTCATTTAAACCTGTCAAATAAATTTGTCTGAAACAGCGTTCATTTATTTGTGTTTTTGGAGCTTGTCTATCTTCCTTTCGTGAAGCTGTGCTCAAAGGACTACGTCTTTTTCTTGAAGCTGAATGCAAGGGGCTATCGGGGGACAATCTCAAATACATCCGAGTTTAGAAGAAAAAACACAGAAACCGTTCCGTGGTTTTAAACACCAAGATTAGTACAACTATTAACCACTGAAATAAACGCTGATACATTCTAGTTTTTCACAGATACCGTTCTCGAAAAGCATAATTTGAAAATGTCTGACTTTGTACTGTGTTTTGTATTGCGCTTTTTGCTTTGCCCGTAAGGTACTGCAGTTTCGATATCGTCATTTTCACCGACATTCCTCCGTGCGCGCGTGAGGGCGCTGGAGCAATGTTGGCAGCAATGACGGTGAAAGCGTGCAAGCCTAGGTTCGAACACGTGCATGGAATTAACACTAACCTTGATGAGCACTAAAACTATATGTAAATTGGAAGCGATGACGCCCTTAAAGCACTAGAGACAGCCGCTGTGCCCGCCACCACTTCCAAGAAGAATCCGAAAGTGTCAAAGGGTGCATTAACATGCAATGTATATTTTAGTAATTTTTAAAAACAAGAACCAGACATTTGGACGGAATATTCTTCTTCTTATTATTAATAATATTATTATTGTTACTTTTACTATTCTTAATACAATACTGCAGGCATCGTTGCGGCCCAGGCAGGAGAGGTACACAAAGTACAGAGTAATTACATTAGCTGACGTAAGAACAAAAGCACCAAATTATAGTGTACACAATACCAATGCAGCCTACCAGCTGTTAGAACAATATGGGTAAAAACAACACTCGCTCTTTTAACAAAACAATTCCCAAAATAAAAAGCGTAGAATAAATGTACAAATGAACCATCAGTACCGTTTAAGCAATGAAAATGAATGCAATGCAAGGATAAATTTGAGTTTTACTAATTCACAAGAAAATAAAATCTGTAATTCAAACGGTCAATGAAATCAGTAATGTTTAGTAGCAACTGAGGTAAATTATTCCAATCAGTTATAGTGCTTGGGAAAGAAGAATATTTGAAAATGTTGGTTCAGGCATTATTGGGAGTCAGAGAGTCAGCATGACGATGACGTGTTCGGCGTGCTGCCATTGGGGGTACATAAGGCTCAGGAGTGAGGGCGAGGAGATTAGTTTTAAGAGAAAGAAATTTCAGCGTTTTATTTTTCTTCCCGTTTCCAATGTCTGAATGCCATGTTGTCTCGTTATTGCTGTCGGGGAATATCAGTCATACGGTACTTCGAAAAAATAAATCTGATTGCTTTATGCTGTATTCTTTCTGGTGCATCAATGTTTGTTTTTGTGTAAGAGTCCCACACAGTGCAGGCATACTCCATTTTTGGTCTTAATATCGATGTGTAGGCTAAAAATTTAGTTTCAGCGGGAGCTTGTTTTAGTTCATGACGTAGAGGCAGAGTTTACGAAAGGCTGAGTCACATACGTTAGAAATGTCAATCTCCAAGTTCAGGTTATGAGTTATTGTGACGTCAAGATATTTGTATTGCCTTAGCTCGGTTAGTGGTTCAGATCCAGGGGTGTAAGAAAAAGATAAACTGTTTATTTTTTTAGTTATCTTCATGTAAACTGTTTTGTTAGCATGTCATTTATCTCCATGTTCCAAAGATTGCACCATGAAAGAAGGTTTTGAAGAGGATTGTTCAGGGTAATCAGATCATCGCGATGGTTACCTCACTGTACAATACACAATCATCAGTGAACAAATTTATTTGAACTTGTTCTGTGACAACGCTGCTAATATCATTAATATAAATTAAGAAGGGTCGGACACGACTGAACGCCTGAACTGACTGACTGAAGAATATTAAGGGTTCTAAAACACTACGCTGAGGGACACCAGAGGTAACAGGAAGTTCATTGAAATGGCAAGTATTGATACTAATAAACAGTTTTCGGTTAGTGAGGCATTCAGAAACCCAATTAACAATAAAACAAGCAAGGTTGATTATTCGAAGTTTTTCAATTAACTTGGAGTGTAAAACAAGGTGAAATGCTTTCCTGAAATTTAAAAATATTACATCTACCTGGCTGGATTTGTCTAGAATATTTGCAAAAGAATGGATAACCGATGATAGTTGGGTGACAGTAGAAAAACCCTTTCGAAAACAATTTTTCTCAGGTGAGGAGGAGGCGGAAAAAATTTTATTAAAAAAATGTAAACACTCCCAGGAGGACCTCTTAGTCCAGGTGCCCTCTGGCTGTTCCTTCTAGCTTAGCCCGCTCGACCAGCCGCAACTAATCTGCAGGTTGCGTTACCTCACTGTACAATACGCTGTAGAATGGTCAGGTGAGAGTACACTGTTATCATTTACGAATTTAGTAATGTAGCTAGCTATGACGTGTTCTAGCATCTTACAGCATGATGACGTTACCAATATTGAGCGATAGTTACTTATCAGTGTTAGGTCCCCTTTCTTCTGCACAGGTACTACGCGTGCAGTTCGCCAGTCAAAAGGAAGAGTTGCTGTGTATAAGGATGCACGAAAAATGATCACAAGGAACTTGGACACCATTTCTGCGTATCGGTGCGGAAAAAACATTCGATATATTGTCAAGACCAGGGGTTGATTTGTTTTTTTTTTTTTGTTTTTTTTTTAATAAGCATAGAAACTACGCCCGGAACAGATACAAGCTCCGAGTTCGCACCGGACAAAGAAAAAGTTGGCAGAGGCTTAGCTTGATTAAGCCCGGTAGCTTGCGAAAGCATCCTTAGCAGTAGGCGGCATCGTAGTGCGCACCGTCGTCTCTCACGGATGGCGCGAGTCGGTCACCGCTTTATACAGCTGTATAACGTCTAAACACCTGTGGCGCTCCTGGCGGAGAGAGCTGGAATTACCGCCGTCTACCAAAGACAGCGCGAGTTGGTCGCCCAGCTTTGAGGCGTGACGTCACACAGAGGTCATGCGAAAGGTCATTTCATGTGCACCGCCGTCGCACCGCAAAGGCTTGAAAGTGAAAGTATTATTGCTTTCGCAATAAAAAAGGGAATCAAAATATCGCTTGTATTTGCGAAGACAGTATGGAAGTATCTGTTGAAATGCTCCGCAATACTTTGCTTTACAACGATAAGAATGACACCATCTACTATTTGTTCATCTGGTTTACTTTGTTTCATGAAATACGTCAAAAATTGCTGTGGTGCCGCGCGAATAAAATTGGGCAGAGTGTGGTTAAAATATACCGTTTAGCATGCCCAATAGACGAGCTTAATTTAACTCGCGCGGTTTGAATTTGTGTTATAGGAGCGTTCTTTCGTCTACAGCGTTTAATCTTTCTTTCAATGTGAATGACTTTCCGCCTAACCCAAGGATTTATATAAGGAAGCATTCCGATTTTAATGGTTGTTTCTGATCATCCGTGAGATTCAATGACTTTATGGTTTTGTCTTACTTAGTGGGCCGGCCCTGGTTAAGTTTTTCTTTGCAGTAGAATTTTGCTATTTCGTGTTTGTGTACGCCACTTGTTCGTTTGCTGGTTTCTTTTGACGATTCGAAAAAAGCGGAGATCACGTATATATGTCTTGGTTTTCTTCACGAAATAAAGTTTTCAGTCTGCGTTTGTGTCCCCCTAGCCTATCCTTCGCCCCCGTCTCGTTAGCGCAGCTTTTGATTGCAACCTCCGCTGGGCGGGTGACTCCGTGATGCCGTCGCCGCTGCACCAACTGTGCATTTTCCAGGAGAAGTGACGTCACACGGTGCACAGCTGTGGCTCTGGGGCCAACGCCGACTCCTCAGCTACGCGGGTGACTCAGTGATGCCCTCTGCTGCTATTGCCGCACCGCACATGCGCCCTGAGTCATTGCTCTTCCAAAAAAATTTTAGGGTTGCAATAATATAATTGTTACATAGAAAGGGAAAGACGCGGTATCTGTCGCTTGTTCTGTGGAGACCTGTACCGCACCGTAAGGTAAGGGAGGAAGGTGGGAGTGAAAACAGAAAGAGGAAAACGGTGCTATAGTGGAGGGCTCCGGAGTAATTTCGACCACCTGGGGATCTTTAACGTGCAATCACATCACACAGCACGCGGAAGCCATCTTGTTTCGCCTCCATCGAAGGGTTTCAATGACGTCGAACTGATCGTGCCAAACCGAATGTGGACCGAAAGCTTTGGCTGTAGGCGACCTAGTGTTACATGGAACTCAACCAGCGTTGAACGCATCAAAGTTCACCTGCGTTCTAGACAGGGTACCCGGGCTCAAACCTGACGGCCGGCGGCTGCGTTTCGATGGAGGCAAAATGGAGAGGCATCCATGTTCTGTGCGATATATGTGTAGGCGGGGCGGATGGGGTTAAGAGTGGCTGTTCCTGGCCCTGCGGGGCTGGGACTGGTAGGTCAACACTGCTTTCGTTGGTGGCTAACCTGCTACCGAATGTTTATCTGTTGTAGGCCTTCATTACACCGGCACCGCTTAGGTGGTGGACGACGGCTGTTGCGGCGCGCTTCTTTCTCTTCCTCTTCCTTTTCTTCCTTCTCTACTTTCTCTCTTCTGTCCGCACAAGGCAGCCGGGGTGGGGCAGTGGTAAGACGCCCGACTACTGTGCCGGAGTTCCTGGGCTCGAACCCGACCACGGCGGCTGCGTTTCGATGGAGGCGAAACGAAGTGGCGTCCGTGTGCGGTGCGATGTCAGCGCACGTTAAAGATCCCCAGGTCGTCGAACTTACTCCGTAGCCCTCCACTACGGCTCCCCTTTCTCTCTATCCACTTTCACTCCCACCTTCATCCCTTCCCTTACGGCGCGGTTCAGGTGTCCACAGACACAAGTGTGACAGATACAGCGCTTTTCCCTTCCTATGCACTAACCAACCAAGGCAGCGCAGGCGGCTCAGCTACAGAGCTAGAAGCACCGTGCATTTTATTTTCCTTCTTCCTAAGCCACAACAACAACGACAAAAATATATATGTGCACGTTCAAGATCCCCAGGTGGTCGAAAAACCTCCCTAGCCCTCTACTATGGCAGGGTGGCAGGTTGGTTGTACAACTTTTAATTCCATCGGAAACGGGGAGTCGTGCGCCCGCGGATTAGAGGCTGGCAGGTAGCCCTTGGCTTCTTGCGGCCTCTTCCGCCAGATGGACGGTGCGGTGCTGGATCGCAGGGTCCGCGCTTCGCAGCAGGGTATCCCAGGCTTCTCTACTTGTAATATTTTGCCCTATCCCTGGAGATTGTGGGCTCTCCCAAATTATGTGGTCGAGGGTCCCTCTCGCCCCACAGTGTTTGCAGAGATCATTGCCCCTAAAGTCTGGTAGCGCGTGAAACGCCCAGACCGGGTTCATGAACGTATTAGTTTGTAGCCGCCTCCACGCGACAGCTTCTCTATTATTAAGTCTAACATCTGGTGGGGGTACCAGTGTGTGACAGCCGCTAGGGCAAAACAGAGTACTGCAGTCTGGGTCACCATCAGCATTCCGGGGGAGTCTTGAACGCTTCCGAAGAACGCCATACACCGGAGCCTCTGCGCATACGAGAGGTGTATATGTGGCACTCCGCTGGTATCGATGCAGTCAGCCACGGAGGAGTTGAGCCGAGCAGAGGCTGATCGCCTTAGGCGAGCAAATCTTCGTAATTCATTGCTTCCGCTATTCTACTCGGGATTTTATGGGTGACGGTGGTTGCTCCTGACCCTACGAGGCTGGGACTGGTGGGTCACCACCGCTTGAGGCGAGGGCTAGCCTGCCACCCAATTTATATAGGTTGTAGGCCGTCATCTCCCCCCTGCTATTCCTAGAACCAATGCCATAGTCAATTACTGCCTGGTATCGTGCCTGCTTTTTCCCTATCTTGGCATTGAAGTCGCCCATTAGTACCGTATACTGCGTATTTACTTTTCGCATTGCCGATTCTAGATCTTCGTAGAAGCTTTCAAATGCCTGGTCAGCATGACTACATGTAGGTGCATAGGCCTGTGCATAGGTGTAAAGGCGAAGAGTGGATAACCAATGGTCGCTTAGGGTAACAAAGTGGATTCCAAGGGAAGGAAAGCGTAGTAGGGGGCGGCAGAAAATTAGGTGGGCGGATGAGGTTAAGAAGTTCGTTCGCAGGGGTCAAGTGGAAGCAGCTAGCACAGAACCGGGTTTGTCCGAGAAATATGGGAGAGTGTCACCCGTTAATAATTAGGGGGTATTATTAACGATGCGCCCTTAACGGTGCGCACACTCCCAGACACCCTTTGAGTGAGTGGGGGTAGCTGTTCCGGTCGCAAAGGAGATGCCCTCGACCTGCATGGCAAGCTCAGCCGGAATTCAGCTACCTCGTAGTGACAGAAGGGGGTGGCCTTTTGGTGCCCAGCGGTCGCCGGTTCAAACCAGAGAAAGGATCGGAGTCAGAAGTAACAAACAAAACACAATTTATGCACGGCAAGAGATGATACAAAGAAATACACCAGATCACTTGAAATACACAGACGAGAGGTTCACAGAATACAAACGCTAAGCATGCAACTACAGAATGATTCAATAACACAGAGGCTTTACAATAGATCAAACACGAGGGAGTTACATAAACAAACACCAAATTGTTCACCGGGCACTGTTGCAGTCCGACGCCTCAAGAGTCACGATGTGGCCGCCATACGAGACGAGCGCCGCTCCCTTGTAGGTCCGTGGGCTTGCCAGCAGCGGGTGATCCCCGGGAGTCCAGCCGAAGCACAGGCGAGCACGTCGCAAAACGCTGACGAACTGACTGACTGACTGACTGACTGACTCACAAGCGGCGCGGTCTCTTTAAATAGGGCGCGCCGTGTTTGTCTGTTAAAACGCTCCAAAGCTAGCACGCACACACACTTAGCTTCGCTGGTTATAGCGCTCCCTTCTCCTCCCGTCGAGCCGCGCGTCGTCATTGGCTAGGTCCCATAGAGGATTGGGGAATTTTCTGGCGTATTCCAGGCCGATGAACCACCGTCCTCCCCGGGCAATGGGAAAGAGGGTGACGGCAACGCGTACAAAGCTACGCGCTCTCCCGCGCGGGGAAGGAGGCTTTTCTCTCCATGCTTTGCCGTTGTCAGATGGGGAGGGGGATTGACACCCGGAGGTGCCGTGCCCCAGAGTCACACATAACTCATCAGCCCATCATCATCCATTCAACACCTCCGGCAAAGTCCCCCCCAGGGCCAAGTGGGGTCTGGGAGAGTTTTTTAGTTCGAGGTGAGGGTCCTACCCGGACAAGGGGGCCGCCGCGTGATGCCCTCACAGGAGTGAGTGTCATCAAACGCAAAGACGGCCTGCAGCGCCATCGTGGCATCGAGCCTACGAGGCGAACCTTCATGACAGCACAAGTGTCACTAAGGACAACCAATCCCTGTGAGAAAATCATAATGACACAGAGAGTGTTCCACCCTTAACCGAAAAAATTGCACGCGACGCCGCGCGGGCCTCACGCCGTACCGGCTTGATGAAAATGTGCGCCGATTTCGTGACAGAGAGGCGGCACCGTGCAGGAGTAACTCGCGGTGCGACGCGCGAGCCCCTCGCGGCGGGAAGAACAGTTTGGTAGGGAGACGCGCCCGTCCGTGCAGCGGAGACGCGGCGGATCTGCTGTGCGTGGGGCGCATTCGCCGTTCGTTCTTTCGATTCGCGGCATTCTATGGTCACAAATGAATTGCTAGGTTGCAGTTCCTGGGTTCCTGCTGTTCAACACATTTTCACTGGCCTGATAAAATATTGTTCACGTCCCCAAATAAGCTTTACGAAGCGAAGTGACGATAAGTTTGGATCGCTGCCGTTCAACGAGCAGTTGCCCGGGTTTGCCGCGTCTAGATTTACCGCGAAGCATTTGTTCCGAAAGAGGACGCACTACCTCCCCATGCATTAGCATCATTCTCAACCCGCAAAAAAATAATATTTAAAGAAATTGGGCAACTCATAGGCATCAACGCTACTGGGACCGCCGTGCGCGTCTGTGGGCCGCACTCGTGGATGCAGTTGTTCATTGCATAATTTTTATTTATGCTGTCTTGTGGTCTATATTTCCCTGTCTACGATAGCTTACATAAGCACCAGTACAATGCAGAGAGTAATCAACAGGAATGGAGTGTTTAAATGGCGCATTTACTATGTTTTGCGCATTAGTTTCGCGAATTTGCCTTGGCAACTTTTTTTTTTGCTTACTTGCTTGCTTTCATTATATTTTTCCTCCTCTCAGCTCGTTCCTTTTCTTCTTTCCACACCCTTTCCTTCCACGCTTATGCCGCTACTTTCAATCTCCTCTTCGGCGGCTTCCTTTGTCCGTCCCCCAGCCTGATATTTTTTTTTTCCTCGCCATCCTTCGCTGTCCACTTCGCCCTCCTCTGTAGATGTGATTCAGGAGGTGCCATTCCATACGCTTTATTCATTTAGTTGTGTTAATGACATTTCGATGTCTACTGAGTTGTTGAACCTCGAATGATAAGCTGTTTTTCATGCGATACTGCTCAATCGAGACTATAATAAAAATAAGTAAAAAATGTATTTTTTTTTACTTATTCGTGGACACTCTGAACAGATCTTGCATTCATTACATGCCATCCTGCTCCAAACAAGTTGTCGAGCGGCTGGCTGCCACCTGTTACCTTCCCCTGTCAAAACTTATTTTTGTGGCAGAGGACTTGAAAGTACGGTTACAGAGGCATTAAGGATCGTTAAAAAAAAAACGAAAGAAAACTAGCATTCAAGTCGGGATGAGGCAGGACGTTCTTTAAACGAAAAAGAAAATTAAGCATGCTACAATTCTGACATGTTACAGAGAGGAAGACATGAATGTGTATTAGAAACTGTGGATCGTTTGTGCGGTGCTGTAAGACAGTTTCCATTCTCATAGCTGTGTCACTGTATCAGCGACCGCGTGCCATCTGCCATCCTTTCCTTTATCGTCGAGAAAAGTGGCAACCGTCTCACCAGAAAACAGCTTAAGCTCTTCAAAATCCGTCTGCGTAATGTAAGTGCCTGCGGCATCTTCAGGCCCCGGTAATCGCGTTCTCGAGTTTTCAGGCTTGTCCCTATTTTTTTAGGCTTTTTTCTCTTCTTCGATTACAGCTTCATTCATTCCTATTCTTCTCCCATACTCGTTCCACCCTTCTCCGCTACTCGATTCCCCGCAGCTTTTCTTTTTTTTTTCTCACCCACCCCAGCTTGGAGCGTTCGAGCTGGCCTTTGTGAAGCTGTACCACACTTGGGAGGAGGGGCGTTCGCCACAAATGTTTTTTGTATTTTTCTACATTTTTACAGTGTTTTTTTACGGCCCCGCCCTCCCACCCCCTTGTTTTTTGCTCGGCCTTTTCCAACTGCGCGCGCTTCTCCTGTCGTCTTCCGTTTCGCGTGTTTCCAGCCTACAAATAAACGCCCAGCGGGCGGCCAGGGCTCGTCTCTGTCTCTGCGTCTTGTGTCGTGTGGTTCTCGCATCGTTTGTGCTTCGCTACGTCACTCGAGCTGGCTGAAACTGCTACCATTTCGTTGCGCAGGCCGCCTTTTTCAAGCGCGCGCCATGCCCAGGCGGCCGCGTGTCTCCCTATCAAACTGTTCCGACGCTCACTCGTGGCGCTGCCTGTTCGCCGCGAGTGCTGCCCCCTGGGTTTCTGCACGGTGCCTATAGTCAGACTGATGATGATAATGATGAGGCCGTACGTGATTGCAACCGCCAGTCTTCTGGTAGTGGACGAAGGCTGTCGCAACGGGCGCCTTTTGTTCTTTCGTCTTTTTTTTTCTTCTCTATTTTTTTCTCTTCTGTCCGCACGAGGCAGCAGAGATGGATCAGCTACAGAGCCAGTAGCAGGCCCGTGCATTCTTTTTCCTTCTTCCTTCAGTCTTAAGTATAGGTGTCCACAATTCCGTGGAGTCCACTCAAACTCATTGATTGAATTATAGGAAGGGAAAGGCGCGGAAACTGTCTCACTTGTTTACTGTGGACACATCAACCGCGCCGTAAGAGAAGGGGGGAAGGTGGGAGTGCAAGTGGAAAGAGAGAAACAGGAGCCATAGTGGAGGGCTTACGCAGTAACTTCGACCACATCGCACAGCACACGGACGCCACTTCGTTTCGCCTCCATTGAAACGCAGCCGTCGAGGTCGCGTTCGAACCGGGGTACTCCGGCACTGTAGTCGGGCGTCTTACCACTGCACCACCCCGGCGGGGCACATTTTTTTTTCTTTTTCCTACAGTCGCAACAACAAAGTAGGGGAGGATGTGGTGAAGGATCGCAGTTCCCGGCCCCACGGGCCTGGGCTGGCGACGGAGGCTAGCCAGCCACCGATTGTATATCTGTTGTAAGCCGTCATTGTACCCACCACCGCTGAGGCGGTGGACGATGGCTGTTGCGGCGCGCGTCTTTCTCTCCTCTCACCCTTGTGTTTCTTTTATGCTAATCATATTGGTAGAGGTAAACCGCAGCCCTTCGTGACGGTTACACGCCGTGCAAAGAATGTGAAATGCTACGTCACACCACGTGATACGCTGATGTCACGACAGAGGAGAGACGGGGGTCCAGCTCGCGCCGTCGGCTGCGGTTGGACGCCGTGCGGACCACGTGGTATGGTGACGTCACACCACGTGATACGTTGACGTCACGACAGAGGAGAGACGGGGGACCGGCTCGCGCTGTCAGCTGCGGTTGCACGCCGTGCGGACCACGTGGTATGGTGACGTCACACCACGTGATACGCTGACGTCGGTGTTCTAAGAGCTTTTGCTTTGCGTACATATTCGCGTAGTGGCAATCGAGTATCGTTGGCCTGCGGGACGACATGTTCGTTGTGCGTGTCGCTAACACAGTTAGATTTGAGATGAACGAGTCATGCTATTACCTAGTTTTAAACGATGGGAAAACATTGTGCATTCCAAGTTTAAACCGTGTAAAAGCACGTGTAACCAAGGAAAGAAACGTTTAGCCAAGTGCAACCATGAAAAGCCGAGTTTAGCAATCAATATGCTTCGCATCTGACCAGGCTTAACCAAGCAAAGCCTCAGCCATTTTTTTCTCTACTTTCCCTCCTGTCCGCATGACGCAGCGGATTGTTGTTGTTGTTGTTGTTGTTGAAAACTTTTATTGTCCAACAGAGAAGGACCACACCGCCTGGGCCGCTCTGTCTCACCCCCCTTTAAGGGGGAGGGGACTTAGCGGCCCAGCCGCACGGGATGGTCGCATTAGATGCTGGCCGGTTTGGTTTCGCCGGCGGCCTCTGCTGCCAGTTGGACGGCGGTGAGTTGGAGCTCAGGGTCCAAGCTTCGCAATAAGGTTTCCCAGGCTTCCCTACTGCTAACGTTTTGCGCCCTGCCTGGGGAGTAAGCGCACTCCCAAATTATATGGTCGAGGGTTCCTCTCGCCCCACACTTTTTACATCGATTAATCTCGTATCAAGACATTACAGAACACTACAGGCAATGCCGGAGGCGTTTCCCCCCACCAAACACGGCCTTAAATAGAGGTCAGGCAATGGCTTGGAGACGCCTGCAGACTGGAGTATACCCAAGCCCAGTACTAAATAAACATATCCGATCGGACTGCGAGGACGATAAATGTAAAAAGTGTGGGACGCAGCGGAGGTGGCTCAACTACAGAGGCAGTAGCCGGCCAGAGCATTTTCTTTTTCTTCTTCCTACAGCCACAACAACGGTCGCAACAACAACAACACGGCGAGATCACTGCATCGCGGCCAATGAAGCTTTCGCTTCAACATCTTCCATGTATGGGAAACGCTATTGCGTCATGCCATTAATGGCAAATGAAAGATGCAGTATCTGTCCCACTGTGTTGCACCTAGCACAACCAGAGTGTTCCGCTGAACGCGCCCTGGGACACATCAAAATTAGAACCGCTGTGTCCGAACTACAGGTGAAGTCCTCGCTCGGCGGGCTATAAGAGAGAAGCTATAAAAGTACAAATAACAAAAGTAAAAAGTGAGAAAACATTCTCAGTTTATGGGAAACGCTATCGCATCATACCGTTACAGCGATGTTTAAGTGCCCCCTAATTTTTTGTTTCGCCTCATGCGAAACAATGACGCCTCGGTCAGGCTGGCAGGGCCCGCTTACACGAAACGCTATTATGAATGTCTTAGCCATGTCCAGACGTAAATGGAGTCGAAAGCATAAGCCGCTTGCAGGAACGCTTAAGACTGGAGTCAAGACTATAGGCTTCAGTCTTGACTTGAATAAGTCGCTTACACGATTATGACTCTAGTGCCATCTTAGTTAATAGACAAGGACGAGAGGTACCTAAGCTGCGAAATAGGGTAAAACAGGGCCGCGCTGGCCCCGTCCCAGCTTTGAGACGTAAACATTCCGTCAGTTTTGAGTTGTGTTAATTTGTACCATTGCTTTTTTGTGGCTTAATATTTTGTCATTAGGTAATGCCCAAAGTGGTTGCTGAGGGCATTCAGAGAAGCCACTCTGGTGAACACGAGCAAAACCGAAGAGAGAAACGAAAATTTCAGTCGGGTGTTTTGCTGTTTGGCCAGCGCGCTCACTAGTTCGTTTTTTTTTTTTCCTCTGTGGGCATTCGCTCTCTAGCCGTGTCCCTGCTGACATCAATGGCTCTGCGCTTCAGCACCCCGCTGCAAGCGTTCGAAGCATTTGGGCCCCTTTCGCGGCGCTTGAAGGCAGCCGAGCACATCGTTAATATGTGAGCGTTCATTGAAAAACAATAGAATGTGTGCGAAAATTGTTCTCGTGACTAAGCGCGTACTCGGTTATGGCAGAAGAGTTTCCGCGTCCAGACGTGCGTGGTGTGATGTATACTATCATTCAACGTGTGTGTGTGTGTGTGTGTGTGTGTGTGTGTGTGTGTGTGTGTGTGTGTGTGTGTGTGTGTGTGTGTGTGTTAGCACGCGCTAGCATCTTGTGCGCCGTGTGCATTCATGCTGTGATTTACGTGTATCTCTCGCTTGTGTCACGTCTGTGGTCGTCGGAGTTCGTCGGTGGTTTTAATGCAATGCTGTGCTTCTACATGCCTCTATTTTTACTGTCTCCGTACAGTAAACGACCAGTGATCAGCGCGAACATTTGATCTTGGATCGTGATTCGGTTCACAAAGCATGTGGGCTGCGATTGGCGTGAATTGGTGTAACATTCACGCTGAAGTTAACGCATAAATGGCAAGAAAGGTTTTATGAAGTTGATGTGAACAAAAGGCAAGAAGAGACACGCACAGACCACGTTTTCACTGTGGGCTGCTACTGCAGAATTTAATTTTTATTCAGTTAATTTTATAATGTGCGCACGAGATGTCCTGCTATTTTTCCCTGTTTTAATACAGATATGTTCTTTGGTAAATGATTGACGAAAAGCTGGACCTTGCAATCGTCTTCGTTTTTGCTGGCCTTATTATTTCGTTTGGACATTATAGTAATGGCGGTATGGTGTGTCATACTGCAGAAAACGGTCCAGTATCACAGCTAACAAAATATTGGCTTGGCGGTCAGGACGTTTTGTTCGGCACATGCCCTCGGTAATACGAATAGCTTTCGGGCGATTTGGTGCTCCACACTTGTCAATAGGGAATACACACAAACATTTAGTGCTTAAGCGACTATTAGTGGGCGATTCTAATGGCAGGACCTGTTTCCCCTTGGCATAAATGCCAAACACTCGTGAATCAATTGCAGTCATTGCAAGTCATCGATAGACATTCGGTCATTACAAGTCGTTTCAGCCCTTACTGAGCATTTAGTTCATTTAAAATCAATTGCCATAACAGGCCGTCGGTACAAATATGGACCATTACAAGCCATAACCTTTATTAATCAATATCACTAATATTTTATCTTTCATCTGTCTTCATGTGGCAGACACTTCCTGATGACAGGTGCCTCCGGTCACCTACTGAAAGATAACCGGCTGCCCTCATTCAAGCTCCCATTTAGTGCTGTCTTTACATCCTCTGTCCATATCTTTTGAGAAGATGATCGTTTTTGTTTATAGGATTTAGCATGTCAAGTTTTAAGCAATGCTATAGTAGGGATGTCAACAAGTTTATTGCGCCATTTTTTTTAACATGCACTGGGATTTGTGTTTGGCCACCGTCTAAACGCAGGTAAAAGGCCAGAATCGAAGCAGTTTTTTCGGGCTCTAGCAGTCAGGTTCCGTAAACTGAGCCACTGTGTTGGGCTCAGACAACATGAGTACCCACAGGCTGCAGGGCTGCAAGCTGTGATGTGATATATGCAATTTGGGGCTTAACAACAATACAAGGATATGATACAGCGAAATAATGATGGCTGATAAAAAGGCAGCTATCGAAGGGAATACTTTATTTTGCAAGACCAAATTACTGAAGAAACATTATTCTTAGAAAAGGAAACTCTACATAACAAACAGGCATGCAAAGCCCTGATGGGCGCTGTCCTTATTACACAGTCACCAACTAGCATAAGAACAGAATGAAGCACACCACCACACTAAGCATTTTGTTTTTGGTTGAAAACATTTTGCATGCATTTGCACAATGATATAGGCAAAGATGTTCATAGAATGGCTGAAAAAAAAGAAACATGCAGTAGACTGAAATAAATCAACATAAAGGCTCTTAAAAATAACTGTCAGCATTTTGAAACAAGGACCATTTAATACGAATGTTGCATGTTGAAGTGTATGGAAATTTTACTAGTGTAAATAATAAGAATTGCATTGAAATACGATAAAGTTACAGAGGTGTCATTTGAAAGATTCAGTTCCCCATGCAACATATTGTGTAATACAAACAGCAATTCCTCTGCACACCATATTGGCGGATATTTGCCCCTCTTTTCCTGAAATTTCGTTTAAACCCAACCAAACAACCCATGAAAATTGTAGCATGCCACCAACTTTCAAGTAATAGGTTAATCATTGTCAATGCAAGCTGTTAGTGCCCATGCAGTTAAACAATCACATTGTCCGGATTTTAGCAAGGACAAAGACCGTGATAGTTTCATTAACGGTATTTAACGTCCCTAGAGAAATCAGACCAAAGGAGAGTCCGTAATATTGTCAACAACCGTTAATTGGTGCTGGTTGTAGTGACTAGGACCTCCACTGCCTGCTGTAATCATAAAAGTTATTGGCAGCACTGAAAACCTCATGCCTCGAGGCATTGTTGGTGGCTCTCACTTGACATCAAAAACAAAGATAAAGATGCTAGTCAAGTGACGACATTGTAGGTTAGCGCTCACCTGAGGAACAGTATGCAATTTTGTTCTCAACAACAATTATGTTCTGCAGAAATATTTTAAATTTCTCTAAGCAAGAAAGTCACATATGTAAGAACAAACTGCTTTCAAACTTGGCATATTGCAATCATTACATTCAATTCTACCCCTTTGTGATTCACACAAATATTTCAATGATTACGATTTGGAAGTGAAGCGCGGCGTAGCACAACCACAAGAAATTCTGTTCAAACAATTATTATATCACGGCAGAGAATCTTAGCAATATAGCCTGTTGTGCACACTGTTTCCTTGCCCTCAGCCTGCTCAATAAACCCAACGAAAACTGCAGCAATTAAAAAAATTAATTCCCCTAAAGGGATTAATGTTTTTGAGGATTGTAGTTTGTCTCGTGAAATATTGTGATTCTTCTATCTGAAGCAGGCTGAGCTAATGCAAATATAGATGAGACGGTTTTCAACTTTCTGTACATGGCACAGGCTGAGCGGGAGTACATGAAGTCATTTGTAGTACGAGTAGCTTGCATAAAAGCAATTACTCTAATATACAAAAATGCAACTGAAAAGCAAAGCCTTCGATGCAATGTGCGGCAGCACCTCATGAAGCACCTTTTTGTCAGGGTGATGATAGTGAAAATTAAATATGTTACCTTTTATATCGTGATTGCAGAGGTGTTTTTCACTTCTGTGGTGTTGTGAGTAGAACTCATATTTTGATCATTGATTCCTTCATCAGAATGAATACCCGCGTAAAACTTGGCAACGTTTATGTACAAACTGTATAAAAATGAATCGTTATTTATTATAAATTTCTTAAAGTGATTTAGCTAGCCTGCTTATACTGGTTGTCATGATGTATAAATGAGTTCTTGCATAGCTGCCACTCTCACACTGCATTTCCGTTCAATTTCTTAATTATCTTGTGTCTGCCCCTATGGGGTAGAGTACCACTTGCAAATACTATCAAATTAAAGATGCTTACACGAACACAAACTGCTCAATTGTACATAAAGTTCAAGCAAAATATTGCTTCCTCGAGGAAGAAATGCACGAGGAACATGCCAGTTAGTGGCATCGTGATCACTGCGCGTGCTGGACCTGACTGTGCTGCCGCTCGCTGCTTTCGCCGCTGATCTGCCCAGTCCTGCTGATCAAGTCCTGTTGATCTGCTGAATAAACCCCCCATTCTTACATTTGATGGAGCTGCCGGGCAAGATCTATCCTCTCGCCCTGGAACTCCGCAGCCGTACATTACCGCCTCCTGCGATGCCTGAGGACGTTAACCACCAAGCCGCACAAGTTGGCTCGGCCATCATCTGTCCCGGCTCCCTCCGCCAGCGAGACCCCGCCATCTTCAGCGGCACTGACGACCACGACGTCGAGGACTGGCTCACATCCTATGAACGAGTGAGCGTTTATAACAAATGGGACGCGGAAACGAAGTTAAGTAACGTCATTTTCTATCTCACCGGCGTAGCAAACCAATGGTTTCGAAACCATGAAGCGGACATTCCATCATGGTCCGCGTTTAAAGCCAGCTTCTCTGAAGTTTTCGGCCGACCAGCTGTGAGGAAACTCCGCGCTGAACAGCGCTTTCTCGAGTTATATCAAGGACGTCGTCGACTTGTGCAAGCGCGTTAACGCACAGATGTCAGAGGCCGAGAAGACCAAGCACATTCTGCAAGGCATCGATGACGATGCCTTTCAGATGCTGTCGGCTCGAGATATCCGCACCGTCGCAGAAGTGGTTACACTGTGTCAAAGTTATGATGAACTGCGGAAACAAAGGGCCATAACTTGCGCGAACACCATGCACTCTGAGTCCCTTGCAGGCCTGACAGATGCAGGCGAACATTCTGCTCTCCTGCCACAAATTAAGAACTTCACTCGGGAAGAAGTTGCTCGACAGCTCTCTCTTATGTACTGTCATCAAGAACCTTCCTCACACCTAACTCCCAGTTTGCGCCACATTATTCAAGAACAGGTAGCTGAATCCCTTCCTTCAGCCCCTCAATCCATGCCTGTTGCAGCGCCGTTAACATATGCGGCTGTAGCGGCCTGACCGCCAGCTACATATGGTCCACCGCCACCTGCCTACGTTCAGCCGCCTCCTGCGCCTGCGCGAGAACCTGCGCAGTTTATGCGACCGGCTCCAAGACCACGTAATCCCTGGCGCACGACGGATAACCGGCCAATTTGTTACACTTGCGGGCTTGCTGGACACATTTCTCGTTATTGCCGCAACCGTCTCCTGGTGTCGGCATCACCTACTCATGGTTCTGCATACTGGTCTCCGACGCCTCAGTATTCCGAGCCTACTGAGCCTCCAGCCCGCCCTCATTTCTCCCCCCACCGCTCAGCCATGTCCGACCCCAACTTCCCAAGTCCTCATCAGTCGCCGACAAACCTAATTGAAGTTTTCGTCGAGGGTGTTGCTGTCATGGCTTAATTGACATTGGTGCTGCGATTTCGGTAATGAGCGCAAAACTATGTGGCACTTTAAAGAAAGTGAAGACGCCAATTGCGGGACTTTCGTAGCGAACGGCCAGCGCTCAGCATATCAAGCCTTTAGCAGCCTGCACCGCTCGAGTAGTTATACAGAATTCCCTTTATACGAATGAGTTCGTCGGGCTGTCAAGTTGCTCGCACGCTGTAATTTTAGGCTGGGATTTCCTGTCGCGTCATGCTGCTATTATCGATTGTGCTCGAGCTGAAATGGGGTTCTCGACTGTGCCCGATGCCTTATCAGACGCTGATCAATCAAATTCCTGTGCTAAAGCCCTCGTCGCCGAAGATATGGACCTTCCTCCCTGCTCTTCAGTGCTTGTTCGTGTCGCTTGTGCCTCTATTAGCGATGACACCGTTCTCTTCACACCAGCCCATACTTTCCTGCGCCGCAAGTGCCTTCCATTGCCCTACGCAGTGCTCGCTATTTCCGCTGGCCTTTCCATGTTATGGGTCTCTAACCCATTTAACTCCCCTACTGCTTTGCGCCATGGCAAATGCCTCGGAAGAATCCAGCCAATCGCATCTCTTCTGATCTCTGAGGAACCTGACGATGCGCCGCACTGTGCCGTGACTGCGCTCAGCCCCCCTTCACCTGCGCCCGCTCCCCCCTCTACAGACTTGTTCCTCCGTTCCATCGACGCCGATCTTCCTCCAGAGCAGCGCACTCAGCTTTTGAACCTACTACATCACTTTTGCTCCTCCTTCGACTCTTATCAAAGTTTTTTGGGTAAAACTTTTACATTCATTCATCGCATCGACACCGCCACCCACGCACCACTGCGACAGTGCCCCTATCGTGTGTCTGCAACCGAACGCCAGGCTATTGAAGAGCAAGTCGACCTAATGATCCAGAATGGCGTGATTCATCCCTCAAGCAGCCCTTGGGCCTCACCTGTTGTCCTCGTAAAAAAGAAAGATGGTTCTATCCGCTTCTGTGTCGATTATCGCCGCCTTAATAAGATTACGCGAAAGGATGTCTATCCTTGCCCACACATCGACGACGCTCTCGATTGTTTGCAAGGCGCCGAACTCTTTTCTTCCCTAGATTTACGTTCCGGGTACTGGCACGTCCCCTTGGAAGCGGCTGATCGTCCCAAAACTGCCTTTGTAACTCCCGACAGCTTGTACGAATTTACTGTTATGCCGTTTGGCCTTTGTAATGCTCCGGCAACATTTGAGCGGATGATGGACACCATTTTGCGTGGCCTAAAGTGGAAGACGTGCCTCTGCTACCTAGATGACATAGTCGTCTTTTCTCGTAACTTTGACACACACCTCTACCGTCTGGAGCACGTTTTGACCTGCCTATCTGATGCCGGACTGCAGCTGAATTTGAAAAAAATGTCGTTTTGCCGCCCGCCAGTTCAACATTCTCGGCCAGGTTGTTTCCAAAGAAGGTGTATCTCCAGACCCTGCCAAAATTCGTGCCGTAGCAGCCTTTCCCAAACCGACTTGCATCAAAGATCTACGTAGCTTCCGCGGGCTGTGTTCTTGCTTTCGCCGCTTTATTAGGGATTTTGCTTCCATTGCTGCTCCCTTGACAGAACTTCTGTCCGGGAGCTCCGACCTTTCGTCGTGGTCACCAGCGTGCGACTATGCCTTCATTGCTTTACGACGCATCCTCATGGCACCGCCTGTCCTACGTCACTTCGACCCCACAGCGCCTACTGAGGTGCACAAAGACTCCAGTGGTATTGGTCTCGGCGCTGTGCTCGCTCACCGCAAAGCAGGTTATACTGAATACGTGGTCGCCTATGCTAGCCCACGGCCGGTCTCGAGGGAGAGAGCGCGCGCTCTTTCTTACGGCCTTTTCAATCGCCGCGGGAACAATGGGCACTTTTCTCCTTGAGTTACGCTCTCCGCCACCGCAAGGGGCGCGACCTGCTCACTGTTCGCTTCGCGTCTGCTTCAGCGGCGGCGGGTGGCTTTTGCCTGGTTTCGCGCTGTCGCTCGCGAGTTTCGTGGTGAGTGCAGCCCCGAAATTAAAGAGCACAGAAGGTGGATGCTGCAGCGGCATGTCGTCAACGTACCACACGTGAACCGATATAAAAAACACTGTCGTTCAGCAAACGTTCGACAAGCATGGCATACATTGCGGCACGGTAACTACTTTTGTCCATTTTAATCCGAATTTTCCCCAAGCCTGTACAAGAATAGGAACAAAAAGAAAACTGAATGAGCAGTGATCACATCGAAGCTTTTTCACGGCTAACATGACAGCAACTCGTCTGCAACAGCAAAACCGTCTTTCAGCGCTAGATGCGAAACCATTCATGTATAGCACCGAAGATGAAAATAATTTCATAAAAATGTAATGTAAATTGCAAAATGCTTGCATGATATAAAGTATTAGTATAACAGTCAAAGTAAACGTTGTAGGGTTGAGTTTTAAATGTTATTAGAATTCATATATTACGCAATGTGTGGTATTATAAGGATTATTTTAATTTTGGAAATAAACATTGTTTTAATGAAGTTTTTACATGATATACTTATGAAACAAAAAATGGTTTGATATTCATGACACCACTAGTGCGCGAAGTGATAAAAAGAGGGCAATAAATGATGAAGGTGATACTCGATGCAGTGACTTACAAATGAGTTCACCTGCTATATCGAATGTATGCAAGAAGCTTCTAAAGCGTTAAAGAAGGACACTCTCACTGAAGACTCATTTCAAGCCTTATGTAGCGACCCATTGAGGCTCTCTTCGGGAAAGTAAGTTTAATGTGCGGAAGGGAATGACATATATTCTAGATGCGAAGGGCGTAACAGCTAGCGGCACATGACTACATTGTCAAGACGGACGTTTCATCTGAGAGCAAAATCAAGGCACTGAAGGAAATGATGGCATCTCCTACCATCTCATTTCCCACTGTCACATATTCCGGTTCACCTTACGTCGCTGGATATATCGTTTAATCAACTTCGGGTGTGACGCTTGCGCTATTCTTCTTGAAACTAGCGAAAGAAGTAACCCCATGTAGTACGCTCTTCTACGAGGACAATGTCCTAGTGGACTGCATTATCTGAATCCAGAGCTTGTTGCCCTATTGGACAAGCTTTTTTTTTTCTTTTGAAAAAGCTGTCCATCCCCTACTACACACAAATTTCAGAACTCAACACTGAGTTGCCAGGAAGGAATTGACAACAGCTATGCTATTAGGTCCGCTTCTTTGATATTTGAAAAATTTCTCAGAATTCTTCTCAATTAATTATACCAGGAAAGTGACAGAGAAGACCGAGAGGCCAACTCCTTATATGCCCAAGCCGTGCAGGATGATTTTGAGCCTGAATTTTCTAGACGCAGGTCGCATTTTGATGAATTTATGAATATATAGTGCAATGTGTAACTTTGAAGGACAATTTTTTTTATTGTTTGCCGCTCTCTTCGATTCTGCTTAACTGTTTATGCCCATTGCCTTGATTAAAAGTAGCCGTGAGACTACATATACATCTTCGATCTTTCAACCGACTGATATGTTTTGAACGAAGTTTCAAAACATATTCAACGAACAATATGTTTTGAAATGAAATTTTTACTATATGAATAAATTTTTGTTCTTTACTCTGAATCTGAGACGCGCCATGAATTTTCGCCGGTGCCTCTTCTGTTCTAAACGAAAACGGTAGCGATTGACAGAATCTCCACCCAACAATTCACCATGCACTCACGTCAGGTCGCGCTACACCTGCTTAAAACATTCAAAGGCAGATTGCATAGCCTGGTAAATTTATTTTTGTACAAAATTTAGGGGTAAAAAATGTTGCAGTGTGCCCTGTTACGACCGTGCATCCGCATTTGCGCGTTCTATTGTTCGCCTGTGGGCATGGATAAGTGTTGTGGATATGTGGTGATGGTCCAATGGCTCTAAGTGAGCCTGTTTCCAGGAATCCTGTTTTGTAAGCCTGTTTTGCTTTGTGAACACCCTGCAAATGCCAAATTGACCCTGTCAAGAGAACGTCTGGAAAAACACAAAGAAACGTCCCCCTGCGGGAAATGCAGGAAGTGCTTTCTTTCTTTTGTTCACCCTTCCAGTCGAGAAGCCCTATCGTTTAGTGAGGAATGTCTACTTTCCAAAGGAGACGACAGAGTGACATGTCCGCTGACGTGCAGGACAAGAAAGGAGCATGACGCATACAGCCATTAAGTGATTTCCCAGGAATGCAGGAAAGATTTGCAATTGTCGAAAACGGACAATGCTGGGAGCGTATGCGGCGCCCACGTGCACTTGGGTTTCTGAGAAGTAAACCCACTTGTCAGAACCAGCCTGTGGTTTCTTTGCTGAAGAATAGAAATGTACCTCCTCTCCTCGCCGTTCCCAAACTTTTCCCGCCAACAAGTGATCACGCCCAACGAATTAATGCCGGACCAGTCAGTGCTTCAGACCATCAGTGCAGTGATGTGTTCGATTGGATGCCGATATCTGAGGGGCGTGCCCTGGATTTGGTTGGTCAGCATCTTCAGAGAGGGGCTGGACATAGGGGGTTTTAAGGACGCTGCAGAGCACGAAATGTCGCTCTGAGCCCTGGGTAAACGGCTCATCCAGTCGCTTCTCGCTATGAACTCTTAACGCTTGCCATTTTGCTGATGTACCCTTCTTTTTCGTGTAAATAATATTGTAAATAAGTTTTCTCAAAGTGCCATTAAACCTGCTTGTACATATTTCGCCAACTTCGAAGATTCAATCCTACTTCAACCCCGAGTCTGCACGCTACCAAGTGAAGGCCGGGTCGACATAGCCCCAGCGTCACGACAACTGGTGACCAGCGGTGGGATCTGAATCTACAAGCCACAACATCTGATGACTGGAGGTGGGATCTGGATCTACAAGCTACAACATCTTCTGATCGGAGGTGGCATCTCAAGCAACAAGCAGGAGCAACAATCGGCCAACAAGAAAGCAGCTCGGAACATCGATCGCATGTGTGGGTGAGTGCTTGGCTTTTCTTCTGATGTGGACCAGGTTCTAGAACAGGGTTAGATTTTAGAACTGGTAAAAAGTGTTGAAACGCCTTTAGGTTTGGTAGTTTGCACTGTTGTTTTGGAAGTAGCCGACACTCGGAGCGATCATAGACCTACAAAAGCTGCAGAAACCGGACCTGTTGCTATTGTGTGAGGAATTGGGAATTGATACAAGTGGTTTGGCACGAAAACCCTTGATTATAAAGGCAATCACTGATCTGGGAACCGATGATGAGGAGCTCAGTGAAGCATGGAACCTCATCGGGCAAAAAAAGGAACAGCTCAGACAGCAGAAAGAGCGGGAAAAAGAGGAAAGGGAGCGCGAACGTCAGAGGGAAAAAGAGGAAAGGGAGCGTGAACTTGAGAGGGAAAAAGAGGAAAGGGAGCATGAACGTGAGAAGCTTGAAAGAGAAGCAAAAAAGCTGGACCAAGAAATTGAGCTCCGGAAATTAGAACTAGAGTTGAGCAAGAGGTCGGGCGATTGTCCCCAGCTAGCGGTACCTCGTCTCAACAAGGAGGCAGATTTCAAGATGTCAAAGTACATGCAGCCATATGTGATATCAGGGGATATCGGTCTGTATCTGGCTAACTTTGAGCGAACCTGCGAAAAACTTTCCTTCCAGCGAGACACTTGGTCTCAGAGATTATTGACGGTTCTGCCCAGCGAGGCAGCGGAGGTTGTCGCGCGGCTAAGCAAGGAGGACGCGGACAACTACGAGAAGGTCAAAGCTTGCCTTCTGAGAAAGTATAGGCTTAGCGCCGAGGCGTTCAGACAACGTTTTCGGAACGCTACTAAGTCCAGGGACGAGAGTTACCCTGAATTCCTGTACAATTTAAGAGTAAATTTGGGCGAGTGGCTAAAGAGCACAGATTCCTACAGTGATAGGGACGCTGTAGTCGAGCGAATTCTTTTGGAGCAGTTTTATAACTGCCTTCCAGAAAAAGAAAGAAATTGGTTACAGGACCGAGGCGAAATTAAGTCGGCAACTGAAGCTGCCGAACTCATTGAGGAGTACGCTTCGCGCCGACAATTCAGCAACCCAGCAGTGTATAGGCCCCGCAATCCCAAGTTGAGTGTGAATAACCGTCAGAAAAGGCACTTTGCTAGATTTGCAAACGAAGAAAGGAAGGCTTCTTCAGGCAAACGCCCTAGAAAGGACGGCAGTGAGATAAGTGGGGAAGTGACCACCGCGCAGAACACAAAGAACAAGCTTGGGGCTAGGAAGCCGCTCACATGCTTTAGGTGTAATGAGCAGGGTCACATTGCCGTCAACTGCCGGAAAGAAAAGATTGCTTTCTCGTATGTCAGGGACTGCGATGAAAATATGCAGCTTTTAGAACCCTACCTGCATGACCTAGTAGTCAACGGGAAGCCTTGCAAGGTACTGCGCGATTCGGCCGCAACGATGGATGTTGTCCATCCGGCGTATGTATCACCTTCCGACTATACAGGACAGTGTGCATGGATCCGACAGGTAGTTGAGGAACAGAGTGTGTGCTTGCCGATCGCGAACGTGGTCATCGAGGGCCCTTTCGGCGAATTAACAACCGAGGCTGCCGTTTCAGGAAAGCTTCCTAAGTGCTATCCGTATTTGTTCTCCAACAAATCGGACATGCTGCTGCGAAAGAGGGGCATCCTTTTCGGAGACAGAGTTGTGCAAGCCTTAACACGTTCAAAGGCGCGAGAACTAGCTACACTGCTCATTCCAGAAAAATCCACAGCGGAGGAAACGGCAGTTAAAACAGTGGTCTATGTGGAAGATAGCGGGTCAGAAAACTTTGAGAGCGAGGCATCTCAGATAAATCAACTTGAAAGTGAGCTTGATGAGACGCGGAATGAGGACGTTCTTGAGAATAACCTCTTGCCGCCAGTGTCTAGTAATCTCCCGAGACTTTTAAGTGGAACCCGAGAGGACTTAGCTATGGAGCAAGCCGAGGTAAATCTAACGTTAAACCTTCCCGAGGAGATGGGGGACAACTTGATTTGCCTCAGCGGAAAGGGAAGCAACGCTCAGGAGCTTCTCAAAAAGACGGAGCAGAGAGGAGAACTAAAGAAATCCCAGCTGTCCGATCTGGGCGAGATAATAACAGAGTTTGAGGCCTGCTTCGTGGACAGGCCAGGCAGAACTGATTTGACTGAGCACGATATTGAGCTGACTTCAGACGTGCCAGTGCGATCAAGGTGCTACCGATTTTCTCCAAGGCAAAGAGAAATTCTGGATAGGGAAGTAACTCGCATGCTGGAATTGGGAGTAATAAAACCCTCGGAAAGCGATTATGCTTCGCCTATGATCTTAGTAGAAGCTCCAGGTAAAGACCCTAGGCCTGTGGTAGACTACCGAAAGCTAAATTCTCTCACCAGGGATCAAGTGTATCCTATTCCGAATATTGAGGAGAGAGTAGAACAGGTCAGTAGAGCGGCATATGTGACTACGCTGGACCTTACTCGAGGATACTGGCAAGTACCGCTCACTGAACGCGCCAGCAGATACGCGGCTTTCGTCACTCCGACGGGCAGCTACCAGCCAACAATGATGAGTTTCGGGCTCAAAAATGCTCCATTTTGTTTTTGCCGACTCATGGATAGGGTTTTAAAGGGGTGTGAAACATTCGCGGTGCCTTATTTAGACGACATTGCGGTTTTTTCCGACTCATGGGCGGACCATATGGTACATCTAAGAGCTGTACTGAGCCTTTTGCGTCAAGCTGGACTAACCGTAAAGGCCGAGAAATGTTGCCTGGCAAGGGCGACCGTGGACTACTTGGGTCACAATGTAGGTCAGGGTTTCAGGAAACCCAGCGAGATTAAGATTTCTGCGGTAGCAGACTACCCGCGGCCGAGCACGAAGACGGAAATTCGAGCATTCCTGGGTCTGACTGGGTACTACAATCACTACATCCCTAACTATTCAGCTTTGGCTAGCCCTCTGACCGACGCTCTCCGCAAGACAGAACCGACAAATGTAGTCTGGGACGAACAAAAGGAAGCTTCCTTCGTAAACCTGAAGGCTGTGCTGATTAGCCGTCCGGTATTGCGAGCTCCAGACTATGACCGAGAATTCACGGTCCAGTGTGATGCCAGTGATCGAGGGTTAGGTGCTGTTCTCTGCCAGAGAGATGACGACGGTAATGAGCACCCCGTGCTCTACCTGAGCAGAAAACTGAGTTCTAGAGAGAGAGCTTATTGCGCGTCAGAGAAAGAGTGCGCTTGCATTGTATGGGCCATTCAAAAATTGCAGTGCTATCTTGGAGGGGCCAAATTCACCGTAGAGACGGACCATTGTCCCCTGGCTTGGCTGCAAACTGCGACATCGAAGAACAGTCGCCTTCTTAGGTGGAGCTTGATATTACAGCAGTACAATTTTGAAATAAGATACAAAAAGGGGAAGTTAAAAGGGAATGCGGACGCGCTTAGCCGCTCTTTCTAAGCGGTCCGAGATGTTCCTCACCATGTATCCAAATTGATAATCAGGTTTTTTTTTTTTTTTCGTGCGCTTGTATATGTGTGGCTATGTAAAGCAGCACGTTTGGTTTTCTAGGAATACGTGGGTCCTGAACGTCTTGAGAGTGGGCTTTTCTCGAACAACAATGGCAGTTTTCTTTTGACCTGGTCTCTTCAGACGGGAGCCGAGTGCTTGTTTAGACATGTGGTTGAGTTTTAGACAGCTCGAGCAATTTGGCCTACAACAATCAAGACAACGCGACAAGCAACAGCGAGCTTCAAGCGTTCACGTGCAGGCCATTAAGTCGTCTCTTCATGCAGCAGCGGCGACTGCTGCCCTCCGAGACTCTTCTGGCGGGGGAGGAGGCTGTTACGACCGTGCATCCGCATTTGCGCGTTCTATTGTTCGCCTGTGGGCATGGATAAGTGTTGTGGATATGTGGTGATGGTCCAATGGCTCTAAGTGAGCCTGTTTCCAGGAATCCTGTTTTGTAAGCCTGTTTTGCTTTGTGGACACCCTGCAAATGCCAAATTGACCCTGTCAAGAGAACGTCTGGAAAAACACAAAGAAACGTCCCCCTGCGGGAAATGCAGGAAGTGCTTTTTTTCTTTTGTTCACCCTTCCAGTCGAGAAGCCCTATCGTCCAGTGAGGAATGTCTACTTTCCAAAGGAGACGACAGAGTGACATGTCCGCTGACGTGCAGGACAAGAAAGGAGCATGACGCATACAGCCATTAAGTGATTTCCCAGGAATGCAGGAAAGATTTGCAATTGTCGAAAGCGGACAATGCTGGGAGCGTATGCGGCGCCCACGTGCACTTGGGTTTCTGAGAAGTAAACCCACTTGTCAGAACCAGCCTGTGGTTTCTTTGCTGAAGAATAGAAATGTACCTCCTCTCCTCGCCGTTCCCAAACTTTTCCCGCCAACAAGTGATCACGCCCAACGAATTAATGCCGGACCAGTCAGTGCTTCAGACCATCAGTGCAGTGATGTGTTCGATTGGATGCCGATATCTGAGGGGCGTGCCCTGGATTTGGTTGGTCAGCATCTTCAGAGAGGGGCTGGACATAGGGGGTTTTAAGGACGCTGCAGAGCACGAAATGTCGCTCTGAGCCCTGGGTAAACGGCTCATCCAGTCGCTTCTCGCTATGAACTCTTAACGCTTGCCATTTTGCTGATGTACCCTTCTTTTTCGTGTAAATAATATTGTAAATAAGTTTTCTCAAAGTGCCATTAAACCTGCTTGTACATATTTCGCCAACTTCGAAGATTCAATCCTACTTCAACCCCGAGTCTGCACGCTACCAAGTGAAGGCCGGGTCGACATAGCCCCAGCGTCACGACAGCCCGAAGCTTCGTTCGACCATGCACGGCCGCACTGACGAAGGAGCGCGCGCGTGAGCGGATTGTTGACTGTATTTTATTCCTCGCACACGATAAATGTTCGATGTTGATGACGGCCTTTGTATAAACCATAAGGGACGAAATGTCAGGACCTGCCGGTTGCAACTGACGCGGGCGAAGCTAAGAGCGAGCGCGCGTTTCCCTTGCGCGTGAACGGCTGTAGCGGAGGAGCAGCAGTGGGGCGGTGGCGACCCCACCGAGGCGCGGCGGGCAGTGGAAACAGACCCCATTGAAGAGGCCGTAAGAGAAGAGAAGCGCTCTCTCCCTCGAGACCGACCGTGGCTAGCCGTACACTCACGAAGGCTGAATCCAATTACTCTGTCACTGAAAAAGTGTGCTTAGCGATTATTTGGGCTCTTACTATATTCCGCCCTTACCTCTATGGTCGCCCATTTGACGTAGTGACGGACCACCATGCGCCTTGCTGGCTTTCCTCACTGAAAGACCCGTCCGGCAGACTAGCAAGATGGGCCCTTCGCCTTCAGGAATATGATGTCCGCGTTGTTTACCGCTCTGGCTGCAAACATCAGGACGCCGATGCACTTTCCCGCTGCCCCCTTACAGCTGAGGTCGCGAGCCTTTCCTCTTCCGACGATTCCCCGCCATCGCTTCGCATCAATGACATGCCGTCAGCGCAGCGGCAAGATCCTTGGATAAACTCTATCCTCGATTTTATCTCCAATCCTACAGCTGCTTCTCCATCGCGTGCTCTCCGCCGCCATGCTTCCCACTTCGCCATTCGTGATCACCTCCTCTACCGCCGCAACTACTGCGCAGATGGCCGTAAGTGGTTGCTAGTTATTCCCCGGCAGCTACGTTCGCAAATTTGCTACTATTTGCACGCTGACCCGCAATCCGGTCACGCGGGCGTCTTCAAGACATACACTCGTCTCCGGCTGCGTTACTACTGGCGGGGTTTGTACACCTCTGTACTCAAGTAGGTTCGCCCATGCCTCACCTGTCAAGTCGCAAGCTATCTCCTCGACGTTCTGCTGGAGAGTTGCTGCCGTTACCCAGCCCACCACGCCCTTTCGAACGCGTCGGCATTGATTTGTACGGGCCGTTTCCCTACACTGCGGCCGGCAACCGCTGGGCTATCGTAGCCGTTGATCATCTGACGAGATATGCAGAAACCGCCGCACTTCCATCTGCCACAGCGTCAGAAGTAGCTTCCTTCATTTTTCAGCGATTTGTTCTTCGCCATGGCGCACCTCGAGAGCTGCTCAGCGACAGAGGACGCGTTTTCTTGAGTGACGTTGTGAAAGCCTTGCTCACCAAGTGTAACATTATTCTTGGAATCACATCCGCCTATCATCCCCAGACTAATGGCCTCACTGAGCGTTTCAATCGTGCCCTTGGCGACATGCTCTCTATGTACGTCTCCTCCAACCAGTCAAACTGGGACCTCGCCCTTCCGTATGTCAGGTACGCATACAATAGCGCAACTTATTTTACTACTGGCCTCTCCTTTTTTTCTCCTCTACGGCCGTCACCCCTCTGCTACAATCGACAACATACTCCCGTATAAGCCAAACATTTCAGAGTATACACCTGCGTCTCAACTCAAGCAGCCCAGCCTGCTGAAGACTGTCGACAAATCGCCCGCGCATTCACGGCTAACACCCAGTACCGCCATAAATCCAACCATGACAGCCAACCCTCGATACCGCACTTCTCGTCTGGCGCTCTTGTGTGGCTATGGATACCTTCAAATGCCCCTGGACTGTTAAAAATATCTTGCTAAATACCATGGCCCATACCGAGTTCTGGAGCGCACATCTCCGGTTAATTATGTGGTGGAACCTGTTACGGCGTCCCATGATCTACGCCGGCGCGGACGCCAGATTGTTCACGTCTAGCGCCTCAAGCCCTATTACGACCCTGCCGTCTTGCTCACGCCGTAAGTCGCCAGGATGTCTGCTCTTCGTCCTGCGGGTAATTGTGAGGAGGAAGAAATGCACGAGGAACATGCCAGTCAGTGGCATCGTGATCGCTGCGCGTGCTGGACCTGCCTGTGTTCGCTGCCGCTGTGTTCGCCGCTGATCTGCCCAGTCCTGCTGATCAAGTCCTGTTGATCTGCTGAATAAACCCCCCATTCTTACACTTATATCAATTACAGCGTCTGTAAATGTAATTTGGCTCGAAATATTCTGAGCTGAACACGTATTAAAAACAACAGTCATTAAGAGAGAGATGAACTTGGTAAGCAATTTCAGATTACAATTGTATAGATGAATTCATTTGAAATTACCGCTATAATCAATTACGTTTGTGATCAAGTAAGTATATCTGTCCAATTCTACAATGTTCTGTTCAAGGGTAATGGTATCCATGAAAGTATTAGTACACAGCCACTGAGCTGGTATCGTTATGTATGCCACATCATAGTTGAGGATGCCCATGTATCGGGCTTTACTTTGTAATAATTTATATTTCAGCCATCACATGACATCACTGTTCATATGGCAGTGATGAATACAATATTTTTTTGCATATCTATGTTCGAAACGTCACAATACTCTCAAAGCGTTTGGTGGCGCGTCATTTAACTCTTGTCGTCCGCCTGCGTTTTGCGCTACGGCAGTGCATGCTAAAGAACCCCAAGGGGTCGAAATTTCTACGACGTCTCTCGTAGCCTGAGAAAATTTGGGACATAAAACGCCACGAGGCGACCAAATCATGTGTGTGCCATTACGTGCCCCTCATTTTGCTACATCTGCTTGGACAACACTGACAACATAATCCATAAATACATAATACATAAAGGACAAGCCATTGTTTAGAGCTTGATTTTGCCACAGTGCATTTTTATTGTGGTCATGCAGCCTTAAAAAAGCCCTTCAAGACTGCCGACAGAGTATTGAAGGAAGTTGGAAATATCTCTCACTTTCCTGGCAAACACACGACGTGCCTGCCTGCAGCAACATGTATCTGTAATCAAAACACATTGCTGACACCGGATACAGAAATATGAATATATGAAACCTGCGGGCTAATAAAAGGGTTCCAGAAGTTGCTATTGTAGTTATGCCTTTTAAGAGTTTGTAGACACTTTACTATAAATGAATGCACTACGCCTTTTTAACTGCATTAACAATTTGCAAACATCTGCATTCTGGCGAATGACACATTAAAAGCAGGCTGTTCATGTCTACAACTTTTGTCCACACGAAAATGAGTGGCATAATATGCTGGAGCCTGATACGGCAACTCTTAAGGTTTGCCAGATATGTGAAAAGTGCAACGTTGGCAGCTGCGATTGCACATGTGTTGAGAATGAACATTGAGCCACCCCACAAAGCTGACACGGCTGACACCAACAACACCGGTGCAACGGGTCTCACTTTTCTAGCGGCATTGTGATCATCCAAATTGCACACACTGAACACATCGTGGGGACACCAAGCACAAATGAGCAATCAAAACAATCTGCAGCTGGTTTCACTTCTGGTGAGGATATGAATGTACCGGTTTAGCATAGTGACCACACATCATTGGCACCAAAAGCAGCGGGGAAGTCTAAGCATCCAATCAGCAATGGGCTGCTTGCACACTCTGAACACATCGTGGGGACACCAAGCATACATGAGGAATCAAAATAACCTACAGCAGGTCTCACTTCTGGTGAGGATGTTAATGTCCCGGTTTAACATACTGACCATACAGCATTTACACCAAAAGCAGCGGGGAAGTCTAAGCTTCCAATCAGCAACGGGCTACTTGCGACTTGCTACCTGAGATGGCTTAACGAGCGTGTGTGGATGAACAGCACAACATCATTGAAGCACTAACGCTATGTCGATCGGTTGGTTTGTGCATGCTCTCAGGAGCAGCCTAGCACCAGGATCTGGAAGAGAGTGCAATTGATGGCGTAGCTCAAAGAAAACCGTAGTGTTAAAACAGGATCCTAGTCCTGTCTTAACGCCACGTTTTTCGTTGAGCTATGTCTGATGAAATAGCCCCACAGTATACTTTGTCAATGGATGTCGTCCACGATAAGTTGGAGCCCTCTCAAAGCTTTGATGTATTCACGCCAGGTCCATCCTCCGGAAAATGGCAGCTGGGAACAAGAAGCGCGTGTTTGACTTGTGACGTACGTTTCAATTTCTCTCGATTAGAAAATACATGTAGTGGTACGAACGCATATTTGAGCAACACACCCATTTTACACACTAAGCGGAAAGAAATAGGTGATTAGCAAGTGAGACTAGATATGCGAGGTTTGAAACAGGCAGCTCGTGCCGCGTTTAAACGTTGGCACGCCGCTAAAGGCCCCCGTGGGATGTACGGTGCAAGTACACACAGCCTCCGGAAGACAAAAAAAGATTATGTGCATCGCTACAATTACGACAACAACAATGACACCCAAACAATGTCTTCGATAACACACAATCAATTATTCACCATCATCCGGTATCATAGCACAAACAAAACGGCGATAACGAACATCACGTTCTGCGTATTTTACTGCATTCACTGTTCAATACACGGGTAATACGTATCATAGCCAAAGCACCAGCGCAAAAGAATGGCGAAAATGTTCAAGCTGACCGCAAGCCAGCGAAGCCAGCGCGACTCGCTTGGCAGTCCAAAGAGCAATGGAGCAGCGTCGACACAAGTTAGGAGTCACTAAACTTCCGAGCAGACGCGTTTCCGCTCTGCATCAACACAATGCGGTACGGAAAAACGTAGTTGCACGCTTTCCACGCTCCAAAAGGTCTACATGTGCATCCAGCCGTAGCAGCCGCACTGCAAATATGTTGAATCTTGTAAAGTTTGCAGTCAAGACTGCCTCAACACTGTCTTAATCTCCGTCTTAACTGCAGACTTGACCGAAGTCTTAACGGACACGGAACGTTTTGTGCAAGCGACTTAAGCCGTATTGAAATCTAAGCTAAGAACTCTTGCCCTTGGGAAATCTAGAACCAACCGAAACCGACACAAAGCATATGAGCGAGCCGGGCAGTGACGATGTTTTGCCGTAATGTATCACCGCGAGGTGGCAACGCCATAGAAGTAGCAGGCTGGCTTAACGACCATATACGCGTTGTATTTTAGCCGCGTGCCTTTCCTGCGTTGTATGTATGTATGTATGTATGTATGTATGTATGTATGTATGTATGTATGTATGTATGTATGTATGTATGTATGTATGTATGTATGTATGTATGTATGTATGTATGTATGTATGTATGTATGTATGTATGTATGTATGTATGTATGTATGTATGTATGTGCGTATGTATGTATGTATGTATGTATGTATGTATGTATGTATGTATGTATGTATGTATGTATGTATGTATGTATGTATGTATGTATGTATGTATTGTAGTGAACGAAGAGCAGATTCACGAAGACGAGGTAGAGGACGATGAAGTGCCGCGGCGCTGCTCGAGCTCGCTGGTTTTGTACCTTTGACGGACTGTGTTCTTGTGCTGTTCGCCGTGCAGCTGACAGAGGGCTGTATTCCCTGTTGAACCCTCAGTAAAACCCCTTTCACTTGGTGGAGGTGAGGATTTCCGTCCGCCCTGGAGCTTCGCAGCCGCACACTACCAACAACAGCGATGACCGATGCCACCACCCCTAGTACAACCAGCTCCTCGTCCTCGGTCTTCTGCTCTGGAGCTTTGCGCCAACGGGACTCTCCAATCTTCAGCGGAACCGGCGACCACGACGTCGAAGGTTGGCTTTCCTCATACGAGCGGGTCAGTACTCATAACAAATGGGACGACGGCCTCAAATTAAATAACGCCATATTCTACTTCACGGACGTTGCCAGCCTGTGGTTCTGCAACCACGAGGCCGATATCTCATCGTGGTCTGCTTTTAAGAAAACTTTTGCCGATATCTTCGGCCGGCCTGCAGTGAGCAAGCGGCGCGCTGAGCAACGCTTGCGAGGCCGTGCACAGCTACCTGGCGAGAATTTTACAAGCTGTATTGAAGACGTTGTAGACCTCTGCAAGCGCATGGACACTTCAATGACAGAACATGCCATGATTGCTCACATTTTACAAGGAATTGACGACGACGCGTTCCAGATGCTTCTGGCCAGAAATCCAGCAACCGTCGTCGACGTAATCAATGCATGCTAAAACTTTTAGGAATTACGCAAGCGCAGTAAAATCACTCGTTCCTCGCTCTCACACCAGGAGCCTCTTGCAGCTCTTAACACCTGACGCAGAACAGTCCTCCTTACTGCCACAAAAAAAAGCAATTTGTTAGAGAAGAAGTTGCCCGTCAACTGTCCCTCGTTCCTCATCGTCCTGACGCTCCCTCTCCTCCGGTGCCAAAGTTGCAGCAAGTTATTCGCGAACAAGTCGCAGAAGCACTTCCCAGGCTTCCTGAAGCTCCTGCCGACGCTCGCTTGACATACGTCGGAGCACCAGTACAGTATATCGAACCTTCTGTTCCAGCCCCTTTTACCTACGCGGCAGTGGCTGCGCGGCCTCCGCCTGAGCCGTTACCACCCATGCAGCCTGTCCGACACCAGGTACCGCTTCCTCAAACGGCTCCGCTTCATCCTGCGACTCCGCGCTATTACAACCGGTGGCGCACTTCGCACAATCGCCCAATTTGCTACTACTGCGGTTGCCCTGGACATGTGGCCCGTCGATGCCGTCGTCGCATGGCTGCGCATCCAGAACCTGCGTCTTCGGAGTACTCCCCACCGCTGCTTCGTTCTGCTCTCTCTTCGCCTGCATACGCCGCCGAACAGCGTTCATATACGACCCATCGTTCTCCTTCTCCACGTCGCAGGTCACTGTCACCAATGCGCCGGCGACCACTCCCTGCTGACGAGGGAAACTAAGTTCCGCGGTTCCTGAGGCGAGAACTGCGTGCTCCGCGAAAAGCTCAAGGCCTCATATTTCGCCCACGAACGTTATAGGGATCTCTATCGATGATCTGTCTGCATATGCGCTGGTCGATACGGGTGCTGCAGTTTCTGGGATTCATGAGCGACTTTGCCGACGATTACGAAAAGTTACGACGCCATTTAGTGGTTTGTTACTCCGCACTGCCAGTGAAGAGAGGATTGCACCTTTAGCAGCATTTACAGCGCATGTCGTCATTGACGGTCTTTTTGTACAGTGTCGAGTTCGTAGTTTTGTCGTCTTGCTCCCACGACGTGATCTTCGGATGTGAATTCTTGTCTGAAAATAACGCCGTGATCAATTGCGACCGAGCTGAAGTGGAATTATCTGCACTGCGCGACGCACTGCCCTACGATAACCGTTCAGTGTGTCCTCAAAAGCTCACCATTGCTGAAGATGTCAGAGGCTTATGCCCTTGTGCCTCTTTCGTGTCCTGCTGTGTCAGCCGTTAGTGTTTTATTTACGCCGTCTGCATCCTTCATCCACCGCAAACACCTGCCGCTGCCGTCTGCTGTTCTCGATGTTCACGGTGGCTTCACGAAGCTACTCATCTACAATCCGTCTCCGCACCCGATTGCTCTGCTATGTGGGGAATCTCCCGGTTCTATTCAACCGGCTCACCTTCTCTCTGACCTGGACGCCTCCGAGACCAACCGTAGTAATTACATCGATGCTCTGCAGTCTGATCCGACGCCTGATTCGTTGCCAGACGACTTCTTCCGAACCGCCATCGATAACGCTCTTCCTTCTATCTACCGGACGCCGCTTGTGGCCCTTTTACAGACGTTTGGCTTCGCCTTCGACGCCGCCCACACTCCTCTCGGCCGCTCTTCCACAGTCGCGCATCACATTCAGACCGGCTCTAACTCCCCTTTTCGACAGCGCCCCTATCGTGTGTCAGTGGCAGAGCGTTGCCTGATTAATGAGCATGTTGAGGACATGCTACAACGTGGTGTAATCCGTCCATCTCAAAGCCCCTGGTCTTCACCAGTGGTGCTAGTAAAGAAAAATGATGGTTCGTTTATCTTTTGTATTGATTACCGGCGCCTCAACAAAATTACCCACAAGGACAATTACCCCCTTCCGCGTATAGACGACGCTCTTGATTGCCTCCAAGGTGCCGAGTATTTTTCGTCTCTTGATTTACGTTGCGGGTACTGACAAGTACCAATGGCCGCCTGTGACAGAGAGAAGACCGCATGTGTGACGCCGGATGGCCTCTATGAATTTAATGTGATGCCCTTCGGTCTGTGCAATGCGCCCGCCACATTCGAGAGGATGATGGATAACATCTTGCGGAGGTTCAAGTGACACATCTGCCTCTGCTACTCGAACGACATTGTTGTCTTTTCCAGCGACTTCGCTACGCACCTAGAGCGCATGCGGCAAGTTTTGGTTTATTTTTCTGACGCTGGCCTACAACTGAATCTTAAAAAGTGTCACTTCGGTGCCCGGCAGTTAACAATTTTGAGTCATATCGTCTCTAAACAAGGTGTTCGCCCTGATCCGGCCAAGCTGCGAGCACTGGCGGAGTTTCCTAAACCGGTCTCACTCAAGCAACTTCGAAGGTTCATAGGTCTTTGCTCGTATTTTCGGCACTTCGTACGAAATTTCGCTTCTATAATTGCACCCCTGACGAAGCTACTCGGTGGAAACAGTGACTTGACTGTCTGCTCGACCGAGTGCGACGAAGCGTTTACCGCATGGCGTCATCTTTTGATATCGCTACCAACCCTTCGCCACTACGACCCGATAGCACCCACCTCCATACTGATGCGAGTGGCGTTGGCCTCGGAGCTGTTTTCGCACAACGGAAAAACGGCTTTCACGAATACGTCGTCGCGTACGCGAGTCGTGTCCTCTCTAAAGCTGAATGCAACTACTCAGTTACTGAAAAAGAGTTCTTGGCAATTGTGTGGGCACTAACGAAATTCCGACCCTACCTTTACGGTCGCCAATTTGATGTCGTCGCAGACCACCACGCGTTATGTTGGCTGTCCTCTCCTAAAGACCCGTCCGGCCGCCTCGCACGATGGGCTATCCGCATTCAGAAATTTGACATCGGCGTTATATATCGCTCTGGCCGTAAACACATGGACGCCGACGCTCTGTCTCGTTCCCCCTCTCCAACGAACCTGCTTGCTCCACTGTGGCTGATCCCGTCCTCTCGTCTCTAACCATCGCTGAAATGCCTGCGGAGCAGCGCTAAGACCCGTGGCTCGCATCTCTTATCGACATCGTGTCCGCTTCTAACGCTGCTGCGCCTTCTCGGACTTTACGCCGTCAAACACCACACTTTGCCCTACGAGGCGGTCTTCTCTACCGCCACAATTATATGCCTGATGGTCGACAGTGGCTTCTCGTCATTCCCCGCCATTTACGACATGAAATTTGCTTCTCTTTCCATGCCGACCCTCAGTGTGTCCATCCTGGTGTAGTCAAGACGTTTCAAAGAATTTCTCAACGCTACTATTGGCGCGGCATGTACGGTTATATTCGCAAATACGTCCGCTACTGCATCGCCGCGCACTTCCGTCGGGAGCGGCTTCTGAGGCAGCCAATTTTTTCATCGAGAGCATTGTCCTCCAATATGGGGCCCCAGCAGTGCTGATTTCTGACCGTGGCGCCGCGTTTGTGGCGCAACTCACGCAAGATATCTTGCGCCTAAGCTGCACCAGCCACCGCCGAACCACAGCTTATCATCCGCAAACTAATGGACTGACGGAGAGGCTCAACAGAATTATAGCCGTTATGACTACCATGTAGGTGGACGTTGACTATCGGAACTGCGACCAGGTACTGCCCTATGGATATAATCGATAGTAGAGTACCGTTTCCGAAAACCTGCTTGATCCTTTGCTTGATTGCAGTCTCAGGTTGTCGTGATTCTATTAGCGATTACTTCAGTAAATACCTTATACCTAACAGACAGTAAGCTGATTGGTCTATAATGTTTAAGGTCCTTAGTGTCCCCTTTCTTATGAATGAGGATAATGTTTGCATTCTTCCATGGTTCCGGTAGCGTCGATGACACCAGGCTCTGCGTATACTGGGTGGCCAGTATTTCTAGCACGATATCCCCCCCCCCCTTTCGTCTTTCAACAAATCTGTAGTTATCTGACCTTACCCAGCTGATTTCCCCCTTTCCATAGTTTTTAATGCTTTCTTTACCTCGTCCTTCGTCACTGTATTTCAATACTGCCAATCTCATTACGGTCCTAACTACCTTGGCTACTGTGTAGATACCTGTATAGAACTCCTCGGCTACTTTGACTATCTCATCAAGAAGGCTTGGCGCGTCTGCCATTGTAATTGTGGTTACGATAAACGCCAGAGTGATTCAAATGGAAATAGATACAGGTGTAGCTGTATCAATTATGTCTGAAAAAGAGAGGGCGAAACATTTTCCTCGTGCCTGTTTAAGACAAGCTAATGTGAAATCGGTCACATTCAATGGAACCCCTGTGCCTATTGCTGGGGTCATGTACACCAAAGTGCAGAATCAAGGTCAGTGTTTTGATATGCCGCTAGTTATTGGAAGAGAAACGGAGGGTGCGAGAATGCCGACGTTGTTAGTTCGAGAATGGCTTTCAAAAATTAAGCTTAACTGGCACGAGATAATAACTGTGCAGACAGTGGAAAGTGAGATGTCCCTCACAAAAAAAAAAAATATCGCCTTGTGGTTGACTCTGGTTTTGGTGTTAACGAATGTTTGAAAGCTAGCATTGTCTTGAAAGAAAATGAGCGCCCTGTGCTTGCTAAAGCAGAATAGTAAAAACGCAGAGGGGTGCAGAGGTGTGCAGAGGTTGTTTGCTGTTGGTGATCGTGTGTGGGTTCGCTCGGTGTGTTATGACGTGGTGAAATGGTGGCCTAGACAAATTACGCGAGCGAAATCACCGACAACATATTTGGTGTGTGCGAGAAACAAAGTGCGGTTTGTGCACACTGACCCCCCGCAACGATCCTGCATCACGTTGAGTGCAAGATCAGTTCCTGAGGTGGAACTGCCATTTTTCCATCACCTGGTTGATAGTATGGGTATGATCGATAGTAGAGTACCGTTTCCGAAAACCTGTTTCATCCTTTCCTTGATTGCAGTCTAAGGTTTTCCTGATTCTATTAGCGATTACCTTAGGAAATACCTTGTACGGAACAGACTGTAAGGTGATTGGTCTGTAATTTTTAAGGTCCTTATCATCCCCTTTCTTATGAATGAGGATAATGTTTGCATTCTTCAAAGTTCCGGTACCGTCGATGACAGCAGGCACCGCGTGTACAGGGTGGCCAGTTGTTAAGCACAATATCCCACCGCCTTCAAAAAATCTGTAGTTATCTGATCCTCTCCAGCTGATTTCCCCCTTTTCATAGTTTCTAATGCTTTCTTTACTTCGTCCTTCGTCACTGGTGGAAAGTCTGACTGTTTTTCCCTACCGTCAATCCCATTACGGTCTTGACTACATTGGCTATTATAGATATCTGTATAGAACTCCTCGGCTAATTTGACTATCTTGTTCATATTCGTGATGACGTTGTCCGCCTTGTCCCTTAGCGAATATATCTGGTGTTTGCCTGTGTTCGATTTCATTACCGCTTTAAGGCATCCGCCGTTCTTTACAGCATGTTCAATTTTCTCCATGTTATACTTGCTTATATCGGCCACATTGCGCTTATTGATTATAGATTAGCTTTGATATATCGGCCAATTCTATCTGGTCTGTTGAATTGGAAGCTTTCATACTCTGGCGTTTCTTAATCAAAGTTTGCGTCTCCTTAGACAGCTTAGCGGTATCCTCTCAAACTATCCTACCACCTACTTTTACAGCGCACTCAGTAACGATATCTCTGAAATGGTTGTTCATTGCTTCTAGGGTAAAGTCACCATTCTCGGTCAGAGCTGAATATCTATAATGTAGCGAGATCCAGAACTCTTCAGCCGTCCCCCTCACCGCTAATTCGTTGATGGGTTTCTTTCTTAATAATCTGCTGCGTTTCTTCTTCAGATTTAGGCTAATTCGGGACTTCACTATCTAGTGGTCACTGCATCGCACTTTCCCAATTACCTCTACATCTTGCATAATGGGGGGGGGGGGGGTTTGAACACAGTATGCAGTCAATTTCATTTTTAGTCTCCCCGTTTGGACTTCTCCATGTCCATTTCCGGTTCTTCCGTTTGCTGAAGAAGATATTCATGATTCTTAACTTATTACGCTCTGCAAACTCAACTAGTAACTCCCCCTGCTATTCCTAGAACCAATGCCATAGTCATCTACTGCCTGGTCTCCTGCCTGCTTTTTCCCTACCTTGGTAATGAAGTCCACCATTAGTACAGTCTGCGTCTTTACTTTTCGCATTGCCGATTCTACATCTTCGTAGAAGCTTTCAACTGCCTGGCCGTCATAATACCTGTAGGTGCATAGGCCTGCACAACCTTAAGTTTATACCGCTTATTAAGCCTAATTATGATGGTTGCCACCATCTCATTAATACAATAGATTTCATCTATATTACTCGCTATATACCATATCCCGCTTACTCGCTATATACTTATTAATAAGTATAACACCGTATAACACCCCTTTAAGTTCAAGACAAATATGTAACAGGCATGTTAGCACGGAAGTAAGTTTAAAATTTTCCCGGCCACTGATGGCGTGCAAGGTAATGTTTACTGTAGAGTTTTCTGCACAGTAGCACAAACGAATAGGCGTGTGGGAGCGTGACTTCTCTGTCACTAACATTCTGGACACCTGCTCACATGACGGCTTTATACTAGATCGCAAAACCCGTCAAATCATTTTTTGTAAGAAACATTTTTGTGCAGAAAATCGTACGCAGACATCCTATAAGATAATGTGTCACACCGGGTATGCATTGCTTGCTTTTTGAGCAGACAAGCAGTTGCCTAAGGACAGAGCACACACGGGACGCGTCCATCCGCCTACCCGCAAATTCACTGAAAGAGAAATCTCTATCCTCTCAGCGTCACCTGCATTTTCGAGACACCCGGAGCTTATTATTGCCAATTTACTGAGGTCCTAGCCTCCCTGAAGTTTTCATGCCTTGTCCAAAACCTTCGTCACTCAGTCGCTGACGTGCTTGGGAAGGTGCTGGCGGAAACCTCGTACACACGCCTGACGGGCACTCGCTACACCGGCTGTGATTGGTCGCGAATGCGACCTGTCCTTGGGGTATTTTAGGAAGAATAAGGTTATCGCCTAGCAGGTCGGGAATTGCCCTAGGAGTTTCGGTAAACCGCTGATGCTCGTCAGAGAAACTGTTATAAGCAACGACGCTCAGCTGTCTACCGGATTCAGCAATTTTGGAGGCGGCAGTGAGCACATGGCGAAAGAATTCAAAGTATGAAGCAGCAGAGGGTAGCATGAGCACACTTTAAATTGTCCAAGATAGCCAGACGCCCATCGGCGCGACCTGCGTCGGCGTTTTCGTTTCCTTCGTTCCGGCTTCCGCCGTTCAACCAGCGAACACCACAAAAGCGGCGCCACGAAGCGAAAACTGGCAAGAAAAATGGCGCTAAATATGTATCAAAACTTCTGGTGAATAGACTTTTCCCCCGAGGCCGAAAGCATGGGCGCGCTTCATTTCCATTCCTCGCATTCTCTCCTTGATGGTTTTGCTTTCTCTGCTGGTTTAGGTCCGCTCTTGGCGCTCGGTTGCCACAATAATAAATATCGACTTGAGCTAAGAACAGCGCCGCGGTTTTTCGGGATTGGATTCCGCGTACAAGGGGCGTACAAAAAGCGTGCAAGAGCAACGACAGGCTCCACTGCATGCTTCATTCAGTGCTCGGCAGGAAAGGCCCGAAATATATATGCGGCGCACAGGATGGTACAAAATATGGCCAAGCAAAGCAAAGTGGTTCTCTTTCTTTTCATATTGAAAATAAAGGTATAGAACAGCATTTTTAGGAGCAGGGGCCAACTGTGCCGTTCGCATCAAAAACCAAATAAAACTCCACGCATCAGTTTTAAACTTCCGGCACGATAGTCAGAGCTTAAGAGAACGCGCGGCGAAATGCATTAGCAAAGTTTAGAAATATTGCCGAAGTCACCGTCCAATATAAGATTGCAACTCCTTGACGCGCAGACAAGTCGTAATTATTCGTTTTTTTTTTCGAGTGTACTTGCATGCCGAATTCAAACAGACGGTGAACTAACCAACTTCTAACTTGCCCGGGCGGATATTTATACTAGCGCTCTACTGCAAGTGAATTGGAGCAAACCTAATATATTTCGTGGTAGAAACGCAGTAAATAAAAAAAAAATGGCAGGTGAACGTTAAGCCAAATCAACGAAAATCCGTAAAGCATCAGACTTTTGTTTGCTTTTGCATAACGCCCTGTGCGGTCTTCTATTCGAATTTCCATTCAAGCCGCACGTCCTCGACGCTCTATAAGGCACCCGTTGAAGTTCTTGCTTCCATGATACTTAGGTTCAGGGTGTTTATAGTGTTCAAAACGTCGCATGACCATGATACCACGCAGAAAAAGCTCGCGGAATCGTTAAACAATGAAGGGAAGCTTCCACACGATAACGTCTGAGGAAACGATCGATACAGAGCGCGCTTGCCGCACTGATTCTTCACCTCCTCTTCATAGCTCCTCTTAACCCTACCTGTTCTCGTAAAATCACCTTAAGGTTGCGCAATCGTCCACCGACATCGGAACCTCCTCCACTTACGGCAGAAATCCTGTGTTCTCTCCGCAGAACCCACCTTTCTCTCTCTTTCTTTTCTCTCTCTCCCCTGCGGTTTCCTGCATTAGTTTCAGTTTCAGTTTCAGTTTATGTCAGACATTTACAATGGCTGAGGAGAAAGGAAAAAAAAGCCGCGCACGCGGCTTGACAAAGCTCCCATCTCCCGCAGTGGTTCGACATGGCGATGGAGAATAACAGCAAAAAAAAAACACAAACAAGAACAGACATGGAATAAAAATGCATACAACATTTTCCGATGGAACACAGAATAGTTTCTGCAGAGTTACACACAAAATCAAAAAGATAACCGCTTCATCTCGCATGGTTACTTAGCATTTCTTACTGTCACATTCTCTTCATTTCTATGTAGGAATATATTTCTTTTACTGGTATATGAAACTGATTGAATGGATTCATTTGTGAAAGTGTAGCGGTTTAGGAATGACGGCAATACATATCTTAATGCTTGGAGTCCGTAGTTTGTGCGTGGGCAAGGTACACACCAGTATTCATAGTGTCTTGTATTGTGGAGCACAGTATTTTCCTGTAGATTAGCAAGGTCAGTTAAAAATGTAATTTTACTGTGTGCCTGGGATTTATATAGCTGAATCACACGATATTGATGGATGATCTTTACATTCATAATGCGGTATTTTGAAAATAAAGAACTTGTACGTGCTGAATATGAAGCACCTGCTATTGCTCTCACTGCATTTTTTGCAATATTGAAACCTTCTGAATATTAGTTTGCGTCGTTGTACCCCATACCAGATGACAGTATTTGATATGAAATTCAAACAGGGCATGGTACATTACAAGTTTCGTCCTCGTAGGCAACATGCACTTTAACCTTCTAAGTACGCCGACAACCCTAGCCAGTTTAACCTCCAGCTGCTCGATGTGGACATCCCATAGCATGAATTCATTAAAGTAAACGCCAAGTGTTTTCGCAACATTAGTTATTTCTATTGCATTACCACCCAAGACTAAATTAACGTCTACCACCCATTTCACATTTTTCGCTCTAAAAAATATCGCCTTTGTTTTGCGCGAGTTTATCAGCAAGGAGTTTATTTCAGCCCAGTAGTTAAGTTTACCCAACACGCTATTGGCCCTTTTGACTATATCATTCGCGTTGGTCCCTGATAGAAATAAAGTTGTATCATCAGCATAAATTACATATTCTGTTTCAGGACCATTCTGTACTAAATCATTAATATAAATATTGAATAATAAGGGACCAAGAATACTTCCTTGAGGTACACCATGCTTTATTTTACTATAAGATGAGCAATGATTATCTATGGAAACATACTGCTATCGGTCAGTTAAATAGCTAGTGATTAGAGATAGTGCCATGTCCCGAACACCGTAAACAGAAAGATTCAGTAGAAGAGTCTCATGATTAATCCTGTCAAAGGCTTTGGAGAAATCTATGTAAATTCCCAACGTTATTTGTTTACATTCTATGTTATTTAGGATTATCTCTTTTTGCTTCAGAAGAGCCATTTCAGTAGAAGACTTAGGTCTAAATACAAACTGTTTAGTTGTTAGCGCATTATACTTCTCAAGAAAATTAGAAACTCGTAAGTGCATTATTTTTTCTAAGCCCTTAGAAAAAATAGGCAATATTGAAATTGGCCTATAACTGCACAGGCCATTTTTGGAACCACCTTTATAGATTACAACTACTTTCGCAATTTTCATGTCTGAGCGGAAGATGCCTGTAGTTAGAGACAAATTATAGACAGAAGTTAAAATCGGGCAGATAATGTCCAAGACGTGCATGACTGGTTTCATTTTTAGTCCAAAAGCGTCTACACTGTTCGAAACCTTCATACCTTTAAATATTTGAAGCACCTCATTTTCATCGCAGCATGTTAGGAATATGCTGTTGCTTGTGTGGTTAGTAACGTAATCTAATGCTCTATGATTGTGCTCACTATCAACAAGTGTACTAAAATAGTTATTAAACTCATTAGCGAGAGCGAGTCCAGTATATCTAATACCATCAACTGTAATACTGTTAGCTATATTTCCCAAGTTATGGTTTAAATCTAGATTAAGCCTATTCCATATTTTCTTTTGATCGGTCAAACCATCGTACAAATTGAGGTGATATTCATTCCTCGCTTCCCTCAATGTTGAATTAAGCTTGTTTCTGTATGTCTTAAACGGTGCCCACGATTCTGGACTGCGTCTTTGTAAGAATTTCTGGTAGAGGGAATTTTTTCTAGCAATCATTCGAAGAATATGCGAACTAATCCAGGGCTTACGAGCTCGTTTTGGTTTCTTTATATCTGTGTATGGAAACGTTTCACAATATATGCGCACGAAAATCTCCAGGAAGCAACTAAACGTTCTGTCAGCAGTCAAACAAGCAAAAACTGGTTCCCAGTTGACGTTCATTATTTTGTGTCAAAATGAATCTAACGTCGTTGGGTTGATCCGTTGTATTTTGACGTTTCTCGGTTTACAGTTCGATTTGAATTTAGGATGACTATATACAAACAATGTACACCGGCAGGTGATCACTAATAACGTAATTAATAACTCCGGTTGAGAGCGTGTTAGTTGCGTTATTCGTGATAAGCAAATCCAGGAGTGTTGCCGTCGTTGTGGTAATACGTGTAGGTGATGTCACAACGTTTACAAGACAGTATGATTCCATTAGTAATAAGAGTCGCGACTTTCTGGGCGTATTTTCGTGCATGTTAATGTTGAAATCACCACCTATATATATAGTATAATTATATTCAAAGGCAAACTGAAAAACATGTTCCATATAGAGCAGAAAGTTCTCTATGTAACCATCTGGGGGGCGATATACTACAGTGATGAGGACATTTTTGCTACAAACAGACAATACCTCATAATCAGGCGTAAGTGAAGTAACTTCATCGACCCTTTCGCATTGCACACTATCAAGCACGAACAAACAAACGCCTCCACCTCTTCTATTAGTTCTATTGAGGAAAAATGACTGATAGTTGACCAAGTCAAAGCAGTCAACTTCATCCTTGATCCATGTCTCACTGAGCATTACAACAGAGAACAAGAATTCAAACTCTTCAAGAAATACGCGTAAGATATCATGTTTATCGCGAACAGACTGAATATTCAAACTTAACGCTGAAAAATGATCAGTCAGACCTTGAACATCATTATTCACATAATTTGGAGTGACAAAAGTATCCCCCTTATATTAAAGGGCAAGTTTCAGTGAACAGCAGTGGCTTACTGCTGCAGCTTCCTCAAATCGTCATCACATCGAATCACGTGTGCCAGTTCATCGCTCGCTTTTCGTACAAATACTTTGTTGTTGCGGTGCCACACGTACTTGTAGGCATTCGCATCAGCCCATTTCTTGGCAATATCGAGTAGCGTCCTGTTGAACTGAGTCAGATTTTCAGTGACTGAGACCTCAGAGTCAAACGTTCTGAGTGGTTTGCCCCTGGAAAACCACTGTTCTCTGAGTTTCTGGGAAGTGAATCGAACTAGCACACCTGGAACTTTACTTGCTTTCGCGAGAAGTCTGTGTACGGCATCCACATCGCTTTCACACAGCTCAGGAAGTTCAACAGATCGGGCTATGTCATTAACTTTTTCAAACAAATCCTCGTCATCCAACTCTAAGATGCCATGGAATACCAAATTCTGCCGCCTACTCCTCCACTCCAAATCGTTCACAGTGGCCTTAAGTTGTTTCATTTCCTCAATGTTATTGCAGCTCTCGAGGACCCGCTTTCGAAGTTTCTTGATTTCTGCATCATGTCTGGCCATTGTTTTTAATACTTCATCGTACTTGTCCGACATCATGGTGATTGACTTGTCAATATGGTCCACTTTTTCTGGAAGATTTTCAGATTTGTCTAGTCTTGCAAGAATAGCACTAAGAATAACATGTATATACTGCTCTCCTCGCCTTCCTTGCTGCCTCCTGCCCCTCTCAGGCGCGACGAATAGCAGGTACCACATTTCCAAACCTAAAAAAAAGCCTCAGCCTTCCCCTTAGCGGTCGACTCTGACACCCCAGAGCATTTTCCAATGTGGAACACATTGTCATATTCAAAACATTTCATTACGCGACCTTTGACTGGAATTGCTTTCGAACATGCCGCATATGTGTTATCACGGCCGTCCATGTCTTATCTAACACAGGCCGAGAAAACAAAAACGAAAAGCACAATGCGAGGCACTTTCGGCAACGGTGGCGGCAGGGTGAGACTCAGATCTGAGAAGACAAATGCAAAGGCACCAACCTGCAGCCAGTTGAATGGAGCAATTAAGGCACGAACTGCTCTCCGCCATCACCGCAGCCGAAGTGACGAGCAGTGGGCGTAACAGGGGGGCACAAATCGTTCCGGTGATAGTAGACTGGTGACGCTAGCAGCAGCTGTCGCTTGAGGAAAGGAAATGCCGTGCGGCCTTGGTCGAAAAGGTCCGAGGAAGATCGCAGCAGGCCCCACAGGCCTACTGGGAATGCCAGGAAAAGTTGAAGCCCGTCTCGTAATCTGCAACCTGCAGCCAGTTGAATGAAGCAATTAAGGCACGAACTGCTCTCCGCCACCACCGCAGCCGAAGGGAGGGGGATTACCCTTTATTCAAGTTGAAACCTACGAACCGTGAGAGGTGGCAGGTGGTTTGTGGGTGCTGCGGAAAACACCAAGCGACGGAAAGTTTTTCCCGACACGGGTCTTTAACACTAAAGGATTGAAACCGTTTATGCCCTCAGGCACCATGGTTGGTCCGTTGGCTGACACAATAATGCGCGTGAGAATACGCACATCGTATTTGGGTAACAAATTTGAACACAAATTCAGTGACAGCAATTACAAACATGACTTTAACAGGCGCATGAGTACACACAACGGCCGTAGCAACTAAATGAATCAAGAAGACAAAAGCGCAGGCAAGTTTTGTTCATACTGAAAACATCGCGCTACGTGGCACAAACAATGTGAAGACAGACGTTTTTTTGTTTCACTTAGCGCATGCACACATGAGTCCATGAGAGAATAAGCGAACACATTGTGCCAACAATAATGCAGACGGCCATCTGGCAGAGCACTGCAAGAAATGGAAGACGTGTGGATGTGAACCTGCTTGTAGTCTACAATTCAATGTTTTGTTCCATGAGTCAAGATCAGGGTGCGCGCAAAAAATATCATATTGAGATGACTGAGACATGGCTTATTTCAAGGGGTGGTGACTGGTGCGTTATACGCCATCGATATCTTGAACCAAGAAAGAAATTGCGTTTTGGATGACAGCACAAAATAATTTTTTTGGTTTAGGTTCTTTGAGGTTTTACTCAAGAATCGTTCTACCTATACTGTTGTTGTGCATTTAACGGACTGGACCGCACTTCGATTTTTTATTGGTGGTGTCGTAATTTTGCTTTTCGGTGTTATGAGTTGTTAGGGGTTTTAGGATTTCTCTGATTCTGATTTTGCTACCATACTCTGACTCTGCTTTTCCTATGATTCGAATTATAGCTTAATTGTTCACTGAGATTTATTATCATCGTTGTTGAGACTTCTCCATGGAGTTTTCAGCTTCTTGAGGTATGCCGTCGAGCTGGATTGCTTCTCTCTTGCCGCCAGTGAAAACACTCGTTTCCTCCAGCAAGGGGTGTTTTTGCTGGGCGGGATATTGTCATAGTTTTTGATAAATGGGCATGCCATGGCTTTTTTTGTGTAAATTGCGGTTTCACGTCAACAAAACATCAGTCGGTATTTTAAGCTTTTGTCCTGGCTTCTATGTCACTTCTGGTGTGTCGCCGTTTCTTTTGCGTTGCCACTGTCTCCCAAGGAATATAACCAGCCCTTATACATAGCATTCATTGATTACAAAAAAGCATTTGACTCAGTTGAAACCTCGGCGGTGATGCAGGCATTGCTAAATCAGGGGGTAGACGAGCCGTACGTGAAAGTGCTGGAAGATATATATAGTGGCTGCACAGCAACCATAGTTCTGCATAAAGAAAGTAACAAAATTCCCATAAAGAAAGGTGTTAGGCAAGCAGACACAATCTCCCCAGTACTATTCACAGCTTGCTTAGAGGAGGTATTCAGAGACTTGGAATGGGAGCAGTTAGGGATAAGGGTAGATGGAGAATATCTCAGTAATCTGCGATTTGCTGATGACATTGCCTTGCTAAGCAACTCGGGGGATGAACTGCAAATAATGACTGTGACCTAGACAGAAAAAGTAAAACGGTAGGCTTTAAAATCAATATGCAGAAGACTAAGGTAATATTCAACAGCCTCGGGAAGGAACAGCAGCTTACATTAGGTAGCGAAATACTGGAGGTAGTAGGCGAATATGTCTGCTTAGGACAGGTAGTAACCGCAGATCCGGACCATGAAAAGGAAGTAACAAGAAGAATAAGATTGGGATGGAGCGCATTTGGCAAGCACTCGCAGATTATGACTAGCAGCTTACCGGTATCGCTCAAGAGGAAAGTATACAACAGTTGCATCCTGCCTGTACTCACTTATGGGGCTGAAACGTGGAGGCTAACCAAGAGAGTTCTACTTAAGTTGAGGACAACCCAGAGGGCTATGGAACGAAACATGGTAGGGGTAACATTAAGAGATAGAAAGCGTGCAGAGTGGGTCAGAGAAATAACTCAAGTTACCGACATTCTAGTGGAAATTAAGAAGAAGAAATGGACAGGGGCAGGACATGTAGTGCGAAGAGAGGATAACCGATGGTCGCTGAGGGTAACAAACTGGATTCCAAGGGAAGGAAAGCGTAGCAGGGGGCGGCAGAAAGTTAGGTGGGCGGATGAGATTAAGAAGTTCGCAGGGGTCAAGTGGATGCAGCTAGCACAGAACCGGGTTAAGTGGAGAAATATGGGAAGGCCTTTGCCCTGCAGTGGGTATAATCAGGCTGATGATGATGATGATGATGTCTCCCAATAATCACCGACTACTCCGCACCGAATGCACACCTGTGTTACCGAGCCTGACTTTGCACTCTGTTAGGAAAGAAACAAGGAAACGTGAGCAGAAACAAACAATAGAGAAAAATCTCAAGGCTAATCGTTCTATCAAGCTTGCAAACCAGGATTGCTTCGTTATGCCTTACGCTCTGATAGTGCTCTGGTAGTTCACGGGGTATGCATTCAGGTTTTAGAACGACTTATGAATTCTGTTCGTAGGCGGACTAGATGGAGAGACGTGCCTTGAAGGCTCTTCGTTGGGTGCTAGGGGATTGCGCCACGGCTTTTGTGGCCCTGAGAACTACTGACCACAGTTCGCAGCCGCAACGTACATTCGCGTTGGCCCGGTTGGGCCAATCAGTAAGGCCGCAACCCGCTTTCTGATTGAAACCAGGGCCCGCTTGCATGATAAAGTCCCAGCTAAGTCCAGGCTTAAACAGTGTCTTTAGAAAGTCCAGACCTTTTTAAGACCAGACTTGTTCAGAGTTGTCTTAACATGTACATTGAGACAGTGGATACCTAGCTTGAAGACAGCAGGCACCTATACATGGGAAATCTTGGCCCCTGCTTAGGGAACGCGCCATGGTACCTGACGGCGCTTTCAGTCTGTCACGGCATGGTGAGGGCGAAACCTTTTCATGAAAAAACTTAAAAGAGTGCAGGCCAGGGGACCTTTGCATGAGTGGAGTGCCTAGATGGGAGGCTGCTGGACAAAGCTGTCGCCATTGCCCGTTGACCAGTGCATGTTGGGACTAGCGATGAGCATATAAGCAAGGCCGTCTCCAAAGTCAAATTTTCATGCATGTCTAATTTCCTTAGGCGGCAAGATGCGAGCGCATATTAAACCGTGCTGCAGTCGTTGCTACCTAAAACAGGGCCCAAGTCCGCATGTATATGACGCGAAGTTCACGTCTTAAGCAGCAGAAACCGTAGCCGTTGTGCGTGCTTCATTCGCAATCAGAATGTCCATTCTAGCAATGACAATAAAAAAGTCAAGCCGCGTAGTTTTTCTCAAACACTTGCCTCCAACAAACAAAGAATACAGAATTGACATGCGTGCCAGAATCACGGCTGGTAAAAAACAACGAATACAGTTTGGAAGGTTTCGCGGCTGTCACAAACCCCCGCTTTTGCAATTAACAGAGGCGCGGGATCCCCTTCACGGTTACCCGTCGTCCCTCTATGAGGTTTAAGAACACATTTAAAAGTTAGGCCGATCAACCCGTAAAGTATGTGTGTCGGTGTGTGATTGAGAAATAAGTTAAAATAGGTCACTTTCTTTTACAAAATACTGAAATATTTATAGATAGTAGTCCCAATTACACTACATAATGATAGAAACGAAAAATAAAACGTCACGACAAGGTATTGATAAAAGGCGACTACTTAAATGACAAGAGCAAAACCCGACAATGAACAAAACTGTGTGATAAAAGATGACTATAAAGATAACAAAGCAAGTATTCTAGGTATACGTATGGGCAAAAGTAACATAGAAAACACAGCGTAAAATATGACTTATTCAGGTAAAGGTTAACAAAAGCGAAAATAATACAGTTTTGTAGGTTTCGCTGCATTGCTCCCCCATTAAAAAACGTCGCCTCGATGTTCCGAAATAAACAAAGCAACTTAAACATAAACAATACAAAGTTTAAACCCCACGGATTTTTTGACGCGGGTAATAAGGCCTCAGATGTACAACATGAACAATTTCTGGGTGCGCGCGTCGCCGTTGTGATGCGGTCGCGTCGCTTCGGGAATGACTTCGTAGTCGTTTTCCGACGCGGCGAAGGATTTTGTATGGCCCAAAGCATCGACGCAGTAACTTTTCACTTATTTCATGGCGGCGAATGGAGTCAAAACCCACACTTGGTCTCCTGGATTGTACTCTACGTCCGTCGTCGTAAGTTGTATCGTCGGGTGTCGGTGCACTGTTGGTCTGCAATACGCAGCCGTGCGAGTAGTCGGGCTTTCTCTGCACGCTGCAGGTAGGCGGCGACGTCAAAGTTGTCCTCGTTGGTTACGTGCGGCAGCCTTGCGTTGAGTGTCATCGTAGGCTCCGTGCCGTCATAGGCTTGCACGGGGTCGTTTTGGTCGTCTCCTGGACTGCCGTGTTACAGACGAAGATCAAGTACGGCAAGATGGCGTCCCAAAATATGTTCAGCGTCGACGTACATGGCGATCATGTCCGCGATCGTTTTGTTCAGGCGCTCCGTAAGGCCATTGGTCTGGGGATGGTACGCAGTTGTTCGTCGATGATTTGCATGACTGTATTCCAGAATGGCTTGTGTCAACTCTGCCGTAAACGCCGTTCCCCTGTGGCATCGTGTCGCAAGAGAATTTGTTCGACAAAAAATTTGGCGACTTCTGCTGACGTACCATTGGATAGTGATTTTGCTTCGGCATAACGAGTAAGGTAGTGAGTGGCCACGATCATCCACCTGTTACCCATAGCGGAAGATGGAAAGGGGCCGAGAAGATCCATGCCAATTTGTTGAAAGGGCAGGGTTGGGAGCGGAATCGGGTTTAGTAGTCCTGCTGGTCTCATCGGCGTGTCTTGCGTCTTTGGCGCTCACGACAGGTCTTCACGTAGTGGGCAACTTTGGCAATTCGTGGCGTCCATTACTACTTCTCCTGGATTCGACGCAACATGCGCGCAAACCCAAGGAGGTCTGCTGTGGGCTCATCGTACAACGCATGCAGAATTTCCTGCCGGAGGTTTTGAGGCAGGACAAGAAGCTGCGCGGTCCTGTTGTGTGGGAAGTTCTTCTTCACGAGGAGGCCATTGCTTAACGCGAACGATGGTAAATGTCGCCTGAACACACCAAGAGGGGAAGCGGTCTTTCCTTCTAGGTAATCGGCTAGCGCTTTCAGTTTAAGGTCTGACCGCTGTTCTGTTAAGTTGCTGGCGCTTACTGGTCCCAAACAGGCGTCTTCGTCGTCTTCTCTCACCGGCGTATCAACGGGGGCTGATGACAAGAAGTCTTCATCGGTGTGTTTGCGGCCTGACTTGTAGACGACTGTGATGTCGGATTATTGAAGAAGTAGGCTCCATCGGGCAAGGTGGCTGGAGGGGTCTTTCAAATTTGCCACCCAGCAGAGCGCACACTGTAAAAAAATATTCGTCACTTTGACGGCCTCCCTCCCCCCTCTCAGTTTGACGGCCTCCCTCTACTCAGTTTTGATGGAGCGCTGCCGCCAACAGAATAAACTGCCGCCGAGGAGTCAAATAGCGGGAGAGAGTGAACAGACCAGGAGTCCTAAAAAACAAACACAATGCGCGCAGATCGTTCGCCGCCGTTTGGGTTACGTCACACAACCCGTGATCCGCAGTTGGCCTATCGCAATGTTTTGTTCGGCGTCGGGCGAGACCCAGCCTGCCGCTGCGTTGACTGCGTGCGAAGTCGACGTCTCCTGCACTGTTTTCGTCGGCTTCTCGTGTTCCTTCTTCCTTTGAGTGTGTTGCGCCATTTTGTATTGCACTTTGCAAAAGGACGGCGTGGTTCGGAGTCGGCCCCGCACACGAAGCTGCAGTCTCCGACCAAGTCCGCCTGATTACAGTAAGTGTACTGCGTGTTTTTTTATTTACTTGAAGACTTTGTGGAGCTTGTGGTGTAGGATACAAGCGCGTGCGCCGAGCTTATGCGAAACATATATCTGAGGGCAGCCGGGGTGCGCTCGTATTGTGCTCCACATGACGACAGAAGGCTGTCCGCTAGCATTCGTTAAGGGAAAAAAGTAGGCGCGATATATTTGTATAGAGAACGTAAATTTTTCACGCGTATTTGTGCAAAGTGTGTCCATGGTTTGGTTTGTGCTGCTTAACGTCACAAATTGAAAGGTTACGTATAAGAGGTGATTAGGAAGGAGTCGCTGTGGAGATGGGGTTGCTGAATATATGTGATAACGGCGCGGCTCACAGCCAGGGTGCTCACGGCGCATTATGCAAGTAATTTTTAAAGCGCGCATGGACCGCACGTTGGGCGTGATACAGGTGCTTAAGTTAAATGGTACGTTGTTCTCGGTGATTGAAGAGCAGCAGTCAGAGAGGGCTCTCGCGTGTTCAAGAGCACGAAACCCAGCAGCGGGTTGAAATATTGTGGTGTTGACCGGAGGGATGTCACGAGGCTCATATTTTCAACGTGTGCATTCGCCTATTAAAAGCACAGGACAACGCTGGCTGTTTTTTTTATGTGCTGTTTTCTTTATATCAAAATGCACGGATCAATTTTGAGTGTTTTCCTACTTTTGGTGACTGCAGACATTGAAAGGATTAACATCCGATGGCTGGCGAGCTGCCGTCTGTTTGAAGATCGTTTTATCTCTCTTTGACGCCTAGGGTATGTGGCGTGCGCGGAAAATTTGGAAGATGCCGTCTTGCTGGCGCTCATAGTCGATTTGCTCAAGCGGTGGGGCCTAGCGCCCGCCTGAACACCTGTGTCCTTCGGCGCTGCTCTTGGGAGCTATCATATAACTCGTCGCTGCGGGCCACAGTGCGGCCATGGTGCCCCAGCTTGTCTTTCCTCTACCGCGTGACCACCTGCAGTCCGCAGAGAAAGGTGTTTGATAACAATACCTTCTGTCTCTTTTTGCTTTTTGCTGGGACGATGTTCGCTGAAAGCCTCAGCGAGCTTTTCTCTGTACTTAAGTAGGCGAACGTACGCGCGGACGACTCCAGTCGACATCACAGTAGAGCTGCCCGCTGCTGCGTTTTGCCCAGAGAGCCGTCTGCGTGGCAGCCCCGCCACCATGGTCGCATGCGCAGAGAAAGGTGTTTGATACATAGAGTTCCTCACACTAAATAGAGGGAAAGCTGAGGGCGCTGCACTTCAGCCACCATGGGCACGCTAAGAATCATGGGCCGGTGTGCTACTTGTTGCGGGACAGTCGGTTTTTCTCGGGTACGTGGAGTGGCGTTACTGCGATGTTTCTTTTTCGTCATCATCATCATCATCTGAAGGTACGTACATAGACCGCGAAAGCCATAGTAGCGAAGGTGCAAAAGCAGACGTCACCATTAAATGGTTTTTGTTTCCCGAAATGCCTCTAAAAACTTCCTTCAGTGATTGCACAACCATAAATATTTTTGTAACATTTTTTATTTCAAATTTTACCTAGTAAGTGCGAAATATTGGTATTTGTGCTGCTCAAAACTAAGCCAATGGGAGAAAGAGCCATCGCTTATATTGGATACATCTCACACTGACATGCTGTTCCTCTCTCTTTTTGCAATTTATAGTCACAATATTCAATCTTAGGACATTATTTACGGTAGAACAACGGTTATCTTTGCATTAGTTTCGGCCAAAAGTTGTAGTTCTGCACTCGGTAGCTCTCCGGCCCATGATGCTTTGAGCGCCCATGGTGGCTGAACTGGCCGTCTGGAAACTCCATGTAAACTCCCATAGACGGCAGCACAGCTTTCCCTCTAGGCAAGAGTAAGAAACTGTATGGTTTGATAACAAGATTTTGTCTTTCTTCGGCTGCAGGGGCATCTTCTCTTGAGCCAAAACAAAGTCAAATATAGTATGAGTTCGGAGTGCTATTACTTTTAAATAATTTTGTTTCTAGAATTAGAAGATACTGCAAACAATTGTTTTTATTTAGATGGGCAAAGTTGTAGCTGTAATCCTTATGGTCTGTCAGTAGTCATTTTCCAATCGAGTCTATTTTGTGTGCATATATTATTATATTTTCTTTAGATAGCCTCATTTTGTAGAAGCAGTGCTCTTGATAGAAAAACTTGTTCTAAATCAAGAAAGGCGGGTTGCACCATGCTGAGAGTTTTTGCTCATCTTACAACTCGACAGATTATATTAATATAGCAACAATAGCCCTGTATGTTATTATTCTCGAGATTCATTTCATATTTGTCTGTGTACTTATGCAAAGTATGTTGCAACTCATAATTGTTTTGTGTACCCGTGATAAAGTTTTATGTGAAGTAATGTGGTTTTCACATGCAGTCTCAGACATGGGGGACATCCATCGAGTTGTGCTGGCAGTAGATGAAGAAGAGTGCTTTAGCATTGCAAGCATGGAGAAAGCAATGACACTACTACTTGGAGCGTTCTTCGTGTTCAATATCTCCTATCCACCTGGCGCCCTCTTACTATGGTGTTTTCGCAGAGGTAAATGAGTTTCAAATGATGGAAAAAAATATTTTCATCAGGTGTTGTAATTTCTGTACTGGTTACATATTTAAGACATAAGTGTTACTATAAGAATAAAGCCCTTTAGTTGCTAGGAAATAAATAGAATTTCATCTCTAGTTTTTGAGCAATTTAACCATTGCTGAGGCTTTGTATATATTGGGTTCCATAGAACAACCTGCACAATTGATATTTTTTATTTTGATGACTAGGAAGGGTGAATAAACACTCTGCATTTGGATCAACCATGCCATCAGAAACTGTTTGATGGCAATTGCTGAAGGGACTTGTAGAGCAACTGCTGGTTCATTCTTTAGTTGTGCCTGACTATCATGCGTAAAAAAAATTACTTAACAGGTATTTAGCATGGCAAGATGGCAGTCTTAAATAATTTACACTAGTAAATATCATGCATATTAGTAATGCATTTTACATCATGTGCTTAATACATTTCTGACTTGCATAAAATTTCTGGAAATGTACAGTCGCTCTTAGTATGCACTACAACGCACAAGATGCAGTAGGAGCTATGTTCTTGGCACACACTGACTATAGCCTCGCTCGCAATTTATTCATTCAGTTGAAGAAATGGATAACAGAGTTCATTTATTATTTTTACAAGTTGCATGCTCTCCCTAAATGCTCACTAATTTATATTTGCATGGATGCCAGAATTGATTCACTCGTGATGCATTGCAACTTGTATTGAACATGACAGAACATTCTATTTACTTTGTTGAATAGGAAGCAACCAATTTGTTAATGAGATCTAATAGACTCCTTTACTGAACTCTAGGTGATGTCCACGTAACTACCTAAAGGTTTTGAGTTCGCGTTTGGGCTGATATTTAAGGCTTTCACGGTAATAATGTGAAAATGTTGTTTCATTGCTGTCGCTCATCGTCATATGTAGAGGCTGCTTCGATTTATTTAGCTGCATCTTGAAGTAAGTTAAGTCTTTTGCCCTAACTGCAACCTACTACTATTGAAGATTACCCTCTTTTCCTCTTGAAGCATGTATAGTAGGAAATGATTCTGTATAGTTGAGCATATTAAGAGTGTAAACATGGCTGCCATCAGGATGTCCCAAACATGTTTCTCTTCACCACTTCAGCATACTCAGCCTCAAAGAAGATTATGCACTATAAACAAGATGGTTTACGCGGTATGATGGAGCACTGAACAAGGATAAAGGGGGCAGAACTTAGTTCGCAGGTAGAGCCAACGTTTCGAAAAATGAACTTGTCTTCGTCTAAGCCCAGACGAAGACGAGTCCACTTGTCGAAACGTTGGTTCTACCTGCGAACTGAGGCGTACTCCCTTTACCCTTGTTCAGTGCTCCATCATACCGTGTAAACCATCTTCTTCCTCTCGTTCTACCAAGGCCGGTGATGGAGATATTTGAGGTAACATGTGCTATCCTAATCAAAAGTAATGCGTGGTATAAATAAATCAATATTTTTGTTGAGCATTATCGTGTTTATTGTTCGATTACGCATAGATACAGGCTACTAAAAAGTCGTGGGAAAGGTGAAAAAAATTATGGGAATTTGCCTCACTTTATAAGAATATATGGAAGATGTGCCCATGATATAACTGCAAAATAATGGCAAGCTAGGTTTAACTATTATTTCATTTTTGCGACACTAACGAAGCAAAGTAATTAGAAAAGAGGAGGCAAGGAAAATAATTCTTGACATACTCAAAATTCATTACCATGTCATATTTTCATGTCATGCCAGACGAAGACAAGTCTGCTTATCGAAATATTGGCCCGACTTGCGAACTGAGGCGTACCCTCTTTATCCTCGTTCAGTGCTCCACCATACCATCTCTGGCCTTGCCATTTTTAGACAAATTATTGAGTATATGCTGGAACTACTCCATGCATATCTTTACTTTCTTGCTTCTCCCACTCCTCTGCTTTTTAATGAACCATTGTTAGCAGCGTCGCTCACCAAATCAATCTAATTTATTTTACTATTCATATTTTACAGGTACTTTGGAAAAATAAACCCTTTTAAGGGCCGAAGAAAAGGTCCAGCCAGCGGTATTTCACCCAGATCGTTGAGCCTGCTACGGGTGTTTTTACAGTGGTGAGTTCACCTTTGAATTGATCACTGTCACTGTTATGTGGCTTGTGCTACTGTGATAGCTTATAGCAGTGGCTAGAGTTAATGCACATCTACACAATGCATTAGGATTTCCTTCACTCCTCTTAGTTCAAGGAACCTCATTCCTACATGAAAGGCTTTTTAAAGAAAGTGTTGTTCAGGGTGACTTGATTGATGCACCATTAGACATGAAAAGCTAAGTTACAAATTGTGTAGTGCATTAAATAGAATTCATTTGTATTATAAATTCGTCTGAGAATAAGGCGAGGAAATATTCGGCGGCAGCTGGTAGTTGCTGTGGTAGTTAAAGTAAATGGCAAAAAACACTTTACTGTGATTATTTCTTGCAGCTCCAAAAATTTGAATATCTGTAGTTGCTGAGATTTGAAGCAGGCAATGCGCAAAACGACCAACTATGTAGCAGTCAAAGGCGAAATTTCTGACCTGTGGGTTTTCCGACTCTCGATTATTTCGACATTTTCATGGAACCACAGCAGTAGTCATAGAGCCAATGTTCTAAGTTTTTCAAACCTTTTATATTCGCCGCAGTGCTGCTGCAAAAAGCCGAAACACTATATAATATGCAGAGTGGAAACTCAATCATTTAGAATTCAAGGGGGCAGAAAATGTGATCAGACAGAAAATTTAATCCAGAAAGGAGCCTAATAAAAGCAAGTCTATTATCATCAGTGGGTTCATTCAGGACATACGAATGGCTGCAAGCTCTTACTGTTCTGAGATAGCGTCCACTGCCAAAGCTTGCACTGCTCAAAGTTCGCAGAGCTCACATGTGCTTGCTTTCTTCGCAAATACAACAATCTTGATTAATTCATCATTAAGAGATGAGGTAAATGTTTAGAATTTTTGAATAACCCTATGAAACTGACAAGAACTGCCAAGAATATACAGCATCACAGTACTTTTGCCTAATGAACGCTCTCAATATTATTCAAAACCATGCGCCAAGGACCATTTTTTTCCATTTAATCTAGTGTTCTGCTTTTGCACACAATCTTGGAAATGTTCAAGAAATGATGCAGAATTGTGAGTGCCTTCGCACACATTTCTGCAGTGCAACGCAGTAGCAGTGGTGGCTTTTCGCAGCTATAACTGCCGTGTTTTGAAAGTGGTTAGCCACATGAACTACAGGACTATGCAGGGAAGTGTCCCACAAAATGTGGTCATTCAGTGAGCTCAAAGAAAAAATATGTAGCGCAAAAAGACAGGTACACAAGTAGGAGAGACATGCAGTGCAACAAATGTTTATTTTAGTAAAGAAATGTTTTTATACCTTCATATCACAGTGGACCATCAGGCATGCACTAGCAAAGTGTATCTGACAGATACAAAAGCTCCCTTGACAACAGTGCGACCGAAGGGTTGCTTGCATAATTTTCTTTCGAAAGGGACGATCCACTGGGCTTCAGTTATTTCACGTGCTAACCTGTTTTTATGCACTTTTAAAATCACACGTTTTCTGAGATGGGGAATGCATTCACACACATGGAATTGGGTCGATAAACCTTTCCCGCACATGCTCTTGACGCCCAGCCCATGGTCCCAAAGCTTATCACTCAAGCATCTGCCCACTTGTGCTACATATTGTTTGCCACAGCGCATAGGAGAGATAAATTAGATAGACAACATTTTCGGTGCAATAAATGAATTTTTCTTCAAGCTTCATTGTGCAGCTAACTGCCTTATTGAGTTTTGAAAACGTTTTCGTGCACAGATGACTCAACTTATAAGGAGCCGAAAAATAGGATTCTGCCACTGGGTTGCTGGGCTCAAAAGAAAATAGCGCAGTGATCTAGCAGCAGAGCGGGTTTTTCGGCTCCTAACAAGTTGGGTTGTCTGTGCACAAAAACTTTTTCAGAGCTCAATAAGCCGGTTGGCTGCTGCACAAGAAAGCTTGGAGAAAAATTTGTTTACTGCTCCGAGAATGTTCCCTACCAAATTCCTCTCCCATGTGGCAAACAATATGTAGGAGAAATGGGCAGATGCCTGAATGATAAGCGTCGGGACCATGGGCTGGAAGTAGAAGAGCATGTGCGGAAAAAGTTTGTCGACTCACTGCCATGTGTGTGAATGCATTTCCCATCTCAGAAAGCCTGTGGTTTTAAAAGTGCATAAAAACAGGTTAACACGTAAAATAATTGAAGGCCAGTGATTGTCCCTTTTCAAAGAAAATTATGCAAGCAGCCTTTTGGTCGCACTTTGTCAAGGGAACTTGTGTATCTGTCAGATATGCTTTGCTAGTGCATGCCTGATGGTCCACTGTAATATGAAGGTATAAAAACCTTTCTTTACTAAAATAAACATTTGTTGGAAGTTCGCACTGTGTCTCTTGACCGTGTGTCCATGTCTTTTTCTGCTATGCTCCTTTCCTTTTATACCATGAACCAACAAGCCCAAGCATCTACCCTTGAGTGAACTCACAGTGGCAGGTTTATTTTGAGTCTAAACTTCCTCTAAGCCCATGTTTGCCTTAGGCATGCAGAACCACTACAGCCATTGTCATCGATTACTGCTTGTAGTCTATGTAAACAATGTGCTGAGACAGTCAAGCATCAGAACGGAAACAAAACTGCGAATCTCTTGCTCCACCATGTTGGCAATTGGAAGTTTATGTAAAGTCATGTTTTTGTACAAAATTTGATTTTTCTAACCTTCCTGCAGCTCTAGTGAATCTGAAAAGTTTGTTGTCGGTCTTGTGGCGGTTGCAAATGTGCCTTGCGGGAGGGACAATTTGTTTCTCGGAGCTGGCCAGTTGAGTGAGATGACACTGATTCATTCAACTAAGACTGTGCCTAAATTGCAGCATATGAAGTGCCCCATAAGTGAAAGTTTGACCTTGAGGAATTTTAACCGTTTGTGTTCTTTAACTGAAAGAATCAGAGAAAGGAAGAAAATTGACCAATATAGTTGCCTTCACATGGGAAACATAAAAGTAATTGCATGAATATAATCTCAATGGTTTAGAGATGAAATGGTAATGAAGTGAGAAAATGAAGCCATTCCTTCCGACAGTGTAAAATGTTTACCTGAACTACGGTACTATAAAGAATTTGACTGTCATCTCAACTTTTGTGGTTCATCTCTGTTCAAATTGTTTATTTTCTAAGTCTTTGGGAAATAACAGCTCGGATAAGTGGACTCGGAAACTGGAATGTCGGGCTAGTTTGACAAAATCACAATCTCTCGCAGAATCAGGGAAGAGGCTGGACAAAATGACTCAAAGTTCATAAATGCGAGTTGGACAGAGTTGGACAGATTTCTGTTGTCTCATTTTATAGAAATTACTGGTATGCAATGATGGTAACAGAAGTTGCCCACGTTTTGAATGTTTGTATTTTTTATATCCGAAGTTAGTTTCAGCATATGTTGGATGCTTTTCTTATGGCCCCATATTGTTTTATATAAATACCCTTAATATGATCATGTATCTAATAGGAGTATACGTCATATTCTGTTTTCTAGATACACCATGCATAATTTTGAGAAGAATCTGCGAGCAGCAAGTTGCAAGTTCAAAGTGTATTTTCACATTACATTTTAGCGCATTTATAACAATAAAGGTTTTTTGAAAGTGCTAATGTTTGTGACTTCTTAAAAGATATTCTGCGAGTCAGTCTGCAGCTTGACAGCAGCGGCAGTGGAAGTTCTTGATTAAAAATAAAAAGGAACAAATCCAAATGACACAGAGAAGCAGTTGAACTTTGCTCTTGAGGCTCGATTTCAGAGCGGCACAAAGTTTAACTTAAATTTTGCTCTGCTTCTTACAACCGAGGCTATAGGAAATTCTACATAAATGTGTTTCAGATTCAAATAGCTGAAATGATATTGATGGATTCTTATAGGGTTATATTGATGGCTTAAATATGCTTTATGTTGAACAATAAAAAATGTTGAACTGATGCTGTACTGTATAAAAAAAGTGCTTAATGAAGAAAACATGTCAAGTTGTCGTATTGACGCTTTAAATGTATTTCATACGGACACAGCAACCGTCAATATGACGGCACATTGTACAATGTCACATTGATGACTCCGTTGTACTCCTGGTTCACAAGCAGTAAGTAAAAATGATTAACAACACCATCATGTGGGAATGACTGCCAGCCATCATACTGACGGCATAAGTGTATTATACCAAATAATGAAATGAACCGTCATTTGAGAATGACGATCAACTGTCATATTGTGAAAGAAGGCTAGGTTAGACGGCAAGGTCGTGGCGGCAAGGCCAGCGATGCCTTGTCTAGCGTTTTAATCCGATGACAAAACCCTGGCGCGTGCCGGAGCCGGCGCCGCGGGACGATGATGATGGTATGTACAAATGAAAGAGGAAGATCATGGCATGTACAAATTAAAGAACATCCACGGAAGGCTCACACAATCTGCCCGGGGGGTCGGAAGCGGCCAGCCTGGCCGCTCCTAACTAAGTGATGCATCGCGGCGCACAAACGGCTTCAGGCGAGAGACATGAACAATTTCAGTTCCACGGTGGCGTCGATCAGCTGGGGGATAAACAGGCGTCACTTTGTAGTTCACTGGGGAAGTTTGGCTTATGATCTCATAGGGACCTACGTAGCGGTGGTGGAATTTGTCACTAAGGCCAGAGATGCGAAATGGTGTGTAAAGCAGTACTTCGTCACCAGGACGAAAAGAGACCACTCGATGTGTAGAATCATAGCGAGTCTTGCGGACTTCCTGGCACGCTGCCGTGTTGAGTCGGGCAAGCTGACGGCATCTGGCCACACGAGATAAAAAATGGGTAGGTACTGATGTGGAGTAGTCGGGCGTAGAGAAGAAGGAAGCGTCAAAAATTGTAGTGGGTGGACGGCCATAAACAAGGAAAAATGGAGAGTAACCGGTAGTTCGCTGTACTGCTGTATTATAGGCGAATGTGACGAATGGTAGAATAGTGTCCCAATTTCGATGATCTGGTGTGATGTACATTGATATCATGTCCGACAAGGTGCGATGAAAGCGCTCAGTCAGACCGTTAGTCTGGGGATGGTAGCTTGAGGTTGTCTTATGAAGGGTGGATGAGGCGTGAAGAACTTCGGCAACGACTTTCGATAAGAAGGCTGTACCGCGGTCACTTAGGAGCACCCGAGGAGCGCCATGTCGTAATACAATTGATCGCAAAAAGAAATTTGCTACTTCTTCAGCGGAACCAGTCGGTACAGGTGCTATCTCAGCGTAACGTGTGAGGTGGTCGACAGCTGTTATAATCCAATGGTTACCCCCATAGGAGAGAGGTAGGGGACCATATAAGTCGATGCCGACTACGTCGAATGGCGTGGTGGGACAAGGAAGAGGTTGTAGAAGGCCAGCGGGCGAAGAAGTCAGCCGTTTGCGACGTTGGCACAGAGGGCAGGATGCGACGTATTTGGCAACGGTGGAAGATAAGCCAGGCCAAAAGAATCGTTTTCTCACGCGGTCGTAGGTTTTGTCAAAACCAAGGTGACCTGCAGTAGCGTCATCGTGGAGAGCCGCCAGTATACGTGGGCGAAGCACACGCGGCGCGACTGGGATCCAGCGACTTCCATCAGGGCAATACACGTAGCGGAGTAGGATGCCATCTTCGAGCTTGAAATTGCGAAGCTGTCGGCGAAGCCTAGCATTGGGCGGGTCCGAAGCGCCGATAAGACGGTCGATGATAGGACGGCAGTAGGCATCGGCTAATTGCTGTGAGCGGAGAGCGTGCTTGTTCTCAGAGTCGTCAAAACAAACGGTTGTGATATACGTCGGGCAAAGAGATGGTCGGCTCTGGTCAGAGGTGGAAATTAATTGTGAAGAAAAGCAGCAAGCGGATTCCGAAAGGGGACAGCGAGAGAGAGCGTCGGCGTCTTGGTGTTGGCGACCAGATTTATAAGTGACGTCGAAATGGTATTCTTGCAGGCGTAGAATCCAGCGGCCAAGTCGGCCTGTCAAATTTTTGAGTGAAGACAACCAGCAAAGAGCATGGTGGTCGGTTACAACTGTGAAGTGCCGACCGTATAGGTAAGGGCGAAATTTTTGGACAGCCCAGACGACAGCAAGACACTCCTGCTCGGTAATGGTGTAGTTTTTCTCAGCTGGAGTGAGAGTCCGACTGGCAAAGGCAATCACTTTCTCACGCGATGTTGCATCACGCTGCAGAAGTACAGCGCCAAGACCGTGACCACTGGCGTCGGTGTGCAGGATAGTTGGAGCGCTGTCACTGAAGTGGCCAAGAACAGGATCTGATGTGAGGGAGTGCTTGAGGTCATTAAAAGCAGTTTCGCACTGCTCAGTCCACACGAAAGGGCTGCGTGCTTTAAGTAGCTCATGAAGTGGTGCAGCAATAGTTGCAAAATGCCTTATAAAACGCCGGAAGTAGGACGCGAGGCCGAGGAAACTGCGCAAATCTGTAATCCGTTGTGGACGAGCAAAGTTCAAGACCGCGATTATTTTTTCAGGATCTGGGCGAATGCCGTCATGGCTGACCAGATGTCCCAATATTCTTATTTCCTTCTGTGCAAAGTGGCACTTCTTGGTGTTGAGCTGAAGGCCTGCCGAAGCGAGACAGGTGAGGACTTCATTCAGGCGCGTGAGATGGTCATTAAAGGTTGCCGAAAAGATAACAATGTCGTCCAAGTAACACAAACAGGTTCTCCATTTGAGGCCACGAAGTACAGTGTCTATCATTCTTTCAAATGTCGCTGGTGCGTTACAAAGTCCGAAAGGCATAACATTAAATTCGTAAAGGCCATCGGGTGTTGCGAAAGCGGTTTTTTCTTTGTCGTCTTCGTGCATAGGTATTTGCCAATACCCTGAGCGAAGGTCCAAGGTCGAGAAATATTCGGAGCCTTGGAGGGAGTCAAGGGCGTCATCAATTCGCGGCATCGGATATACATCTTTGCGGGTAATTTTGTTGAGTGCGCGGTAATCAACACAAAAGCGTACCGAGCCGTCCTTTTTTTTAACTAGCACTACTGGGGAGGACCATGGGCTTGTTGAAGGACGAATTATATTGCGATGAAGCATGTCATTTACATTTTCGTCAATTACTTTTCGTTCAGAGAGGGAAACCCGATAAGGCCGTCGTCGAACGATATAGTTACCTTCAGTAATGATGCGATGGTGTGCAACACTAGTCCGTCCCAGTGGTGTGGAAGTGACATCAAAAATGGCTTGGTGGTGTCGAAGCACTGTCAGCAGTTCTTGGCGTTGGTTCGGCGTGAGTTTAGGATTAATAGTGTTTGCGAGAACAGAAAGAGAGACGTCTGACGAAACACGTTGCTGAGGCGGAGGGGCGGTGAGCACCATCAGGGAAAAAGGTTGAACATCCACCATACAATTCAGAGAGGTTCCTTTTGGGAGCACGAGGGATTCACGTGAAGTGTTAGTGGCCACTACTGTCGCTGAGCCGTTGTGGAACCGGACAAGACTTGACGGGAAGGCGATGCCGCGTGCAAGATGACGATGAGATGGTGCGATGAGTACGTCCCCGTCAGTGATGTGGTCAGAAACAACGGTAAGCAGTTTTTCGCACTGAGGAGGCAAAACAGTATCAGCGGCGGCAACTAGAGGATGATGTCGTTCAGAAACTTCAGATGAAATATCGCTGTCTGTCATATGGATAACACGGTCGCCACAAGAAATTAACGCCGAAGCGGTTGACAAAAAATCCCATCCTAAAATCATCAAATGCGCACATGGTGAGAGCACAGCAAACTGCACATGATGGCGGATGCCGTCGATAACAACTCGTACGGTGCACTTCGCTGAAGGGCGCAAAGGAACATTATTGGCTCCACGGAGTTGAGGCTCATCATATGGGGTTGTCACTTTTCGCAAACGGTAGCACAAATCAGCGTGAATGACAGAAATTGCAGCCCCTGTATCAATCAAAGCTTCAACCGGTACACCTTCAGCGATAACACCAATAACGTTATACGGGCGATCAGGAGGACTTTTAGTAAGTTCGCAGCGTGCAGTTTGACCTCCGGAAACTGCAACACTTAGTTTTCCGGATGGCGGACAGGGAGGCCGGTTGCGGGGCGGAGAGGGGAAACTGAGCGACGGTATGGGGATGTGGACCGGCGTCGGGATACATGGTTCCCACGAGGCTCAGAGGAAGATACTGGAGGTGGGGAGGATCGTCGAGGTGGGCTTGGAATAGACCGGCGTTGATAGTATGAGGTTGGAGGCATGTCGCATTCGAAGGTGTCGTAACCACGGCGCTCGTTCTGAAGGCGGCGACGACAGAAACGGGATGTATGTCCTCTAATACCACAGTAATAGCAGACTGGTCGGGGGGGACGCCAAGGTGCGTAATTGGGTTGTGTCGGTTGAGCCATCGCCATTGCATTGATGTGATTGTATGTTGGTGCCGGTCGGGGCGGGGGATCCAAAGAAGGGGGGGATGCAGCGACGTGCGCGTAGGTCGGCGCTGGGCGGATTGCAGAAGGTTCGGAAGTCATAGGGCGGCTGATGGTAGCTAACTCTTCTTTAATCATGTTGCGGAGAACGGCGTCATTAGGAGGTGCGGAAGAATGATCGCACCCATGTCGACAGAAAGGATTGAGGGCTTGAAGCTCCTCGCGGATGATGGCTCGAATCATTGCCCGCAGATCAAGGTCAGCAGAGGTCGGACCAGTTGCGAAGCCGGGCTGTAGTCGAGAGGACTGTAGCTGATCGAGGCGTTGACAGGTCGTAATAATTGCATCAACACTTGAAGGATTTTGGGCAACTACGGTGTGATATGCCATAGCATTGATCCCTTTTAAGACGTGGTGCACACGTTCAGGTTCCGTCATGGTGGGACTAATGCGCCGACAAAGTGCAAGAACAGCCTCTATGTAAGACGCATGTGATTCGTCGGGACCTTGAAGGCGGGAAGCGAGCTTGTTTCTCGCGATCTCAGTCCGAACTGCCGGGTCGGCGAAGTATTGTCGGAATTGCTGTTTGAAAGTGGTCCAGTTAGTAGTGTGGGGTTCGCGATTAATGAACCAGTTTCTGGCGACCTCAATTAGATAGAACGAAACGTTGAGGAATTTCAAAGCATCGTCCCACCGGTTATAGGCACTGCAGCGCTCATATGTGTCGAGCCAGTCGTCCACGTCTTCGTCACGACGACCAGCGAACAGCGGTGGGTCGCGTTGACGTGTGGGCAGAGTCGGAGGCGTCGGTGCAGCTGAGGTAGAGTGTCACCCGTTAATAATTAGGGGGGTATTATTAACGATGCGCCCTTAACGGTGCGCACACTCCCAGACACCCTTTGAGTGAGTGGGGGTAGCTGTTCCGGTCGCAAAGGAGATGCCCTCGACCTGCGTGGCAAGCTCTGCCGGAATTCAACTACCTTGTAGTGACAGAAGGGGGTGGTCGTTTGGTGCCCAGCGGTCGCCGGTTCAAACCAGAGTAAGGATCGGAGTCAGAAGTAACAAACAAAACACAATTTATGCACAGCAAGAGACGATACAAAGGAATACACAAGATCACTTGAAATACAACAGACGAGAGGTTCACAGAATACAAACGCTAAGCATGCAATTACACAGGTATCCAATAACGTAGAGGCTTTACAACAGATGAAACACGAGAGAGTACATAAACAAACACCAAATTGTTCACCGGGCACTGTTGCAGTCCGACGCCTCAAGAGTCACGATGTGGCCGCCATACGAGACGAGCGCCGCTCCCTTGAAAGTCCGTGGGCTTGCCAGCAGCGGGTGATCCCCGGGAGTCCAGCCGAAGCGCAGGCGATCACGTAGCAAAACGCTGACGAAGTGAATGACTGACTGACTCATCAAGCGGCGCGGTCGCTTTAAATAGGGCGCGCCGCGTCTGTTTGTTAACACGCGCCAAAGCTAGCGCGCACACACACATAGCTTCGCTGGTTATAGCTCCCTCTTCTCCTCCAGTCGAGCCATGCGTCGTCATTGGCCAGGTCCCACAGAACTTTCTCGAAGGGCCTGGCACATTCCAGGCCGATGAACCACCGTCCTCCCCGGGCAATGGGAAAGAGGGTCACGGCAACGCGTACAAAGCTACGCGCTCTCCCGCGCGGGGAAGGGGTTTTTCTCTCCATGCTCTCCACGCGACGCCGCGCGCGCCTAGCGCTGTACCGGCTTGATGAAAATGGGCGCCGATTTCGTGACACTGCCCCTCCCTTAAAGAATATTGTCCCACAATATTCACAACAACCACGAACATCGCGCGCACATGCATGCGCTCACAAGTATATGGGGCAAATGTCTACATCACACACCTTGCACAAATTTCACAAACTGCAATAACACATTACAAAATTCATACATCAATGCCATGATGTTCACAAACATAGCACCACACTGTCGTCAGATACACATAAGAATCAACAACACACAGCTCTTCAAATGCGAAGCGCACAAACCTAAATTTCCGAGCGTAATTCTAACCCGCGATCAGTACGTGACACGCTTCTGTCCGCCAGGAATTCTGCCTTCGCTCTAGGCTCTCGCATTTGAGACGCTTCTATGTTCTCCGATCGGGCTACTGAAAATTCCCTGAGGTAGGACTTATCCTCTTGCAAATCACACAACCAATGTGTGCCGATAATTGCCCCTACAACCAGTACCGCCGACGGATACACGGGAACATGTGCCAACGCGCACAGACCAACAAAAAGAATCACTGTAATAGTGTTCTTTCCTAGGCACCGGTATTCCTTCCGCTGAAGGTGAAATATCCCAAGTAACGCCCCCATAAGTAGGACGAACACTTGGGCTGCCTGCATCAACGAAGGCCTAGGCATTGCTGACTTTATTTCCCGTTGTCACCCGTTAATAATTATGGGGGGTATTATTAACGATGTGCCCTTAACGGTGCGCACACTCCCAGACACCCTTAGAGTGGGTGGGGGTAGCTGTTCCGGTCGCAAAGGAGATGCCCTCGACTTGCGTGGCAAGCTCAGCCGGAATTCAACTACCTTGTAGTGACAGAAGGGGGTGGTCGTTTGGTGCCCAGCTGTCGCCGGTTCAAACCAGAGTAAGGATCGGAGTCAGAAATAACAAATAAAACACAATTTATGCACAGCAAGAGACGATACAAAGGGACACACAAGATCACTTGAAATACAACAGACGAGAGGTTCACAGAATACAAACGCTAAGCATGCAATTACACAGGTATCCAATAACGTAGAGGCTTTACAGCAGATGAAACACGAGAGAGTACATAAACAAACACCAAATTGTTCACCGGGCACTGTTGCAGTCCGACGCCTCAAGAGTCACGATGTGGCCGCCATACGAGACGAGCGCCGCTCCCTTGAAAGTCCGTGGGCTTGCCAGCAGCGGGTGATCCCCGAGAGTCCAGCCGAATCACGGGCGAGCACGTCGCAAAACACTGACGAACTGGCTGACTGACTGACTGACTCCTCAAACGGCGCGGTCTCTTTAAATAGGGCGCGCCGCGTCTGTTTGTTAGCACGCGTCAAAGCTAGCGCGCACACACACATAACTTCGCTGGTTATAGCTCCCTCTTCTCCTCCCGTTGAGCCGCGCGTCGTCATTGGCCAGGTCCCATAGAAAGTTCTCGAAGGGCCTGGCACATTCCTGGCCGATGAACCACCGTCCTCCCCGGGCAATGGGAAAGAGGGTGACGCAACGCGTACAAAGCTACGCGCTCTCCCGCTCGGGGAAGGGGCTTTTCTCTCCATGCTCTCCACGCGACGCCGCGCGGGCCTCGCGCCGTGCCGGCTTGACTAAAATGGGCGCGATTTCGTGACACCCGTGTTGTCTCTTTCTTTTCGGTTTCCTCCTGAGGTGCTTCCATTTGCTTATTCTTGTCTCGAGGCTTTTCTTCCGGCTTCTCATGGCCTTGCTTTCCTCGCCTTGCCCTTTTCTTTTTAGATTCCTTGCAGCGCACAGGCGCGGGACCTTGATCAGGATCCTCGGGAAATGTCGCGCCCTTGATATTTCCCAACACTAAATCGTATATAGGGCGTCCCATGCACAGAGCTGTCAGTTTTCCAGAATAGTATGGCGTCTGCACTTCCAATTTTGCCTCAGGTAGCCATTGTATTGAGCCATCAATTAGCCTCACAGGGCATTTCTCGCCAGTTAGATCATTCTCATGAATCAAACTGCGTCTAACGATTACGGCACTGCTACCTGTATCTCGTAGCACAGAAACTGACTTTCTTCCTATCTTTCCCCTCGAAACCGGCATACGATTCACCGCAGCTCCAGGTTGTGCATGTACTACGGCGTTCACCACCCGTATTTTCTTGTCCTTCCGATTAACCACTCTCTCTGCTTCCTCCTCCTCTAGGTTGTGCACCACGCGGACTTTCCTGCCGTTCTTAAGCTCAACAAAGCCATCGGCATCTTCTTCTTCTAGGCGATATTCCGACTCTGACGGAGTCCTCGCGCATGCCGCCTGCGGTGCTGCCTTGTCAGTGTCGGGACACGACATTGCTTTGTGGCCCTTCTGTCCGCATTTCCAACACGAGGATGGATTGTTGGTTACAATTTTGCGGCAGTTAGGTGCGATGTGACCTAGTTGTCCGCAGAGATAACACCTCGGGGGTGACTTTACGCTAGGTTTTGTCTGCCGGAATTCGGGCTTTCGAGGGGTTTCCAAATTTACCATGTTGCTCAAATTCTCGCCTCCCTGGGCTTCCAAATACTGGTCTGCGAGCTCCATCATTTCATCCAATGTATGCGCCTTTCTTTCTTTTAAATAAAGCGACAAACCAGGGTGACAGCTACCCAGAAATTGTTCCTTAATTAGGAGTTCGCGAAGTGCGCCATACTCAAGTTTAATTTTTGAGAGTTCAGTCCAGCGGTCGAAATAATGACTCAGTCGCGCAACATACTGTGTTGCCGTTTCACCGTCCATAGGTTTTCCAGTCCTGAACTTCTCACGAAACCCATCCGTCGTAAATCTAAACCTTTTAAGTAATGCAGCTTTCACTTTGTTATAGCTGCCTGCATCCTCAGGAGGAAGTCTCCCAAACACACTTAATGCTTCGCCGCTAAGGCAAGTGCTCAAGATGGTAGCACATTCACTGTCTGTCCAATTTGCATTTATGGCGACCCTTTCAAAACGCAAGAGGAACGCGTCGAGATCGTCTCTTCTCTCGTCGTATTTCGGGATCAATTTGCTTGCGTCTATCCGCAAGCTGCTATGTCCTTCACTGGCGCTATGCACTTCAGCTAAACCGTTGCTGTTCCCTGAGTTTTGGAGCTGAAGTTTCATAATCAGTAATTCTTTTTCTCGCTGAAATTCCTCTTCACGCTCCTTTCGAGCCTTCTCTCTTTCTTCCTCGGCTTCTTTTCGAGCCCTCTCTCGTTCTTTTTCTGCTCTCTCTCGTTCCTTTTCTTCTCTCTCTCTTTCTTCTTTTTCCCTCTCTTTTTCCTCTTTTTCTCTCTGGCTAACCCATTTGCGCAGTTCGGCACCGGACAACCCCAGCTGGGTGCCAGCCTCAATCAACTCTTTCAGATTCATATCTGAAGCGCGAACCGTCGGGGTGTAACCTAAAGACTGCTTAGCGAACCTCGCTTAAACGCTTCCGCGCGGCACAACCTCTCGCTATCGCTCTGCTGCTACACAGTTTACGACCTCTTCGTAAACTCTTCCAACTCGTTCTCCGTCGTCTGAGCTTGAGTGCACCAAACGTCCTGTCGCGGACGCCAGAATAATTGTCACCCGTTAATAATTAGGGGGGTATTATTAACGATGCGCCCTTAACGGTGCGCACACTCCCAGACACCCTTTGAGTGAGTGGGGGTAGCTGTTCCGGTCGCAAAGGAGATGCCCTCGACCTGCGTGGCAAGCTCTGCCGGAATTCAACTACCTTGTAGTGACAGAAGGGGGTGGTCGTTTGGTGCCCAGCGGTCGCCGGTTCAAACCAGAGTAAGGATCGGAGTCAGAAGTAACAAACAAAACACAATTTATGCACAGCAAGAGACGATACAAAGAAATACACAAGATCACTTGAAATACAACAGACGAGAGGTTCACAGAATACAAACGCTAAGCATGCAATTACACAGGTATCCAATAACGTAGAGGCTTTACAACAGATGAAACACGAGAGAGTACATAAACAAACACCAAATTGTTCACCGGGCACTGTTGCAGTCCGACGCCTCAAGAGTCACGATGTGGCCGCCATACGAGACGAGCGCCGCTCCCTTGAAAGTCCGTGGGCTTGCCAGCAGCGGGTGATCCCCGGGAGTCCAGCCGAAGCGCAGGCGATCACGTAGCAAAACGCTGACGAACTGAATGACTGACTGACTCATCAAGCGGCGCGGTCGCTTTAAATAGGGCGCGCCGCGTCTGTTTGTTAACACGCGCCAAAGCTAGCGCGCACACACACATAGCTTCGCTGGTTATAGCTCCCTCTTCTCCTCCAGTCGAGCCATGCGTCGTCATTGGCCAGGTCCCACAGAACTTTCTCGAAGGGCCTGGCACATTCCAGGCCGATGAACCACCGTCCTCCCCGGGCAATGGGAAAGAGGGTCACGGCAACGCGTACAAAGCTACGCGCTCTCCCGCGCGGGGAAGGGGTTTTTCTCTCCATGCTCTCCACGCGACGCCGCGCGCGCCTAGCGCTGTACCGGCTTGATGAAAATGGGCGCCGATTTCGTGACATAGAGGGTCCGGCCGGGTCGGGATTGCTCTCGGTGGACATGATTATGGTGGTAGTTGCCAAACGACGACCGGAACGTAGCTCCAGTAGAGGCAGCAAGGGGATCGAATTCGACCTCCACCACTTGTGAAAGAAGGCTAGGTTAGACGGCAAGGTCGTGACGGCAAGGCCAGCGATGCCTTGTCTAGCGTTTTAATCCGATGACAAAACCCTGGCGCGTGCCGGAGCCGGCGCCGCGGGACGATGATGATGGTATGTACAAATGAAAGAGGAAGATCATGGCATGTACAAATTAAAGAACATCCACGGAAGGCTCACAATATTTACAACTTAAGCACATTATATCGAAATGAAGAAATGCGCAGTCATTTAGAAATAATGGTCAATTGTCATATTGACGGCTTAAATGTATTCCAGTTTGACAAGTAAACATCAAAATGACTAAAAGCACCATAAGTTGAAATGACGGATAATGCTTGGAAATAGAGCTACCAAGAATGTTCCGTCATTTTGACCAATTTTTTTTTACAGTGCGTGGTGATCGCTTACCACCTTGAATGGTCGGCCGTATAAGTACTTGCGCAACTTTGAAGTGGCCCAGATAATCGCAAGGCACTCCTCGGTCGTCGAGTGCCTTGGCTTCGGCTTTCGAGAGGGACATGCTAGTGTAGGCGATTACTTTCTCCTGTCCGGCATTCTTCTGGATGAGAACGGCGCCTAGACCCAGACTGCTCGGGTCTGTATGTATCTCGGTCTCGGCGTTCTCATTAATGTGGCCTAGCACAGGAGGAGACTGTAGGCAGCGCTCAACTTCCTCGAAGGCTTCCGCTTGCGGTGCTTCCCATTGAAATGGCACGTCTGACTTTGTAAGCTGCGTTAAAGGTTCGGCGAGGCGCGAACATTTCTTGACGAATCGTCGGTGATACGCGCCCTGTCCGAGAAATCGGCTCACAGCTTTCTTTTCACCAGGCTGTGAAAACTGTGTGATCGCAGCTGTTTTCTGTGGGTCGGGGCAAACTCTCTCGTTGCTGACGATATGTCCTAGAAACAACATCTCTTCGTAGGCGAAGTGACGCTTCCGTGCTTTCTACGTTACACCTGAGGAGTTGATTGAGTCAAGTACTGTTCGAAGCCTTCTCAGATGGTCCTCAAAGTTTGACGAGAATATAGCGATGTCGTCCAAGTATACCAAACAAATCTTCCACTTTACGCCAGCCAGGACAGTGTCCATTACCCGTTGAAACGTGGCTGGTGCAGAGCACAAGCTAAATGGCATTACTTTGAATTGGAAGAGGCCGTGCGGTGTTATGAACGCCGTCTTCTCGTGGTCACTTTCCTCGACCCCAATTAGCCAGTCCCCGCTCTTCATGTCCGTCAATGCGAAATACTTAGCTTTACAAAGCCGGTCAAGTGTCGTCGATGCGGGGAAGCGGGTAGACATCCTTTTTCGTTATGCTATTCAAGCGGCGGTAATCAACGCAGAAGCGAAGTGTGTCGCATTTCTTCTTCCTCAGAACGACTAGCGCCGCCCAGGTGCTCTTCGATGGCTGAATCACGCCATCACGCAGCATTTCCTCAAGTTGATGGGGTATAGCCTGGCGTTCTCGCGGCGATACAAGTGAGGGCTTTGACGTAGTGGTCGAGCATGTTCGCCCGTGATGATGCGATGATTTGCCAACGGGGTTTGCCGCACCTTCAATTCTGAAGGAAAGCAGTCGCTGTAGCTCTCAGGAATAGCTCTAATTCGGTCTTGTCTGTCTCGAGGGAGTGCTGGGTTGATGTTAAATTGAGCTGCTTGGCTCGGTTGGGTGCATCATTTTCAAGCTGGCTGGGGAGGACGAAGAGGAGAAAAAACATTTATTATATAAACATTTTTTTTCTTCGTGAGTGGAGCCCTCAGTCCAGGGCTCCATGTGCCGCCTCAATCCTGCAGGCCCGCCAGAACAGCTGTCGCTGGTCTTGCGGGTTGTTGCGAATAAAACGGTCTCAGAAAGAATAAATACAAATCAGTCCATAAGCCCATGGTCCACGGCAATCCTCTCGGCCCGCCCGATTAGCCGGCGTTGTTCGGTCAGCTCCGTGCGGGACAAGGCATCTTCCCAAGATGAGAGGGTGGGATGAGGTACAGGTGGAATGCCGCCGGGTGACTTTGAGCAGGCCCAAACAGAATGATATATTGTAGGTCGGTGTTGTTGGCAGGTGGGGCAATTATCTGGGTAGCGGGTGGGGAAGAACAAATGTTTGTGGCACAAATTTGTATACGTGTGAGTCTGCAGACACGGCGAAGACTTCTCGAGTGTCTGCTAGCTCTTCAAAGAAAGCACTCGTCATGCCCTTGTTTAGGTGCCGGTATTCTTCAGTGAAGTTCGTGACGAGCACTTGAGCCTGTAAATGATGGAAATGGGCGAAGCCTCTTGCGACTGCTAGTCCGCGCTACAAAAGCAACTGGGTGTTTCCTTCGACGACACTTGCTGCAGTTTCAATGTCGCTGGTAACCACGGAGATAATGGTGTTTTACTGAAGCGGTATATTCAATACTTCGTCGAGTACGTTTAGAGTGAAGTGTTGCGTCGACGTCGTCGTGGAAGGTATTGCTTTGTCCTTGGAGAGCTTGATGAGCCTTTGAGCGGAAGTCGATGACCGCCTGATGCTTATTCAGAAAGTTCATAAAAAATCACGTTACAGGAGCAGTGCTGCAACACCACGAAGCTCGTAGGGTAAATGCGTGCATTCACTGTTACTCTTGCGGTGCATCGCCCGGACGGCATAATAAGGTTACCACCACCTGTGGAGATTAGTGGGCCATCCCAAACGGTCGTTACGTTCCGGCGCTGGGAGGCAAACGGTCCACTCATGAGTGAATAGTCAATTCCGGTGTCTACTAGGGCAGTTACTGTGCGACCTTCGACAGCAACCTCAAGGTCGCTTGTTCGCGTCCTCGTATCGCACGTTGGCTTCGGTGTTCGATCTCTGCTTCTTCTCGTGTTGAGTTCGCAGCCGGGCCATACCGTCGTCACTTCGCTGTCAACTTGACATCTGGTCGTGATCTCTTCGTCGTTGTCATCTCTTGGAGCGGCGATTTAATGGCTGCGTCGTCGTCACTCGTCGACGGTGGCGACGGATCTTCATGTTGGCGCCACGAAGCAACCTCACCTCCAAAGTTTGCTCTATTTAGTTTCTCCTGCTCGGACTTGGGAACCTTCCGCGCACACTGTCATCGTAGTTACGGCCTGGCGACGCAAATTGGGCCCTTTGCGGCGATGGGGACCTTATTTGACAGCTTGGTGGCGCAATCTCACCGCTAAGCACACAGTTGTCAACGTCTTGCGGTCGTTCACCTGTGCGTAGTCGTGGAGCATCGACTGCAAATCCACGGAGACCGATTCATCGGTACGGGCAGTGGCGCAAAATGTGGCCGGCGTCCCCACAGTAGAAGAACAGTGGTCGGTTATTAGACGTCCTCCAGGCGTTGCATTTCCTGCGGAATGCAGGCTTGACGGGCGGGGGCCAAAGGGCGGCTTTGAGAAACAGGATGGTACCGTCGAAGGTCTGGAAGGTCACGTTGGGGTGCAGCATGAGGTAATGCAGCAGCGTTGTTCATGGCTGCTGCTTCTTCCACTGGAGCAGTCGGAGCCGTTGCCGAGGAACACCCAGTGCCTGCTTGACTTCTTCACGGACGAAGTCCGCGAGCGTCGCTAACTATAGGTTTGCTGGAAGGATGACAGCATCCGGTGGAGCGCCTCTCGCACGCTATCCCGGATGACGTCCCGAAGGTTCTGTCCGCTCGCAGAAGCGCTGCTGTAGAGACTTGCGTAGACCGGTTAGAGTGATCGTTCGAAGTGGCGCATCCGGGTGTCCAACGTGTTCTCGATGATAGACGCTTCGATTTCAATTTCCGCCACGGTTTTCGGCGGATTTCTGACAAGCCCTGATAAAAGATACTCTTTATATTGTCGCAATAAAAATTTCATTCTCTCACCTTAGGTGATGTTAGGGACGGCGCGGCGAAAGAGGCGCTTCATCCCCTCAACGTACGCCAGGACAGGCTCGTTAGGGAGTTGAAGTCTTGATTGAAGAAGGGCCTGGGCTCTTTCCTTTCGGACGATACTTGCAAAGGCAGTCAAAAACGTTTGCTTGAAGATCTCTCAATCCTTCAAAGCTCCCTTATGATTTTCGAACTATATTCAGGCAGATCCTTCAAGAGAAATGTAGACTTGCCTGACCTTCGTTTCGTCGTTCCAAGCGTTGAAAGTTGCCACGCGTTTGAGCAGGTCGAGCCAGTCTTCCGCATCCTCGTCCAGTAATCTATGGAAGCATGGCGGCTCACGGGGCTGGACGAAAACAAGCGATGCTGTCGGCTGGGTCATTGTAAGCGTTGATGCCTTCCGAGGTCGAACGGAGTCTGGCAGCCGACCGTGTTAGGGTTGGAGCCCTTGAAGTCGGCGGCTGGTTCGGTGACCTATTGGCTGGTCCGCCAGGGTAACAGGAAAAGGACTGTTGTCTTGGCTTGAAGGGTAAAACAGGACTCGAAGGGAAGCACCTCCACCAGATGTCACGCAGTTGTGACAAGCCCGTAGACGCCAAAAGTAGACACAGCCTTGATAGCATTGAAAATAACTTTTTATTGGGCTCACTCTCGCCCTCAAAAGAACTAATCAACTCGGCGGCGGCAATAGTCCAAGAATAGATATCTCGTAGTCATCTTTTCATACCTGAAATGGAAAAAAATCATATGCAATATATAACATTAAAAGCATTTCGGCGTTTTCTTTTCTTAAGCGATCTATACCGCCTGCCTCCCCTGGCACCAAGTTGCTAGAATTTTGCTTCCTGTTCCGGCCTCTGCTCGAGTACACACTTCTTTGCTGGTTTCCGCCCACAAAACAATGCATAGATAAATTAGAAGGAGTCCAGCGGAAAGCAGTAAAGTTTATTTTCAACAAATATCGACGTAACGACTCCCCAACTGAACCTTAGAACAGCGCGAACAATGCCACTATTATTATTCGCGCCCAAAATTCACGCCTTAAGTTCATCTACCTTCTAATAAATGGTGCTTTAAAAATAGATTCTGAACTTAACCAAGTTCATTATTGCAAACAAATAATGCTAGAACTAAACATTCACAGCATCTAGTACAGTATAAATTTCATACTGACACCTTCCGTTATCCATTTTTTTCCGAAAGCGATTAACGAATGAAACCCCGAGGATCTTGTCCACTCTAAATCTCCGCACATTTTTTTCTAACCTGCCGTAATTGTTATTTTTTGTACATACGTGTTACGAAATATTACTGCATATGTAGTCACGTTGCATTGTAACATTACACTATAGACTTTGGCATTACCGCGAATGATGACTACTCAATTTCGATTTTATTTCGTAGTGATTGTATAACCCGTGATCTGTTACGGATATTTATCATGATATACCCCTATCCTGCAACAGCCTCACAGGGTGCTTGCAGTATTTTTGAAATAAATAAAATAAATATTCTCTGCCACTAAAAGTCATAGAGCACCTTATATCTGCCCATTCACAAGGCCGCAAGTTAATAATTTAATGGATCCTTGTACACAGTGAGCTCGATGGAAATGAGCAAGCAGGCGCAGAAGTAAACAACGCCCTCAGCAGTAGCCTCCAAACAGTTGCTAATAATAATAATAATAATAATAATAATAATAATAATAATAATAATAATAATAATAATAATAATAATAATAATAATAATAATAATAATATTAATTGGTTATCAGATTTCTCGCTTGGCCTAGAAAAGCTTTTGCCTTAAAATCGAACTCTACTATCCTATAGGCCTACAGTTCTCTTTTCTCAAGACAGGCATTATAAAATTAGAACAAGGGGTCGTTATTTAGGCCCAGGAAAATGTTCGGTAATTTTCAGATGGCGCTGATAAAACAGCCCTAAATGTCTAAACCGGATGAAAGTCACAAGAAAGCAGTGAGTTCCCTTTATTAGACAGATAAGGGTCCACATTAAGTAATGACGGTCGGCCTCTTTGTGTTCTTGTAGAAGTTATCGAAGCCACTTCCCTCTCTTTGCAGTAAAAAAATAAACCTTTACATTTTAAGGACAGTTGGACAATACATCGGGCAAGGCTACTGTATATAACTGCTTTGCTCGACTTGAATGTAGCATTTAAGTATCATAATGAGCTTGATAACGCTAGGGTTATAAATGCTGAAAGCAGTTCTAATATACACAGATATTTCCTTCCAAATCAAGTACCCTTGAATTCTCTTCGCTCGGTATTTATTTGGCGTTATTCAAAGGGTTTGAACGCAGTCTGCATTCGTTTCATGAATAAATTAGGCGGAAAATTTCGCTCTCAAAGAACATTGCTTTATGCGTAATGACATTCTACCTATTCCTACTTTGCCGTCGGTGTCATCAGGGAATTCAAAGTGTTTAAATAGCATTGTACGACGGAAAAATGGTGTGCTTACATAAAGAAGAGTCGTCGGACGGGGCGGGGCGTTCATTCTGGTTTTGTGAAGCGAACACCACTCGTCGGGATCGTTAAAAGCTCAAAGCACAAAGGCCGTCTTCTCTTTGCTTCGCTGCAGCTTGGGCGGGTGCCAGAACAGTCGGGATTGGGGAACGCGGGGTTCTTGAGTTTCTTACTCCATCGTAACTATAACGTCTCTCCCACGCTTTGAGCAAGGAGCTTTCTCTATGTAACTCTACACTCGTTTTAAGCATTGTTTGGCTCACTTAAACTTTTTTCAATAAAAACTAAAGGCATGAAAAACAGCTAAGCTTTCAACAACGCAACCGCACCTCCTTTATTACCCGGACACAATTCAAGATGAATGCGAGGAGAGGCTTCTTTTTTTCTTAATTTGTGTGCACGCTAGCGCTTACGTCTGCGTGCCTGCATTGTCTAGCTTTAAAACTATCTGGATCGTTTTTCTTACTCCCGTTACCCTATTGATTTCTTACTGTCTCTTCCGTAATTACTTCTTTCTATGTTGTTATCGGATTTTTTTTTTAACTGGAAGCTAAGACTGCCAATGTAGTGTAAAGAAGAAGTTCCAATTAAGCGGACAGATCGCCGAGAAAGAGGAAGTGCCTTTTTCGGACTAGCTGTCTATAAGCTGAGCCCCCATCGCTCCGGTCTTGCTCGCTACAAGTGCCCACTACCAGTGCTTGGATCCCCGCTTAACACTTGGTGGAGGTCGCGGGATTTCTGCTCTATTTCCTCGCCCTGGAGCTCCGCAGCCGCCGATTTCCGACCTCAGTAACTGACTCCAGCACCAACACAACCGGCCCCACTACCTCGGCCTCTTCGGCCTCTTCTATTCCATGCTCCGGGGTGCTTCGACAGCGGGACCAGCCGTTCTTCAGCGGTACTGACGATCAGGGCGTGGAGGACCGGCTTTCATAATACAACATTTTGGGTGAGTTGGTTACATACATTCATGCGCTTTTGTGTCCTCCTCTTGTTCCGTGCCGTCCTTGCGCTGTAATAATGACTGGCTTTCATCGTATGAGCGTGTAAGCACCCACAAGAAGTGGGATGACGTCTTGAAACTTAACAACGTTATCTTCTACTTCACACAAGTAGCAAAGTTATGATTCACCAATCACGAGGCTGACATTCCAACTTGGGCCTCGTTCAAATCTCGCTTTGTGGATGTCTTCGGTCGCCCTGCGGTCCCCAAGCTTCGCGCCGGACACCGTTCGCGCGAGCGGGTGCAGCAGACATAAGGTAAGATGGAGTCCAAAGTCAGACTCCGCCCGCGCCACTAATGTATCGGGGGGGAGATAGTTCCGCAATTCGAAAAATAAATGAATAGGTCAATGAGACAAGAGCTTTTGGCTGGAAGTTATTAAATAAAAGTGGGAGGTGCTACTATAGCGACCCACAGCCGAGGAAGCGGGCCCGGGGAGACCCCACGTATATCCCCTGGGAAGTAGCGGAAGGGATGGGTTGTAGGGTAATGGGAAATAGGAATTATGGGAAGTTGGAGGGGAATGTGGGCAGCGTAGGATTTGACTGTCAGTCAATTCGAGTCGAGCTCCCATATGGGCCTCCGTAGAGGGTGAGCACTCGCTCTTAGCTGAATATGCGGCCCTCGGCCCTTGGATCATTCCACCACCGCAATGCGTTTGCCGGGTCTCCGGCTTCTGAGACAGGTTCCCTACATGAAGCCGCTTTTGAGGTTCCCCGTCCCCCCAGCTCGGTTCCCCCACCCCGACTCTAGTTGAAGTACTGAGAGATAGATTTTGCAACGTTCATGCCTACTTCAAGGTACTCCGCAAGTGGCCAGACTTTAATCTAGCGCACACTGATGGATACTTTTTCGCGGTTTTCGCTCGGCAGTGGATGGGGTTCAGCAGACAGGAGAAACCTTCACTAGCTACATCGAAGAAGTTTTAGATTTGTGCCATCGTGTAAACGCATCGATGAGTGAAGCCGAGAAGATTCGCCACATCATGATGGGCATCCACGAAGGCGTATTCAACATTCTGATGGCAAAAGAGCCCCGTACTGTAAGTGAGGTTGTCACGATGTGTCAAAGCTACGACGACTTTAGTCGGCAACGCATCGTTCCTAGACAACCTGAAGCCACGATCGCGGCTATATCTGACGCCCCTGCCAGCTGCACACTAATGCAAGAAATCATACTTCGTACGGGAAGAAGTTGCACGGAAATTATCGCTAATTCCAAACGTTCCGCATTCCAGTTCACACCTGGCTCCGACCATACGCCAGTTTATTCAGGAACAAGTTGCCGACGTACTTCCGACCCCCCCCCCCCCCACAACCAAGTCTTCATGCCGCTACACTGACAGCTCCGCTCATTCATGCCGACGCTGTCCCGACGCCCGCACACACTACACTGTCGTATGCTGAGGTTGCCGCAAGACCACCACCTCTTACGCCTTTTCCATTGTGCGGTTCGCCTCAGAGGCATTTTTCACCCAGCGCCGGGCGCCATCTATTCTACGCCCTTAGCGCACATCTGATAATCGGCCCATTTGTTTTGCATGTGGCCTCCCTGACCATGTTGCACGCCTGTGCCGCCGTCACCCGGCCCCGTACGCTTTCGATCAGAGCCCGGTCAACTACGCGCAACCTCGCCGTGCGCCCCCTCAGACCTCGTCCAACTTTGCCCACTTCTCGCATGACAACCGCTCAACCTCTCCGCGCCGTCGCTCTCCGTCGCCGATGCGTCGCCGTTCTACCTCGCCAATGCCGGAAAACCATTAGACGCAGTTCCGGAGGTAAGAACTGGGCTTTCGTCGACCAGTGAAAGTCCTGCTTCGCCACCGAACAATTTAATCGAACTTACCATTGAAAATGTTTGCACTCTTGCGCTTGTAGATACTGGTGCTGCTGTATCGGTCATTGACGTTAGACTGTGCCGCTTGTTACGAAAAGTTGTTCTGCCATATTCTGGGGTTTCTTTGCGCGCCGCCACTGCTCAGCACATCGAACCGCTCGGTGCCTGCACGGCTCGAGTCACCATTCGAGACGTTCTCTACGTCATCTGTTTTATCGTTCTCCGTGACTGCTCTCATGACATTATTTTAGGATGGGACTTCTTGTGTCGCAATCGCGCCGTAATTCATTGCGCTAGCGCCGAAGTAGAGTTTTCTCCGCTGTGCACCGCACCGTCCGCCGCTAACGTTCTTGGGGAAGCCACATGCCACGTTGCGGATGCTACTGATATCCCGCCTTCATCTGCTGCGATTGTGCCTATAAACTTCGCCTCTCTTCAAGACTGTACAGTGCTCTTCACTCCATCTTCCCTTTTCGTCTCGCGACGCTGTCTTCCCCTGCCCTGCGCCGTCCTAAGTGTTCGAAGCGGACGCACCGAACTAGCCATTACTAACGATTCGTTCTATCCACTCACGTTGCAACGTGGAGAGTACGTTGGGCATGCCGAGCCTGTTTGATCAGAAAATTTTGTGACCGTCCAATCGGCTTTCTTCACCTATGCCGACACAATCTCCGACAACGTCAGTGCCCTTAGCCCACCTCGTTCCTCGTCTCCTTCATCACCTCTGGCTGCTTTCGACAAAGACATCGACAGTGCTCTCGCTCCACATCAACGCGCCAAGCTCCTCGACTTTCTGAACAGATTCCGAGCTTCCTTTAACATCCAACAGCCATCCTTGGGTCGCACATTAACTGTTTCCCACCACATCTATACTGGTACGCACGCCCCATTACGCCAACGGCCTTATCGTGTATCAGCCTCCGAGCGCCGCATTATTGATGAGCAAGTCGACGAGATGTTCAGTAGGGGTGTAATTCAGCCTTCCAGTAGCTCTTGGGCGTCCCCGGTCGTTTTAGTCAAGAAGAAAGACGGGTCTATTCGATTCTGTGTGGCCTACCGACGCCTTAATGCGATCACACGAAAGGACGTGTATCCGCTACCACGCATAGACGACGCGCTGGACACTTTGCATGAAGCGGAATTTTTCTCTTCAATCGATTTATGTTCCGGCTACTGGCAAGTTCCAATGGTTGAGGACGTTCGCCCTAAGACAGCTTTTGTCACCCCCGACGGGCTGTATGAGTTCAACGTCATGCCGTTTGGCCTGTCTAATGCGCCCGTCACCTTTGAACGCATGATGGACAATATTCTCCGCAGTTTGAAGTGGCGCAGATGTCTGTGCTGCTTGGATGATATCGTTGTATTTTCATCCGACTTTGCGACCCACCTAACTCGCCTTGAAACTGTCTTGCAATGCCTTAGCGACGCCTGTCTGCAGCTCAATCTGAAAAAGTGCCATTTCGCCGTTCGCCAACTCACTATTTTAGGGTATTCAGTGTCCAAGGATGGCATCCTTCCTGATCCATCTAAACTTCGCGCTGTCGCTGAGTTCCCGAAGCCAACATCTATCAAGCAATTACGCAGCTTTATAGGCTTATGCTCCAATTTTAGGCGTTTCGTTCGGAACTGTGCGACCATCATGGCCCCTCTGACGCGACTTCTCAGTGCTCACAAAGATATTTCTGCCTCACAATACTTACCTTACCCCCCGTATTGCGCCATTTTGACCCGGCTGCTCCTGCTGAAGTGCACACTGATGCTAGCGACGCCGGCCTCGGCGTTGTTCTTGCCCAACAAAAACCTGGTGTTGATAAATACGTTGTGGCGCACGCAAGTCGAACTTTGACCAAGGCCGAGACCAACTACTCGGTGACAGAAAAGGAATGCTCGGCCATTGTTTGGGCGCTTCAGAAATTTCGGTCATACTTGTACGGGAGCCCATTCGATGTTGTTACAGACCACCGCGCTTTGTGTTGGTTGTCTTCACTAAACGACCCCACCGGCCGTCTCGCCCGCTGGTCGCTTAGACTGCAAGAGTATTATGTCCGAGTTATCCATCGTACAAGGCGCAAGCACTCCGACGCAGACGCTTTATCTCGCTCGCCGGTGCCGCCTGACGCTCCGTTGTCACCTGCCTCCAGCATCGCCTTGTCTTTCCTGTCCATCGACGACATGCCAGCAGAACAGCGCAAGGATCCGTGGCTAATATCGCTAATCGATGTTCTTACGAACTCGTTACTTTCACCGGCTCCTCGCGCCCTTCGCCGTCAAGCACAGCATTTCGCCCTTCGTGACCGTCTCCTCTATCGACGCAGTTATATGCCAGATGGCCGTAAGCGGCGGCTTGTCGTACCTCGCCACCTACGTAGTGATATATGCGCATCTTGCCATAACGAACCGCAGTGTGGTCATTTGGGTGTATTTAAGACTTATGAACGGTTGCGACCGCGGTTTTACTAGCGCGGTATGTACACCTTCGTCAGTAAGTATGAGCGTTTATGCATCGATTGCCAGCATCGCAAGCCTTCTCCTCTCCATCAGCCGGCTCCACTACAGCATCCGCCGTGCCCGTACCGACCATTCGATCGTGTTGGCATCGATTTGTATGGACCTCTGCCATATACACCTGCAGAGAATCGCTGGATCATCATGGCTGTCGATGTCGATCACCTTACTCGCTATGCGGCAACAGCAGCACTTCAGGATGCCACGGGACCGAATATCGCGTCCTTTCTTCTTCATCATTTCATTCTGCGGCACGGGGACCCTCGTGAACTTCTAAGTGATCGAGGCAAGCCTTTCCTATCCGAGGTTGTCGAAGCGCTCCTACGCGAGTGTCAGACCAACCACCGGACAGCCAGCGCGTACCACCCTCAAACCAACGGCCTCACAGAGCGCTTTAACCTCACACTGGGTGACATGATGTCCAAGTACATCGCCTCGACTGGGACAATTATAATCCATTTATAACCTATGCCTATAACACCGCCCTTCAAGCAACTACCGGATTCTCGTCATTTTTTCTGCTGTACGGGCGTGACAGTTCGTCTCCACTCGACACCATCCTCCCTTACCGTCCTGATATCTCAGAGTATACATCACTTTCAGCAGCTGCCAGGCACGCTGAAGAATGTCGCAAGATGGCTCGCTCGCTTACTTCGGACGAGCAAGCCCAGAAGAAAGCTCACAGCGACAGCAGCCACCTTGTGCACCAATTCTCTCCCGGTGCTCGCGTATGGCTCTGGGTCCTATCGATACCACCAGGTATGACCAGCAAGTTTACTACCAAGTGCCAAGGACCCTATCTAGTGCTCCAACAGACGTCTCCCGTCAATTACCTAGCTGAACCGCTAGCCGCTTCCACCGACCTTCGCCGCCACCGTTTGAAACCTTATTACGATCCCGCTATCCTTTCGTCCCCTTGAGTCGCCTGGATTGCTCCTCTTTTCTGCGGGTGCCATATTGTAAAGAAATTCCAATTAAGCGGACAGATCACCGAGAAAGAGGAAGTGCCTTTTGCGGAGTAGCTGTCTAAAAGCTGAGCCACCACCGCTCCGGTCTTGCTCGCTACCAGTGCCCACTACCAGTGCCTGGATCCCCGCTTAACAGTAGGAACAGCTTCTAGGACAAATTCTGCCCACATAGGGTATTTAATCTCGCATCCCTACACTACGGAAATCGTTTCCCAAATCGAAATACAAAAAGGCTATATATTTACTGCACAGCATGGGAAGAACTTCATTAGTGTATAAGTTACTGAACTTATTCCCCACCTTTGTTGAGAAGAGTAGGGCTTTGTGAATAACTTTCTTGCGCTATATAGAATGAAAGTTCACTACGAATGAAAACCTTTTAAGCATACCTTCATCCTGAATAATATGCGCCACACTCGAAGCCAAGCACCAGTCATAATTTCCAGAATTCCTGTCTCTGTGACTGATTCTTGATCCAGTGGCACAATAATGATTTCCATCTTCCACATATATCTCATATTCATTTTGGTGCTACACAACGACATTTTTAACAAGGTTTTTTGTTGGGTTAGTTGGGATAGCCTTATAACTTTTGGAAGCGCTCAGGTAGATGTACACGAGAGAAGTGGGCGGGACAAACGCTATTCAAATCTATTCAAATAGTATCTACCAAATTGTCTTAAACGTCGTCAAACTGGCATCCTAAGAATGCAGTATTCTTCAAAGTGTGCCGATAGTATGGACTTATTGCTGCACTTTTATTTTCGTTGTCACTTCATCTGACAAAGGCGTACATATATGGTAAGTGCAGTAGTTCCCGCAATATTTCGGTGCTGTAAAGCCCTTGCCACAATGCGGCATATTTATGTTCAATTGTCGGGGAATACTGTGAAAAACTTCTAGCCGCAGTTTGATGTTCAGTATTAGCCCATTAGTTTACTGCTCCCAACCGTTTGACTCTGTACTCGAGAACGGATGTACAAACAATGTTTCTTCATTAAACTGAAGTATTCATAGACGTTTACTATTTATATAGACACAATTCCAAATTACTGGCGTCTGTCTGTATCTAGCCCCGGAGAGTAAAATCTGCCCGCCACAAGCAGCACCGACCAACAACTATAACTAATTAGCGGACATCAATCACCATCCTCGAACAACCTGGGTCCACTTACGCTCTCCTGAAGAACAGAGAAAGAACGCTCAATGTAAAGCTTTGTGAAGAACCATATTTGTGAAGAACCGGTGTGAGAGAAACTGAGGAATGACGAAGAAGAAAAAAAAATGCCACGTTTGAAGAAAAGAAGAAAGAAAATGAGAACGTGAACATTGAGCTTGGCTCGAGGAGCGCGAGGCACGAGAAGAGAACAGGCGAGCCGCGGAGCCGATCGGTTGTCCACGGAGGCCGGAGCGGTGCGTGTTCTACCAGGCCTGACTCGGGGATCCAGACCTGGGGCCTGCCTGCCGCATCCTGTCCTGGTAATCTTGCTGTCCCATGTGATCGGACCAGGGAGTAATACAGCTTCAGCTCCTCGCCGCTGCTGTAACAGCTCTTAACTGGCAAGAGCGTTCGGCGCCGTGCTGGACCCAGACCAGTCGGGGAGAACCGACTCATCGGCCGTGGAACGGCAACCCAAGGCCTCGTGCCTCCACTGGGCCCCGTCCGGTGGCCTAGCCTTCCGCTGGGCTTGCTGAGGCCTTTGTGACTACCTGAACTGGACACTACCCGGAACGCCTGCACCAGTTCCGTTACCCACGAACAGGTGACTCTTGACAATTTTGTGTTTAGTCTTCGTTTTACGTGCTCGTCATATTTTCGTCCCGTCCGTGTGTGTAGACAAAATCATTCGTCGCTAACTTAGTCGGTCTGGTCATGTATTTCGGGTCATGTCCTTGAATAAGCCACAGAGCACGTTGGCCAGTAGATCTGAAAGAAAGAACCTCACAATTTTGGCGTCCGCGGCAGGACCAGGTCGGCCGAGCAGCATTTACCCGCGACTAGAGAGTGGCTCGAAGTAGGAGAACGTTTAGGTTTGCAGGGAGTCGAGTTGCGCGAATGGGTTGAGAAGTGAAAAGGCAAGGGAAGACAGAGCTGCAGAACGCGAAGAGAGGGCTGCAGAACTTGAAGCGAAAGCTGCAGAACATGAAATAGCGAAGCAGCACTTGGAGCAAGAAAGCTAGAATTTGCAGCTACAAGTACAACTTGCGGAATTGGCAGAGAACGTTCCTAGTGTTGGAAATGCAGAGCACGGTACCATACCGGCTCCGGCTTTCCCAAATAGTTCTCATGGAATGATTTTACTGTTTAATGAGGAAAGAGACGATTTGGACGCGTATTTGAAACGTCTTGAACTCGTCGTCATTGGCCAGGGCTGGCCGAAAGAGAAATGGGCCACAGCTTTGTGCCGGTGCCTCGGCGGAGGAGCTCTCAGAGTTTTTGGTCGACTCTCTCCTGAGGACTCAGTGAATTACGAGGTAGCGAAACTTGCGTTACTTCGGAAATTCCGTGTAACGGCTGAGGGCTATAGAGAGAAATTTCATGGAAGCAAGCCGCAAGATGGCGAGACAGCTTCCCAGTACGCCACGAGGCTGTTAAGGTTTTTTACCGCTGGGTTCAGATGCGAGGACAAAGTCGCACGTTTGAAGTGGTTCGGGACATGATAGTGGCTGAGCAGTTTTTAAACAGCTGCCATAATCGTTTAGTTCTCTTCTTGCGAGAACGTGATTGCAAAGAGGTGGACGAGATTGCTGAGGCCGCCGATCACTTTCTGGAGGCTCAATGACAGAATAACCTCGCGATTTTTAGAGATAGACCTGAGCAGAATTCAGCGAAACCGAAAGACGCAGCCTCAAACTCAGACTCAAATTCCATGCTTCATCTGCGAGAAGATTGGACATAGATCGGCGGATTGCCGTACAGAACTGAATCCCCCATATTGCACATTACGTCGCAGATCAGGGCATGAAACTCACTTGTGTCGACGCAGAAGTTCAAGTGACCGGGAGACATCTGCGTGCTGCACGTCCCCTCGACATTCCTGCCCTGTTCGTCAGCTGGGAAGAGCATGACTAGATGTTCGAGGGGAAGATTCAGCTCTTAGTCCAACTCCAATGAATACCAGCATGCCGATGGAACAGGAAGACGTGCTCGGACAAGCAGTGTCGGTGCTGCCCGATACTGCATCTAATAGAATCGTGGTGCGTCAGGCTCTGGTGCCCGAGGCTGCGTATACCGGCGAACGAGCATCTTAACGTTTAGCGGATGGTTCTGACATCGAAGCGCCTGAGGCGGAGGTCATTATCAAGTCGCCATACTTCATGGGCAAGGCTATTGCTAGGTGCCTGCCGACGCCTTTGTAGGACGTAATTATAGGCAACGTTCCTGGTGCAAGCCCCCATTCGCCGGCGTTCCAACCGTCTCGACGGGCCAGAGTAGCATACCTGCCAGTGATGATGGGTCCAGTGCTTGTTTCCAGGTTGTGGCGGCAAAAGTTTCAGAGACTGGTTTGGATGACACTCAAACCGCGCTCCAATTATCTCGGCCTGTCTTTCGCAAGAAACAAGAAGATGACGCCAGCTTAGACGTGTGTCGTCGCAAACTGAAGAAAACCTATCACGGAAAAGGGCAGACGGCCTACACCTTCCATCTAGTTGACGGCATTTGTACCGGACCTATCAACTTTGCCCAGGAAAAACAATCAAAAAAGCGGTCGTTTCGAAGGTTTTGCGCCGTCAGATCCTCGTGCAGGCACATGAAAGTGCACTTGTCGGCGACCAGGCTGTCAGAAAAACTACCGCAAGTGTGCTTGATGACTTTTACTGGCCAGGGGTGCTAGTTGACATTAGGCGGTTTGTGAGGCCTTGCGATGCATGTCAGAACATAAACACGCTAAAACGCTACAAAGAGCGCCAGCCGGTGAATGCCGTACCAGCTTCATCTTTCGTTGATGTTGATAAAGGCGAGTCTAAAACTCCCTTACCAACGTCCAGTGCAGATCATTGGTCCCGGAGTGGACTGGGGAGCCGAGGCTCAATACAGAAGATTAAACTGGTGAATCCAGAGCGATACGAGAGACAATGGTAGTCTCTGTGCTGTCCTCCAACCCCTTGGAGGCTTCAAAGTCGTAGAGCACATCTCAGACGAAGCTCCTGGAGTTTTTGTCGCGCTTTTCGTAGGATGTTTCTAGGAGTTTATTTCCTTTATGAAAAGTGTTAGTTACTCAGTAAAAAGTGTTATTTTTTCTTGTGCGTGTGGGAGGGACATACTCTGAGCAGACAATAGTGTAGCCGTGCACTCTGTGGTGTGTGCAGTTATTTGTTGTGCGGTCCACCGGAAAAAAACTTTTCAAAGGGGGGGGGGCATATTTGTGGAGAACCATAGTTGTGAAGAACCGGTGTGAGAGAAACGGAGGAAAGACGAAGAAGAAAAAAACCACGTTTGGAAAAAAGGAGAAAGGAGATTAGAACTTGAAAGTGGAGGGTGGCTCGAGGAGCGCGACGCACGAGGAGAAGAGAACAGGCGAGCTGCGGAGACGATCGGTTGTCCACGGAGCTCGGAGCGGTGCGTGTTCTACCAGGCCTGCCTGCTGCATCCTGTTCTGGTCCTCTTGCTGTCCCAGGTGATCGGACTAGGGAGTAATACAACTTCAGCTCATCGCCGCTGCTGTAACAGCAGCTCTTCACTGGCACGAGCGTTCGGCGCCGTTCTGGACCCAGACACGTCCGGGAGACGACTCATCCGCCGTGGAACGGCAACCCAAGGCCTCGTGCCTCCACTGCGCCCCGCCGGGTGGCCTAGCCTTCCGCTGGGCTTACTGAGGCCTTTGTGACTACCTGAACTGGATGGAGACTTCCCGGAAAGCCTGCACCAGCTTCCCTTACCCACAAACTGGTGACTCTTGACAATTTTTTGTTTAGTCTTCGTCTTAATTGCTTGTCATATTTTCTTCCCGTCCATGTGTGTAGATAAAATCATTCGTCGCTAACTTGGTCGGTCTGGTCATGCATTTCGCTTGGTGTCCTTGAATAAGCCACAGAACAAGTTGGCCATTAGATCGGAAGGAAAGAATCTCACAAGCTTACAACGTTTACGTAACGCCCTGCCACATTTCATAGCGTAATATCTACTATTTGGACCGCAAATTCCTTTTTTGACACTCCGGGTACAAATGACCTTGAACTGGATCCGAAGGACCTTGAGTGAGAACAGATACTATTTACTTTCCGACTGCTGTGTCGGAGCTCCCGGGTTTGAATCCAGACACCGGCGGCTGAGTTTCAATGAAGGCGAAACGGAGAAGCAACCATGTGCTGTGCGATTTCAGTGCACGTTAAAGATTTCCAAGTGAGTGAAAATACTCCGTAGGCTTCCACTACAGCCCCTGTTTCTATTTTCTCTGACTCCCACTTTCCTCTCTTTGCTTACCGGCGTGGTTCAGCTGTCTACCGAACAAGTGTGACATATCCGATCCCCTTCCTATCCTGGAACCTATTATTATTGTTATAGTTACTATTGTTGTTAGTATTAATATTAATATTGATTTTCCTACAAATAAAATTAAACAAAAATATCAAAAACTTATTTGGTGTTTGACAGTGACGTTGTATGGGACGCCAGCGCCAATACTTCAATTGCGTTTGTTGTTTTTTCAGCAATAAGAAACGAGAACAAACTGGTTGACCAAGGTGCCATCGGCCAGATGGAAAATGTCAGAATTGTTACGAGTATAATTGAGGCGTTGAATCGGAGATTGATTATCTCAAAAGCTTGTGGTTCTGAGGATCTTCCAAATAGCATCCTTCAACGCTCTGTACCCTAAGTTTCAATCTTATCTTAAGATAATTTGTGATAAATCTCTTCCAGATGAATGAAATGTTGGGAATTTTGTGCCAATCTATAAATCGGGCCCCGTAGTGATGTAGTAAATTATTTGCCCCTGAAATTTTGAAGCATATTTTTATACTAGCATTATAGCATCATATTATTCAATATTGTTTAATTCGACTCAAAATGTTTTTCGCTAGGGCCTTTCTTGTATTACAAACTGACAGAATTTACGCAAGACATATTCAAAGCTTTATATCATCGTCTCTCTATAGACTGCCTTTTTAGATTTCTAGAAGGCATTCGACAGTGTTCCACATGTTTTACTAATTGAAAAACTAGTAGCCTATTGGCCTCGAGATCGAGCAGAGTCGCCACCTTGCCGCTCAGCGGCGAAACCTACTCAGTGTGGATGCGTTTTCGCGTCGCGTGCCAGCTCGCAGTGATTTACGCGCGCGCATGCGGCGTGTACAGGAGTGTTTTTGTTTGTTTCGCGGTTCCTGTGAACTTTTGCTTACCTATATGTCTCTTGCAAAATAAATATGAACAGTCTATAACCCCCACGCTTCAATATAAAAAATATACTTGTCCGTATCGAAAATGTTATGCTTGGATAAGGACATCATCCATCGCGGTCTTCGGCGCTTGAGATCCTTTGACATGCATTGTCTCAAACGAAGTGGTACTGTCGTTACCGCCGTCTCAAAGCAAAACAGGTCGCTGCCGTCAATAAAAGTTAATACAAACGCTCAGAAATCGCATATTCCCGGGAGTCTCTGTTTGGAATACCGCAGCTACTAAAACATATATGCCACCGCAGACTGCTTCATATAGCAGAATGAAGTTTGAACAGACCACTCTATGCCTACTATGCCTTCTGTATTCACGATAGAGTTGTGTGAGTACTTTTTTTTTCTTTTTTTTGCTTTTAAACCTCTGTCGCGGTGTCTCAATGGTAAGGGCGCTCGACTGCTGATATCGAGAATGGGGGATTCAATCACAACCGTTTCGAAAGGCGCTCCTCTGCTGTGGGATTTGACTGCACAATAAACAATCCCACGTGGTAAATGTGGTGTTAATAATGAAAAAGAAAAAACGACCCCAAAACCAGCCTCTGCAACCATCCGTCATAGCCGATGCCGCTTTCATGCGTTAAACCCGGGCCAATATGCATTTCTTTTCTTTTTTTTTGTTGTTGAAGGCTCCTGTGCACCCATAAAAGTTTTAGTGAGCACATTTTGCTTTAGAGAAATGCTCGAATGTTTCGGAAACATATTCCCTGCACCTAATTGTTACCCTAAATATTACATAATACACCTAGATTAATGTACTTTACTGGTAGCCTATCATAATCATTATAATTCCTTTTCGTCCAAGTGCTGTCTTCCGAGCAAACTCGTCGTTTCTGACAAGGGGAGTAAAACAGCTTCATGCGGGCTTAAATATCAGTGTTTAGTTCGGGAATAAATACACCTTTACAGTCGCATGATAAGATAACCTCCATTTCTTTCGGAATAGTTTTATATCCGGCATCTGTTTTGGAAGCAACTCTAATATTTTACTTCGCATAATATTTAGTCACTGCTAAACAATTAGTGATAAAGACATTTTCAGCCTGTAAAATTGCTTCCCAGAACATGACAGTGTCCATGCGCAGTTTATAACGATGTCTTCGCAGCGAGTAATTCGTAGCTTGCACTTCAACGTTACTGAAAATTAATCGCTGATAATTGTAAATTCTGTCAAGTGTGTAGAAGTTCTCTCACACGGTGAAATTTATTGGCATTGCAAAACAAAATAATTACAGTACTAATTTACCGTTATATATTAACATCACACACATCAGAAATCCCTTATACTTTCCTCGGTTTCAGGAAATCATTTACAGTTAGTGGCGCATGCAGTAATACACTATCACATTCTATGACAGTGGCCGCAAAAAGCATCTCGGCAAACTCAATCCACTCCGCTCTACACGTGAGCAGTCGGCTTTCCTGTGCGGCGAGGTTTCCTGTATAGTGTCGGCGTGATCTCATTTTCGGGGAATACTTGTGCGTAGTTGTCTGGGCCAGAGTTTATGTGCACTCAGTCTAAAGCAACTCGCCATGCAGTGCTCTGCCAGTGCTACATTTGACTTGCTTAATCCTCGAGTCAAGTACGATATAATGAACCAGCTTTCTCGATTCAATCAAAGTACTGGAGGTATCTGGTGGGCTTGACACTAAATTCGCCAGTCTCACTCGCATGTGGACACGCGCAAACTATTTGAAAGTCGATAATGAAAGACAAAGCTGTCATTAGGCAGGCCAGGCATTAGGCGCGTGAGCGCGGTACAGCGCCAAAAACGTGCAAAGTAAATCTAGAAGTCTGGTGGCTGCTGCATTGTTTTCCTAATATCCGCTCTTCTTCTGCTGCATTGGCGAATCCGTGGATTTTTTCTGCAATATTGCAGAAATACTGCAGAAGACACGTTTTCATCGCTACAAACCAGCCGTAAACTCGGAAGCAGACCTACGCAGCGTCGTGCGTTTCTGCGTAGCGCCGCCGGCTGCCGATCCACACTACCGGAGTGACGGTGGCGCCACCTCTAGGTCGATCTCGCGGCGAATAGCATTAATCGACAGGTTATTTCTTTGATATGCTCGTAGCTTGCGTTTCGTAAGCAGTTTGTCGGTATTAATTGGTCCCAATCTCGAGTAGCAAATGTCAGGTATGGGGTATTTCAGGGATCGGTCTTTGATCGACTATTATTTTTACTCTACATTAATAACATAAGTAATTGCATCCAAACTGAAATGCGAATATTTGCTGATGATTGTGTGCTGTGGACGAAATAAAATGCGCGATTAATATTTATGCTCTCCAACACGACGTAGAAAGAATAAACGAATGGTGTGTGAAATGGCATATAACACTAAACTTAAGTAAAACTGTCTTTATTGCATTTACCAGAAAAGGAAGTGCTCACGTCTTCAGTTGTGGTCTGAATGGTATAAGGTTGAATCTAGTTTCTGAATATAAATAATTAGATGTTTGTGTCTGAATTAAAGTGGCAGAGACAGGTTGATTATGTTGCCTTTAAGGCTGCGAAAGCTTTGGGTCATCTGCGTACAAATTCCAGGGCCCGCTTGTACAAACGATCTTAAGACTGTCTTAGCTAAGTCCAGACTTAACTGCAGTCTTAAAGATAGGCCGTTAGCATGGCTGCTTAAGACTGGAGCCAAGACTGGGCTTCAGTCTTGACTTGAATAAGTCGCTTGCAAGATTACGACTCTAGTGCCGTCTTAGCTAAGACACAAGGACGGCAGGTACCTAAGTAGCGAAACAGGGGAAAGCAGGGACGTGCTGGCCCCGTCCCAGCTTTGAGATGTAAACATTGCCATTCTTGCGTTGTGCTAGATCCGTGCCGTTGCTTTTTTGCGACTTAAGATTGTGTCATGAGGTAAAATGACTAACGTGGTTGCTGAGGGTGTTCGTGGAAGCTACTCTGGTGAACACGGGCCGAGCCGAAGTGAGCAACGAAGATTGCAGTCGCGTGTTTTGCTGTTTGGCCTGTGCGCTCACTAGTTCGTTTTTTCCTCTGTCAGCATTCGTTCTCCAGCAGTCTATTTCTCTGCAACTGTTGAAATCACTGGTTCTGCGTTTCGGCATCCGGCTGCAAGCGTACGAAGCATTTGGGCCCCTTTCGCGGCGCAGTAAGGCAGCCAAGCACATCGTTAACCAGTGAGCGTTCAGTGAAAAGAAAGAAAAAAATAGAATGTGCGATAAAATCGTCCTTGTGACTAAGTGCGTCTCCGGTGATGGCCGAAGAGCTTCCGCGTCCAACGCGCATGCTGTGATGTGTAATTTTATTCGACGTATGTGTGTGTGCGCGCTTATGTGTGCGTGCTGTGCACCGTGTGCATACGTCTCGTGGCAAGGTGATGAGTTGTGCGCGTGATCACGCCTGTGTCACGTCTGTGGTCGTCGGTGGCTTTAATGCAATGCTGTGCTCTCTACATGCCTCCATTTTACTGTCTCCGTACTGTAAACGACCGGTGATCAGCACAAACTTTCGTCCTTGGGTCGTGTTTGTGTTCACAAAGCATTTGGGCTGCGATTGGCGTGAATTGCAGTAACATTCGCGCTGCAATTAACGCACAAATGGCAAGAAAGGTTTTATGAAGTTGGATGTGAGGAAAAATCGGGAAGAGACACGCACAGACCACGTTTTCACTAGTTGCTGCTATCGCAGCATTTTATTTTATTCCTTTATTTTTGCAATGTGTGCCACAGATGTGCTACCATTTTTCCCCCCGCTTTAGTACAGATATGTTCTTTGTATGAAGATTGGGAAAGACTCAACCTTGCTATTATCTTTGTTTTTGCTGGCCGTATTTTTACCTTTTGACATAATAGGGATTGCGGTATGGTGTGTTGCACTGCAGAAAACAGTCTAGTTTGATAGCTAACAAGGGGTATATTCATTACCTGTGTTGCTTGATGTTGATTAAATATAGTAAGCTTGACAGACAGGACTTTTTGCGTGGCACATGTCTTCAAAAATCGGAACAGCTGTCTGACGATTTGGTGGTGCTCCACATTTGTGAATAGGGCATACACGTGCATACACATAACAGCGCATGCACATAAAACATCAAGTGCTTAAGCGACTCTTACTAAGCGGTGTCAATGACAGGACTTGTTGCCGCTTGGCTGGAATACCAAGCACTCATGCATCAATTGTAGTCGTAACAAGTCATTGCTAGACATTTGGTCATTACAAGTCATTTTATTCATTTCTAATCAATTGCAATTACAGGTCGTCGGTACACATGTGGGTCATCACAAGTCATAACCTCTAATAATACCACTATCATTTTTCCTTTCACCTGTTCTCATATGACAGACACTTCCCGGTGACCGGTCCGCCGCTCACCTACTGAAAATTAACAAATCGGCTATGTCTTCATTCAAGCACCCATTTAGTGCTGTCTGTACATCCTCTGCCCATACGTTTTGAGAACATGATTTTTTTTGTTTACAGGATTTAGCATGTCAAGTTTTAAGCAATGTCATAGTCGGGATGTGCACAAGCTTACTGTGCCTTTTTTTAACATACACTGAGATTGCCCAGTGCACGGCCAGCTTTGTGTTTAGTCACCATCAAAACGCAGACACCAAGGCAGAATCGAAGTAGGGTTCTCCAAATCTAGCAGTCAAGTTCCATAAACTGGGCCACTGCGTTGTGCTGAGACAACATTAGTACCCATAGGCCGCCGAGCTGCAAGCTGTGATGTGAATAATGTCATTTAGGGCCTAGGAACAACACAAAGGCTTGGTAATGAGAAATTATTGAGGCTGAAAACAAGGCAACTAACGAAGGAAACAGTTTACTTTGCAAGAGGAAATTACTGAGAAAAATTATTCTTGAAAAAAACAACAACAAAAAACTCATAAGCAACAGGCATGCAAATGCTTGCTGGGCACTGGCCTTATTAGACAGTGACCAACTAGCATGAGTCTCTTGCTGCTGGCTGAAAACATTTTGCATGCACTTGCACAATGACATCGGCAAAGGTGTTCATAGAACGGCTGAAAAAAGGAAACATGCAGTAGACTGCTGAAATCAGTGACCCCCCCCCCCCCCCTCCCAACAGTCTTAATAATAACTGTCAGCATTTCCAAACAAGGACCACTGAATAGGAATGTTGCATGTTTATGTAATTTTATTTAATATTTAATGTATTTAATAAAAATTGCATTGTAATATTCTAAATGTTACACAGGTACCTCTTGAAAAATTCAGTGCACTATGCATCACATTGTGAAATACAAAACAGCAATTTAATAATAATAATATTATAATATGCTTTATTTTTCCTTTAATACAAGGAAAGGAGCAGCCACTAAAAAGCTGCTTCGAAGAGCAGCTTGACGCCCCGGCTGCCCCTGTATGTGATGGCATTTAACAGCAGAGAAGTCACGCTTACACAATGAATAAATAATGAATGGAGAAATAATTAGATTACAAAAAAGCACAAGGTAAATTAGGAAAAATACATGAAAATAATACAGAGACATGCTGCACAATAGAACACTTAATTTAAAAATATGTATTCATAGAACATTTTACGGATTAATTTAATGGGAGGAAGAGAGAAATCTTGACCACTATAAGGGAATTATTGATTTAATATGGTAGAAAGCCTGAAGCGAAGCATCTGCTCGACATAGTTCGTCCGGCATGCTGTAACGTGCCAATGCTCCGGGTTACGGGTGTCGTATGTGTGTGTTGTCTTGAAGCGCTGCTATAAGTGTTAGTGTGTTGTCCTTTTTATTGATGTCTTGTTTATATAATCACAAAAGCCTGTAGGTATACAAAGATGTTACTTTACCCATTTTTAGCTGCTTAAATATTGGTCCTGTATGTTCGAGGTAAGAAGCTTTAGCAATATTTCTTATTGTACGTTTTTCTGCTGTTGTTGTTGCCCATACTAGCAAGGAGTAGTTCAGAACTGACGAAAAGAGTGAATTATAAAGCATAATGTTAATGGTAAGTGGAAATACTGGGAAATGTCTGCGTAGAGAACCTATTGTGTGTGGTAGTTTGTTGACTAAATATTCTATGTGAACTTCCCATGTCATGTGCCCTGAGAAGTACATGCCTAACGTTTTCACAGAGAGCAATTTCTGTTTTAGTGCCACTGAGTGTATTGATAGAGCTCGATTGCTTTATTTGTGGGATGGAAGAGAACTGCTTTTGTTTTATTGTCAGCGAGTTTTAGACTGTTTTGACACGCTCAGTGTTCAGTTTTTTTTCCAAGGTTATGTTAGCCCGACTGGATAGCTCTATGCCCGAGTGACAGAGAAAAACAGACTTGTATCATCAGCGTAAATGTGTTTTGCAGATGAATCTATGGAAACAAGATCATTACTGTAGAGAATAAAAAGAAGGGGGCCTAAAAGACTGCTTTACGGTATTTCTCTGTATACCATATTGGTGGGCATGTCCCCCCCCCCCTTTTTTTTTTTCCCCTGAAGTTTCATTTAAACCCAGCCAAACACCCCATTAAAATTGTAGCATCCCATCTACTTTCAAATAATAGGTTAACCATTGTCAATATGAGCTGCTGGTGCACATGCAGTTAAAGAATCAGTGTTCGGATATTAGCGAGGACAAAGAACATACTTTCATTAACGGTATTTAACGTTCCTTATGAAATCAGGTACGAAGGAGAGTGCATAAGTATGTCAACAACCATTTACTGGTGCTGGGTGTTGTGACCGTGACCTACTTTGTCTGCTGTAATCATTAAAGGTATTGAAAACCTTTGCCTGGAGGCTGAAAACCACTGAAAACCTCATGCCTGGAGGCTTTGTAGGAGGCTTTCACTTAACAGCAAAAGCAAAGATTAAGATGCTAGACAAGTGACGATACTGCACTTATAGAGCTGACGTGAAGAACAGTATGCAATTTTGTTCTGCTGTACCATAATCGAGCTATTTCTCTGCTGAAATATTTAAAATTTTGTAAGCAGGAATGTGTTGAAACAAAATGCTTTCAAACTTGGCATATTGCAATCATTACACTCAATTCTTGGCCTTTTGTGATTCACATGAATATTTCAATGATGACCATTTGGAAGTGAAGTGCGGCATAGCACAACCACAAGGAAATGTATACAATTAATATATCATGATGCAGAATCTTAGCAAAATAGCCTGTTGTGCACATTGTTTCCATGCACTCAGCCTGCTCAATAACCTAAAGAAAAACTAAGCAATTTAAAAAGATCATGAGCCTTAAAGGGTTGAATGTTGAAGGATTGTAGTTTGTCATGTAAAATATTGTGATGCTACTATCTGAAAAAGCCTGAGCCAACGGCAAATAAAGATGAGGCGGTTTTCAGCGTTCTGCACGTCGTAGTGCAACTAAGTCTCTGTGCCAGCAATTAAGTGCGGTTCGTGCAACACTGACAAAAATTCGAATAGTTAAGGCTTATTAACAATACTGCGGGCATTAACATTTAGCAGATTGAGTTCCTTATTGAATATTTGTCAATGGTCTTTATCGCATGAGCTGCCGCAAGTGCTGCTCAGCTTAACACGACTGTTAGTTTCCATGTTCCAGGTATAGGCTACACCATTTACTCTCAGTTTGTCACGGATAAGTTGAACTTTTGTGCCTGCGTCTTTAGCGTCTTTTGCTGATTGCCACAGTAGCTTTCACAGTAACATAATACATAAATAAATAATGCATAAAGGACAAGCCTTGGTTCAGAGCTGGATTTTGCTACAGCACATTTTTATCGTGGTAATGCAGCCTGAGAAAAAGGTCTTCGAGACATGGGACAGAATATACAAGGGAGTTGGAAACATCTCTCACATTCTTGGCAAACACATAACGTACCTGCCTGCAGCAACAGGTAGTATCAGTATTCAAAACACATTGCTCACATTGGATACAGGAGTCTGAGTATGTGAACTCTGTGGGATAATGAAAGCGTTCCAAAAGTTGCATATGCAGTAATACATTTTAAACAGTGTATTGATACTTTGCTATAAATGAATGCAATTGCCTTTTTAATTGCATAAACACTTTGCAAACATCTGCATTCTTGTGAATCACACTTTAAAAGCAGGCCGGTCAGGACTCCACCAATTGCCTCCACAAAAGTGAGTGCTTAAATATGCTGGAGCCTGATACAGCAACTTTTAAGGTTTGCTAGATATGTTAGAAGTCCATTGGCAGCTGCAGCTTCACATGTGTTGACACTGATTGTTTCGGCACCACACAAAGCTGACAAGGCTGACACCAACAGCACAGGTGCAACGGGTCTCACTTCTCTAGCGGCACTGTGAACATCCAAGTTGCACACACTGAACACATAGTGCTGACACCAAGCACACATGAGCAATCAAAACGATCTGCAGCTGGTCTCACTTCTGGTGATGCTGTGAAGGGCTCCACACAATAAGCACGCAGCGTTGACACCAAAAGCAGCGGGGACGTATAAACATCCAACCATCAACGAGCGACTTGCGAGCTGCTACCTGAGATGGCAGAACAAGTGCTGTTTGAACAGCGCAAAATCACTGAAGCACTAATGCGAAGACGATCAGTTGGTTTGTGCACGCTCTCAGATGCAGCCCAGCACTAGGATCTTGAAGAGAGTGCAATGGATGGCGCCCACGACACGTTGAAAGCCTCCCAAAGCTTTGATGTATTCACGCCAGGCCCATCCTCCGGAGAATGACGGCTGGAAAGAAGACGTACGTGTTTCACTTGTGACACATGTTTCAATTGCTCTTGATTTGGAACCTACATGTAGCGGTACGAACGCATATTTGAGCTGCACGCCCCATTTTACACACTGAGCGGAAAGAAAGAGGCGATTAGCAAGCGAGACTCATGCGAGGTTTGAAACCGGCAGCTCGTGCCGCGTTTAGCCGTATAGTCACACCACTAAAGGCCCCCGTGGTATATACGGTGCCAGTACACACAACAGGGAAAACGAAAAAAAAAAGAAATATGTGCGTCGCAACAACTACGACGACAAATACGGCAACCAAGAAATGGGTTCGGAAACGCACCATCAATTATTCTGCATCGCCCGGTATCATAGCACAAACAAAACGGTGATGAACAGCATCACTACGTTTCGCGTACTATTATTATTTTTTTTTACTGCATTCACCGTTTAATACACGAAAGACGTATCATAGCAAAGCACCCGCGCAAAAGAATGGCGAAAATGTTCAAGCTCACCTCAAGCCGACGAAGCCAGCGCGACTCGCATGGCAGTCCAAAGAGCAACGGAAGAACGTCGACACAAGTTCCCAGTCACTAAACAACTCCGAGAGGACGCGTGTCACCTCTGCATCAACACGAAGGGGTACAGAAAAACTTAGTTGCACGTTTTGCACGCTCGAAGGGGTCTATCATATGTATCCAGCCGTAGCAGCCGCACTGCAGCCATTTTGAATCTTAATAAAGTTCGCAGTTAAGACTGCCTGAACGCTGTCTTTAAGCTCCGTCTTAACCGCAGTCTTAAACGCGCACTGAAAGTTTTGTGCAAGCGACTTAAGCCGTAGGGAAATCTAAGCTAAGAACGCTGGCCATAGGGACATAGAGAGCCAACCGAGATAGACTTGATGCCTGCACAAAGCCTATGAACGAGCTGGACAGTCACGACGTTTGCCGCAATATTTCACCGAGAGGTGGCAATGCCTTAGAAGTAGCGCTTGGCTTGACGCTCATATACGCGTTTTTGTTTTTGTTTTAAACCCTTGCCTTTCTTGCGTTGTTTTGTCAAATAAGGATGTGCGCGCCGCTTCTCGGCAGCTTAACAAAATAACTGAAACTGCACTAAATCCCGTCGTCATGTTTTGGGAGGCCGTAAAACTAAATAGATGGTCACTCGTTGTGTGTTGATCGGCGTGGTGTGCGTTCGCTCACGTTTTCTCGTTCGTCGAATGCCTGCGGAGCGTCAGTATCGCGTGCTGCCCGTTGCAGATCTCCACTTGTGTCGTGAACGTGCTTTCAGGGACAGGAAATATCCCTGCGAGTTTGAGCTGCAGCTGCGATCTCGCTTCGGCAGGGTCAGCATCCGTTAACCGAGCCCGACTCATCGCAGTCATGCGGTAACTTCATACTGCCTGGTGCTTCTGGCGCTGAAGTTTTTGCTACCGGTGGCTTTCTCATAAAGGCTAGTGAACCGGTCGGCGTGGACGAGTCGACGGCAAGCCGAGCAGTAAGAAGAGTCGTTGTCGCACTGAAACGGAACGCCGCAGCCTGGACACGGTAAGAGCCGCCGTTGTCATTTCACCCATTTTGCCTATTGTGATGTTTCTTGACCAGTAGAGTCAAGGCAGGAAGAAATAGAAGAAAGTGCTTAAATTGTGTACCTTTATTTAGCGGTTGTTGTGATATACAGGGCCCATAGCGGGCGTTAGCAACAGCGAAGCAATATTTTCAGGAACGTTTATTTTTTTCACCTATTACGGTCATAAGCGTTTATTGCCTTGATCGAGCACAACGGTACCGATTGCGCACCTTGACGGGGTTTGCATCATACAGGGTCTACCACAAGTTTTTTTTTCTGCTTTTTTTTTTTCAAGGCTTGCCATGTGGCATAGAATGAGGCTGTCTTTTAACTTAAAGGGTATCATGCAGTCTATTTTATTCAAGGAATCGGAGCAAGCTCCGGCTCTTAATTTGTCCATTAGCCACAAGTGTAAATGTTCCTCCTGTGTAGCCGACAGCCGATCCAACTTCTTGTAGTCGTCTTATTCTTGACGGCTGCATTCCTGGGCATGTCCATAAAATGTGGTGAAGATCCATCTCGGCAGCTGGCCTTGGACACTTAGGGCATGTGCTCTGCACTGCATCCTCTTCAGAGCCTCATCGGCATTTCACCGATGGAGTAAGGGACGACAAGTCTTGCTACGCAATAGCATCAGCGTGGAATTCAATCTCGGTTTTGTGCCATCACATGATTACCTGCAACTGTAACTGATGAATATGCGCACCAGAAATGATACAGGTTTCCTGCTTTACAGCTGGCCATCCCAGGATGAGCTGCCGGGCTGCATGAGCGACTTCTGTGCTGCTGGATGTTTCCCTGGCATCGTGGGCGCCATCGATGCCACTCATGTCAAGATCCAGGCCCATGAGCTGTACGAGGGAGCGTACATATAAATAGGCATTTCTACCACTCCATCTTCGTGCAGCTTGCGGTGGACAGCAAGTGCCAGATCCTCGATGTGGTCGCAAAGTGGCCCGGTCGCACATATGACGCACGAGTGCTCACACACAGCGCCCTCGCTCAGCTCTTCAAACCGGGCACTTACACCGGCATCCTGCTGCAGTGGCTATCCATGCAGACTTTGGCTCCAGAATGCGGACATGTGTGGCAAAAAGCAATACAGTGCAGCTCACGGCACCACCAGAGCAGTGATTGAAATGTAGGTGCGCAGCACATTCTAAATATTGGATTGCATGGTATCCCGGACACTGACCGGTTGTGAATGTCCGTGTTGTTCGAACAGCTTGGTACAGTTGCAAGTGTTGTTGAGCGAACAATGTATGCTGAAAGAAATTAACTTTGATGTCGCATTTGTTTACTAGTTAAATAACACTGCAGTCAAATAACTTTGGCCAAGCCTGTGGGGGGGGGGGGGGGGAAGCTTTTCAGCAAACAAACAAATTATGGTTGGATGTCAGTCAAGTTATATTTGTTGAATGACACATATCAATATTTACTTAGCAATTAGATTTGTTCAAAAATCATAGCATTATTTTGTCATTTGAGCACGATATATATTTCCTTAAATGAAGGTATCGAAACATTTCCATTCATTAATGATGCAAAGGTATTTACTGCATTACATTTCACCGGACACGTTTACAGGTTGTGCGATAGCCTGGAAGAACGAATGCTCAAAACATACATTCCAGGTACAGCATATTAAGAAGCTGTCAGTTCCATAAACCACAGGTTACTCAGAGCAGATGTGGCGTTATTTGAAATGCATCATGATGGAGAGGAAATTTTTATTATTCTGCATATGCATTCACTTTTACTGCAGCAACTTGCGTTACGCGCGTCACCAACTTTATTGTGGCATTGCATAGCCCACTCACGATGTTTTTTTTTTTTTTTTTGTAGGACAATAGGGCAGCTGAAACGCTGCTTCCATTCCCTCCACGATCAGCAGCACATGTCACTGGACCATGTGTGGACCAGCATCATGACGAGGTGCTAACTCCACAACGTGTCCCAGGAGTATGCGTGCAGCATAGGCAAGCAAATGGAAGTGCAAGATGAAGTGTCTGTACATGCTTATCCTCACTGGGGTTATAGATTTATGCTGCGCAAAGGCATGGTGCAGCAAGATTTCTCCTGCTTTAAGTACAGTTATGTGAAATGAATTATGCCTGTGCTAGTCACTGAGTTTAATGTTTTCACTGGGTGACTTCTCATGACCGGATAACTATGCAAATGTGCTCATTTCACTATGTGCTTCGTCAGTCTTGTATTGACATCCTGAAGCCTACGCAAGAGTGTGCATTGAAGTATTTGCTGTTGAGCTGTTTAACATTGCAGTACATATAGAGCATAACATATGGAGCATAAACATCTTTTTACTTCATTTTGGTTGTAACGTCCAATTCGAGACATGTAAACAGGAGATTATATTTGAGCACTAAGCTTAATGTCTACCTGCAGTGGAGTTACAGTGGTTAGGGTGCTCAACTACTGCACCCGAAGATGAAGGATTGAATCCTGGCTATGGTGGCCACATTTTGATGGAGACAAAAACATAGGCGCCCGTCTGCTGTGCAATGTCAGTGATTGTTAAAAGATCCGAGGTGGTCGAAATTTTCCTACCTCTCCACTACTGCATCTCTCATAGCTTGAGTCACTGTGGGATGTTAAGCCCAATAAATGAAACCAAGCGTAACCTTAACATCGGTTACACCAAGAGTAGGTTCAGTGTGGTAAAGTATGGTACTTAACAGATTACACATATGTTTTTAAGCTGGGAATTTGTTATTTTAATACCTACAATATATATTTTGTTACAGTCTGTGCAGTAAATATTTAAACATGCAATATGTTTTTCCATCACTCAGAGATTGCCATTTTGTCAAATACTTGCATGGCATCAGAGTGCAATGGTAAACTCTGGGAGACTTGGTGAATGTATGCAAAAGTAGAAGCGCGGGCTACCATATTGTGGTAGGTGTTCACAGCCCCAGATTTTGTATAAATTGTCTCGGATGGCATCCATGGCAGCAATGCTCTGACGAGCCATGGGGCATAAAAATAAAATGCGAACTACCTGCTCAAAGTGTAACGAGTAATTTTGCCATCAACTTTCAGTGATCACACCTGTATTATTGGCAGTGCTTACATTGCAATTACAGTTCCGACAACTGAAGAGTATATATAGGGCCACAGAAAACTGTCTTATTATTTGCAGGTACAATATTCAACAACATTTTGGTTAACCTTGTATTAGAATGTTTATAGCCTTTTGTAGCACTCCTCACCCACCATGATTCAAATCATGTGCATGTTTTGTTGTGTCAAGTTTTTATGTCAACTAAGCTTTTCTGCATTATACTCTTGCAAGTGCTTCAAAAGTATTAATTCCACCCTTTGAGACCAATACCTGTAACCATTACAAACTGTTGTTTGTTATTTATTCTCTGCTGCTCACTATGTAGCGTGACCAGCAGAACAAATATCAGCATGTCTGGTGTGTGTAAGGCATCTACAACTGTCATTTTGTACTTTCCACAAGTATATGTTGTTTTGCTTGTATGATAATATTTCTTGCCAATGTGGGCCATCATTTCCTCAATTGTATGCTGCGAGAATAGTATATGCAAATGATTTTGCTCAATGTCGTGCTGGTGCTGGTCACATGCTTGCATTAAATCACCTCAAGGGCTACTGATCTTGCATATCTGTATATGGTTGCAATACCACTCGTAACCTGTGCACATCCAACACCCAGAACAGGCCAAAATTATATGACTGGAAGAAAAGTACCTGGTCGTTTTTGTTTATCTGCAGGAAAAAACGGTGAGAGCAAATGGTGTGGTTGCACATGTATACCACATTACTGTCATGGTGGCAACTGCTGTAGTCATATGAACAGCTGTATTTGTCAACAATACTGTAACATATTTGTGTTCATTTATGTTTCAGAAAGTGGTGTGTGGAGTACTGACATTTTGATATACAAATCGAGTACATTTGTGGGGAAGAATGCATTAGAATAAATATTCTACAAACTGGTGCGAAAATAATAAAAATTAATAGAAATAAAATTTTGTCATTTTTGCCTAACATTTGCACATGACTGATATTGTGCATAGGCATACACCGAAACTAAAAGTACATTACAAATGTTACACAGCTTTGGACATACAATTTTTTTTTTCAATAAGGCCCTGCATAAAACTAGTGGGAGCTGTCATATCGTGGCAGAATGCACTGAACTTCCATATACCTATATCAGCCTTTAAGGATCCAGAAAAATCTGCGCTTTATAAGAAAGCATTATTTATTTAAGGGGCCTGAATAAATTGACAGAAACCATTTGTACCTGACGTGCACTTGCGCGATTTTGTCTGCTTTTTAAATGAAAGCGTATTGAGAACGACGTTATTATCGGTTTTCGTAAAGCGCTTTATTGGGCACACCGTCGCAATGGCCCTCTTTACGAAACGGCCCCGTCGCGTTTTGAGAATACTTCACTGCATGGTCCACGCGATCACGGTGAAGCGTGGAAGCTTTCAAAGTAAGGTGATTGAGAAATTAACGGTATATTTGGTATTTTTACACTAGTCACAAATTCAAATCAACTTTTCAGAAGACGGATAGATTAACAAGCATATTTCAATTGTATAGATTTTTTCGCGAAGCCCCTCTAAAACGAAAACCGCATATTTTGAAGTTCGTCAATACGTCCCCGTTTTCTATTCAGGGATGTTGCAGGCATGTGTTCCAACCTGTGCCGCTGCTAAGCGCAAGTTATTCTTTTAGTGCTATTGCGGTCCGTTTTGTATACCGCTGGTAAATAGGTTTACAGGCAACGTTCCGAGCGACGAGCCTGTGCCAGCAGTGGGTAAGGAAACCGTGTCGAAGAAAGGATGTGGTGACGGCTCCAAAAATTGGAATGTGTGAGCGTGGCAGCTAGTGAGGCGTTTTCTAAAAACGGAATGATATTGAATATTGGATTGATATTGGTGAATGAGCGACTCGAGTTTCGCGTCAAGATAAAATGCATGATTGGTGAATCTTGCGTCGAGATAAAACGCACGATCCGTGAATGAGCGACCTTTAGAGAGGTCGAAATTCTGTGAGCCTTCCAATACGGCATCTTTTGTCACAACCTGATTTTAGGTCACATTTGCGGCGCACATAACCTCAATTGTAGCTGCTGTGCGTAGAGTGCTCTAAAATTGTGGGAGACAACTCTCCTAGCTTTTGATAGCTGTTAGGACAGCGTCTAAATGTAACTGGTCGATTCCTATAATACGCCTCAGTAGCAATTCAACCGGCACTGACGTCAGCACAATACTTGCTTTTGAGGACTGCAGTTGATTAAAGCTCCCCAAATGCATATAACCGCTGCCCTAGGAGGCTTTTTGAAGTCATCCCGAAAACGTGTTGTGGAAGGGCGTGGCGCGTTCCTGTAGGCATTTTATGAGAGGAAAAAAAATACCCAAGCAAAGACGTGGTAATTAATCAAAATGAGGCAAATGCTTGAGAAAAACTAGCGGCTTAACATTTTAATTGTCATTGCTAGAATAAACATTCTGATTGCAAATGAAGCACGCACGACGGCTACGGTTTCTGCTGCTTAAGACGTGAACGTCGCGTCATATGCATGCGAAGTTGAGCTCTGTTTTAGACAGCAACGACTGCAGCACGCTTTAACGTGCGCTCGCATCATGCCCCCTAAGAGATTAGACATGCAGAAAAAATCGACTTTGGAGGCGGCCTTGCTTAGCTGCTCATCGCTAGAGTCCCAACTGGCCCTGGCCAACGGGAAATGGTGATAGCTTTGTCCAGTGGCCTCCCATACTAGGCATTCCACTCATGCTGATGATGATGATGATGATGATGCGTTGTGGCTGCACCCTTTGTATCGGGTGGGCTCAGTAATGTGCCCTAGCCGGGTGAAATAGAAAAACTGAGAAAGAGAGAGAGAAATGAGAAGGGATAGGGTAGAGCTGCTATGAACACCATCAGCGTCTAGCTATTGTCCACCACATACGAAGCCGGGCTTTCGTCGTCCGGATGGCGCCACTGTGCTGTCCGCGTTCTGCCGATTCAAAACCCAGTGCGCGCGGTAGCGTGGTGTCCTCTGCCGGCTGGGGCGATAAAGGACCCTTGACGTGCACTCTTTCTTTTTTTTTTTCTTCAATAACGTTTTTCACCCTCACCACGCCGTGACAGACTGAAAGCACCGTCAGGTGCCACGGCGCGTTCCCTAAGCAGGGGCCAAGATTTCCCATGTATAGGTACCCGCTGTCCTCAAACTAGGTATCCTCTGTCTCTATGGGTATGTTAAGACAGCCCTGAATAACTCCGGTCTTGAAAAAGTCTGGTCTTACTAAAGACACTGTTTAAGTCTTGACTTAGCGCGGACTTTATCGTGCAAGCGGGCCCAGGTCTTTTCAGATCCCTACTGAGGAAATATCGTACCAGACCAATGTTCGATCAATCCTTGAATATCCCTGCACAATTTGTAATCCTGTAGCTGTGCGAGACAAAACAAAATTAGAGTTCAGAATTTAGCTGCTTGGTTTGTGTCAGAGATTCATAGAAATGACACCTCTGCCGTGACTTTGAAAGACTGCAATGGAGCATTTGGAAATCCGTCGACTTAAGTTGCGACTCAAGTTTTTTCACGTGATTTATTATTGCTCTGTTGGCATTGAAAGATCAAAATATGTACTTCTACATCATTACATCTCTGACCTCGTAGAACATAGTTTAAACTTAAGGGAGATTGCCTCAAAACCTGATGTATTTCGATTGTCTTTTTTTCCCAAAACAATACGCGATTGGAACAAATTTCTTCAGAGACGGCTTGTATTATTTCGAATGATGTTTACTTTTCTTCTTTACAATAACCATTTCAGTTTTGTGATGGTGTGAAGTTTTATCTGTTTTGTTTTGCTTTTGTTTTGATCAAATTTTGACTTGTTTCTGGGCTGACACTGCTTATGTTATGTTTGTTTTTGTTTGCATAACCTCCCTCACTCCGTTTGGCGCGGTAAGTAAATAAATAAATCAATAAATAACTACCTTAAGCTAACTAGGAGTAGTTGTCCGCTGAAAAGTGAAACAGATGCGGTGCCTTCCTTTCCCCAAGAATCAACCTAAACAAATACTGCGAAAACAAATCAAGGAAATAAGATGCGCGCTAAAGGCGCTATCATGTATATTCTCGAAGGCGAAGCTTGAGCGCCCCTCATTTACACATTCAAACCGTGCATAAACTTTGTGAACCATGCAAACGACGAATGCTCGAGTAACTAGGTCCAAGCCATGCTTAACCCCTCCCCCCCTCTCCCCTCCCCCCCTCTTAATTTTTAAATTTTCCACTGTACAACCGTGAAATAGCGCATGCAACTTTGTTTCTCTTTTCCTTCAAGCAACGGGGTGGAGAAGATTACTGCGAATAATAGCAAAAATAAAGCTGCACTCCTGCAGAAAACAGTGACCTGCTAAATGCGTAAATGCAGAGTTTGCTAATATAATAATTGATGGTAATGAGCAATGGGATGAGGATAATGCTCCAAAACATTTAGTCCGGCCGCAAGAAGTTTGCCCTGTCCAGGAGGGGCACAGTTTCCCAGTGAGCACGGATGATTTTGGAGATAAGGGGAACTTCGGGTTGGGGTGACACGGCCATGAGGTTTGGTATAAGGAAGGGCATTCATTACAACCCGGGCGAGGCTAGGACGCAGCAAGTTAAAAGGAGTGTAGTGCCTATTTGCAGCTGTCGCCAGACGACTGCCTGTCTAGCGTGACTCGTTTGAAGGGGGTTGGACATTGACTGCCCAGGAGTTGGTGCTGGAGAATACATGCATGATAGTTCGGTACTGTTATGGCCATATATGGTCTACAAGACGATCCCTGGTGCACAGGTTCTACTCGCGCAGGCGAAAAAGCATTTCGTTTTGATATCTAGGGTTCCATACCTCTACTTTAGGAATATTCAACATACCGCTCCAGCACGTCCTCAGTACGCATACGCTGATCGCCTTGAGGGCACCACTTACTCGCCCTTGACCGCTCCGGGGCAGGTCAGCGCGTGTGCCACAGTAGCGTGTGGTATTGTTTGCAACATGTCAAGGGTAGCTAGGATGGCCTCATCAGGCGAAGATATGTTTAGCCGTCTCCGCCAGGACAAATATTGTACATTTTGCCCCAAACATAGTTTTCTACCTGCTTATATGATATGTGGATATCGCGGTAGTCTCGTCCAAAGTGCACAGCTGCCAGCGTAAGCAAGGACGCTCTTTGTTCTTCACCGCCAAGACGGGTGCTGAAAGTGTTGAAGGATTTCTTTTCTGAAATTCAGTGATAATAATCTGCCATTTCTCTTGTTTTTGGTTGTGTTGGTCGCCTTCCTTTTTAGAGCGCAGCCCTTTGGCGCCCATTCCTGCGTTTCGCGTCGTCGTCGCCATCGCTGTCGCCATCGGCGTTGCCCCTCGTAACTAGCTCCGCAGCCTAAGCCGCGCGCCCTGCGCTGTGTGTAAACCCCCCCCCCCCCCTCATCCCCCTCGTGTTCTCCGGTTGCTGCGCGCGCTCCTGCCGCCACCATTCGCGCTGCGTGTACCTCCCCCCAAAGGCAAAACCAAAATGGCCCTTCAAGCCTGCCCGCCCCATCTTCTTTCAAGCAAGCGCTTACAGGAACTTAGTGCTTCGCCCAGATTTCGATAGTCTTCAGACCATGGGACAGGAAATTAAACGGACCTCGTCATTAGGCGCAAGAAAAGAAAGCAGCGCCCATCGCGACGGGTCGGGCGCAATATAGAAGGAGTTCTCTGCTTGGTATGCAGTTGGTGTAGAATGACTAAAAGACAGCCTTTATTCCAGAGGATGAGAAAAACCAACAGAATAGCGAAGTTATTTAGAGACGACAGCAGCAGAGTACCAGATATTCAGAAGGATTCTGTTTTATCGCGAAAGCAATAATGTTTCGCCACGTCTAACCGCTCGCCGCTGTGTACCGTGTCCGTATACTTGTCCGTGTCCGTTTCCGTGGCCCCTGGTAGGAGCTCTCAACTTGTCTCTCGTTTCACATGGGACGGTTATGTCAGAAACAGCTTGCCAGGATCCTGGCATTCACTTCACCCCTATAGGCCACTAAGGCACATCCATATGGCTTGATTAAAGCGGGGCGTTTTATGTGGGCTGGGAAAAAAGAACTTTCGTCCATGTTCGGTTCAGCAGCGTTGAACTCCTAATTTTATAATTTTCATTATTAGGGCGAGACATTGATAATTTTTGTTTTTAATTGTAGACTCTTTTTTGAGTCCTCCAGTGAAAGCTCGCTTGTTCGAGGAACCTTAGGAAAACGTTTGTTAAAGCCAAAGTTTACCGAACTGAAATAAAGGCGCTGAAGCTTGTTGCTATTAGCTCGAATAAATATCCGGTGTTCAGATCATATCTTAACCCAGTTTCAGTTTATGCCTGCGCTAATTTGCAAGTGAGGAATGCAGTGACTTTCTGCAGCAGGTTTGAACTTTGCACTTCAGTGGCCTTGAAACGTGGGCATGCTCCCGTGAACCAGGTCCGGCACTACGCTGTGCTGGGCAGCAAATGCCTTCATTTCCTCCAAGCAGATAACTGCTTCAGCACACCACGGTTAAGCAGCATGCATACATAAGCTTTGCTTGTAGTTAGAGGCTCAGCTCTGAAGGGCTGAAGCTCTGGCTATGGCTGACCATGAATCTGGACCCAATGAAGCACGCTAAGCTAGCTATGAATTGCGCTCACGCTTTAATGAAAAGCTGTTCTCAACGCACAAAAAAGCTGTTAAAGCTGTTCTCAACGTACGCCTTGGTGAAGCAGTGGTTAAGGTGCTCTGTGCACAAGGATGGGGGATGAAATCCCGGTCTCGGCGGCCGCTTTTCTTAAAGACGAAAAACAAGGCGCTTCTGTGCCGTGAGATTACAGTGCACGTTAAAGAACCCCTGATAGCTCAAAATTTCCGGCGTCCTCCACTACGGCGTCTCTCATAGCCTAAGTCGCTTTGGGCCGTTAAATGCGAATAAGCAAACTATCTCGCCGTACAAATATTAAAAAAAAAATGTGCAGGTCGTATTTCTTGAAATTCTCAATATGATGTGGGAGACACAGGATGACGGCGCGGAAAATATTCGTAGAACTGAAATGAGCAATAACTGAATTTCGTTAATATAAAGGGCGTTTCCATACCCAGAGGACGAGACAAATAACTGAATTTCGTTAATATAAAGGGCGTTTCCATACCCAGAGGACGAGACACACAGCGCTGTGCGTGCCTCGTCCTCCTTTTTTGTCCGTGTTTAGCTTGCGCTGTTTCCCCCTTGCGATGAACCAACTAGCCCGCAACGTTTTGTTCAAGTTTCCATAGAGTTCAGTGAATTTGAATGAGGGATTTTAACAAAGTACTTACAGCTGAATACTTCATTTACATGACGTTTGTTCAGGTGTCATTCTACGCTGTATTTTGGACTGCGGCAAGGACAGGGTGTGCAAGTTTATTGATGCACTTTTTTTCGTGATTGTTGTTCTTCTTACTTAAATTGGTATTTCTTCATTTATCGATTTTCTGGGTGAAAGTTACAAATAAATGGGAATGTATACAATTTCATTTCTCTTTCAATTTGACTCGAAACTTGAGGTGTTCAGGATTCATAAATCATAAGATAATTTCTGCTAGTGGGGCTTGAAGGCTGTAATGTGAGAAAGGTCAGTTACTTTTAATTATACTCACACAGTGCAATGCATGTAGTGACACTGAAGAAGTCTTTGTTTACTAGCGTCGGTATGAAGTTTTGTTGGTGCTGCGAGATTGAAATGCCGGAGGATAGGATGTGAGGTTAGGAGAAACTTCAGCAGGCGGAATGAGGCGTCGCACACTGGAGCCTAAACAGACCCCAAACAAACAAAGCTCATTTGTGGAGTAGGTATCATTAGCGGATTGGCAATTTCACAAAACTGGTCAATAAAACGCCCGAAATAGGAACATAACTGCAAAAAACTGAGGACCTCTTTGCTTGAAATGAGTCCTCAGCATTTCGACGATCTGGTCTCGCACACTCTCCATCGACGAGATAGTCGAGCACCAACGCATAACGCTAACCAAAGCGGCACTTCGAATTGAGGACCATTCTTGCTTTAGGTAAGCAGTCTAACACACTAGTTAAGCGGTTGTTACGCTCTTCGAATGTTTCACTAAAAATCACAACGTCATCAAGATGACGAAGACACACGTCCCATTTCATGCCGTGTAATACCATGTCCATGTATCTCTCAAACTTCGCAACTCATTTTTAAGTCTAGACGGCATTACATTAAATTCCAAACGACCATGAAGCGTTAAAAACACTGTTTTTTCTTTGCCTGCCGGATTCACCGGAGTTTGTCACTAACCACATCATATATCTACGAAGAAAAGTAAGAAGCGCCAAAGAGGCTGTCTATGGCGTCATGAATGCGAGGCAAAGGGTATACATTTTAACATCGTAAGATCGAACAAAGAATGGTCCGGTCTACCATTTAGATAAATTTCAAAATTTTATATATTGTTCCTTGATGACTGGAAAGAAGAAATCTCCAACTGGTTTTGATGTGAAAATGTTTTTCGAGGCACAGGAAATTAATAAGGATGAAGAGGTTGAGTGCTGCGCTTATCTTCTTTGCTGTTTTCACCAACTTTGGTTATGAATTACTAAAAACATGTTAATCGGAGATAGCTGAAAATGTTCGGACTTAATATATGCTTTTTTTATTGTATTCAGTTAATTTTCTCTTTCCTTTGTTGTGTAGATGTTTTTATAAAATTTCTCAAAATCAGCCCAGTAAACAAAATTTTACCTACTTTGCAGGCCTTTACTTCAAGAAAGGCTTATGGCAGAGCAGCAATAATTCCATATTATGTTCTCAGCGTAGTTATCTATCAAACAGCTAAAGCTTATATTTATATAACGCTTTAATAGAGAAATACCATCGCACTAATTAAAAGAAAACAGGGAACAATGAACTATTTTGAGAAAAATAAAAAAAAAACATTCTTGATAGTTTTTAAACTCTGTGCGTCTATTCTACTCTGTCTCTGCTTTAAAAATCATTAAAACCATATTACATAATTTTGTTGCACCAGTAATTACGGCCACTTCAATACGGCCCTTGTGCAAGGCATAGGCACCATGAAGATCTCAAGATTTTCGGCTTTTGTGAATCGTCTAAGATTTTTAATTTTTGGCATAACATTATAACAGGGAGAAATATCTTTACAAAAAAGGATTAAATATATATACATTGAAAGACAGCCAAGGAGCCAGGCAAAGAGGGCCCAGCTTTCGATGCACTTCTCTTCACCTTCCACAAACGGGCGCGCCACTTCGTCCTAATCGTTCTCCACCCGTAGCATTATTGCGCAGAGTCATTTTTGTCTCGACTTCGCAAATTAGCTTTGACAGACGCAGTAGGGAATGATTCTGAATCGGTTTAGTACGCATAGAGTTCTTGATGCGCTGTGGCATCGGGCAGCACACACCGTAAGTTAGATTACACAGAAAGACGATAAAGTTCAATGAGCAAGCAACGTATTCTAAATACTTTTTAGTGAAATGAAAAAATGGTGAAGGGCGTGGAGGACTGCCCCATTAAAGCCATGTTTCTGGGCTGCAATAATTTGCTCGAACGATTTGACAGCGCACATTATGTTCAGATCTGTACACACAGTTTCTTCCATGCAGTCTCGGCTATGTTTACCGGCATAAGTGTGAACAGCAGATCGAACGGGCTGCAAAGGACCCAGTCAAGCCGTCTATATGCCGTCATCGGAGATGGGTGTGAGCCCCCGGGGGCCTATAGTTTTGTTTTTGTTTTTTTTTTTCTGGTGGAATTCGATACCTTGCTCTGCCACTGGAGCGCTACTTTCATGCTTTCTACCGATCGCATCTGGCGCAGCAGTTTCTTATGTGGCAGCGGCTGTCGCCCGCGCTGGTGAAGCGGGAGCTCAAAGCTCCGCGATAGTGCTCTCATCTCGCTTCCTTCACCCCGGTGTTATCGGCGTCTGGTTGCGGTGCGAACAAGGGGCGGAAAGAATAGTAAAGCGCCAGTGCACATGCGTTGAATAGCTATACGAGAGGTACTACTTTTCCGAGCTCTGTTGGTCCGAAGACGAGAAAACGAGTACTCATTGAGAGCATCTTAAAACGAATGTATGAGGTGAGCATACCCCCGCACACATGGCCGCTCCGCTGACCATATAATCTCAAAATTAACATCTTCAGTTTCGTCGATATATTTTCTCTACTGCTGGGTATTTTTTAACAACCTGAAAGTCAATCATGCTTACATTTTCTACACTTAGCGAGAAAGAAGTCGGATCTACAACAATTGCAAATTCTTGTGTAAGGGTCTTATTGGGCTGGCCGTAGCTGCTAGTGCATGAATATTATGCCATATGTTTTTAAAAATATTGAAAGCTAACGTAAAGGAGAATACCGAGACAAAGTTTAAAAAATATCGTATAAAGGAATTTTTTCACCGTTCTCAGAAAGTTTCATTGTTCTGGTGACTGCTAAAAACGTCTGTGTGCTGCCCGATGCTACAGCGCACCAGGAATTCTGCACGCATAAAACGGATTCCTAATAATTCACTGCTGTGTCTGTCACAGCTAATTTGTAACGTCGAGGCTAAAAATGACTAGATGCAATATTGTTACGGGTGAAGAACGATGAGGACGAAGTGCGCGCTCGTTTGCGGAAGGTGAAGAGAAGTGCGCCGAACGCGGGGCCCTCATTGCCTGGCTTCTTGGCTGTCTCTCAATGTATATATTTTTAATTCTCTTTTCTAAATATACTTCTACCTGTTACTATATTATGCCATAATTAAAAAATCGTGGGTTATTCACAAATGCCATAGAATCTTCTGATCAGCGTGATGCCTTTGCCTTACACAAGGATCTTATTGAAGTGGCAGTAATAACTTGTGCAACTAAATTATGCAACACGTGTTTAATGATTTTTAAAGGTGAGGTTGAATAGAATAGTTGGACAAAGTTTAAAAAATATAAAGAAAAAATATTTTTTTATTTGTCATCAGAAATGTTCATTGTTTGCTGTTTCCTTAGAATTAGCGCTATCGTATCTCTCTAATGAAACGTTAAATAAATATAACCTTCAGCTGTTTCAGAGATTATTATGAGAACATAGTGTGGAATTATTGGTGCCATAAGCCTTTTTTGAAATACAGGCCTTCAAATTAGGTAAAATTTCGTTCCCTGGGCCGGTTTTGAGAACTTTTGTAAGAACGCCTACACAACCCAGGAAAATTAACTGAATACAAAAAAAAAACATGCGAAAAAAATACAAAAAATAGACAATTTTCAGCTATATAAAATTACCATAGTTTGTGTATTTCATACCCAAAATTGGTCAAAGCATCAAAAAAGATGAGCGCAGCACTCCACCTCTTCGTCGTTATTAATTTTGTGTTCCTCGAAAAACGTTTTCACAGCAAAGCCAATTAGAAATCTCTTCTTTCCAGTCATCTGGCTACAATATATAAACTTTTGAAATAAATCTAAAAGGTTGACCGACCATCCTTAGTTCGCTCTTACGTGGAAACGCCCTAAACACTTTTTTGATGGCATTTAACCAGTGGTCGTCAACGCAAAATCGCAACGTGCCGTGTTTTTTGCTGACAAATATCACAGGAGCAACTGGGCGATTAATGAATGGCCTCCTTTTCAAGCATATTTGTTTTTCTCGTGAAAAATGTTTGCTTCTGTGGCGACACACGATAAGCCTTTTGCAGAATAGAACTCGGAACGAGCATGTGGCCTAAGAAGCCATTCTTCTGCCTTGTGCAGGTTAGTCCTTACTACCGCTCCATAAAAAGTGACTGCCGTTATCTTTTGGTCCAGCCGTGCTCCCAGCCCTGTGTCTCAATGGCTTATGATGTGTACTGTATGTGCTTGCTTCTCTGGTGCGGAGACGTTGAGGTGAATCCAGACCGTAATGCAGATGAGTCTAGCGCTCGTGAGTTGCTGGAAAAATTGCTTTTAGTTCAGAAGAAGCTAGCTGAGGATGTGGCAGCCCTCCGTACACAGCAGACAAATATGGAAAACCGTCTTGCGGAGTGGGATACCCGTTTCTTAGAAATAGAAAAGCAAACTGCGCTCGTGGACAGCCCTGAACGAATGGTAAAATTCTTAGAGGCCAAGATTGCTGACTTCGAGGACAGGAGTAGACGCTCAAATCTAGTGGTCTTTGGCGTGCCTGAGGACGAAGATGAAACAGAGGCTGAATTGCGCAACAAAATTTTAACAGCATTTTTTTCCACCAAACTTTAACTCACATGTAAATCATTTGCCAGAATTCACCGTATTGGTCGGTCTGGCAGATCGCGACCAGTCATCTTGTACTTTAAAGATTACGAAGAAAAAACCAGATTATGAAAAATGCTTACAAACTAAAAGGTTCCAATATATTTGTACAAAATGACTATTCGCGAGATACGCTCAGGAAGCGTAAATTTCTGTGGGACAGTGCTTCAGAGGAAAGACAACAAAAAGGAAAGTAAGCTTAATTCACGAAAAACTTCGCATTGATAATAACGTTTTTGTTTGGGATGATACGGAGAACGGTCGAGTAAAAATTTTAAAGTACAATTTTAAGGAAGGCTGACATAACTATGCAGATAATAAAGAACTTCGTATTATAAACATCAATGCCCGCAGTATATCGTTAATAAATGTGATCAACTTGAGGCTATTATCATAGGTTATAGTCCGCATATAGCTGTTTTAACCGAAACATGGCGACACAGCGGAATAGATGATGAAGTCGTGTTCCCACCTTCTTATAGTGTTTTTCGACGCAATAGATCGACGAGTGGAGGAGGGGGGGCTGTGCTGGGAAAAAAAAAAAAAAATTGCCGTCCACTCTTTTGCGTCAGACGGACGATATAGAAACTCTTAGCCTAAAATTTCTTGTTGGGGACCATCTTTCCTGATGTTTGCCGTTTATCGAGCACCCGGTTCACCGCTCCAAATCATGAGTGACTTGCGCATGCATATCACTTCGTTCATACACACAAAAAAATATTTCTATTAGAAGACTTCAGCCTTCCAGGAGTTAATTGGGAGAATAATACTTCTTGCGCTGAACTTACTCCCCATGTCAAGTATATGCGTGATATAATTCTATGCCACAATTTACATCAAGTTGTAACTTTACCCACATGAGTGCACGGATCTTCGTCTTCAATAATTGACAGATCGTGTTTGTGGATAGAACTGTCGAAAAGTTCTGTGTCTGTTCAACGCGGCATAGCTGATCATGAAATGCTATGTTTTTCATGCTGCTTGGAAAAATGCAATCCCAGAAAATCAAAGTGTGTTAGTGAAAGACTTTTCGCGTGCAATGGACAAAACTATTTTAGATTATCTAGATTTTCACCTCGGCAACTTTAAAGGAAACAATGTTATAGAACTTTGGTACAGGTTTAAAGGATTTTGCACATACTGTGTTCAAAATTTTGTACATAGCAAGACAAAGAATACAGCGAACGTTAATCCTTGGATTACAATGGAAGTCATCCACTTGAAAAAAAAAAAAAGATTAAACGCTGTAAACGAAAGAACGCACCTATAACACAAATTCAAACCACGCGAGTTAAATTAAGCTCGTCTAATGGGCATGCTAAACAGCAGTATTTTAACCACACTGCCCTATTTTATTCGCACTGCGCCACAAAAATTTTGGACATATTTGAGTAAACAAAGTAAACCAGTTGAACAAATAGTGGATGGTGGCATTCTTATTGTCGAAAAACAAAGTATTGCGGAGCATTTCAAAACATACTTCCATAATGTCTTTGCAAATACAAGGAATATTTTGATTCCTATTTTTTTCTTTGTCCGGGGCAAACTCGGAGCTTGTATATGTTCCGGGCGTAGTTTCTATGCTTCTTAACTTAAAAACCAAATCAACCGCTGCTTCGGACAATATATCGACTGTTTTTCTGCACCAATCCGCAGAAATGGTATCCGAGTTCCTTGTGATCATTTTTCGTGCATCATTATACACAGCAACTCTTCCTATTGACTGGCGAACTATGTACGTAGTACCTGTGCAGAAGAAAGGGGACCTAACATTAAGTAACTATCGCCCAATGTTGCTAACGTCATCATGCTGTAAGATTCTAGAACACGTCATAGCTAACTACATTACTAAATTTTTAAATTATAACAGTGTACTCTCACCTGAGCAACATAATTTTCGAGAAGGTTTTCCTACTGTCACCCAATTAACACCGGTTATCCATTCTTTTGCGAATATTCTAGACAAATCTAGCCAGGTAGATGTAATATTTTTAGATTTCAGGAAAGCATTTGACCTTGTTTCACTCTCCAAGTTAATTGAAAAACTTCGATTATTAATTTTGCTTGTTTCATTGTTACTTGGGATTCAGCACACCTCACTAACCGAAAATAGTTTGTTAGTATCGATACTTACCATTCCAATGAACTTCCAGTTGCCTCTGGCGTCCCTCAGGGTAGTGTTTTAGGGAATTAATTATTCTTAATTTATAATAATGACATTGCCAGCGTTGTCACAGAACCAGTTCAAATAAAATTGTTAGCTGATAATTGTGTACTGTTCTGTGAGGTAACCGGTGGCGATGATCAGACAACCCTGAACAATCGTCTTCAAAACCTTCTTTCTTGGTGCGATCTTTGGAACATGGAGGTAAATGCTAACAAAACAGTTTACATGAAGATAACTAAAAAAATAAATAGCCTGTCTTTTCCGTACACTCTTGGATCTGAGCCACTAACCAAGGTTAGGGAATGCAAATATCTTGGCGTCAAAATAACTCATAACCTGAAATAGAACATTCACATTTCTAACGTATGTGACTCGGCCTCTCGTAAACTGTGTCTTCTACATCATAAACTAACATAAGCTCCCACTGAAACTAAACTTTTAGCCTACATATCAATCATAAGACCAAAACTGGAGTAAGCCTGAATAGTGTGGGACCCTTACACAAAAACGAACATTGATGCACTAGAAAGAATACAGCTAAAGCAATCAGATTTATTTTTTCGAAATACCATATGACTGATTTCCCGAAAGAAATAATGAGACAACATGGTATTCAGACATTGGAAATAAGAAGAAAAATATAACTTCTGAAATTTCTTTTTCTTCTTAAACATAATCTCCTCACCCTCACTCCTGAGCCTTATGTAACGCCAATGGCAGCACGCCTAACACGTCATCATCATGCTGACTCTCTGATTCCCTATAATGCCAGAACTAACATTTTTAAATATTCTTTTTCCCCGCGCACTATGACTGATTAGAATAACTAACATTTTTAATATTATTTTTTCCCACGCACTATAACTGATTAGAATAATTTACCTCAGTCGCTTCTAAACAGTACTAATTCCATTGACCGTTTAAATTACTGATTTCATTTTCTTGTGAATTAGTAGTCACTAAAATTAATCTTTGTGTTATATTCCTTCTCACTGTTTAAACTGTACTGAGAGTTCATTTGTCAATTTACTCTTCACGTTTTGTTTTGAGAATTGTTTGGTTACAATACCGAGTGTTCTGTTCAAGACCGACTGAAATACAGACCTGCACAGATAGCACTGCTCCAGCGCGCACCTTCTAGTTCATAGCTTTCGCCGCTAGGGAACGAACACTACGGGTAACCTGGCGCTACTGTAAACCTGCTAATAAGAAGGGTCTATTAGTTCTGTCATTTTTCTTCGTCGTTATAGTTTACTTATCTGTCCACGCTGTAATGCACAAGCACCTGTTCTGCGCATGTGCAGCGAGTAACTGCAGTGCCGTCAAGGTGCCGTCGCACAAAGCGGAATCGCGGTATGTCTTCTAGCGAGAGAAAAACATTATAAAAATAAACACTCTCCGCTAAAATACAAAAAGGCAAAATTTTAGAAATATAACTTGGGCAAAGATCTTTTTTTTTTAATTTGGGTATAGTTTGTTTATATTAATTTGTGATTTGATGATGATGAAAATGACAGACGAACAGGTCAACCGAGCGCCCTCAACGACGAGAGAGGTAACGAAAGTTGGCGCACGAGGTCCCATAGGACCCTGTTTTTTGTGCAGGTCTGTATTTCAGTCGGTCTTGGTTCTGTTTACCCATTTTGTAGTATTGTATAAATAAATAAATAAATAATGAATAAGGCAACACGAACTTTTATCGCTAGTGCGGCGGGTACAAGACATGGAAATAGCGAGTGTACAAAAAGGTGTGAGAAATTGAAGACAGCGGAATACTGCAGCAGAACGTCTACATGCCAGCGACGTTGACTGGTGCTCAGCGTTTGGTTGATCATGCCAACAATTATACATTCAACACAGAAGTCAAGGACAGGTTCAGCCGGAGCCGCTGCGATGGATTCCACAACCGGAGGCGCATTAGGTTCACAAAACGCGTTTTAAGTCATTCTACAAAACGGCGGGTTTAGGTGGTTAATTAATTGTCCTCCAGCAGGTGTTGCCTTTAAATATGGATATCAGGCAGTGTGAGACTATAACATTGCGCTTTTGAGGCCGAACGCACCGGTTCCACTAGCGCTTTGACATATCACCGCTGCCCAGTGCAGCGAACACCGGAACACACAGTGCCACCCGCGATGGCTCGGCAGTCTCTTGAGGTTCATAAAACACCGTTTTGGCGTCACATGAGCTTCCCATGAGACTGGGCGCATTCATAGGCTTACAATGAAGCTAGCCAACGGTGCAGTTCATTGTAGCTCCGCGCAGCTTCAAAAAGCCAATTCTTTAATGATGTTATGGATAGAGCTGGGAATAACAAAGGATTCCGCTTGGAAAATCGATCCGAGCATTCAAATTCCAGGCTACACACTCCCAGAGCACGCAATGGCTCGTCACGCTAACCTCAAAACGTTGAGGTTTCATCACATTAGAGCACCACTTTGCGTCTCGGCAAGCTTTTAAATGCCGTACTGATCACTGAAACATCGGCAACGGTGTCAACGAGAGATAATGTAGAAATGCCATTAACAACCACACAAATGTTGTACTTAAAGGCCGACTGTCCACCCTCCGGTCGAAAACATTTTCTTCCCCGGTGACTGTGAGACGTCGCCCCTAGAACGCAAGGCAGCAAAATGTTTTTGAAAAGAGTAACTAATAACGCAGTTACAGCCACCGCAATCACCCGATTCTGTCATGCTTCTCTCCTTCCGTTCCCTCGCAAAGGTTTTTCACTCTCCTGCCCGAGGTCGTCTAGCCTCAACGCCACCTAGAGGAAATTCTAGCCTCCGCAAGACTAATTCCCCTTCTCCCTCCGCGTTTGGCGGGGAAAACAAAAACGGCCGAGGGAGCGCGCGCCGCTGGGTTCAGTCTGGTCGTGGCGAGGGAAAAGCGCGCAGCGAGCGGTAGACACCCATACTTCTCCCGTCAGTCAGCGAGACGGACCAATGGACGTCGTTCGCTGTACGTATCTCATTACTGTGGCTCGTCGGGCCAGCGCAGGAAACGGGGAAGCTGGCTTCCCGAAGGAGAGCATGATAGAGCTTTGAATTGTATTTTCGATGCTTTTCGGCGCTCGTGTCACTGTAGCATTTTGCACAGACTATCCCGGTACCTGATCGAAACACTGGGCTCCTTTTCTTAAAAGGGCCTTCCCTGGACAGTGGCCCTTTAAGCTTTTAAATGGAAGGAAGCAGTATCAAAACACGACGGATGTCCAGCGGCTACTTCAATCGGTCGCGCTGGATAGTTTTCCGGATGAGGGGACAAGAACCGGCGAAGAGCTGCCAGGGACCACCGCATGCAAAGCACTGGAGAAGGTGTCATACTTCGATCCGGCGCCGGGAAGGATTCTGAAGAGTTCTATGCCGGGGGTCCGCTGAAGAGGAGGCGTAGACAGTACTGGTGTGTGCATTCTGGTAAAGATTTCGCGCTTTGAAAGTTGATGCCCATATAGGGAAGGTCGATGGCGGTGGCAAAACATTGAAGTACGTCGTCCAGGATACCCGCAGAGGCAAATAAGAAGTGCGGATCAAGAGTTGGTTAATGGTAACATTCATCGTTGCCGGGACCAACTGAGTAATGATCGCGCCATGCATTCTCGTTATGGACTGGTGGTGGCATCTCGCACTAGAGCTGATCCTGATACAACCTGAGAACATTGAGCGGCCGAGAAAACTGAGGCGCTCGGTGCGCATCAAAGACCTTTGCGCTGATTGAAAAAGATTTGATTGAAGAGAGAGAAGTGAACATGTGGTCACAAAGAGCTGCATGGTAGCAGGACAATTCTTTTCATTCTATCTTGTAGGTAGTGGAGACCAGATCATTTGCGGAAGCCGTGTCAACTGCGTCAACCATTGTGACTGTGTCCAGCCGACTGAACTTCGATGTCACTCGCCGCACCTTCAATTTCTCAAATTTACGGCAGTGCTGCACTACATCGGGACAGTGTTCAAACTCTCCCTGCTGACAAGAAACGTGTAGATGTCCTTAGCGAATCCCCTAAGCAAATGATGCACTTTGTACTTGTCGGACATACAAAGCGTGGCTATTTGCAAAGCTTGGGTATTGCCTCAATGTACTGTATACGAGTCTCGCCGTCAAGCTGGGATCGACGGGCCAGCGTCTTCGAGGAGGAGAAAGCGCTTAGTGCAATCTTTACAAAAGCGTGACCAGGACGTCAAGGTAAGTTCGTGATTCTCAAAGAATGTTAGGGCCGTGTCCGTGATTGACGTAAGCTAGAGAACGAGGTTTGTCAACTTGTCGCTTGAAATCCATATGTTATATCTGATCTTTCGTTGGTAGTGGGTGAGCCACTCGGCAAACTCCTGGCTAGCTGCTCCTACGAAGGAGCGGGGCGTTCGGTAATGCGGCCAGGAATTGCTGGTCGTAGGCATAAAGGTAGCTTTTCCGTCCAGGGACATCTCTAGCAGGTGAGTTGGTAGGTCCGCAAGACGTCACCTCCGGCGAGGCTCAGGTGGATGATCCGTTGTTGATTAGGGCACATCCAGCACGTCCACCAAGCTGTTACTAGCGCAAAGCCTTTCCTGAAGGTCGTTTCGCGCACTTCGTGTGCATTCAGCTTCCAGTACCGTTCAGATGCCTCAACTTCCACTTATAATTTCCAACATTCTGCCCTTCGATACGTCCTCTAACTGTGACAATATGAACGATGCTTCCTGATAAGTAGGATTTTGTATTTTTAATGTGAACTAAAGTTCCGAAGCGCCGTCCGTTGCTTGTGGCTAACGTGTGAGTATCCTGGATGCAATTCGAAAGAGGCACTGTCTTATAGTGCGGAACAACTTTCGAGGCACTCTTGACAGCAAATTATTTTGCCCTCGGCTTATCGGTAAGCGTGTACACACTGGTAGCTCATTAGACTCCCTAAAGCCCTTTTTCGTCTTTGCTGACTTCCGAGCAAACTAGTAGTTTCTGACAAGGGGAGTAAAATAGCTTCATATGGGGTTAAGCATCAATATTTAGTTTGGGAATAAATACATATTTATAGCCACATAACATGAATTCGATTTCTTTCATATAGTTTTCTATCCGGCAACTGTTCTGGAAGTAAACGAGAGAACCACCTCACTGATCAACAGTAGTTATAATGATAAGGAAATCTTCAGCCCTCAAAATTCCTTACCAGAACATGACAGCGACCAAGCGCAGTTTTTACGATGTCTTCGCAGCTACTGATTCGAATCTTGCACTTTAACGTTGCTGAAAATAATCGCTGATAGTCCTAAATTTTGTCAAGTGTGTAAATTTTCTGTCACATAGTGAAATGCATTGTCTCTAAAAATAATTCACTTCGGTTCAGTTCATTCGTTCAGTCGTGTCCGACTCTTTGTGACCCCATGGACCATGTTACACCACGCTTTCCGGTCTCTCACTATCTTCCTAACATCACATAACTTCATCTGCAGCGCCTCGAGGATGTCATCTAACCATCGCGTTCTCTGCCTACCCCTTCTCCGGTGACCCTCAACCTTTCCCAACATCAAATATTTCTCCAGCGACTCCTCTCTTCTCATCAGATGACCAAAGTAGCTGAGCTTTAACTTTAGAATTTGACCCTCCAATGAGCAGTCAGGTTTTTTGGTCGACAATATCGACTGATTTGATCTTCTGGCAGTCCAAGGAACTCTCAAGAGTCTCCGCCAGCACAACAATTCAAACGCGTCAATTCTTCGGCGGTCAGCCTTCTTCACAGTCCAACTCACGCATCCATAAATCACAACTGGAAAAACCATAGCACGAGTTATACGGATCTTCGTTGGCAGACTAATACCTCTGCTCTTTACTAGGCGGTCAAGGCTACTACGCACCATTTATGAACGTTACATACATCAGAAATTCCTCATACTTCTCTCAGTTTCTGGAAATCAGAGTCATTTCACAGTGCAACACTACCAGATTATCTGCCTCAAAAAGCTGTGCACGAGCTCAGCAAACTCGATCCGCTCACCACTCTACACGTGAGCAGTCAGGTTTTCTGTGTAGCGAGGTTTCCTGTACAGTGTCAGCGTAATCTCATTTTTTTTCGGAAATACTCGTGCCTGGTTGTCTAGCCAGATTTGATGTCTACTCAGTCTACGGCAACCTTGCGGACAGTACGCTGTCAGTGCTACATTTAGCCTGCCTAATTCTCGAGTCAAGTACGATATAATGAACCAGGCTGCCTCGATTCATCCAAAGTACTGCAGGTCAGAGCACTAACCTACTACCTCCGTGGGCTTGGCCCCTAGTTTGTCTGTCTCAATCGTATAAGGTACGCGCAGGCTGTTTAAAAGGCGATATGTCATCTTCAGGCCCAAGTCACAGGCCTGTGAGCGCCGTACAACGCAAAAAGCGGGCAAAGCGATGCAGTAAATCTAAATGACGGGGGGCTGCGTGCGTTGCGTGCCTTGTTTTTCTAAATTCCGTGCATTGTTTTTTTTTTTTTTTTGCTGCATTGGCGAAATTCACGGGCTTTTTCACTGCAACATTGGAGCACTCTAAACAGTAAATGGCTAATGCATTGCGAATTAAGGCACGTTTTTATCGCCAACAAACCTGCCGTAAACTCGGAAGCAGACATGCGCCGCCTGCATTTCTGTGAGCGCCGCTATCTGCCAATCCCCACTATCGGAGCAACAGTGGCGCCACTTCTAAATCAATCACGCATCGAATAGCTCATTCCGAACTGACCGTTCTCATTACATTGTAGCGCGCATGCGTTCGGCCATTTAACTTCTTTTTCGTTTCTGCTAGGTTTCCAAAGGGTCCTGAGGCACGACACTTTGGGAGCAAGCTGTTCGTCGCGAGGGCTCTCAAGCTAAATGCAGAAACCGCTACTATTCGGATCATTTCACTCCAAAATTGTTTGACTGGACTGGACAAATGGCACGGTTACGCCTACGCTCTGTGCTATTTCTGTTATTCTTGAGCAGCTGCAAGCGCTGCTAATCATTATATAAGCTCAGCACAGTTTCTTCCCTGTATTAAAGTTAAGGGTCGTTGAATCTGCGCACGATTATTACAGGAAGCGTAAACAGACCGTTCGATCAAAAAGCTGTCACTGTACCCCCAAATTGAGAAAAATGTATAACAAAATTATGGGTGCGCTGTGCGGGGCTTGTGAGGCTTTGGCGTCGTATGTCGTCCAGAGGAATGACGTGTCAAGTCGGATAGATTGTGGATGAAGTTGGATTTTGGGTTTATTAAGGCGGATTAGGTGAAGAAAGTTTAATTAGGGTTTCATTAAGTTATGTTATTTGTTGTTTAGTGAGTATAATGGGCGATTAGGGCGTATTACGTTTAATTAGGTGCAATAATGTTAGATTATGGCAGGTTAACTTAGATTAGGGAAGTGCAAGCTAGATTATAAAATTTTCGTGGCAATAATTATTACTTTGAATTATTGTAGATTATGGCAGATTAGTATTCATTAAAGGTGATTCCATTGAATTAAGAAGGCTTATGTTGGATTAAAGCTGATAACTAGAAATATCTGGACTAGGTTGGATTAAATGCCACAATTATGGGTTATGCTAGACTAAGTGAAATTAATGAAGAACTGATTTCGCATGCATAGCACGTAAGCATTGACCGTCTACTTTAAATGAAAAATGATTTGTAATTAGGCAAACAGAGAACAGGCTGCATTGGTTGCAAGCAGAATTTGAAAGTATTCAGAAACTTCATTTGAATACAAAGCACCTAGAGTAAGAAGGGCTGATCATATGGCGTTGAAAACTATATTCTCTCAGTTCAGTCAGCATCTCGTAGACTACAACCCTTGGATAAGCATGTCTGCAAGCTTTACATACATGTAACGGAGCTCTACATAAAAGTCAGGATTCATCACATAAAAAAAGAGTGGAACATGTGTAGTATGAATGACAAAGTGAGCTCCGTCCTTAAAACGCTATCTTATTTAAGAACCAATGAAAGTTCATTGCGCAGCATCAGGACCATTGCATTAGCAGTTTGTAGCTAAAAAAAGAATGCGTGTAACAATGATGTCTCATTGCGGTTTCAGTCTTCCTCCAAAGCATTGAAATATTGCTGGATGATATATTCCAAAGACGACATCATGCCTTGTATACGCTTCAGCAAAGTAGCAATTCATGAAGTTTCATAATTTACTTTGCATTGTGCGGGTGTTGCATCAATTTGCTATGTCAATTAGAAGTATCTTTATGCCGGTAAATTCTGTATGTTTGTCAAAAAATAACGGTTCATAGTTGGTATTCTTGTTGATGGCAAAGTTGTGTAACTGCGCAACCCTCCAGAATCAATGTTCTTCCTTGATCTTTTAGAGTTTGTTACTTTTTGGTTGGCACAAGCACTACGAACTTAATTTCATCTGCTGCTTTTATGCCTTATAAAATTGCCTGTATCAGTGTGAGGCTAAGGTTTATTATTTACAAATGTTTCGTTTTGTGAAGTGTCGGAAGCTATGCTTCTCGTCTCGCTTTTGTCGATGTACTGAATTCAATACTTACTCACGTTTATTGTAAGTTATTTCTCATGTTTTGAATTTGTTTATCTTCACAACATGACTGTTCGCTCCTACATACCAAATGAGTGGATCAAATATTATTGTTGCGGAGATGATGAAGTATCCAGGAAAAGGAGGAAGGTGTGGAGTTCGTGGGATGCACGTTTTGTTGGATCTTGTCTGGTGGTGCCTGTGCTACTGTCCCGCTGGCTCTGTGAACCTGACCTGTCAAACCCGCAAGGAGGTCTTCTTGGTCATGTTAAGGGTGTGACAATATGAAGAAACGAGAATTAATGTTCATATTTTTTCAATTTATGCCAGAATATGTATATTTAGGCTTAGAGGAACCCTAACGCGAGCTGCAGTCGGCCTTGGCAAAGGCGTTCATCCACAGGTCATAAACTCAGTTTCAATCAAGGTAGGGGAAAGAAATTGGCCACCTAACCCAGTTCAATGGAGTTAGACAAGAGTTAGGTATGTTTTGAGTTGCTTTTGCGTTATTCAGCGTTGGAGTTTGGATTCTGTACCTCGAGACTATTTCAAAAATATTGCCGCAAAACCTTCAAAACTGTATTTGTTGTTTTCTTTAACAACCACCAGCATGTGGCCTTGTCACTGTGATACTGGCACGCGTATCAATTCTGTTTCCCGTGTTTCTTCATACTCGTTGTCGCGATACGACGCGTTATCGTTTTCTTTGTCGCGAACTATGCGCCGAGTCTGTCTCGAAGATTCCGATCACTTGCGTATGTTTCTACAATGTTCCAGGTTGTGTCAGTAGTAGCAGTTTGCGACGTTTTCTAGATTGTTCTGAGCAGCCTTTAAATTGAGCGTTGACGAGTGTGACGGGCATTTTTTGTTCGACGATCGACGAACACGTTTGTTGCTATCGCCGCCGCCGAGTTGCTTAGTTTTTTTTGCGGGCGCAAGTCAGCCCCATAACAAGTTTCTTCAGTGCAATCACCGACTCTTCATTTGTGTCATCGACGCTGGTCACACCACGTGACATTATATTACTTCATGTTGTAGGATAAAGTTCAATTTTAGTCACAATTACTAATCATCAGAAGTTACGAACTTTATGTTGTGCAATCACATTCGTTTATTACAACCGTACTCGATAGAAGCTTCAGTACGATATTGGGCGCGAGGACATACCGTGGCGCCACCTCTCGGAAGCACGCGCGTGACGAACTAAGTGGGATAACGCGCGTTGAACGGCTGCTGTAGGATGCTCTCCTAGGCAGTTCAGTTGTGTGTTAACATTAACTACATTTATTTATTTAATAAGCGCCTCGATCTGGGCCTGTATAAGCTTATTTTGAATTATTAGACCCACTCATACGGCAAGAAAGCACTTCACCGAATCAAAGTTATCGAAGCTGGTGAGCTCTACATACGACTACGCGCACCGGCTGCAGCATTGCTGCTGTTATGAAAAAAAAAATGAAGCTGCAACACAGCCAGTCAAATTTAAAAGGACACTGAACAGGTAATATGATTCCTCTGCAAGATCAAAGGACTGTCAGTAGCCTGACAGAGGCTGAGCGCCTTCGCATAGCGCCGGCGGAAGCAGCATGTTACAACTGCTCCCTAAAACAAAACAAAAAAATTGACTGTGGGGATAGCATGGAACAATTTTTTAACGGGTGTGAGACGTGTATCCAACGCAACGAATTCCTGCGCAGTGAATACCATCACTGGCACTCTTGGTTAGAGCGGATATTTTTTTTACCCGCACACAGTAGTTTTTCTTTACGCACACCTTGACTCGCTCAGCACATCACAATATGCATGCAATGCTTACTTTTTCGTTTGTTCACGGACTATGTCATTTGAAACTTCTACAGCACTGCAGACACTGCCTGAGACAACTCACCATTCATACCACTGCTCTAGGTGGCAGAATCGTCTAGTTCACTTCAGTGAAACGTATACGTGAACACGTTCAATTAGAATACTTAGAGGCCTTCCGGCTTTCGCACGATCCTTCCTTTCTTTGGAAGAGTGCTGCTCCACGAAGAAGCCAGCATTTTTTCCATCCTTCCAGCTATATTATCGTTAGCTCCGCAAGTGACAAGCGCAAATTAAAACGCGTGCCGTTTCTTCTGCCGCTCACCGAACTGTTTAGCGCCAACTGCACAGACGAAATCTTTCTCGCTGAAATGTCCGCTGCATCATGAGAATGATCACTCGCTTCTTTGCTCATTCAAATCTTGAATAATAAATAATCTGTGGGCTTATGTTTAAGGTAGCAATAGGAGCTTGCGTCGGGTGTCCTCGCTCACCTCTGGGTACAGAGCAGTAACGAGCCGTAGCAGCAGCCTAAATAAAATTCAGCAGCCTCAGTAACAACGGAATATAGAAAAGTGTAAGGCTGGCACTCTTTATTAGTCAAAACTACACAATTAACTGCGACTGTTGCTTTTTAAAACACACAAATTCAATCAAGCTTTTGCTTCAGCAGTAGTAAGAGGAGTAACGTGATCCTACTTACTCCCCTAGGTCGACACTAGCGCCGTTCGCTCCAGTGGTGGCGCTCGCGCCCAATACCTATATGGCATACGTTGAGGAGATGAAGCGCCTCTTTCGCCGCACCGAACCTAACATGACCGAAGGTGAGTGAGTCAAATTTTTAATGCTAGGCGTTAAAGAATTGATTTTTGCAGGTCTTGTCCGAAATCAGCCAAAAACCGTGGCGGAATTTGAAACGGAAGCGTCTACCATTGAGAAGACGTTAGACACCCGGATGCGCCACTACGAGCGACCACTTCAGCCGGACTACTCAAGGCACTACCTCAGCGCATCTGCTAGCGGAGAGAATCTTCGCGACCTCATCCGGGAGATCGTACGAGAGCAGCTCCGCCGTTTGCAGCTATCATCACAACCCCAGTTGGCGCGCTCGCGGACGTCGTACGTCAAGAAGTCCAGCAGGCACTGGGCATTCCTCGAGCGACGACTCCGACAGCTCCAGTGCATGAATCAGCAGAGGTGAACTATGCTGCTGCATTACGTCGTCCTGCACCCCGACGCGACCTCCCAAGTCCTCGTCGCTACCATCCTGCCCTGCAAAGCCGCCCCTTGGCGCCCGCCCGCCAAGTCTACCAACTATTTCTAAGCCCCAGGAAATGCGACGCGTGGAGGACATCTAACAACCGACCAATCTGCTTCCATTTCGGTGAGGCAGGACACATCCTCCGTCACTGCCCGTGCAAGCGGATCGGCCTCCGTGGTTTCGCTGTCGACGCCCCACGACCCCGTCCTGGCGAGCGACCACAGGAAATCAACGACTTCCTGCGCAGTGGAGAGCACTCGTCGCCAAGGCTTCTGTCACGCTCCTCATCGGCGTACAATGCCCGATTTGCGTCGCCGGGCCGCGGTTACTTGCAAGGACGGTCTCCTAGCCCCCGTAGGGGAAACTAAAGGCAGCAACCTTTGCAGGTGAAGTTGCTCAACGGCAAAAAGACGAAGATCCTCCGCCGCCGACGACCACTAACGACGACGCAGCCATTTCATTGCTGCTCCACATAACGACATCGATGACAACACGACCAGAGTGTAAGCCGACACCGGCGCCCAGCGGACATGACCTGAAGAAACGACGGAGCCGAGATCGGACACCAAGGCCCACGTGCAATGCGAGCATGCAAATAAGCGACCTTGAAGTTGATGTCGACGGTCGCAGAGTCACTGCCCTAGTAGACACCGGAGCTGACTATTCAGCCATTAGTGGACCGTTAGCCTCTCAGCTCAGGAAAGTTACCACCGCGTAGGATGGCCCGCTGATTTGCACCGCAGGGGCAACCTGATTACTCCATCGGGACGATGCACTGCAAGAAAAACCGTAAATGGGCGTACCTACCCCGACAACTTTGTGGTCTTGCAGCAGTGCTTCCGAGACGTGATTTTAGGCATGGACTTCATAAATAAACATAGGGCTATCATCGACCTCCGCTCCAAGCTCATCAAGCTCTCTGCAGACAAAGCCATACCTGCTACGACGACTTCGATGCAACCCGTCGCTCTAAACGTTCTCGACGGAGAATTGCCCGTGCCGCCCCGATCAAGCGTCGCAGTCAGTGTAGGTAGCCGCAGACATCGAAACCGTTGAAGGCATCGTCGCAGGAAATATCCATTTGCTCTTGGAACGATGTGTCGGAATTACAGGAGGCATCGCAAAATTCTGGAGAGGACAAGCTCAGGTGCTGGTAACGAACTTCACCGAAGAATACCGGCATCTCAACAAAGGCACGACGATCGCTTTTCTCGACGAATTAGCGGACCTCAAAGACGTATTCGCCCTCCACAACCAGCCACTGGAAGATGCACCAGACCAATGCCGTCAGCCCACATTTGACATCAACCCGGTATTGACCCACAGCTGGAAAGACCAGATTCGCAGTCTTCGAAGCTACAGGGACTGCTTCTCGTCATCATCTAAGGTACGACAAACACCACTGGCCAAGCACCGCATTATAACGGACGAACACGCCCGACCTATGCGCCAAAGCCCTTATCGTGTATGTCCCCGAGAGCAACAGAGCATTCGCGATCAAGTTGAGGAAATGCTGCATGATGACGTAATCCAGCCATGGAACAGTCCCTGGGCGGCACCAGTCGTTTTGATGAAGAAAGACGGCACACTTCGCTTCTGAGTTGATTACCGCCGCTTGAATAGCATAGCTAAGAAGGACGTCTACTCACTTCCCCGCTTCGACGACACTCTCGACCGGCTCTGCTATGCAAGGTACTTGTCATCGATGGCATTCATGACATCGGATGGCATTTTTGAGTTCAAGGTGATGCCATTTGGCCTCTGCTCCGCAGCAGCCACGTTTAAACGAGTAATAGGCATAGTCCTGACAGGCTTGAAGTGGCAGATTTGTTTGGTATATTTGGACGAAGTTGTTGTCTTCTCGTCAAACTTTGAAGACCGCCTAAAACGACTGCAGACGGTGCTGGAAGCCATCAAGTCATCGGGACTAACGCTAAAAGCAGAGAAGTGCCACTTCGCCTACGAAGAACTGCGATTCCTAGGTCACATCGTCAGTAAGGATGGTGTTCGCCCAGACCCGGAGAAAACAGCTGCAATCACACAATTCCCACCGCCTGTCGACAAGAAAGCTGTGCGCCGATACCTTGGGTTGTGCGCTTATTATTGACGATTTGTCAGAAACTTTCCGCGCATCACCGAACTGTTGACGCAGCTTATAAAGGCTGACGTACCTTTTAAATGGAAAGCGCTGCAAGGAGAAGCCTTTGATGAACTCCAGCGCCGTCTGCAGTGCCCGTCTGCACTTGGCCACTTTGATGATAACGCCAAGACCGATATTCACACCGACGAGAGAAGTGTGGGCGTAATAGCCGTTCTCGTCCAGAAGAGTGCCGGAGAGGAGAAAGTAATCGCCTACACTAGCAGGTCCCTCACAAAAGCCGAAGTCAATTACTCGACGACTGAGGAGTGCCTCGCGACCATCTGGGCCACTTCTAAGTTTCTTGGACTGCCAGAAGATCAAATCAGTCGATATTGTCGGCCATAAACCCTGACTGCTCATTGGAGGGTCAAATTCTAAAGTTAAAGCTCAGCTACTTTGGTCGTCTGATGAGAAGAGAGGAGTCGCTGGAGAAAGATTTGACGTTGATAAAGGTTGAGGGTCGCCGGAGAAGGGGTAGGCAGCGAACGCGATGGTTAGATGGCATCCTCGATGCACTGCAGATGAAGTTATGCGATGTTAGGAAGATAGTGAGAGACCGGAAAGCGTGGCGTGACATGGTCCATAGGGTCACGAAGAGTCGGACAGGACTGAACGACTGCACTGAACTGAACTGAAGTTTCGTCCATACCCTTACGGCCGACCATACAAGGTGGTAAGCGACCATCACGCGCTCTGCTGTCTGGCTAATTTGAAAGATTCCTCCGGCCGCCTTGCCAGATGAAGCCTACGACTTCAAGAATTCGACTTGACTGTCGGCTATACGTCGGGCCGGAAGCATTCTGATGCCGACTGCTTATCACGCGCTCCCGTCGACGCTCCCCCGAAGGACGACGACGCTTTGACGATGACGACGACGACCGGTAAGCGCCAGCAGTTTTGCAGAACAGCGATCAGACCCTGAGCTGAAACCTCTAGCCGATTACTTAGAAGGAAAGACCGCTTCTCCTCCTAGTGTGTTCAGGTGACATTTATCATTGTTCGCGTTAAGCAATGGCCTCCTCGTGAAGAACTTCGCACCAAACAGGACATCGAAACTTCTTGTAGTGCCTAAAAACCTCCGACAGGAAATTCTGCAGGCGTTGCATGATGAGCCCACAGCAGCCCATCTAAGATTTCTCAAAATTTTTGTCCAACAAATTCTCTTGCGACACGGCGCCCCAGGAGTGCTCATCACGGACAGCCGAACGGCTTTTACGGCAGAGTTGACACAAGCCCTCTGGGAATACAGTCATACAAGCCATCGACGAACAACTACGTACCACCCCCAGACCAATGGTCTTACGGAGCGCCTGAACAAAACAATCGCGGACGTGATCGCCATGTACGTCGACGCTGAACACAAGACCTGGAACACCATCTTGCCGTACGTGTTCTTCGCGTATAACACGGCAGTCCAGGAGACGACCAGAGCGACCCCGTTCAAGCTTGTGTGCGGCAGGGAGCCCACGACGACGCTCGACGCAATGCTGCCGCACGTAACCAACGAGGACAACCTTGACGTCGCAGCCCACTTGCAGCGTGCAGAGGAAGCCTAACGACTCGCACGGCTGCGGAATAAAGACCAATAGCGCACCGACAGCCGACGGTACACTTACGACGACGCCAAGCAGAGTACAATCCAGGAGACCAAGTGTGGGTTTGGACACCAATTCACTCTCACGGACTAAGTGAAAAGTTGTTGCGCCGATACTTTGGGCCGTACGAAATCGTTCTCCGCTTCGGACCACTGGACTATGAAGTCATTCCCGACGGAACGTCACCATCAAAACGGCGACGCGCATGCCCAGAAATCGTGCATGTTGCTCATCTGAAGCCTTATTATGTGCGTTAATGAATCCGTGGTGTTTAAACTTCGTAAAGCTTCTATTTAAATTGCTTTCTTTATTTTAGAACATCAAGGCGATCGTTTTTTTAAGGAGGGGTAATGCCGCGGAGATATTGTCGACCATAAACCCTGACTGCTCATTGGATGGTCAAATTCTAAAGTTAAAGCTCAGCTACTTTGGTCATCTGATGAGAAGAGAGGAGTCGCTGGAGAAAGATTTGATGTTGGGAAAGGTTGAGGGTCGCCGGAGAAGGGGTAGGCAGCGAACGCGATGGTTAGATGGCATCCTTGAGGCGCTGCAGATGAAGTTATATGATGTTAGAAAGATAGTGAGAGACCGGAAAGCGTGGTGTAACATGGTCCATGGGGTCACAAAGAGTCGGACACGACTGAACGAATGAACTGAACTGAACTGAATGCCGCGCAACCTTAAAAATTGTAGTTGTTTTTTTTACAGCCGACGGCATGTGGCATTATCTCTGTGATTTTGGCGCGCGTATCAATGCTGTATCCCGTATTTGTGCATACTCGTTGTCGCGATACGACGCGTTATCATTTTCTTTGTCGCAAACGATGCGCCGAGATCTGTCTCGAAGATTCCGATCACTTGCGTATGCTTCTTCAATGTTCCAGGTTGTGCTAGTAGCAGTTTGCGACATTAACTAGATTGTTCTGAGCAGCCTTTAAATTGAGCGTTGACGAATGTGACGGGCATTTTTTGTTCGACGATCGACGAGCACGTTTGTTGCTATCGCCGCCATTGAGTTGCTTAGTTTTTTTGCGGGCGCAAGTCAGCCCAATAAAGAGTTTCTTCAGTGCAATCATCGGCTCTTCATTTGTGTCATCGACGCTGGTCACACCACGTGACAATATATTACTTCATGTTGTAGGATAAAGTTCATTTTAGTCACAATTACTAATCATCAGAAGTTACAAACTTTATATTGTGCAATCACATTCGTTTATTACAACCGTACTCGATTGAAGCTTCGGCACGATATATGACTGGAAAGCATAGCATACAGTTCAAATTTAAACACAATGAAATAATTAGAGGTGATTCGTCTGTGCAGTTCGTGCAGTTTCGGTTATAGAGGACATAAGCCATCTAATGATATACGACTTCTAGCACTAGAGTGAATTTAATTTTTATTCACAGTTTGCTTTTAGCAGTAACTAAATATGAGCTACAATTACCCAGTGCAATGATACTCATCAAAAACTATTTAACGAATATCACTCGATGATGTCGCAGAATGTCCTAAGCTTAATAGCAGTTAATTCATTATCTTTATTTAAGACGCGATTATTTCAGTGTTATTACACTGGACACAAACTGCGTATGCATCCAATACTAGCATTTCTGTTGATTGACGTAAAGGTGACATTGAGGTTGAGCTTCAACGTTTACACTAAATGGAGCTAAAAACGCCCCTTTACTCGGATATCTTCGAGGTCCTTAAATATCCAGGAATGTCATATCGGTCCCGACATGTCCAGTAGGACGCACGTTATAGCCCACGGCATTGCATCAAACTAAGAATCCTTTTGAACTCTTTAAACATACTGGAAACGCTGGCGAACAGACACCCAAAGCGCTTCGCAGGCCGCTTTAGGCCCCCCTCAATATTTCTGCCGTAGGCCTCACCTCAGCCCGTTGGCCGGTATAGGCGACTTCCACTCATAAAAGACGACGCCGAAGATGAAGACTGGGATCACGAGCGTTAACCTGGAATAAAAGGAAGCTTGAACGCAATGCTTGTTCTGGTCTAACATTCAAACCGTCTTATCTTTGGCCCTCCTCGGCGCTCTATCGAGACTTGACACTGGTGGAGGTGCTGGGTGGGGTTTGGAAATGGCTGCCACGTTGTCGACGAGGTGTGATTCGTGGTGACAGGTCGCACCAAAGCTCATTTCTCACAGCTTCTCTAAGGTCCTCTGGCGACTGAAGGTCCTCTGGCGACTGAGAATTCGCAGCCGTAATTCGCTGCAGCTCCTCAAGGAGCATTTCTCGAATGAGGCCTCGAAGACTGGTCCTATCGGTTGCAGTCAGCGCCGACACAGTCGTAGGGTCACAGGTGCCAGGTCGGCTGTACTGCCGGCACCGGTCTTGGAGCGCTCGCTCTATAGCCATAACATTTTTAACGAACTCACTCACGGTATCAGGTGAGTTGCGTACCAAGCCGGCAGAGACCTGCTGTTTGATACCGTGCATGAGATGCCGTAGATTCTTTGGCTCACTCATATCAGGGTCGGCGCGGCAAAATTGGCAAACCATGTTTGACGCAAACATAGCCACGCTCTTATACGGCTTCTGGACACGCACTTCAAGCAGGTGCAGCGCTTTGTCTCGTGAATCAGTTCTCGAAAAGTGTCTACCAGTTGGCGGCGGAAGTCATTCTATGTAGATAAGCTGGCCTCGTGGTTTTCAAACCGCGTTCTAACATTACTCTGAAGGACAAGGTTAACATTGCAAAGCTTCTGGTCTGCGCTCCGCTGAATGATCTTGGCCACTCACTCAAACTGGTCGAGGCAGTCTTCCACATCTTCAAAACCGTCTCCGCGAAAAAAATCTGGCACCTTGGTGCTCTGAAGAATCACCGGCGTGAGGATGGGATGTGCCATGGCTTGGGAGATCTGGTGAACGTGGACATTTGAAGAGTTTGAAGATCTTGAAGGCCACGGCTAGAGCGATGGACCGGCGTGTTGTCTGGGGTCCGCTGAGGACTGTCGGAAAGAGTCTTATGCCTACCCAGTACCTCTCGCACTGACGAAATGCACATTACTTCTCATCAATAGACTTGACAAGTGAATATTGGCAAGTCGAAGTAGATGAGAAGGATAGGGAAAAGACAGCATTCTCACTCCCGACGGATTGTATGAGATTAAGGTCCTTCCGCTCAGTTTATCCTCGGAACCAGCAACATTACATATGCTGATGGACACTTTGCTCTAAGGACGTAAATGGAAAACATGCCTGGTGTACCTTGACGACACGATCGTGTTTTCGGCCACATTCGAAGTGCATCTACGCCGTTTGCTGCCTGTGTTTCAGGCCATACGATCGGCGGGCCTGAGGCTAAAACCCGAGAAGTGTCACTGCGCTTACGAGGAGCTGCAATTCATATGTCAAAGTTTTAGCCAAGAAGGTGTCCGGACCCTTTCTGAAAAGCTCTGCGCAGCTGCTAAGTTTCCAACACCTACGGACAAAAAGACGTTGTGGCGCTTTCTGGGTCTTTGCGCCTATTACCGTCGGTTTATTGCTGGCTTCCCACGAATTGCCGGCTAACACGCGACAACGCTGTCTTTCGCTGGAACAAAGAATCGTGCCAAGCTTTTAATGAGCTCCGGAGGCCTCTCAGATATCACTTGTGCTGGTGTACTTTGATGATGTCGCCCCTACATTGCTTCATACGGGTGGTTTAGATGCTGTGTTACTGCCGCGTCAGGATGGTGTAGAAAGATAGTTGCTTACGCCAGCAGGACACTATCTAAAGCAGAAGCGAACTACTCGGCAATAGAAAAAGAATGCCTTGCAGTGGTATGGGTGGTTATGAAGTTCCGCCCGTCTTTGTACGCTCCCCCCTTTCAAGTCGTTAGTGACCATCACTCTCTTTGTTGGCTGACGAACTTAAAGAGGACTCTTCATGGAGACTCGCGCGTTGGAGCCTTCGATTATGAGTTCGACATAACAGTTATTTACAATCTGAAAAGGAGCACACAGATACTGATTGCCTTTAGCGAGCACCAGTCAAACCTTCCTATATGACCGATCAACACATAGCGTTTTTGTAAGTCATAGATGACGCAATGCTTTCCCAGGAGCTGCGAGAGGACCAAGAATTGCTACCTCTTATTGATTTCTTGAAGAAGCGAACTACGGTTGTACCTAAGAACTTGCACGAGTACTCCATTCTTTTTTGCAACGGCGTGCTTTACAAGAACTTCCGTCAGGGGGAAGTCATCTACTCCTCGACCCATCGGCTATTCTCAGTGAAGTTTTCTAATCCTGCCAAGACGAGACAATAGCCGGCCGCCTAGGCTACACCCACATGTTAGCTACTGGCCGAAACTGCCAGCGGCAGTGAGGCATTATGTACAGGATAATCCACTTTTTAACTATACATGACTGCTGCTTTCAAAGCAACATTATGTTCGGCGCGGGCGCATATCGAAGTAGATCAATACAAGTACAGATCGAGGGGCCCGGAATGGTGCTTCGCATTACCTGTCACTTGGCTTCACTGCGTGGCCGAGGTTGAAGCAATGTCACTTTGAAAGCAGTGGCCGTGTTATATGTAGAAGTAGACGAGACAGTACGTAACTTAGAATGCCAGAGCCATAAATCACTCCCTGTAAACCCAGCCGGCCCATTCCACCCTCCACAAGTGACAACGACACCTTTCAAGCAAATTGGCACGAACTTCCTGAGACCATTTTCGATGTTTACAGCAGGGAATAAATGGATAATAGTCGCCACCGATTATCTAATCCTCTACGCGGAGATCAAGGCTCTGCGCCGGGGTACCCCCGCCAAAGCAGCTCGGTTCTTTGTTGAGAACATTCTCTTGAGGCATAGTGCTCCGGCACACATAATAGCTGACCGAGGAACTGCATTAATTGCCGAACTTTCGGAGACCGTTCTCCGCCTCAATGGTAACATTCACCGTAAAACGAGAGCCTATCACCATGAAACCAATAGAATTACGGAATGCCTCAATAAGACCACGGCAGACATGCTTTGCTTGTATGTCGACATGGACCACAAGAATTGGGAAAAAGTCTTCCCTACATCACGTTCGCCTTCAATACGGCACCCCAAGGAACCACTCGCATGACACGGGTGACCAGTGACCACTAGACTCGCTGCAATGTTGCTCCCGAATGCCGAACGCGATAATCTCGATCAGGACGTTGAGGAATTCGATCGGAGTGGAGATGAAGCTCGACAACTAGCGCGTGTGTGGATCAAAATCAGCAGGAGCATGATGCACGACACTACAATCATAGACACAAACATATACGGTACGAACCTGGCGACAAATTGTGGATCTGGATGCCTATTACCGCTGTGGACTCTACTTCGGGCCCTATGTTGTTCTACGACGTTTACCCGACGTAATTTACGAGGTTGTGCCAGAAGTGGTATCGAGATCAAAGCGACGCCAGCAACAAAACGATGTCGTCCGTGTTGTACGTATGAAGCCGTGCCTCTCGCACTGGTTGACCACCTACTTCATTTCTTCTCATCGGGACGTGCTCCCTAGGGAGGGGGCAAATGCTGCATAGAAGACGACGCCAAAGATGACGACTGGGATCCCAAGCGCGAGCCTGGAAGAGAAGTCAGAAAAATAACGCTATAGCAGACGATGGACCAGGAAGAAGAGGACACACACATATGAGCTCCTCTTCCTGGTCCGTCGTCTGCTTTAGCGTTCTTTCTCTGACAATGAATAACAAACTCGCCAAGCAACATACCCTGGAAGAGAAGGATGCTTGAATGCAAAACTTGTTCCGGCTTATTATTCAAACCGTCTTACCTTTAGGCCCTCCTTGGCATTCTATCGAGACATGACACTATGCAGCCATTGCAGAGCTGGCGGTACGAGCGACAGATGGCGCTTCTAGGAAAATTGTTGCTACCAATAAAACTGTAACATGCCACGCAACGGCCTTATTGAAAGTGAAGTAATGACGAATTAGGAAGAGGAATCAGTTGAGGACGTGTGAAGGATATTCGCCCGGCTGGATGTTCCGGCACATTTCATCCAGCACTCATCTCAACGAACCCATCTCAGTCATAACAATTAAACTGGCATGCATTACGCTTTTCAATTTTAGGTCGTATTGTATTCTCTCGCATCGCTAAATGTCTTTGCTCTATTCCTCTTTCTTTTTAAGCGCGAGTATTAGTAGGCTATGAATTATTTTGTTTCAATTTGCTTTAGAGTGACCAGGCCAGTTACAGGCAAACGAACCGTTAATTCGGCCTTGTGAGACCACCTGACCGTCTACGCCGGTCCACGGCCGCGCTATGGCTTTTTCTGAGACCGAACGCGCTGGGAAGCCACATCGTCGCAGCCATCGATGTCATGGAAGGGACGGTGCTGCCTCTAGACGAATGCCTAGGCAAATGTTGGATAAAAGCCAATCGAAGACTACTCAGCCGAAAAGCAGCTCGCCCAGGAGCTGCTATAAGCAGGCAATGAACGCACTCAAGAAGAATCAATTAACGCGCCCGCTCGTGGGCCCCCACATCAATGGACGTCACGCAGCACCTCCCCCACCCTGCGGCCGGAAGACTTCAAATTCATCCTACGCCATCGTGGCGGGCTTGATCTTAAAACTTGGAGCACAGACAGATGACATATACCCTACGTAAAGCAGCTAGCGTTGATAAAAGCGCAATGCATCAACACCAAATTTGACTCATCTACAACTAAAATTCAATCACTGTAATCCCCCAGCAGAACAGGCAGCTCACTGTGTGAAGATCCGAGCCCTAACATTGGAGATATTACTTACCAAATGGTTACCGATATATAACTACCTCGGACCACTGCGCCAAGAGGTTCATTTACAGTATACTAGTATATGACACCTCCGAAGACAACTTTAAGCTTCAGGAATTTTAGTGGAGACTACCCCATGATGATGCTCGACGCCTCGGAAAGACTAACTCAGTCTGCAACTTTTCGAATGTGGGAAGGTCCCCTTTTGGATCAACTAGGGGATCCGTACCAATGACGCATCTTTAGAAAACAAGTGGAAGCTGGCTCTACGTGTTGCAAAACGGGCCAGCGCGCTGCGGCCATGCCCGATCCAAATCCAGATCCACCTCAAGGAAAGCCGCTACAGGAGTTGGTCCGCTTCCTTCCCACCTGTCGCTGGCCGAGGACTCAGCCCGCGGAAAAACAAGTTGGCTTGAAACAGCGATCGCCTTTGCTCACTGGGGAAAACGCGGAGCTTAGAAGGAAGCTTTATACAGAAAGCCGCGAGATCGCTGAGCTCTACCAGAAGCTTCAGATTTCTCAAATTAAAAATCTTTGTCTCAGAGGTATGACACCGCTCCTTGCACTCTCCCCCCAAAGCAATTTGCTGCGGTTTTGCTTGGGGTTAAACCTGAAGTTATGCAAGAGCTATCTCAATGGCTACGCTTAGGTTCAGCTTGAAAGTAAAGACATGGTTTTTGCACATAGTACTTTACTCTGCAGATAGGATGTGGAATGCATCATCCGCGATACCCTGGAGGATATGCCCTACGTTGTCACTTTCCGGCATGGAGGTGTTGCTCTTGCGACACAACGCAAGCACGTCCTGATTGTAGGCGAGGTAGGATTCCGTGGGGGATTGTACACTAGAAGAAAGTTCCGTTTTTGCATCCAGAGCGCGTCCAATTGGTTTCCCGAACAAGTCCTTAAGCTTTCGCTTGCAGATATCCCAGGTAACGAGCTCTTATTCGTGGTTTTGAAACCAGGTTCGCGCTGTTCCCGCCAAATAAAAGATGATGTTAGCCAGCATGGTGGTGGCGTCCCATGGTTGTTCCGGCTGCAGCGCTCATACTCATCTAGCCAATCATGCACGTCTGGGTTGTCGTCGCCATTAAAGATGGAAGGGTGGCGAAGTTTCGTTAGAACAACTGGCTGAGGCGATGTTCCCGCGGTGGTAGAGGCTGCTTCGGAGGTCATTGTGGCTGTTTGAGACGTGGTTGTGATACCAGGTATGTGGCGGCGGCTTCGCAAATTTCGCTTTTGGCAGCGTAAATGGGCTATTTGGCGCGTACGGGGATCTTGATTCACCTCCACCAAGATGATACGTGGCAGAAGGCTAGTACCACAACCGGGGAAACCACAACAGGTTATGAGAGACGTAGGTGTCCAGGCAAGCACCAACCGTTTCTTCAGCTTCGTCATCTATCACTGTGTAGTCCTTCGTCGTTCTCTTTAGTGGCATATACGCAACAATATTATGTCATCTACAACGAATTCTTGCCAATCCCCCACTGTGGGTACGTGCCATTTTAACGAGGGAGCAGAAGAAGACTCGAAAGCGGACTCGGCTGGTTCCCCACGTTCATCCTCAGTTCATTAAAACCTTGCTTGTAGCATCTTGGCGAGATCGAGGTACGGGATAGATGTTCACCAGAAACTTTGAAGACGGATCTCCAGCCTGAACTGCGCTGAGGTCGCCGTCTTGATGGCCTGCCGCGACTTGTGCCTCCGATGTCTCTTGACAGTGACGCTCCAAGGATCGGGCCTAGCAGATCATGGCAGCATTAGTAGCCGCGTTCATTCACACCCTCATCCACCGAAGACGTGGATGAGTGGTTCACTTATTACCGGCGGGTGAGCCATTGCAATAAGTTCGGCCCGGCTAGCCAATGTGGTCTTCGCGCTTGATCACACGGCCCTAACGTGGTCCGACAATCATGAGGACACTCACCACCTGGAAACGCTTTGGATGAAAGACCAAAACGTGCTGGAGAGACTCTTATGAAAAGAAAGAGCCGAGCAAGCGCTCTCTCAAAGAGCTCAGCTTCCTGGTGAAATATGTAGGATGTATATTGAGCAAGTCTTGAAACTGTGTAAGCTTATCACTCCTCGCATGACGGAAGATGAAAACTTTCGCTATCTGATTGAAGGGTTTGCCGAAGACGCTCATAATTTCCTTCTCGGCAAATCAAGCCTTGGCACAGTGGCTGACGTGAATCACTCCTGCCGCATGTTCGAGAAACTGAAAATGTGTTGGACAACACCCAAGCTTGGACACCTGGCTGGCGGGACGTTGGTCGCTGCTGTTGATGCTGCTTAGAGTTCGGCAATCTGTCCTTCATGATCCGACACATCGTTTACGAAGAAGAGATACGGTCGTTAGAATCAACTTGGGGTTCTTCACCGCTCCCATAATCGCATCCGCTTTCTAAAACCGCCTTTAATGCAGCGAACTTTGAGGAATGTCGGGGACCACAGCAGCTGCGGCAGAGCAACCTACCAGGGGCACTCCCGAGGCAACAGACCCGATACTATCCGCAGACAGATATGACAGTGGTAGATGTCGTGTGAGTGGCGACTACCCTTCCACGCCGCCTTTTCCTAGACGTCATTTGTGCTACCGCTGCGGCCAGCCCGGCCACATCTCGCGATCATGTCCTCGCCGCCAAGCATCACGTTGCGCCTTCATTAACTAAACTGAGCGGCAGGATTGCAACCGTGCCTTTTCACGACGTTCGTGCTACGCCCTTGATTTCAGGGACCCATGGCATGCGCCGTCTTGGGATCTTTCAGTTGCGTCTAACAGGAGCATGACACCACCTCTAGCTTCCTGCGCGCGCTGCTGTCCGTGGCTGGGCGCCGCTCACCGCCGCCGGAAAACTGGTTGGTTCGACCGAAAGGGGGGAGGTCGCTGGACGTTTCCTGCTGAAAGAGATACAGTCGCCGCCGCTGCTGTTACGGAACAAGGTCCACGTTTTAGTTGACGGTGCACATGTCATGGTATTAGTTGATATCGGGGCTGCCATATCCGTAGTGACAGCTGATTTGATGTGTCGCCTCGGAAGGAAAGTGGTATTTCAGTGGGATAATAGTGTTCAGTTTCGTTTCGTGAGTGGCGAACCATTACTTGCTATTGGAGCGGGCAATGCTAAAGTTCCCTTGTGAGGGGAAGTGTTCCGTGCTGAAATGGCAGTCCTCACCCGAATAACGCGCGAAGTAATTCTTGGGCTATGCTTTAAAGATCTGTGGTACCAATGTCGCCTGCCACACTATTGAGCTAGCGTCGCAGATGTGTTACCCCTGGTCTAATGTAGGACTCGTGTAGTGGCGTGAGTGTGATTTGTGTTTCCTAAGATACCGTTGTGCCTTCATCTTCAGCTGTGTGTACAGTACTCTTGCCTTGCTGCCACCCTCAACATGTCTGAAGTGACTTTAGAACCGATGCACCTGTCCTGCACCAAGAAAAATGTCTTAACTGCTCATTATATGTTATATGTCACCATCAGAGGCCACAGTGCGTTCTGGACAATGAATTGCTCAACCGAATCTGTTGTTCTTGCTGCAGGTTTGAAACGTGCGACCTGCAGTACCGACCCTCCATTGTCTGTTGACTTAATTACCGAATTTGTCGAGAAAACAGTGACTGATTTGCAAGATGAATCGTGATTGCTTCGCATGATTGTCTCCTGCCTCTCAACAAAGAAGTCGCGCACTGCTGGCCATTCTAGGGTGACACTCCTTTGTTTTACGTTTTCCAATTAGACGGCCCATACGTAATTCCTGCTTCACCTATCCTACCAGGATCTACACTGGCGCCTCACATCCGATTCCACAAAAGCCCTACTGGGTGTCCATGTCTGAACAAAAACTGATAAATGAACAAGTGAAGGAGATGTTGTCGAATTGTTTTATCTAACAGTCGTCGAGTCCTCGGGTTGCCCCCGAGATTCTTGTCAGGAAGAAGGAAGGCACATGACGTTATCGCGTTGTCTACCGTCGTCCACTGGGAAATGCGTGTGCCTCCTTCTCGTTATGCCCGACGCCATGACTGTCTTTTTTCTGTCTCCTACTTTTCCACCGATGATCTCAGATCGGTCGCGGAGGAGAAAGAAAAAACTTGGTTTATTGCTCCTGATGGCCTTTACGATTTTAATGCGATGCCATTCGGCCTCTACAATGCACCCGCTACCTTCAAACGATTCATAGACTTGATAGTTGGGCAGACGTTTAGCGAGAAGAATTTTCGAACAGATAGCTTTTGTGCGGGACTGTACGCGCAAAGCTGACCTACTGCTTAACTCCAAACTGCCGTTTTGCAGCACACCAAGCGCTAGTTCTCGCACATATTGTCGATAAAGACGGCGTCGAACCAGAACTCGCAAAGACAGCAGTGGTCACCTTTTTCAATGCACCCCTGGATGCCAAATACCCTTGCCATTCATACTTTCGCGGTTTTATTCACTGATTTGCTGACATCGCACGAGCCTGACAAGCCTCCATCATAAAGATGTAGCTTTCGAGTGGACACCTGATTGCGACTCCGCCTTCCTCTACCTGAAACTTCTCACGTCGCACATCGATCCTTCAGAGCCCACAGAAGTGCATATCGACGCACGTGGTGTTGGAATTGGCGCAGTTCTTGGACAGCGCTGCGACAGCAAGGAGCACCTCATACCATACGCGAGTCGCTCCCTTACTAAGCCGGAGCAGAATTATAATTATAATAATTGGTTCACAGGAAGGGAAAGGCGCAATATCTGTCACAATTGTTCCGGTGGACACCTGAACCGTTCCATAGGGTAAGGGAGGAAGGTGGGAGTGAAAGTAGAAAGAAAGGAAGATGAGTCGTAGTGGAGGGTTACAGAGAGGTTTCGACCACTTGGGGTTTTAACATGTGCTGGCATCGCAGGGGGTGGTGGTGAAGGGTGGCAGTTCCTGGCCCTACGGGGCTGGGACGGAGGTCAACGCCGGGCTAGCCAGCCAGCGAATGTTATCTGTTGTAGGCCGTCATTTCACCCACCACTGCTTCGGTGGTGGATGACGGCTGTTTTTCTGTGGGCGTCTTGATCCCCAGGTGGTCGAAATTACTCCGTAGCCCTCCACTACGGCTCCTCTTTCTCCCTATCCACTCTCACGCCCATATTCCTCCCTTCCCTTACGGCGCGGTTGGGGGGGTCCACAGGAAACAAGTGAGACAGTTACCGCGCCTTTCCCTCCCTATAAATAAATCAGTCAGGCAGTGGAGGTGGCTCAGCTACAGAGGGGATGGAACGCGTTGCTTCTCGCAAGCAGACGCATGGTGAATCGGCTCCGTGATTTTTCGCTTGTGATTGTGGCACAGCAACTCGACCCTTCAAGGAATCAGAGCAACTGCGTCACGCAAGTGACCCGACATCTGGAGCCACCAGTTGTATCCTAGTGGGCCCCAATTTCACCGAATTGGGGCTGTTTCGCCCGCTCATCGCGGCAGCGGCGCTAAGCCTAACGGCTGCGCCGCTCCGCGCCGCTGGGTTGCTCACCCCTTTCTCCAATATGACTTCTACCTTGCAACGCGGCTATGATCCGTCCGAAATGTCATGGTCCACCATTTCGACGGTCCAAGATACTGGTTCTTCAGTCTCACAGCCCCTTGAGAACGAAAACCTTTTCAAACTTGTACAACGCCGCTTTCAGTCCAGAAGTGGGCGCAAGATGGCGGCCGACACGTCAGTGGCCATCCGACCTCATGCCAACAAGGACGCTGGCGCGCAGCCGCACGTCCGTCCTGTCCAAACTGCTGACCAACCGAAAACTGCAGCAGGCATGCAATGGTGTCCAAGACTCATGCCACACCCGCACCCCCAAGACATTGTTGTAATCCTCAAGCCCCGCGTCACGGCGAACTTGCGGAGTGTGTTCCAACATGGCGAACTGGAAGCGGCGCTCACTACCTACCTTTGCAAGCAGGCAGCAGCCACGCTGAACATCATCCCGGCATGGGACCAAAATCTTGTAGTAGTGGGAACCCAGGATCCACCCACTGCGGACCGCCTAATTCGCGACTTCAACTTGGATACCGACAAGGGACCCCTTCCTATGCGTGGACATTTGAAACAAACCGGCGAAATCTGCCGAGGTGTGATCTCTGTGGCGAATCAGGAGACAAGCAACACCCTGAAAGAGAGAGTGCAGTGAAGGGCTGGCGAGCTCGCAGAAGTACGCAAGCTGGGAAAGACGAACGTCGCGGTTCTCACTTTTGTGGGGAAGGTGGTGCCGTGTTTTGTGCATTACAATTCCGAATTGGCTGTCATGCGTGAATACCAGCGCACTGTGCCGGCGTGTGTGAGGTGCGGTACTATCGGGCATTGGGCAGACACGTGTCCTGCCTCGAACCCCTCAAATTGCGGCCTGTGTGGCCAATGTGTGGCGCTTACTCCAGAAGGTCCAGCTCCACATGAATGTAAACCGTCGTGTGTAATCTACGGCTTGGCCCACCCCACGGGCTCACAGGATTGCACGGCAAAATTCCGAAGACTTCGGATGCCCAGAACCAAGCCTCGGCAACGTGGCGCCTTGAAAATGGACACACCTGGCAAAAAGTCGGGTCACGCCACTCGTGGAGCCAATGACAGCGCGGAACGCGGCAACCGCGCCGCCGGCTCACGTGACAGTGACGTCAACAATTTTTCCTCCCGTGACCTGATGTCATCGAAAGACAAGCAGAATGCGCCCCCACCGCCTCCAAGCGGCAAGAATGACAGACATTTTCCGGCCCTTCAGACAACCTCCTTGCTTCAGACAGATGGCGCTGCCGTCGAACATGCCTCCGCGCCGCAACTTAAGCAAGTGAGCAGCTGGGCAGGGGTTGTCTCCTCTCCTATCCCCTCCTCACCTTCCTTCCCTCCCGCGGTCCCCGGCCGCAACCAAATCGAGCTGCTAAGGACACAGAACGAGCAATTGCTCGCTAAAATTCGAAATTTGGAAGCTAAACTCACAGCCGCGTCGAGTCCCCAGAGCTCAGATTCCATGGAGAGTGAGCCGGAGCTGCCAGCCGTGTTCGCGGCAGCTATGGCTGCTATAGAGGCGCGTCTCGCCTCCCAACTGCAAAGCATGGTGGAGGCCGCCATGGACCGCGTCGCAGCCAAATGTTCGTCAATGGTTTCTGAAACTGTCTCTAAATATATGCAGAATCATCACAGAACGAGCCGTCGGGATGGGAACCTTAAAAGCATGTCCCGTCTCACAAAAACAGGCCGTCGAGCAGTGAACCTTAAACATATGTCTCGTCTCACAAAATACTCCCGAAATTGCAGATTCGGATAACGGGGACTCCATCCCCGCACCTACTTCAGGTGCCAGCTGCGGGCGTCGTAAGTACCAGTCTCACTAAATATCACTCATGACGGGACAGCCTCACAAGCAGTCTCTCCCCCCTAAATCATGTCAATCACTATTGGTAACGCAATGGAACTGTAGGGGCTTCAGGAACCGCCAAACACGCGCGAGTCTACGCCTCTACATAGAAGCATTTGAAACTTTGCCCAGCGTGGTCGCCCTCCAGGAGCCAGGAGCGGCGGCCAAATTAACAAACTACACGATGTTCTAGCGACACCCCTTGTCCTGTCTGTTCGTACACAAATCATACCCGGCCACAGAAGTGGATCTAGACCTAACACTTCTCTATTCGCATGCCATGGTGACGATCTTACCCCTCCGCTGCTCAGATCCTCCCATGCACATACTGAACATATACTGCTTCCACAAACTATAGCGAGTGACGATCGCAAACATCTTTAGCCGCGCGCTGCAGACAGCGCGTCTAGACCCACTCCGTATATTGGATGACTTTAATGCCCCCAGTCAGCTGAGGGGGTACCATAAAGAGGAGGTGCGAGGACGCAAACTGGCGGACTTTGTGTCCACACTAGGCCTCACTCTTCACACCGACCCTGTTTACTCAACACGCGTAGGTAACTCCGTGACGCGGGACACGTGTCCGGATCTTACCTTCACTCGGAACATACGACACGCAGACTGGGTTAACACCGACGAAACCCTCGGAAGCGACCACTGCTTTCTTAATACCACGATCTACACGCGCCCCCTCAAGCGTCCTACCACACAAGCCCACAGCCCTAATCGGACTACCTTCCGACAAAATTTTCCCGCGCTACCAACACTGTCATAGCAGAGCAAGGGTACACCAACTGTCCCGGTCACAGATGTCACACCTTCGCACACATGAAACGTAGATCCAACTCACAGAGGCAATAACGGACGTGGATAATCACCTCATTCAGCTCTGGGAAGCTCGCCGCAGCCTTACACGCCGCTGGCGTCGCCAAAAACACAACCGCAACCTAAAGAACTTATTGCAGATATCATTCACCCAGCTGCCGAGTACGCGGCCCAGCTCGCAGACTCGAACTGAGTGGATCGTTGCAATACAGCGGCCCGACAAATGTCTACCCGTAATACATGGAGGCTCATCCGAGCTCTCATCAATCCAACGCAGACCGGCACCGAAACCCAAAAACATTTACACCGAGCAATCCATCCCCTTAAAGGCAACACTATGCAGTTGGCACAATCGCTCCGGGACCGCTACTTGTGCACAGCTCAAGACCCCCGAGGATCGGTCTACTACTACGCAGGCAAGGAGAACTCGGGGCTGGACAAACCTTTCCAGCTTCACGATCTTCGGGCCAGTCTAGACAAAACGAAGGGAGGCACAGCGCCTGGTCGGGACAAGGTCACCGGCAAGCTTTTGGCGAACCTGCCTGACTTGACGTACCCGTGTCTACTCTAATACATTAACGCCATCCGGACAGTGGAAACCCCCTTACCCATCGATTGGAAAACGGCACTTGTGACTTTCATCCCGAAAGCTGGCAAACCAACAGACACGGATAACCTCCGCCCCATCTCTCTCACTACCTGTGTGGGCAAACTAATTGAGACTATGGTGCGCGATCGGCTATCCGAGTATCTTGAACACAGGCACACTTTTTCGAACACCATGTTCGGATTTCGCCCACACAGATCCGCACAGAATGTCTTCTCCAACTTAACAGAAAAATTCTCAACCCATTCGAACGCCTCAACAATGACTGGGTTGTACTCACCCTAGACCTAAAAGGCGCTTTCGATAACATCACACACGAAGTCATACTGACCCATCTAAGTGAAGCACACTGTGGCAGCAATACTTTCAATTATATAAGACAATTCCTTACAGACCGACAATCCTACATCAAAATACAGGACTAGGAGCACGGACCATTCATGCTCGGCACGCGGGGCAAACCTCAGGGTGCCATTCTCTCCCCGCAGCTTTTTAACATATACATGATGCGTCTGCCGGCTGAGCTGGCTGAGTTCGAAGGCGTGCAGCACGCGCTTTACGCCGACGACATCACCCTATGGGCAACGCAGGGCAGTGTGGGCGACATTGAAACCTGCCTGCAAACAGCGGCGAGCATAGTGGACCGCTATGCCCGGTGCTGGGGTCTTCAATGTTCCCCCTAGAAATCACAGTTTGTGCATCTCCGCCCCTCTCTCAGATGCAGTACACAAATCATGCTCTCGCTTGCGCGCGGTCGAATTCATGAATCAAAAGAGATCAGGGTACTCGGTCCCTTCACCCATCACCAAAGACGCCCTGACACAACACTAGCCAAGCTCCGCCAGGGGGGGGGGGGGGATAGGTGGGCCGTATGGTCCGCCGGGTGTCTAACAAACGCGGGGGGTTCGAAGTAAGAATGCCTTGCAGCTGGAAAACGCCTTCGTAACCAGTCAAATTCTGTATTCGACTCCTTACCTCCATTTTCGGATGCACGAGGAGGATACCCTCGATGTGATGCTCCGAAAAATCATGAAACGTGCCCTCGACCTCCTAGTCTTCACCTCTAACAGTCGGCTCATGGCCCTAGGGGTGGTGAACATTTTCTGGGAGCTTCGGGAAGCACATTTCATGAACCAATATACCCGCCTCACACAGACAGTGTCGGGTCGCCGCCTTCTTGCCCGGCTGGGCATTCAACATAAACAGTTCACAGAGGAGAGGCTCCGCATCCTCGAACTCTGGAGACACGCCCTCAGAGTGCGGCCTCTCCCTGCCAACATGTCACGAGAAGACCATAATGGCCGGCGCCTGGCGCGGGCGGAAGCCTTGGCCCGCCATTATAGCAACAAATCAAGTATGTTCTACGTGGATGCCTCCGGCCCCCATCCGGGGGGCTGGTATAGGGCCGCAGTCGTTCACAACGGAAACACAGTCGATGGCCGTACATTCAAGGCCAAATCTATAACACACGCAGAAGTGGTAGCCACTGCATTCGCCGCCTCAGACCACACTTCTAATCATAACCGACTCACGGGAGGCTTGTCGGAACGTCGCCCAAAGGTGGACCACCCCATTAGCCTAAAGAATATTTCAAAATTGCTGTCCGGACAAGGACCCCGCGTGCCGATATCTCGTCTGGGCTCCTAGCCACCAGGGTCTCTCAGGGAACGAGGCAGCTGACTCAGCCGCCCGCGTGCTTTCCCTCCGGGCACTTTTCTCGGGACTGGAATCGGCTGAGGACATCGATTCTAATCCGGCCTACACATTCAAAGATCTTGTAATTTTTTATCAAAAGTCTCATCACAAATACCCTAGCCCCTGCAAATGGTTAGGAAAAGCGAACGAGAGACTTTTCCTGCCTCTTCCTGCGCCTCTTCACTAACACCGTGCTGTGCCCGGCAGTACTTAGACATTTTGACTCCCAATTCACTGGCCAGTGCCAGTACTGTGGGGAGGTGGCTGACACCACAGGTTATGGGCCTGCCAACGAAACCCATCCCACACATCCCCCATTCCTAACCCTCCCCGGGAGGACTGGGAGGCGACCCTGCTCGGCTGCTGCGACCTACAGGCCCAAAGGGCCTTAACGCGGCGTGCGCGGGCGGCAGCAACCGCCAATGGGGTCCCTGACTAGGGTCTCCACCCAGTATTTTAAGGCCGAGGCCCTTAAGGCTCCGCGTCAAACCTCAAAATATGCAATAAACGTTTTCACCAGCATCACGAGTAGCAGGCCCGTGCATTTTCGTTTCCTTGTTACTACAGCCACAACAACAACGTCGCACAGCACACGGAGGAATTATGCTTACACTGAGCAGGAATGCCTCGCTGTCGTTTTCGCCACACAATGCTTTCACTCGTATCTTTATAGATGCCCTTTTACCATTTTCACGGATCACCATGCCTTCGTAATTAGTTCACCTCAAGGTCCCGCGTGGCTGCCTTGTACGATGGGCCCTGCAGCTACAAGAGTATGACTTCACAGTCACATTCAACACTGCATCGTCATAAGCACGCTGACGAAAACTGTCTTTCGCGCCTGCCCCTTCCTACGACGGAGTCTGAGGCCAATGATTCAAATAACTGCGTCGTATCTGTGTAATCGGCTTTTCCTGACATCGGCACCTTTATTGAAGAAAGGCAAAGGGATCCTGCCTTGAACCGCTTTTCGCAGCGGCTCAAGTTCGATCAGGTGCACACCTGTTCTGTGTGTGTGATCGCCTGCTCTGCAAGAAAAACTATTCTTCTACGTGCCCCCGCTTCCCCTGGTGGTTCCGAAGAACCCATGCCATCCTATTTTATAGGCCAACGACCTTAGTTCCGGCCTGATTGGAACTGCGAGGACGCTCCATCGCTCCTAGAAACGCTCATATATCGGCCGAAAATTCGAGAATCTACAGAGCGGCAGACCGCCAGTTGCACCGAGCGTCAACGCTACAAACCTCCCCCAACCGTGGCAGCGGGAAAACTTCTCCTCGTCACACCATCCTGTGCACTATTTGAGCAAATGGGCATTGATCTCCTTGGCCCCCTTCCGCTATCCTATGATGCAGGAACCATCGGATCGTTGTTAACGTGGACTACCTCTCTTGAATTCGTAAGATGGCCGCCAACGAGTATCTAGTCTCCTGTTTTGCGCTACGGGCAATAGTTCTCCGCCATCGAGCACCACGAGGTATTATTAGCCTCCATTGTCGCCAGTTTACCGCCGACGACGTGGGGGAGATATTCCGTTTAGGTGCTTTTCGTTTTCGCCATCCAATGCTTTATCATCCCCAAACCAATGGTCGAAGGAAACGCTCCAACCGTACGATCACTAACATGCTCTCCATGTACGTCGATGCAAATCAAAATAACTGGGAGAACGTAATAGTGTTTATTACCTACGCTTTTATTACCACCCTTAATGAGACCACTGGATTTAGCCCATTCTTCCTGATACACCTTGGACCATCCTTCCGTTTTCTGCCAATAATGATAAAAATCTCCAAGTTGCCGAGACAATCTGCTTTGCCGAAGAAGCCCGCCTGCTTGCCGGCCTTCGCATCTTAGCCTATCAGGATAGCTCGAACGCATGGTACGATGCCCACCACCGTCACTATACTTGGCCTTGCTGTGGTGGCCCGTAAGCAAGCGTGGTCTGTCACAAAAGCCGCTGTGGTACTACAATTGATCATTTTTCGTCCTTGCTGAATTTAGCGAGCTCAATTATCGTACCGCGTACCTCACCACAAGCGACTCGTCGTTCTGGGAAAAGTGAATTCGCGCACGTTTTTCTTTTAAAGCCCTACCGATCACGCGATGCTGTTCAATTCACCTAGCGGGATTCGGTTGCATAAGGGAAAGTGGAACGCTCAGAAATAAAGGCAGGGGAAGATGAGGATGACGAAGAAGCGGCTCGTGCTGGGACCCGCAAAAGAACTCAGCTGGTTTCCGACGTTGTCCTTCTACCAATAAAAACTCGCACGTAACAGTATGTTTTTTTTGCATCTGTTGATTATAGATACCAGTGACCCTGTTGATAAAGTTAAGTTTGCCATGCGAGTTCTCATGTCGCAGGAATCGCGTGACACTAGCATCACATCACTAAAACATGCTCTTTCCCTCCCGAGTATTCAATTACGCTGCATGGTATCACTCCTCTGCCTCCTTTTTTTTTATTTTACGACCCTCACAACCGGCACCCTCTCCTGTAACCGCCTTCGAAAATTTCTGGTCACCTTAACTTCAGTCAACTGACAGTTCTGGTTTTTGGCCTCACTTAAGCAATGAATAAGTCATTTTATTGGATTTCTAATAAAACGTTGTAATGCTTTACGGAAGATAATGTTTTATGCAAAAATCTCTAAACTTTCCGAACTAAACAAAAGGGTTATCTGGAATATTCTATCTGACATTGCTAACTAGGCTGCTCTTATATACTTTGTTCTTGCTTGTAGTTTTTATTTTGTTTCCTGAACTCGTATTGATCGGCCGTTTTACAATGTCCTTGACGCCGCCTTACGGCCTTTCTGGCTTTAATAAATGAAAAAAACGAAGTGCAAGTTTTGCTGACTAAGTACGTGCGAGTGTAAGTATATAGGCAACAACGCGGCTAAAGTTAAATGTAAATTCGGCTATTGACGACGCCTGTTGATTACGTTGATCTGAATCGTGACGATAACTTTGACATAAAAGCTTTTATACCGGAATATTATAGCCTATAACGCCAACAGTTTTTATTAAAGTGATATATAAATTTTAAATGCACTTTTATCGTAGATAACAAGCCTTCAATTTTTTTTCACTAGTTGATTCCGTAAGTTGTCACCGGTTGGTCATCGAAACGATAATGCTGAGTTTTGCAAGGTTGTTTGCATTTATTCTGGCTTTCAAAGAACCAGCGAGAAATGCAGTAGGCATTTCTAAATAAATAATTAAATAATAACCAGCGTAACAGATAAATGCAATTCAGCATATGAGGAAATCATCCATAGTTTATCAGCATGCTTTTTTTTTGCATGATATAAGGTTTTCTCATTTGCGACAGGCTGTCGAAAGTAGCCAGTGCTTTACGGAAACAGTTATCGTTGGCAATTCGCGATCCTGTGCTAAGCATGCAGCAAGATAGACAATCACCTACATGCGAAAGTCAGCATGACTGAATTTTTTCACCTTTACTTGAGTCCTCAGTACCGGGGCCTGCATTATATTCTATCACCATTATAATGAGAAGCGAGTAGCAATATGTAAAATGCTAACTAAACTAAAATGGTTGTGCCTCAACACAGGATAATGCGTTTTGCGGTGTTCGCTTCAGGGTATATTATTGCATTACCGATGTTAACTTACGGAGGAAGGCAACTGAACACTTTTGCTTCTCTTTCTGTCTCCTTGGTTTTTGCGTTGCATTGCTTATCGTGAAGATAGCAAAGAAAGCAAAGATATTTTAAATATCACAAGTTTTATTCGTGGAGCAAGCCGTGTGCTCATATACCATCAGCCGAGTTCACGCTAAAACTTCCGGCATTGTAAACAGGTATATCTTTAACAAAACTTCATTGAAGCTAGCTACTATAAGATTCTCAATCGTGGCTCGCGTCTTTAGGCAGACACGCAACGGTTGCATTTCTCGTCTGCATTATTCTAAAAAACGTTCAGTGCGTCGAAGCTCCAGACAACCACTATTCCTAAAAACAACCGTCCACTTTTCTCAAAGCCTTTCGGTATCCTCAATATGGATTGTTTATCAGGCAGGTAAACAAAACAGCGCTCTCATTTAATGAACTAGCGGTGAAAATGTGAATAGAGACGCTCGCGTGCATGGAATTCAGATATTCGATTCTAGACCAGACATTACCATTTCTATACTCCAGAATTCACATACAACTCATCTCTTGTTTATAGCCTCCAATGTTCGAGGATGCACTCCAAAGATTCTCAGCTGTGTTTCCACACATGACTTAAACATTGATACATTTAATGCATAGATATCATTCAATATATGTTTGACTTTTCACTTTTAGCATTTTGAAGTAAAAGATGTGCTGAGAGCAAATTCTTGCATGCCGTAAGGAGTGGTCTTTTTGTCCCGACTCTTTTCTATGAAGCTTACAACGCAGCGCTGAAAAATAGTTCAGATCTGCGTACACCCACGCCGTTCTTAGGAAAGTTATAGATGAGCCAGTTTTTCTTTCTTTTCATCGCGCGAACATCCGATGCTTTATGCAGAGCCGGTCATCGGTCTTCTGGTGCTGCTCACAAGTTTCAAAGGAAGTCGCAGACAAATGACCGCACGTGAAAGTATGTACGTTTATATATTTTCTTTTCTCAGTGCAAAGCGTTTGATGAGATGCGATAGCTACAGAAGCCGCTATTTTACATAAACTTCCCTTCACAGTCCGGAAGTATAGGCAGACTTCCATGGGTCATGTATAACGGCTGTCTTCTCGGGTTTTTTAGGGATGTGCATTATCAGTGCTTTCGGGTAGCGTTCAGCGGCTCAGCGTTCCACGTATTGTTCACAGTGACCAAGAATAGACGAAACATGATATAGAGAGAGCTTTGTCAAATTGTTTTTAATAAATCACGCTTCATACTCAGATATTATTTAAAAACCTCAACTTGCTTAAAATCCGGCATACTGCTAAGATATCGGCTTGTTTGCTTTATTGATATTTAATACTTGAAGTGTTTCGAAAGAAAGGTACCCGCCGTTGTTAGGCTAAACTGTGTTCTCATCGTGACTGGACATTTTTAAGAACTTGCCAACAGCAGACAATCAAGATAGCGCTATTTGAGAAATATTCGTACTTTGATGGTACGGTAAATATTCGGCCTTTGTATGACTTGTAATGACCATAATCTTTTGTTAGTGAAGCACAAGAGTCGCAACACAGGTATTGTGGTCAGAATAGTTGTCAGCCATTAATAATGTGTTTAAATTCTTTGTCGCATACTTTTCCATTCATTCTGAGAGTGTGTAAAGTAGCTGTTTCGATCTCAAAGAAAATGCCCTTCACTTGCATGACAAACTTGGCCAGAATCCAGCTACCAGTAGTGACAAAAGGAGGTGGCCATTTGGTGCTCAGCAAGTCAGAAAAAGGGTCAGAGTCGGAGTTAAGAAGAAAATAAACTTAACGCAGCAGAGACAATAGAGACGAATTCACACTAACGCTTATAACACATACACAATGTTCTCAAAAAGCAATGCAAATCATCCAAACTAAAGAGCTGAATACATATATGTTTACCAACATTACACAGTGCAAGAGAAAGTCAGAAGAAATAAACAGCACGGCGTCCATCGGGAACTTTTGCAGACACAAGTCTGGAGAGTCACGTGTTCATACCAAAGGCGCCACTCTCCCGAAGATAAGCAGTCATGTAGTGCATGTTGGCTAACCTCGATTATCTGGGGTTTTTATATAGGAGGTATTCAATTGACGTCATGCGCACTAATTTGTGGTGCACAGCATACCTTCAGCAGCACAAGCGGAATCAGAAAACGGTAAGCTGAATAAATATGCCTGCAGGCATTCACCTTGCTTCATGCATCTCAAAATAGACGGTGGTGTGATGTAGATACATGCTGTAGAGTATGTTATTCTGTAATTGTGCGTAGACGGGGCCACTGAATGCGGTAGTTCTAAGCAAGAGCCTCGCAATCTAGTTGTGTTTCTGTTTCGTTAATAATGCCCAAAACTTTTTAGCAGGGGACACGGGCTGTTTGGCCCTAACGAGGAGACATGAGCAGAATCTTGGTCTAGCGATGTGAGAAAGAGACGGCAAACGGCTAGATTGGCGTTGCGATCAGCGAGGAGCGCTCCCGCTTATGCTATAGTCAGGTGGGCTAAGATGATGATTTGCGCCTGGAGCGATCTTTGGCCTGATATTGCTATCACTCTACGTGTCAGTGTTCCGGCAGATTTGTAGGTAAAATCTGAATGAATAAGGCAAATAACGCAAACCTGTCTATTACGTTCGAACAACGTAGCTTCATTATGGCAACTCCACTGCAACCTCCAGATTAACATACACGATGAAAATATACTTTCACCTTAGCGAGAAGCGTGCATTTTTTATGCTGCAGGTATCAGCGAACATTTACGGGCAGAAACTAGACTTAGGGTTCTGTGAGGGATAAGGGTAGATGGAGAATATCTCAGTAATCTGCGATTTGCTGATGACATTGCCTTGCTAAGCAACTCGGGGGATAAACTGCAAATAATGATTGATGACCTAGACAGGAAAAGTAGAAAGGTAGGCTTGAAAATCAATATGCAGAAGACTAAGGTAATCTTCAACAGCCTCGGGAAGGAACAGCAGTTTACATTAGGTAGCCGAATACTGGAAGTAGTAGGCGAATATGTCTACTTAGGACAAGTAGTAACCGCAGATCCGGACCATGAAAAGGAAATAACAAGAAGAATAAGATTGGGAGGGAGCGCATTTGACAAGCACTCGCAGATTATGACTAGCAGCTTACCGGTATCGCTCAAGAGGAAAGTATACAAAAGTTGCATCTTGTCTGGGGCTGAAACGTGGAGGCTAACCAAGAGAGTTCTACTTAAGTTCAGGACAACCCAGAGGGCTATGGAACGAAAAATGGTAGGGGTAACGTTAAGAGATAGAAAGCGTGCAGAGTTGGTCAGCGAAATAACTCACGTTACCGACATTATAGTAGAAATTAAGAAGAATAAATGGACATGGGCAGGACGTGTAGTGCGAAGAGAGGATAACCGATGGTCGCTGAGGGTAACAAACTGGATTCCAAGGAAAGGAAAGCGTAGCAGGGGGCGGCAGAAAGTTAGGTGGGCTGATGAGATTAAGAAGCTCGCAGGGGTAAAGTGGATGCAGCTAGCACAGAACCGGGTTAAGTGGAGAAATATGGGAGAGGCCTTCGCCCTGCAGTAGGTATAATCAGGCTGCTGATGATGATGAGGTGCCAAGACCACATAAAATGGCCGCGTTGGTAGGCAAGCAGCTAATTTGAGCTTCTCATAAATAAGAAGCTGAAGAAAATTGAACGTACAGCGACCTTTGAGAAGTGAAACAGACACGACACCATTAAGACAAGTAAGCATCTTAGTACGGCTTAGTTAGGCACGACTTTACATCTATGTCAGCCTGGCTTGCATATAATATGTGGTAGCTTACATCTCTCGCACAATCAGTGCCTTGTAGCAAGAACAAACATTTTGTGATTAGGAATTAGCCAAGTGGTCAGTGCATGCATGCAAACGACCCTAACTGCATGCTTAATCTCAGCTTCTTATGAGATTAGTTTCACATACGTTGGATCAAAAAAACTGTGCTTGTCTTTTTTTCTCACGAACGATGTTCGCCTCAGCATTTTAATGTGGAACGCAAACAATTACAGTCTCGATCGATTCTTGTCAACTTAACTTATGTGAAACTGGAGGTGTTTGGTGCCACCATCAACGCATTGCCTTTCCTGGTTCTTTTCGTGGAAAAGAAGCAATTTTCAATTATTTTCTGTAATCAGGAAAACCACTATTTGGTCTTTTCTCATACATTCCATTTGCACTCATCATGCAAATAATGTTACTAACACGCATGGAATTGCTGGTGCCTAGTGCCAAATCTATCCACAATTTATGTCTGGGTTTCGGCGTGACCGCTCTTCTGCTTTCTCAACAATGCGGTTGATTTGGTAACATTTTTCAGCACCCAAAATTTTGAAATAATTGACAGTCTCGTCGAGTTTGAAAACCCAGGGTCTCTAAAACAACATAACGCATAAGGCCATTTTGGACGCTTTGCAAGCTGCTGAGATGTTAGGCTACATTTTCCGTTGGAATAACAGGTATCGGACAGACAGTTTCCTTTTTGCCCGGACATAAGACGAGCCAACGTCTTTACGTCAAAGTTCGTAAGCAATTCCACTGACTGGAGAGCTGAGCGCAATTATCTTCATCCTTTCTCTCATCGCCCTTGTTGACTTACGGCCACAACCGCGTCAAATCTTCATATATCCAGATATCTGTATTCGGGCATCAAATACTTCTTGTCCCTAAGATCGTGCAAGAATTCAAAAGAATTCATCGATACTGACGTCTTGCATTCGTCTGCAGGGACTAATCAGTTTGTCTGCTTGTAGATAGCCCTGCTATAGACAAAAAATTATTTCAGGTGTTTTCGTAGCCTTTGCGAAATTGCCGTTAAATCTGGGAGAACAATATTGGGATAGCTCAATCCTGGCACCACATTCCATACATAACACATGCAGGAACGTTACAAAGCAAGAGTTCAAGTACGTACACGTGAGGGGGAGCAAGTCGTAGTTTTCTAAGATAACCTAACACACGGTTAGCATTGTTAGTGGTGTTATTTATATGAGACCTCCAGGTATTACCTTGAGTAGATGAAATGCCTAAGTAGTTATATGTAGTTTCATGCAATATTTGGTCACCACATTAAGTACAGTTTTCTGTGTGAAATTATGCTCGCGATAAAATGAGACTAGAGTGGTTTGGTTTATATTTAGTTGCATTAACCAGTTAGTGCATCATGTTTCTAAAGTTTTAATTTTCACTGAAGTTTAAATTAGTTCATGATGTTTTTATTTGTCTGTATATAACACAGTCGTCGGCGAACAAGCGAATGGTAGAAGACAGGTTATTAGGGAAGATGATTATTGTATATTAGAAATAGTAAGGGTCCTAAAACAGTACAGTAATGTACGGTAAAACAGGACTGGGGACAAGGAAGATGCGCGGTTATTGGCCCCTACGAACTGTTGGCAATTAGTCAAAACATTTGCAGCCATTCAATCACTAGTGGGTTTAGGTTCAGTTGTGAGAGTTTATGTAGTAGTCTTCGGTGGGAAATTTTGTCAAAATCCTTTTCAAAATATAAAAACAGCGCATCCTTTCGTATGTTAGTGTCCAAGCTAGAGCTCAAATCGTTTTAGAGCAGGATAGGTTTCTTAAAAAACTCGGGCTGGCTGGTATGGAAGATGTTGACGGACTGCAGGAATTTCATTATGTGTGAGTGAATTACATGCTTCATTAATTTGCGGGGAACACTGGTTAAAGAAATAGAGCGGTAAATTTTAGGAGATCTTTGTGATTCTTTTTTAAGCACTGGAATAATTTTTCCCACTTTCCAATCATGAAGTATGGCATTGCGTTCAAGTGATGGCTGTAAAATGTTGGAAAGAATGATGGCGACAGTATCTTTAGTGTTGAGAAGTACTTCGGCGTTGCGCTTATCGACACCGGCTAATGACAGTTTCAGAGATTCGATTAACAATTTTATTCCGTTAGGCTCGAATTGTATGTCTGCATAGGCGGATAGTGAAATGTGGATAGTGAGGCATGGAACCATCGGGTTCATTAACAAAATTGGCAGAAAAGACATCATTGAATTATTCGCTCACAAGATCTTGTCATATGGGTGAAGCTAGGTCGTTACACAATGATACTGAGTTGAGTGGCTTAGGACTTATCGCTTTCCAAAACTGTCTAGGGTTATTGTGAAGCACCGATGGTAAACTCGTTGAGTAAAATGTTTTTTTTTTAGCATTAGCGGCATGATAAGTCTAAGTTTTTTCCGCATAATGGTACTGTTTCCATGTTCATAAATCGTTGGTAAGTTTTGCTTAACTGAAGAGCCTTTTCTTTTTATTCAGCAGTATTTTAAATGTTTGGTTGAACTATGGAGATCACGATTGCATGACGACTGTTTGTAGGAATATGCAGGTGGATACGTTCCTCCATTTTGTGTTTGAAAAATGACCAGTTCGATTCAATGGTGTGATGCGAGAAATTAGCAAGGAAATAATGACGAAATTTTCTTAGTTTTCTGTTTATAGTACCGATGTCGCCTTTATCATAGAGCGTTAATGTTTTCGTTACTTTCTTAGCGTGCGGTGTCAAGGAGGTATAATAAGTGCCGTGGATTACAGAGTTTGGGGCAAGCACGAGGTCGAGGACGATAGGCGAGTGGATATTTTGTCGGGTAGGAATGGTAACGAGTTGCGATAAACCAAATGTGAGACACGTGTTAGGGAAATTGCTCTCGACATTCGGCTTAATTAATGTCATCGCGAGATTTTTCCACGTTATTGAAGCAAAGTTAGTCACCGAGTATGAGTAAGGGTATGTTTTGGTGTATTTCGGTTATAGAATGGAGTATGTTCTGGAATTCCGTTACAAACGAAGCATACGCATCTGGGGGCGGTAATCCCAGCCGATTATCATGGGTGGGTTAGTGGCTTTGGAATGAACGAATATGAGCTCAAAACGTGAGCTAATATTTATTGGGCAGCAGAGCAGGCTTTCATGAGTGGCGATCATAACGCCGCCGCCTCGCCTGTCTGCACGATCATGTCGAAAAATGTCATGATTGGGTAAAGTAGCGGATAGTTCGGCATTAGCGATGGAAGGATTCAACCATGTTTCAGTTAGGAAAGCTATTTTACTATTGTTGTATAAATGAGGCTGTGTAAGAGATCTAGATTTGTTAAAATGCTACGGATATGTAAAAGAAAGCGACGGATTTAGTTTGAGTTTTAGGGCTTAAAGTAGCGTCTAGCTATGGTGAATATGGGATAGGGGAGTCATGTTGTGGCTGGAGTGGGACAACTGTCTGTGAAGGGAGATCGAACACGTATGTGCAATTATCTACAGTAAGCTTGTTGTAGATCAGTTTAGATTTCTTGGGTTGCATTTTCGAAAAGTCGAAAAGGTGTTTGCGGGCAAAACGTGTTCTGGATGAGTAGTCTTCTGATATCGAGTATAGAGAACTTTACTGTTTTTGGCATTCGACATGATAGTTTATCTTGTTTTGAAATGAGAAAACTTCACTATTATTGTTTACCTGGTAGCGTTCGAACCTATGTGCGCGCTCAATATCGACAGGTTGGATAGAAATGCCGAGATTTTCTTGGCAGAGCTTAATAACATTATTAATAACATTAGTTTCAGTCATCCCACAACTCCCGAGTGATATTTTTAACGTTGAACAAAAAATATGATTTAAACGGCGAAACTCGTCCTAGGCACTATCCAATCTGGCTGTTAGGACGGCGATCTGTTTCACATGGTCGTCAATAAGCGTCCTCAGATAACCAACTTAGGCCTTGATAGCGACTAATAAGGCGCAGTTTTCTTCAATTTTAGCCGTACGTTTGTTTATTCAGCGAAGTTACTACATATTGAGCCAATTCTGTGCTTATAACTTTCATCTAGGTGGTTTGACCGAATCTGATTTCTACTAAGGAAGCCAGTATTTCTGATGACTCTTCAGTGGATGCGAAGCGGGTGTTAGGTCGAGGGTTTTCTTCAATGTTACCAGACACGGTAAGAAGACATAGAAAAATATGGGTACAGTCATAGGCAATTGCTGAACAACAGTGTGGGCTCGACAGCGCGAACAAGCCGCGGGAACCTGTTTTAGGAGCAAGTAAGGAAACATTGTTTGTCACCTGCACAAGAATCATGGGAGGCATATGAGCAGGTGTCATTCTGTGCACGCTGCCGGGCCCACTGAAGGATGCGAAGAGTTAGTTTGTTCTTATATCGAAACATGCTGATGGGGATGGCGATCCGGCGGATAAAAGTAGCAGGCAAAACGGAGAGTCGAGGTGAAAAGGTTGCGCTGGGGGCGCTGGAAGCCGGCCATGGGTATTTTGACAGCTGCATGTATTTTCCACGGGCATCAGGCAGGCATTGAAGCTAGACTATCTGCAGTAGGCGATAGCGGCAGGTAGGAATTGGAGGTTTGGGAGGTCTCACTGACATGAGCAAGAGTGGCTGTAAGGGGACCTGCACAAGAACCACGGGAGGCATAAGAGCAGGTGTCATTCTGTACGCGCTGCCAAGCCCTTGATGTGTTCCTGAGAACGACTTGATGCCTTACTAAGAACGTTTCGGAAGATTGGCCTGTATGAAGTGAAGGCGACCCACCCACGTATTTAAGAAAGATTTTGTGTCCGTGAAGAAAGCCATCGTGGTATGTAATGGACTGCTGCTGGTCAGATTCGCCAAGGTTTTCAGTTTTTCAATGAAGGGTTGCCTTGATGTGTTTGAGCGTTAAAATCCTAATACCTGGACGCGTTTTTTAGATGTTCTGGGAGTGAACGTGAACGTTATACGTGGCAGCTGTAGTGTGGTGGTTTTTCTATAGTTGGCGTTTTTGGGGTGGAAGTTTGGGCTGCCATGCTCGGATAATGTGAGTGATGGACTGGCATGATTATGCGACTCACATTTATTTTTGGCTGGACATCTGCTTGGGAATGCAAAGGTGTGAGTGTGAAGTACTTGACAGTTGAAGAGGAAGTTGTAGCTGATTGCTGAAGAGGAAGTTCGTGTTCCGTTTCATATTACAGTTCCTAGCGTGCGCCTGTGTTGTGTTTCCTTCAACGTGTTTGTGTATGTTGCGCCGCAGTTCTGGCTACAGTGATCTCCGTTGGTGAACACTCATGTGATAAAGTTTTTAATGATATTTCAAGCATCACCCTACAGAACAATACGACCCTGCTTCTTATTTGACAAGATAATACACCAGAACATTTTTGGCTTGGAAAAGATTGAAAATCATGACAACAAAAATTATTCAACGCTTTACGGATGCAATACAATACTGTTTTTTGCAACATTTCTGCTTCATTTCCAATGACGGATAACCAGATTTTTACGTTACTTTGAATAAGCGCTTCTTTTTATTTTTAATCAATGGAGCGATCTATAGTACCAGGTTAGGATTTATTTATGCAAAATTAAACTGCAAGGCACGTGAGCATGCATGACTTTCAACAGCTTTTCTTTGAACAAAGTAGAGTTTTCCTTGAAGGTTAGGGAATCAACGAGCAGGAGAGATCCAGGTGGTCGATGTTAATTATGTTCCAGTGAGCTTTACATATTTGCAAATAAACATTAACGTCAGATATGGCACTTGGTTTGGGATGATCAGTGCAATGTTTAGAAGTTGATGTTGACTAAATCCCTTAGTAAATAGAAAAGAAGAAAGCTATATATTTCGTTGAGTATACAACGCAGTACGTAACTAAAATACATAGGCAATAAAATAATTTGCTGGATAAAACGTTCTTATAGTAATCCTCTTATCACTCCAGTTGCGTCCGTCGCGCCATATTTGTTACGTTGAATCAAAGCGAATAAGAGCACATTTAACGATGGCACTTCCCGTGGCTTCTGTGGCGAAACGGATTAACACCACGTACCTGATTTTAAAACATGTGGTCGATTACTGTATGTGCAATGTTTTTATTTTTTTTTTAATTCACAACATTGAAATAAGTAACGAAAATATTTCGTTGGGTATTTTATTTTTTAGGTTGCATAATACAATGTTTTTATTCTTAATAGCAGCAAACCCACCTGCGAACACAGCTAGGACGTGATGGTATAACAACGGTTACACTAAACTATTACCACCGTAATCAATTCCTGCCTTCAGTGAGTGTATGTCATCTTTAGGTTGCGTTTAGCATAACTTCTCAGCAACAATCGCCTTTTACACGCTTTAAAATCTTTTAACAAAATTACGCCGAGCCGATTTCAAGTTCACTTATACGCCGTAGCAAAGATGGCGCGACGGACGCCCCCGATCTATTTAGCACATTATAGTAATTTTATACCAGAAGACTATTTTATTAATAGTGCATTTTACTTTCTGTACTGAGCATTATGCCCGAACAAAACGTAAGGTTCTGTTTTATTATTTAGTGACACACCGGGCACTTCCGTTGCTGGAGTTTTCAGGGAACGGCAATACGCGACAGGACATGGTCAAGGTCGTTAGTATCGCGGTGTGGCTGATTGAAAAATAGACGAGTGGAAATCAAAACTTAAGAAGCATTGTGCGCTCTCCCGCATCGATCTTCGCCTCCTTAACAGCGAATACGATCCTTGTTCCGCAGTCTGAACAGTCGAAACGCATTGGTAGGCAAGTAGACACTTGTGAAGAACGGCGTAAACACAGACAACCCCACAGGAAGAACAGAGCGACAAACACCGGGCTAAAGACTAAATGTTCTTTTGCTTCTTCCCGAATCAGAAGATAAATTTCACACAAAAAAAAATAAAAAATATGACAACAAATCAAAAAAACAAAAGGAACGGTAAAAACTAAGGATAAGAGAAAAACTAAATTTGCAACAACAATACAACTTTAAAAAAAGAAAGCTGAATTGTTGTTTTTGCGAATTTAGTCAGCACAGATTTACAGTCCCCCAAAAGCTCTTTTTGTAGCAGTACTAACGAAGAGCTGCTGGACATACGCTTCCATGTTTGAATATTTTGTCAGCCTCACTTAGGTCCCTCGAGGATTTGTCGAATTTTTTAGTGATTATAACTGTTGGACTGTAAAGGAGCACGCCCTGTTTTTCTTCTTTTTCGCTTGTTGACAATATTCCGGCAGTGAATTGCAAGGTTCCAACCGCCCTTTTTCTCACCTTTTAGAAATAATACCTCCATTTTCCTTAATGCAGCGTCCAGTAAGATTTACGTTTTGTCCACAGCAGGGAGAGGATCTTACAAATGACCCCTTTATCACAAAGAATGGAGCGTTGTCAATACCTCGTTGTAAACTTGGCGATCCTGCCCTCTCCTCATTCACAGCTTAATTGGTACAAGCTATCCATGCGATCACGAGCAGAGGACACCACATCAAAACCTAGCGTCGTTGCAACCTTTTTGAGGGAGTGCTAAATTCCATGCAAGTAGCCAATCACAGCCACACGTTCGCTCCTCCCGTCCGATTTGATGTCATTGCTTCGTGCTGCTCTCGCTTGACCTGTCCTTCCTCTGGACCGACTTGGCCACAGGCGTAAGATGTTCCAGAAGAAAGCAAGCAGAAAGCTCCTTTTTAACTATTAAAGAATACTAAAACGCATTCAGAGTACAACGAGAGAAAGAAGATTACTACACAGTCTGAAAGAGCACTGAAAAAAGGATGAGAGGTGCCTCTGTTCTCAAGTCAAGCCAACGTTTCAATAAGGGGACTTGTCTTCGTGTGGCCAGCGGGATAATCACTGTTATTATTGTGTTTCTTTTTCCTTCTGCCCTCCCTGCGGAAAACTCGAACCCGACTAATCATCCACCCCGCATTGTAGTTTTTCCTGTTTCTGCCGCTTCTTATTTTTTTTCTCCGGCCACGGGATGTCCTGTTCCAGGCTGAGACATTCATACCGAAGAGACATTCCTTCACTTCTTGCTCCATTTCTTTCTCCCTCACCCACCTCTCTACCCCTCCCTGTCTTTACTTCGAAAAAGCGTATTTAAACCCTTCCAGTGATGCTCGTGCTGCCCAGACGTAGACAAGTCCACTCGATAAATGGTGAGTCGATTTCCGACTCGGGTTCAGTGCTTTTTCATAAAATGCATTCTGTAGCAATGCTACTTTATTAGAGAGCGTTTTAGCAGTGCTCTACAATGCCTCTTTTTACGAGCTTAGAATGGCATGGCCATACTGGACGAAAGCATCATGTCACGCCAGATTTGAAGGTCCAGCAAACATGTGTACAGACCAAGCAACAGAAACTTTCTGCGGTATTGAACGATTGAACGGGGGCTCCGCGAGTATCCCCACAATTGAGAGGCGATTAGATAACTTACCAAAAAGAAGTCAGTCGTCACGTTTGAACTTTTTTACAATGGTCTCTATAGGCACGCACTAGAAGAACGATCACATCTGTTAAAAAACATATGTGTGGCACTTTGGAACACTAAAATGCGATAAGGTGAAAGCCTTTGTTTGAAACTTCGCTGATTCCTGGTTTTACTGCGTCTGCTTCTATAGGCTGTGTGGTGCGGTGTTCGAGGAAGTGCCAAATGAAAGGCGCCACACGGACACCTGAATCGGTATGACGCGATAGCGTAGCTACCAGCCAACATATAAAGCCCGCTTTAACGAAGCCTTATGAATCTGTGTGCGTGGCCTAGGGATATCGTGAATGAACGGGTCTTGGCAGCCTGATTCTGATATCATCCTCTCATGTGAAAGGAGAGGCCCGAGTTGGCAGCGCCTGCCAAACGATAGTGCCCTCTGATTGGTCGGTACCTAAAGATACCTAAGGATGCGGCATCCCCATGTACGAAAGCCCGTTCGCACTGCTTTGTTAAGGTGCGGATGTATATATATATATCTAAAGCGGTATTGCACATAATTGCGCTGCTTGTGACTGCATGGTAATGCGTATATGACATCGAAGACACAAATTAAAGAAATATTGATCGAGCGATTGGAAAAGTGCATGTATGCATGGGGATTGGAGAAGGTAGGTTGCAGACGGGAGGCCGTATTGTTGTCGCGTAATTCTTTTTAAGTGGAGCTAAATGCCACCTCCGCAGTTATTTTTCATATTTTAAATGCAAGAATATTGGGAGTTGGTAGGTCTTCTTAAAAAATGAAATTGTAACTTTAAGTTTAAAAAGACTTGCCAAAACTCTCCATCCAGGAATATTTGGCATGATGTCCGCATTAAGGTGATGCGCCAGTCTGTACGGATGTCGCCTTGTCACTTTGCGTATAGTTAATGACATTTATGGCTAATTATGACGTGGCTGGCGAGTTACGCCTAGTTTGTGTTGTACGCCAATACTAGAGGAGACCGAAACTCTTCCCAACAGGGTGATCGCGATCGAAAGCTCAAACACCAAGCCCATTAGGGGCCGAAACTGAGTGTCACTGCGCTGTTAGAAAACTAGGACGCGCAACAACTGCTGAATATATTTGTAAACGCCGCGCAAACTTACAACCCCGCCCAAGCGAGCGAAGGATGCCAGAGAAAAATGTTGACGAAAGTGCGGTTAGTAAGCCGCAATTTCTCCAACTAGCCATGAAAACTGAAGCTAAGAGCTACGAAGCAAACTAAAATGCCAAAAATCAATACATTTGAAGCATTTTCGCCTGCTGTATTGCTGCCCCATCTGTGTTCCGGTCACGGAGCAAACGTGAATTTTGGGGTCTTCAGCCCTATTAGTAATAACATGTGCGTGTGGTTCAGCGACGACTATCACGTGAAAAAAAAATCCATAAATGCTCGTATGTGTCAGAGCACGTGTAAATGAGATTCACGCGGATTTGTTTAGGTTCCAGGTCACGAAATATCTTTATCCATTAGAGGAGAGGGCATAAAAAACAAGATTATAAATGGTATACAAGCCTGTTTCTTCAGCACATAAAACGGTTGAAACGGGAGAAAGTTGTCGGGATTTTGGACGTGAGACCCACAGCTGCGAAATATAACGTCTGAACCTTCACAAAGTCAGGCGCGCCAGAGAGATCGCGTTCAAGAAGAAAAGTGAAAGCGCCTCCGTTATGCTTCCAGTATGCCCTCCCGGCGAAGCGGAAACATAAGCCAAGCACTGGGCTTATGTGCTGTTCAACATATTCGCTGTGAAGTACGGACGCCTGCATTAATATGTATGCTCCAAAACCGTGCTGAAGGAAACGTGGGGGTGTTTGCAATGTCGATTTGAGATTCCGTGTTTTGTTGAACAGAATAAATTTCTCAGGTGTTTATCCAACCGAAAAGGTACACAAGCAGATAACCTCACGTCGTTTGCATGGAATATATTCCGGCTTTATTGTGCGTATAATTTTAGAATATATAGGCGTTCACAAAGACAAAAAACACACTGCAATTTTGTTTTACTTTACCCTTCGAACTGCCAAAAGAGGTTACATTAAAATGATAAATGGGTGCTTCAACAAATGGGCTTTGCGCGTACGCACAGAAAATGTGTATTGAGCGGAAATTGTTTTAAACAAAAACACGAGACATAAGCAGATGCGAAAAGGCTAACAGTACTGTAGACGTGCCCTGATACCGGCGCAGCTTTGGAGCCATCTGTCCAGCAAGGCGCCCCCCCCCCCCCTCCCCTGCCCTTAAGTACATGGCACATTATCACCGCCCTCTCGTAGACGGCGTTTGGAAATAGGTCGGAATCGTGCAGACACAGTGGAGACTGAGAGCTTGAGTGAAGCTGACTGACAGAATATAGTTATTAGCGAAAGAACGAAGGAAGGTCATTGCAAGTTGCAAACTCTAGGAATCACACGTGGAGGCAACGACATGTCCTTTCACATCTTCGCAGTCTGCATCAGGAATCACATCAACAGATACAAACTCTTGTCTCCAAGATATACATGATTCCGTTTCCAAAGCAAACTAGAAAAGAACAGTATGCTTACATGACATTATGTGTCGTTGGGTCATAGAACATAAACAATTTATTATTTGGTTATCATAAATAAAGGCCCAGGCCCATAGATTATAGTGATCGATGGGCACATCATGCTGAGATAATAGAATGGTAATACTTGGATTGACTTCGTTTGCAGACTTGAAGCAAAGCAAGTAACTGATGAAATGCATATCTTCTGGCAGAGGATTCCAATCATTGGTCTCATGTATTAAAAATAAATTTTGGTATGTGTAGAGACGATGAATCAGCGCTGACGATGCGCTGTTTATTATAGTGTAACGTGGTAACAACAGTCAAGAGATTGGTATTTCCCTAAATAAACTTTTTATTAGGCTTATTTGATCTTGCAAAAGAATTAAACAACATGGAGGCGGCGATAGCATGAAGCGTGCTTGTCGGCAGCCGAACTGCGAATGCGTGCAACATTCAGCAGCGCTCAGTTTAAAGTCGCCGATTAACATCTAGATAATCCACCGAAGCGATACAGGAATATTCTAGCATAATAGGGAAGCAGTTGTGCTTAGTTGGAATCATTAAAAACTATTTTCGGCTCATCTCGCGCTACAAAGAAAGCGATAAAGTCCCGTTTAGCGACACCCAGCACTGTTACAGGTGCTAGGGCCACGTCAAGCCAATTGGCCTTTGGTCTCGACTCTCTCTTTCTGTAGAAAGAAAATAAACTTTATAATCAACTTCAACTAAGCATGATTACAAAATTGTTCCGTTCACAACAATCACATTGATAATGCATAATGCCGCATGCCGGCAGGTTTTCAAAGAAACAAATGATGATTTGAAAGGCTTGTAGCATTGCAGCTCTCTTAAAAAAAACTTCGCCTGAACGTTCCAAAATAGATTGAGAAGAATTAATACGAACATTTCATATAAATCATGAAGGGCATTTAGGGCACGTAATAAAGCTTAAGGCGCAAAAACTGCCTCATTCCTGGTTGCGCACAGCATTTTTTGGGTTTTTTCCGTTGTTCTCCTAGCTCCTTCATTCTGCCCACACGTGGCGACATGTTCAGATAGAGGCATTCCAGTGGGTCGCTCAAAATACAAAAAGAGCTGTATAAATTGCCCAATAAAGTGGTGTCCATATACCTACCAATCCTTATAAGGCACGTAGCCTGCCTTAGGCCTAACACTGCAGCCGAAGGGTCTCGCATGAGATAACGCTTCCAACCGCGGCTCAAGAATTGGGCAAACCCTTGCCAAATTCTGCGAGGAGAAAACCGCACCGACCCCGTACTTTTCACTCATATACTTTAGGCCATGCGATTATCTATGAAGTTACCGACTGATGCTGGGCCTCTGCTTCGCCGCGCTATCCTCAACTTGTGCCCTCACACCACCCTTGAGACTTGTTACCAAACCTTCCCACACAGAAGCGATAAGCGTTTGTGGATGGCGGCAGCTTACAATGCTTTGACATTGTAGTGCATAGGCGGAACCCAGCTGATAAATTCATTGACCTTGTGAACGCCATCTTCAAACAAGAAACAATGTCCCTCTTCACCACCTTAGAGTGCGCCTGTACGAAGTTCAGGACAGGCATTTCTGAACTCGGATGATATATACGCAGCAAACATACTGCGACGTCACCTCAAGGAACTGAAAATACCCTTCATGCAGCTCTTCAACGGTGAATTCTATGCCTATTTCCTGGTCCTTAAACACTTTAAATATATCACAAATGACCCCTGGCTGGCCTGCACACCTTACAAACACCAGGTCTACGTAACTTTACACTTCCAGGGCAAGTTCATTCATGCTGCGCTTATATTTCCGGTTTACACACACCTGGAAAGTGTCACTCAAAACTGTGACCACCGCGAGCTCAAATAAACTCCTTACTTGTTAACGTAAATGCACTTCAGTCATTATTGGTAATTGCCAGCAAAGGACGAGCCCTCTGACAAGTTCCTGTAAGTTTTACCAAGGTATGTTTCAGTCCTGCTGCCGCTTGTCCTTAATTACTTCACCTAGAAAGTTTTGGACTATTCATTTTGACGCCACATAAGCAGTCTAAAACCAGCGATATGTTTCGGATTTCTGGGGCGCTCAAGCGGCTACAGAAACTGTGCATCGCCAGCATAGCACCAGCGACGCAATCTACACTGAATTTAGCCGCAGCGGTAGCCAGCGATGGGCGAACCTTCTAACAAGTTCCTATTCATTTTTCCCTGGTTTTTGCCTGTTTTATTTACCTTTATACATTAATTTATTTCGCACCACTGCTGCTGACAAGGTTTTACACTTGTTTATGAGAACGTCTCTGTAACCCATCGCCATTGGAGATTGTGAGTCGCAGTTCTCTCAGGCCTTCTGGCCTGCAATCCTGCTATCGACATTGCTGAAAATCATATCTGCAAAGTGTTCTTGCACCCGTATCACATGAAGAATTGTTCTGGTTCAACAGATTCATTTCTAAGGCAAAACGCGGCCGCTACAGCAAATCATTTTATTTATACAACCTGTAAAAAAATCTGCAACTCACAGTGGCGCAGCAGACATAAGGGCCAGGGTACAGAATTTAATGTATATTCCGCTTTCGCGGAACTAAGTTGAAGCTAGACTGCCATATTGTTTTAAAAAAAAAGTTGAATATATTCAACACTCAAACCAAACCTTGTTTGAACATTTGGGTAGGTAGTAAATCATGTTGATAACCAAACAAGAAGATTAGGCTGGTAAATAAAAGATTTGAGCATGTAGAGAATGCGAATCACGTTACAACCTTCATTACAACCTGACATTACAACCTTCCGTTCACAGCAGGAAATAGAATTTGGGGTTTCTCGGTATACTGGTTACTGACCGTGAGAACTGTTTGCGGTAAGTAAACATGGCGAATGCCTCCATACATGGCGCAGAGACATAGTTGAAAAAGTGATTTCATTGCTTTCGCCTTCACAGCTGCACATGAACAAAGTGTTCCTACAGTTTTTAAAGTATTGTGCATATCGATAGCGCCCCAACTAAACCTTCAACTTGCTTTTGGTCCATGCAAAAAATGCCACGCGCGTTGAAACGCTTCTTGCAGCAGCAATCTAGCAGGGTATGCTAGGTGAAGTAAAAACCTTTTCCGATGGTACAGCGCTCTTTCAAATTTCCCGCTATTCATTGGGAATATTTAGCCAAAATACCGAGACTTCTTTTCCACTGTATTCAGGAGAGGCCCAGGTAAACAGACGGCACGAGCTGGCTTTGCAGATCTTCAAGCACACCGTACCAGGCACAACATAGGGACAAAGGTAAAATAATTCCATCGAAGCTGATCGGCTAATTGCGATAATTGATCAGTAATTTGAGGAGTATTTGCAAATCAGCTCAATGATTGTTTTACCGCAATTTACCTCCCATTTACTGCATTTTTTTTTCCTGCCAGTTTTTATTTCTAATTTGAAGTCGCTATATTTAGGAATTTTCGACGTCTTGTCTGACCCGGCCGGTTTACTATATGACCTACACATTCCCACAGTTATATATCACCGGCTCATAACAATATATTAAAGGAAGTGGAAGGCACTATTTCCACTGCGGTGTGTAATGTGAGCACTTTTACAATGTACGCTTGGTGCTCTAGCTATTCATAGAATGTTGCAGCTGCAGTAAAACAAATCAAAACTTCTCAATGGTTCTCATATAAACTCAGCCGTTGCGCAATCCCATGCCTCTCGAGCATCGGGCGTGCACGGCTGCCCAAGTTGAGCGCACGCTCCAGCCGCTCAAGAAACTTCGTTAAGCGGTTGCTATTCCTCGAGGGCAACTGTAGAAGGACAGCCCTCCTCCGACACTTCCTTTGAAAGTTCTATATAAAAGGAGAGCGGGCGCTGGGATGCTGGCCGGCGTCTTTGCCAGAGCGCGAGCGGCGAGGTCGTGTGTGAGCCGCTTTGCTGGCCCATTAACTTTTAATTAAATCCCTAAACTCATTAGCCGCCAACACCCCAACGCTCCTTCTTGAGCAAGCCTCGTAAGATTCACTTCCCTTACTCTGAGTCACGTGCGACTTTACTGTGCCACGATTCTCAAGCTGCTCTACTGTGCCAGCATAATAGTTTTTTTTTTTCAGAAGCAACCAGTTACTATCGAATATGTTTCATAGCATTTTACTTGTATTTTTTCTCTTTCGGTACTGGCGACTTTTCACAGTTTCGATAGAGGAATTGCTTTACTTGGCACTTCATTGCTGTTCATCTGCACTACATGAGACGATGAGTTCTCACTTCCAAAAGCGGGAATTTGCGATCGGCAAGCTAGAATAAACACCTGTAACAATTTCTGCAGATAATATATAAGATTTGAGTTTGAGCTTTTCTTTTTGTAATGTTGTTTACTACCACAGGGAATAAAGACAAAGGTAGAAAAAAGCGTCCATGCAATGTGATAAGATGGGTATTTCGGTGAAAGGCCGACTGCTACTTTTCCACATCTTGCGTACCTTCCGCAGGTAAGGAGCGGCACATTTTCACAGCCCTGCTCGTAGCCCAATAGTTCCAACGTTCATTCCCGACCGCGGTTCCTATTCTGTGACAGGGCTAAATGCTTCAAAACAATGTTCCGCATCTAAACATGCAGTCAGCACACGTTATGTTTCTGCGAAAATTTTCCTGGGCTTTCGGGACCGGCGTCCGCCGTAGCCTGCACCTTGTTTGGAAACGTAGGAGGCTCGTTAATGTACGTCAAAATTTTTATGACAACGTTTTTTTAATAAAATTGAATGAGTGGAAATTTTCTTCGAAGTATATGTTTGTATCAATCTAAATTAGCATCAGTAATCACATGGTGTTTCTTTCTTTAGCTCCACTTCGAAGATGACGAGCTTGAGAGAAATCAAAAGGAGGGACGCTATCGGTTAAAGTTCAGAGCTGTGACGATGTTGTTTGATTTTAACCGTAATAAATATACTAGAGTGCATTATTTCCGTGAATTCAGGCGATTCCAAAACAATAATGCTTATTTTGTAAAGATGGAGATGGACTTGAAAAGGTGAAGAAGATTCTGAGGGTTGCCTTCAGTGTTATCAGCATCGCTGTGTGCGCTGGACCTGTCTGTACGCGGACTGTAGCTGTCGCGCTTCTCGATCGAGTCCCAGTACCTCTAATAAAGCCTCATTCTACATTTGGTGGAGGCGCGGGATAGAAAGTGGAGCGCTGAGCGCAGTCACTGCGGTTAGCGCTCACAATGCGGCGCGTCGTCCGACTCTTTACGGAGAAGAGATACGATGAGTTGCACTCTCCGGGCACATTCACTGTGACGCAAAGCAGTGGGGAAGGGAAAATGGTTAGAGGCCCAAAGCACTGCCAGCAGAAATACAGCATACAGCATTGAGTACAGCATAGGGCAACAGGAGGCTATTTCGGCGCAGAAAAGTATCTGCTGACGTGAGGAGGACCGTTTGATGGGATACAGAGTCACAAGCGATATTTACAAACAAAGAAAAAAGAGGAATGCCGATGTCTTCGACGAAAAGGGCTTCAGCGCACAAACTAGAAGGATCGTTGTCTGGCACGGGCTCGGGCAGCAGAGAAAAACCATCTTCAGCACGAGGATAGTTGATAACAGCGGCGTGACATGTCAAGAAATCTCAGCATAAGATTATGCGTGTGAGCAACATGGCAGCACGACTAACTGAATTGTATGAAGGATATTCTGGATATCTACTCGAGCGGTGCACGCTGCTAAAGGCTCAATGTGCTGAGCTCTGGCCGTTCACAGCGAAATTCCTGCATGTGACGTGTTCATTTTCTCTAACAACTTCAATGTTTTGAGTCTATTACCGAAATCGCAGCACAAGTGTCAATGAGGGCCATGACAGAAACGCTGTCGTGACGCTGGGACTAAGTCGACCCGGCCTTCACTTGGTAGCGTGCAGAGACTCGGGGTTGATGAGGGATTGAATCTTCGAAGTTGGTGAAATATGTACAAGCAGGTTTAATGGCACTTTGAGAAAACTTATTTACATGATTATTTACACGAAAAATAAGGGTACATCAGCAAAATGACAAGCGTTAAGAGTTCATAGCGAGAAGCGACTGGATGAGCCGTTTACCCAGGGCTCAGAGCGACATTTCGTGCTCTGCAGCGTCCTTCAAACCCCCTATGTCCAGCCCCTCTCTGAAGATGCTGACCAACCAAATCCAGGGCACGCCCCTCAGATATCGGCATCCAATCGAACACATCACTGCACTGATGGTCTGAAGCACTGACTGGCCCGGCATTGTTTCGTTGAGCCTGGTCACTTGTTGGCGGGAAAAACTTGGGAACGGCGAGGAGGTACATTTCTATTCTTCAGCCAAGAATCGATAGGCTGGTTCCGGCAAGTGGATTTACTTCTCAGAAACCCAAGTGCACGTGCGCGCCGCATACGCTTCCAGCATTGTCCCTTTCCGGCAATTGCAAATCTTTCCTGCATTCCCGGGAAATCATTCAATGGCCGTATGCGTCATGCTCCTTTCTTGTCCTGCAAGTCAGCGGACATGTCACTCTGTCGTCTCCTTTAGATAATAGGCATTCCTCACTGGACGATGGCGCTTCTCGACTGGAAGGGTGAACAAAAGAAAGAAAGCACTTCCGGCTATTTCCCGCAGGGGGACATTTCTTTGTGTTTTTCTAGACGCTCTCTTGACAGGGTCAATTTGGCATTTGCAGGGTGTCCACAAAGCAAAACAGGCTTACAAAACAGGATTCCTGGAAACAGGCTCACTTAGAGCCATTGTACCAACACCACATATCCACAGCACTTATCCATGCCCACAGGCGAACAATAGAGCGCGCAAGTGCGGATGATGCACGGTCGTAACAGCCTCCTCCCCCGCCAGAAGAGTCTCGGAAGGCAGCAGTCGCAGCTGCTGCATGAAGAGACGACTTAATGGCCTGCACATGAACGCTTGAAGCTCGCTGTTGCTTGTCGCGTTGTCTTGATTGTCGTAGGCCAATTTGCTTGAGCTGTCTCTGAAACTCAACCGCATGGTGAAGCAAGCACTCGGCTCCCGTCTGAAGAGACCAGGTTAAAAGGAAACTGCCATTGTTGTTCGAGAAAAGCCCACTCTCAAGACGTTCAGGACCCACGTATTCCTAGAAAACCAAACGTGCTGCTTTACATAGTCACACATATACAAGCCCACGGAAAAAAAAAAAAAAAACTGATGATCAATTTGGATACATGGTGAGGAACATCTCGGACCGCTTAGAAAGAGCGGCTAAGCGCGTCCGCATTCCCATTTAGCTTCCCTTTTTTGTATCTTATTTCAAAATTGTACTGCTGTAAAATCAAGCTCCACCTAAGAAGGCGACTGTTCTTCGATGTCGCAGTTTGCAGCCAAGCCAGGGGACAATGGTCCGTCTCTACGGTGAATTTGGCCCCTCCAAGATAGCACTGCAATTTTTGTATGGCCCATACAATGCAAGCGCACTCTTTCTCTGACGCGCAATAAGCTCTCTCTCTAGAACTCAGTTTTCTGCTCAGGTAGAGCACGGGGTGCTCATTACCGTCGTCATCTCTCTGGCAGAGAACAGCACCTAGCCCTCGATCACTGGCATCACACTGGACCGTGAATTCTCGGCCATAGTCTGGAGCTCGCAATACCGGACGGCTAATCAGCACAGCCTTCAGGTTTACGAAGGAAGCTCCCTTTTGTTCGTCCCAGACTACATTTGTCGGTTCTGTCTTGCGGAGTGCGTCGGTCAGAGGGCTAGCCAAAGCTGAATAGTTAGGGATGTAGTGATTGTAGTACCCAGTCAGACCCAGGAATGCTCGAATTTCCGTCTTCGTGCTCGGCCGCGGGTAGTCTGCTACCGCAGAAATCTTAATCTCGCTGGGTTTCCTGAAACCTTGACCTACATTGTGACCCAAGTAGTCCACGGTCGCCCTTGCCAGGCAACATTTCTCGGCCTTTACGGTTAGTCCAGCTTGACGCAAAAGGCTCAGTACAGCTCTTAGATGTACCATATGGTCCGTCCATGAGTCGGAAAAAACCGCAATGTCATCTAAATAAGGCACCGCGAATGTTTCACACCCCTTTAAAACCCTATCCATGAGTCGGGAAAAACAAAATGGAGCATTTTTGAGCCCGAAACTCATCATTGTTGGCTGGTAGCTGCCCGTCGGAGTGACGAAAGCCGCGTATCTGCTGGCGCGTTCAGTGAGCGGTACTTGCCAGTATCCTCGCGTAAGGTCCAGCGTAGTCACATATGCCGCTCTACTGACCGGTTCTACTCTCTCCTCAATATTCGGAATAGGATACACTTGATCCCTGGTGAGAGAATTTAGCTTTCGGTAGTCTACCACAGGCCTAGGGTCTTTACCTGGAGCTTCTACTAAGATCATAGGCGAAGCATAATCGCTTTCCGAGGGTTTTATTACTCCGAATTCCAGCATGCGAGTTACTTCCCTATCCAGAATTTCTCTTTGCCTTGGAGAGAATCGGTAGCACCTTGATCGCACTGGCACGTCTGAAGTCAGCTCAATATCGTGCTCAGTCAAATCAGTCCTGCCTGGCCTGTCCACGAAGCAGGCCTCAAACTCTGTTATTATTTCGCCCAGATCGGACAGCTGGGATTTCTTTAGTTCTCCTCTCTGCTCCGTCTTTTTGAGAAGCTCCTGAGCGTTGCTTCCTTTTTCGCTGAGGCAAATCAAGTTGTCCCCCATCTCCTCGGGAAGGTTTAACGTTAGATTTACCACGGCTTGCTCCATAGCTAAGTCCTCTCGGGTTCCACTTAAAAGTCTCGTGAGATTACTAGATACTGGCGGCAAGAGGTTATTCTCAAGAACGTCCTCATTCCGCGTCTCATCAAGCGCACTTTCAAGTTGACTTATTTGAGATGCCTCGCTCTCAAAGTTTTCTGACTTGCTATCTTCCGCATCGACCACTGTTTTAACTGCTGTTTCCTCCGCTGTGGATTTTTCTGGAATGAGCAGTGTAGCTAGTTCTCGCGCCTTTGAATGTGTTAAGGCTTGCACAACTCTGTCTCCGAAAAGGATGCCCCTCTTTCGCAGTAGCATATCCGATTTGTTGGAAAACAAATACGGATAGCACTTAGGAAGCTTTCCTGAAACGGCAGCCTCGGTTGTTAACTCGCCGAAAGGGCCCTCGATGACCACGTTCGCGATTGGCAAGCACACACTCTGTTCTTCCACTACCTGGCGGATCCATGCACGCTGTCCTGTATAGTCGGAAGGCGACACATACGCCGGATGGACAACATCCATTGTTGCGGCCGAATCGCGTAGTACCTTGCAAGGCCTCCCGTTGACTACTAGGTCATGCAGGTAGGGTTCCAAAAGCTGCATATTTTCATCGCAGTCACTGACATACGAGAAAGCAATCTTTTCTTTCCGGCAGTTGACGGCAATGTGACCCTGCTCATTACACCTAAAGCATGTGAGCGGCTTCCTAGCCCCAAGCTTGTTCTTTGTGTTCTGCGCGTTGGTCACTTCCCCACTTTTCTCACTGCCGTCCTTTCTAGGGCGTTTGCCTGAAGAAGCCTTCCTTTCTTCGTTTGCTAATCTAGCAAAGTGCCTTTTCTGACGCTTATTCACACTCAACGTGGGATTGCGGGGCCTATCCACTACTGGGTTGCTGAATTGTCGGCGCGAAGCGTACTCCTCAATAAGTTCGGCAGCTTCAGTTGCCGACTTAATTTCGCCTCGGTCCTGTAACCAATTTCTTTCTTTTTCTGGGAGGCAGTTATAAAACTGCTCCAAAAGAATTCGCTCGACTACAGCGTCCCTATCACTGTAGGAATCAGTGCTCTTTAGCCACTCGCCCAAATTAACTCTTAAATTGTACAGGAATTCAGGGTAACTCTCGTCCCTGGACTTAGTAGCGTTCCGAAAACGTTGTCTGAACGCCTCGGCGCTAAGCCTATACTTTCTCAGAAGGCAAGCTTTGACCTTCTCGTAGTTGTCCGCGTCCTCCTTGCTTAGCCGCGCGACAACCTCCGCTGCCTCGCAGGGCAGAACCGTCAATAATCTCTGAGACCAAGTGTCTCGCTGGAAGGACAGTTTTTCGCAGGTTCGCTCAAAGTTAGCCAGATACAGACCGATATCCCCTGATATCACATATGGCTGCATGTACTTTGACATCTTGAAATCTGCCTCCTTGTTGAGACGAGGTACCGCTAGCTGGGGACAATCGCCCGACCTCTTGCTCAACTCTAGTTCTAATTTCCGGAGCTCAATGTTTAGCTTCTTTTCCTCTTTTTCCATCTCACGTTCGCGCTCCTTTTCCTCTTTTTCCCGCTCAAGTTTACGCTCACGCCTCGTTTCCTCTTTTTCCCGCTCTTTCTGCTGTCTGAGTTGTTCCTCCTTTTTTTGTAAGATGAGGTTCCATGCTTCACTGAGCTCCTCATCATCGGCTCCCAAATCTGTGATTGCCTTTATAATCAAAGGTTTTCGTGCCAAACCACTTGTATCAATTCCCAGTTCCTCACATAATAGCAACAGTTCCGGTTTCTGCAGCTTTTGTAGGTCCATGATCGCTCCGAGTGTCGGCTACTTCCAAAACAACAGTGCAAACTACCAAACCTAAAGGCGTTTCAACACTTTTTACCAGTTCTAAAATCTAACCCTGTTCTAGAACCTGGTCCACATCAGAAGAAAAGCCAAGCACTCACCCACACATGCGATCGATGTTCCGAGCTGCTCTCTTGTTGGCCGATTGTTGCTCCTGCTTGTTGCTTGGGATGCCACCTCCGATCACAAGATGTTGTGGCTTGTAGCTTCAGATCCACCTCCAATCACCAGATGTTGTGGCTTGTAGATTCAGATCCCAACGCTGGTCACCAGTTGTCGTGACGCTGGGACTAAGTCGACCCGGCCTTCACTTGGTAGCGTACAGAGACTCGGGGTTGATGAGGGATTGAATCTTCGAAGTTAGTGAAATATGTACAAGCAGGTTTAATGGCACTTTGAGAAAACTTATTTACATGATTATTTACACGAAAAAGAAGGGTACATCAGCAAAATGACAAGAGTTAAGAGTTCATAGCGAGAAGCGACTGGATGAGCCGTTTACCCAGGGCTCAGAGCGACATTTCGTGCTCTGCAGCGTCCTTAAAACCCCCTATGTCCAGCCCCTCTCTGAAGATGCTGACCAACCAAATCCAGGGCACGCCCCTCAGATATCGGCATCCAATCGAACACATCACTGCACTGATGGTCTGAAGCACTGACTGGCCCTGCATTGTTTCGTTGAGCCTGGTCACTTGTTGGCGGGAAAAACTTGGGAACGGCGAGGAGGTACATTTCTATTCTTCAGCCAAGAATCGATAGGCTGGTTCCGGCAAGTGGATTTACTTCTCAGAAACCCAAGTGCACGTGCGCGCCGCATACGGTTCCAGCATTGTCCCTTTCCGGCAATTGCAAATCTTTCCTGCATTCCCGGGAAATCATCTAATGGCCGTATGCGTCATTCTCCTTTCTTGTCCTGCAAGTCAGCGGACATGTCACTCTGTCGTCTCCTTTAGATAATAGGCATTCCTCACTGGACGATGGCGCTTCTCGACTGGAAGGGTGAACAAAAGAAAGAAAGCACTTCCGGCTATTTCCCGCAGGGGGGCATTTCTTTGTGTTTTTCTAGACGCTCTCTTGACAGGGTCAATTTGGCATTTGCAGGGTGTCCACAAAGCAAAACAGGCTTACAAAACAGGATTCCTGGAAACAGGCTCACTTAGAGCCATTGTACCAACACCACATATCCACAGCACTTATCCATGCCCACAGGCGAACAATAGAGCGCGCAAGTGCGGATGATGCACGGTCGTAACAAACGCTTTCGACCAAATCTTCTATAAGGTTGGCTGGTGACAGATAAGGACTTGGAAAGTTCGACGGGGTCGCCGTTCTCGCCTGAGGGACTGCGGCCTCTAATTTTCTTCACATTAAGTGCTCAGTCAACGTCGCATCGGATAGATGGAGCGATGTCGCGGTGATGGTGAACGGTGGTCGGAGATGGCGTAGGGGTCTGATGAGAAATTACGCCTTGTTGGAAGCTCTGTAGGCGCGGAATACTGAGGCGTCAAAGATCAGTACTCAAAACCTTGGGTAGGTGGTGCTTATAATGAGAGACGGTTTCGGGAATAGCGGGCAACATACCCAGCTAGTCCGCAAGTGTAGCAAATTGGCTGGTTATCTGTTGTGCGCCCCTTTTATGCGGCTTCATATGCATCATTTAGTAAGGAGCAGATATGTTTGACTAAAATATAATAAAACCATGCCGAAATAGGTTTACAGATGGAGGAATTGCACTAGAGCAACGGATGCGCATATCCATGGAACAAGCGAAATCTGCATGTGAACGATTGCAAGGACTCTCGTTGGTGGCGCGCTAATTAAAAGATCGAAACGAGCGAGAAATTTGCAGTAATCATTTGTGCTATTGTTCACGAGAGGCAGACAGTTTTCACGGGTGCTGAGAACGGAAACGCAGGCGCAGTGGCAACGCTTGTATCTAAGTCGTACGCATCATTTGTATTTAGCAGCGCCCGCCTGTAAACCGAGGGAATTGCTCTCTGTGAGCAATAAACAGGCGAACAGATCGAATTTTTATGTCTGAAGACTAAAAAGCAGACCGACATGAGCTTCACCAAGCACAGCAAGAACAAAGAGCCGAGGGAACGAAAGCGAACCAAACCTCAGGGGGCGAGCGGCTGACGTGCGACCATCTACTAAGCGTGGAATTTCAAAAAATGATAATGCCAAGAGGAAACAATAAGATGATTACTTCCATCCGCACAGGCGGCAGAACCTGCCGTGCAAAGGATATTTAAAATATTATCACGTTTTTCTGAGGCACATCAAACCTACATAAATTTTCACGCTTGGCCACATGGGGCTCCATAAAATTACCTCTTATATACGGTTACGTCTTCGAGACACGGATGTTAAAATTACTATTAAGAATAAAATTACTCTCAGCGCAGTAATGATGAAAAAGACAGTTCACGTAAAATAGTTCTGTTGCGCCGCAGGCAAGAAAATAGCCGTTACGAACGCTAGCTGAGCTGTTGCCTTGTGCTTCAATATGGCGGCTTCAACGAGGTTGTCTCCATCTTGAACGGCAATGCTGAATTGAGGCACATTGATATCAAGGCATCCTTGTAGGGTCCTTTGAGCAGCGTCGCCTGGCGGTAAATAACTGTATTGTTAAATCGAAGAAGAGCGCGATTAAAGCCGATTTTTCTCGTCGATTCGGTAGTGCAATTACCTTTGCGTTTTCGAACGCCAAAACAGCGGTTAGATTCCGCTTCGTGTTGATTTATCTTGACTCTGTTTTCAATTGACTGGAATAAAAGAAATTACTAAAATATTTCACGGTAGTGTGATCCCATTTAGGCTGCATCATGGGATGTTTTTGACTATAAGAAGCCTCAAAACTAAGGCCTGCTTGCACGGTGGAGTCCGAGCTAAGTCCAGACTTGAACGGTGTCTTTAGCCAGACCAGGCTTGTAAGACCGAACTTCTTCACGGTTATTTTAACATAAACATAGAGGCAATCGAAAGCAACTTTGAAGACAGCAGGTACCTATACATGGGAAATCTTGACCCTGTCTAGAGAACGCCTATACGTGGTACCTGACGGTATGCACTTTTAATTTCTCACGGTATGGTGGGGTTGAAAATTTTTAAAGAAAAGAAAAGAGAGCATAGGCCCAAAAGAGCGCTTTGCACGTGGGACGTCCCTAGGCCGGAAGACTGCCGGCTGTCACTTGAGACTCTAGCGATGAGAAGCTGAGCAAGGTCGCCTCTATTGCCCCTCAAAATTCATGTATGTCGAACTTGTTTGGCAGCATGATGCGACCGCTCATTGGAGCCTGCTGCGGTCTTTGCTGCCTAAAACATTATAGAGCACTACAGAATATGCATTGGAGTAATGGGAAAGCACTGATGCTACTGTTGGTTGCTTCTTGGTACTTTAAATCGATTAATTCACTTCTTCCCTATAGCAAAAACCAGACCCGCTAGTTCCCAGCGCCACAATGCCGTACCTGATTACGGGCCCAGTATGACGCTGGAGACGAAATGTATTGGGACGCGGCATACTGGCACGCTCCACACTGGTGGCACTGGTCGCCAGGAGAAAAAATGGAATGGGTAAAACGTAAAAACGTAAAACCAATGAAGCATTTCAAAGACATTTAAAAAGCTAAAATGTGAAATAAAATCAACTAGGAGAAAAACACCTTCAAGACCAGTGCGCTTCGAACTCTGTACCTCTCACTTTGTAGCTTTGTATGCTAACCAATTGATCATTTTGGCAGAAATAATTGCTTTTGAGTGCTCTCAAGATCAGCTATGAAGTTTGTTTTGCATGATAGCCCACATTATTCAATTCCAGTGTTGTACGAAATCATCAGTGTCTCATAAGATATCAGAGGCGAGGCGATCGTGGTCTCCCTCGCAACGACCTATCGAAACATAGAAACTCTAGAAAAAATATACTGTCTTTGTTTCCATACAGGTGAGAAACAACTTAAAGCGCTTACCTGAACCACTTACCGGAACAACTGGATACAAAAGTCGTCCAGGTAGGCCGATTTTCTTCAAATCTACGGCCATTTTTCGACCAATCACGTTGGCGCCGTCGTTAAGCCTAACGGCGTCGCCGACGCCTGGCCTGGCGGAATCGGCCCTCCGAGGATAAAATGGCGACTTCCGCGGATCAAATACGCGGCTACGACCCTGAGGCAATGTTGTGGACCTCGGTACCCACCACCGGAGACACAAATTCGACGGTTATCCTGAAAATTTGGAGTCAAGCTTTACTTCAAGCGGCTGCACGCCGCTCCCAAGACAAAGCCCAGATGGCGGCGTTCGGCGCCGTCACGGCCGTAATTTCCTCGGTCGGAAACATGAACGCTCCCGCGACGCGCGCCACGGGAAGCAAGGCCAAGGCATTCTCAAAGTGGAAGCCGCGTCCAATGCCCAAACCGACTCCCGAAGTCTACGTTATGGTCATAAAGCCCAGAGAAAGTGTTTCTCTTCGCAAGGCGTTCACGGAAACCGGCTACGGCACTGCCATTTCGGCGTACCTCGGGCTGAAATGGGCCCGCGCCATCTCCGCTCTACCCTCACGAGAACAAAACATCATCATTGTGCATACCCCGGACAACGAGGCGGCCGACCAGATCATCGGAGACTTCGCAGTAAACACCGAGAAGGGGTCGATCCCGCTTCGGGGTTACCTGAGACAAGACGGCGGCAACATATCGCACGGCGTGATCGTGGTCCGTAGCCCGGAAACCACAGAAACTCTCCAAGACCGAGTGTGCTGGCGCACCGACGCCATCCTGGAAATCCGGAAATTCGAAACATCCAACAAGGCACGCATCACTTTCGCGGGTGAAGAGAAGCCCCGTTACGTGCACTATGACAACATGGTCGTCTCTGTGCGAAACTATTACAAAACTATTCCTGCGTGCGGCCAGTGTGGGGCCGTCGGGCATCGCGCGGATGTATGTCCAAATTTGCAGTCGAACACCTGTGGACTCTGCGGATTCCAAGCTCCGCTAGTGAAGGGGGTGCGGGCTCCTCACAACTGTGTTCCGCGGTGTTCTGTGTACGGCGGCTCCCATGCCACCAACTCTTGCGACTGTGCGGCAAAATTCCGCACACCGAAGATAAAAAAGAAAATAATGGCGCCCAAGAAGAAACGCCACCATGTTGGTCCTCCCGGCGATCAGCCTCGCCAGGAAATCTCCAACATCGAGAACCAACCTACAGGAGGTGTTGAAAAACGACTGTCGAAGGTGTCGCCACCACACGGCGGACTGGCGAAACAAGCGACGGAAACGCGCGGTGATACCAGGGCCTGGGTGAACGCAGTCAAAAACGGACACAAGGTGAGCGGTTCGGGTGGGGATGCTTCTCTCTCCCCCTTTTCTATTCCCTTCCCAAGGGTGCGTAGCGCCGAGCAAGATCAAATAGCAGCACTCAGGGCCCAAAATGAGATGCTGCTTAAGAAAATAACGAATTGGAATCCAAAATTACCCAGTCTTCTCCGCCCTCGCCTCACGCGGCTGAGGTAATGGAGAGTGAGCTCGTGGTGCCAAAGGCGGTAACAAGCTTGGAGGCAGCATTCGAGGCCCGCTTCGGGGCCACGAAGGCACGATCCATTGCCATTGAAAATCAAATTTCAATGATGGTCAACGCCATCTCCAAATTGCAAGAGACAATCCACGCGATGATTGCCAAACAAATTGCGCATCCTTGCGCTCCTCGCGCAGGCCCGGCGGTCCCTTACCCGGCCGTCCTAACAAAACTTCTAGATGCACCCCTGAGGTAGACGATGACGACAACTGCTCTCTCTCCGGTATGGAGGATGCCCCCCTTCCCGTGGGTGTTGGCTCCGGAGCAGCGTCACTACAACCCCTCCTCAGCCTAAAAGACCATGGCGAGCAGCCCTAAGATCAGGCGCTCCCCAAGAACCAATTCGGCCACCCCCGTCCAAATTGTCCAATGGAACTGTCGGGGCTTCCGTTCCCGCGCAAAGAGGGCGGATCTCCGACTTTACCTTTCAACTTTTGACTCTCTTCCCGCGGTGGTTGCCCTCCAGGAGCCAGGGAGTGGTGTCACCCTCACAAATTTTATCACCTTTCAGCAGGACCTCTCTTACTGCGTCTGCGTGCATAAAAATTATACGGCTACACTAGTTGACTCAGAACTTCACACGTAGTACGCCTACGTGATGGTGACACTTCTTCCGCTCAAGAAACAAGATGCACCACTCCACGTACTATACATCTACTGTTCCCCCAGACTAAAAAAATGTAACGTTCGCAGCACTCTTTAGCCGCGCTCTAAAGGCTGTGGGCAGGGACTCCCTGGTGATTGTGGGTGATTTCAATGTCCACAGTACACTCTGGGGATACGTGCGTGAAGAGAAGCGGGGACGCAAGCTAGCGGAACTCGCGTCCACGCTGGGCCTGACTCTTCACACTGACCCTGCATATCCAACGCGGATGGGTAATTCAGTGACCCGGGATACATGCCCGGCTCTCACCTTCACTAAAAACATTGTACACGCAGAATGGATCAACACCGAGGAAACCCTCGGTAGTGACCACTGCCTTATCAATACCACTGTAAGAACTAAATCATTGGCAAAACCCCACGCACAAGCTCGGCTACCCGACTGGAATAAGTTCCGACAAAGCTACATCAATTCGGCCTCTATCCACGAACAAGGATACCACGCGTGGGCACAAGGATTGGTTACACATCTTCATTCGGTGGAAGCACAAATTCAGCTCTCGGAGGCCACTCCAGAGGTGGACAATCACCTTCTGCACCTTTGGAAAGCGCGGCACTGCAGATGGCGCCGCCAAAAACATAACAGAAAGCTCAAAAATCGTATCGCCGAGCTCACTCAGCGAGCGGCAGAGTACGCGGCGCAACTCGCCGTCTCGATCTGGGTAGACCGCTGCAACACGGCGGCCAGACAAATGTCGAGCCGGAGCACGTGGCGCCTTTTCCGTGCCCTAATTGACCCGAATCAAACCCGCGCCGAGACACAAAAACATCGCCAACGAGCTATTCATAGCTTCGATAGAAATACATCAAAATTAGCATGCAAACTGCTCGACCAGTATTTTAGCACTAAACAAGACCCCGGATGACCCGCGTACTCGTATGCAGGTTCAGAGAACGCGGATCTGGATGAACCGTTCCAGTTGCACGACATAAAGGCGGCCCTGGCTAACATGAAAAGAGGAACGGCACAGGGCCGGGACAAGATAACTGTGAAACTGCTCGCCAATCTTCCCGACCCCGCCTACGAAACCCTCCTCGTTTTCATCAACTCGATCTGGCTTGGTGAGACACCTCTACCATTTGAATGGAAGACCGCCCTGGTAACTTTCATTCCGGAAGCCGGCAAAGCCATAAACACAGACAACCTCCGCCCCATCTCCTTCACGTCTTGTGCGGGAAAGCTGATGGAGACCACGGTGTGGGACAGGCTGTCTGGGTTTCTGGAATATAAACGTACATTCGCAGACACCATGTTCGGTTTCCGCCCGCAAAGGTCCGCTCAGGATGTTCTGCATCAACTCGACCGAGAAATCCTCAACCCGGCCGAATCAGTTCAAAACAAATCAGCACGTTTCATTTTATCGAACTTTCACCGCACCGCCAGCGTGACCGCCATGAAATCAAACCTAAGTTTACCACTTCTAGCAACGCGCCGCAGACTTGCGTGACTGTACCTCTTTCACAAAATATTTTAACACGACATACTACATGATGAATTGCTCGTACCACCCATATACATATCTTCACGCCTTGATCATGCACACAAAGTCGGCCAAATTTTATGTAACACCAAAGCATTTTCTGACTCGTTTATACCTCGCACATCTGTGGACTGGAACCACCTTTCTTCGTCAGTGGCTACAACTGAGCGGTTACCATTGTTCCAGTTATCTGTGTCCAATGTTGCGCAATGATGCCTAGCACAAAAGTGTTTTACGTATATGCTATAATGTACTGATGTTTATGTATGACCATGATCTGCTTATTTGTTTGTTTGTTTTTCGCACTATTGCATTACATGCTGTACGTTTTTATATGTGCCAAATGTTTTGTTGTAATCCCCACTCCCCTCTGTAATGTTTTACCTTGAGGGTACCAATAAAATAAATATCCCTTCAACGATAAGGCAGTACTCGCCCTTGACTTGAAGGGGGCTTTCGACAATGTCACGCACGAAATCATACTGCAACACCTCTCCCAGACGAACTGTGGACATAACACATTTCAGTACATCAAGCAATTTCTCTCAGATCGGCAATCTTTCATCAGAACGCAAGACGAAGAACACGGCCCATATAAACTGGGAACGAGAGGCACCCCACAGGGCGCGGTCCTCTCGCCATTACTTTTCAATCTGGCCATGATGAAACTCCCGGCTCAGTTGGTGACGGTCGAAGGCATCCAGCACGCGATGTACGCCGACAACATAACCATCTGGGCCAAACACGGATCGGTTGGAGACATTGAGGCTAACCTGCAGCAAGTGGCGCAAATCGTAGACGCTTACGCCCGCCGCTGCGGCCTTCAATGCTCACCGTCCAAATCCGAATTTGTGCGCATTCGCCCATCGCCTAAGTGCACCACAAAAATGGAACTATCCCTGGCTAGCGGTCCGATACCCGAACACGATGAGATTAGAGTATTTGGTCTCCTTATCCACAAACATCGACGGGGTGATACAACACTAGCAAAACTGCTCAAGGTGGGGGACCAGGTGGGCCGGATGGTGCGCCGTGTTTCCAACAAACGCGGGGGGTTACGGTGCACAGACGGTTTGCGGCTGGCGCATGCATTCGTGACCAGTCGAGTACTCTACTCGACTCCTTGCCTCCACCTGCGCAGGTTTGATGAGAACGACCTGGAAGTGATTCTCAGAAAGATTTACAAGCGTGCCCTCGATCTCCCGATCAACACATCCAACCAGTGTCTTATAGGCCTGGGGATGATAAACAAATTCGCGGAGCTCAGAGAGGAGCACTTGACTAATCAGCACACAAAACTTTCAAAAACTCCATCGGGACGCCGCCTATTAGCCCGACTACACATCCACCACCCAACACTTACGGAAGAGCGCGTACGTATTCCTGAAATCTGGAGATACGCCCTGCACGTAAACCCTCTTCCGGCCAACATGACACGTGACGACCACAGGGGCAGGCGCCTTGCGCGGGCGGAGGCACTGGCCCGTCACTGTCGGAACAAACACGGAATTTCCTACGTCGACGCCTCCGGCCCTCCCCATGGGGGGTGGTACACAGCCGCAGTCGTCCATCAAAATTCACGGTGAATGGCCTAACGTTCCGAGCTCAAGACAACACATGCGGAAGAAGTTGCCGTCGCGTTAGCCGCCGCAGACAAGGACTCACGAGTCATCATCACCGACTCGAGAGGGGCCTGCATAAATATTAAACAGGGGTACATTCCTCTCTTTGCGCACCGCATCCTTCAAAACAGTGACTACCTCGGGGCCCCCGCGTCTCGAACGAATGTATTGGCTCCAGCTCACATGGGCCTCGAAGGCAATGAAACGGCCGACGCCGCAGCCCGCGCGCTCACTCTCCGGGCAACGCCTTCAGACCCTTTTGATACGGATCTCGAACCCAATCCGGCTCTCACTTTTCGAGAAATTACTGAATTATTTCAATTCGGGCATGCAATTTATCCTAAGCCTTGTAAGGGCCTTACAAAGGTGGAGGAACGCACACTCCACCGCCTTTACACCAAAACGCTGCCGTGCCCGGCAATTTTGAAACACTTTGATCCTGCCTGTACGCGAAAGTGCCCGCACTGTGCGGAGAAGTCTTCGGACATCTTCCGCATGGTGTGGGCATGTCAGTCAACCCCGAACCTCACCCCCAAACTCAACCCCACCCGGGAGGACTGGGAGCCAGCCCTACTCGGCTGCTCCGATCTGGCAAGCCAGAAGGCCCTGGTCCACCGAGCCCGAGCCGCAGCGGTCGCCAGTGGGCTCCTGTAATGAGGAGCCCACCTAGTGTTTGCGTGAGGTTGCTCCGGCTACCTCAAGCTTCCTCCGAATAAAGTTTTACACACACACACACACCTGAACCATATTTTTCATATGCTCACTATTTCTCGCCTCCCAGTTTCCGGACTTCTGACTATGTCCAAAGCGATACTGGGCCCTGTGCGGCCCCACCATACATACAGCAATCCTCACAGTGCATCGCTGACGCCAGCGACAGACCAAGCATCAAAAAGCTAATCCCAGCGTTTTTATCCCATCGTACCAGTGTAACAAGTGCCTTCCTGTCACTGCTCCAGTGAATATCGCTGACCTTCAGCGTCCCCTGCAGAACAAGTGCGAAACCAGCGCGAAATGTTTACTGTTTAGCGCTGGAAGACATTGAGAGACGCTGGTTTTGCAATAGTGATGTTTACCCATTTAGGTCTTTGGTACTTTAAAATTGCGCGCCAATCTCTTTCTACGCTCTTTTCTGGCTCTACTTACGGTTGCGTGGCACATTCTATACATCACTATAATTCGCTTCTTGTTTACCCAGAGTTTCAAGTTGCTCAGCAATCTCTTCCCATGCCCTTTTTCGGCTCTACTTCAGATTGCGTGATTTCACATCCTTGGCGTCACCTTAATTGACTGATTTATATAACTAGTTTAGTATTTGATGCATTCAAATGTGGCACCAAGCCAGTGGCTAACCAGAAAGTTTTCACCTTTACTTTTATACTTTTTGCCTCTAATTATTTACCTAATTAACTTATTGACCTATACATGTTTTATGACAGACACAACATTGCGTCACCCTCAAGCGATTGACACCACTCATTATTCTCTACCGCTTCTCAATTACTCCGAACTACTGCGGACACGATTTTGCGTGTTTTGCCTTTAATTAAACATATAATTATCTTATTGGCCTAAATAGTTTTCCTACACAGCATTACGCCATCCTGTATTGATTGAAACCACTTTATAACCTCCACCACCCCTCAATTACTCACAACTGCTGCGGATACAATTTTGCTTACGCGGTCTGTGGACAGAAATCTGTAAACATAGCGAAGTAATGTTTTCGCATTGAAAAGAGACCAAGTCCGCATATACATGACACGACACTCACGTCTTAAGCAGCAGAAAACGTAGCCGTGGTGCGTGCATCATTGGTAATTAGGATGTCTATTCAGGATCGACAATGAAAATTTAAAGCCGCGTCGTTTTTCTTAAACCCTTTCCTCATTTTATTCAATCACAGCGTCTTTGATTTGGCAATTTCTTCTTCCTCATAAAATGCCTAAAAGAATGCACCATGCCCTTCTCCTTTTTGCGATGGTTTCAAAAAAGCCTCATAGGGCACGGTTACACGCATTTAGTTGAGTAGCGTAGTGCACAAGCGCGCCGGGCGTGTGTGTAGGCAGGGAGGCCGCTGGCATCGCGGAGAGTACGCAACAGCGCTGTTAAGGAGTGTTGCTGAACCGGAGCCCTAAAAAGAAAGTATTCTGCTGAGGTCAGCTTTAGGTGCATCGCTACTGAAGCATTTTATAGGAATCCACCTATTACATACTGACGCTATCGCATTAGATTGTAACACCTTTTAAAAGCTGAGCTTAGTTCTCCCCAATATTTTTAAAGTACTTTTTGCACTACAATTACTACTGCGGTCATGTGTTCCGCAAATGTTATCTAAAATTTCACCTTGAGCCGAATCACACCATATTGGAGGGCTCACGGAGTTTTGACCTCTTCGCGTTATCTCTTTCTTCGACCCTACTCGAGACTTTCAGGTAAAGAGAAAACGCATCATCAGTGAATGTGTGACACTAAGAGATAACGCGAAGATGCTCGAGCCAAGATAAAATGCTCGACTAATGAACGAGCAACCCTGAGAGATAACGAGAAGAGGTGTAAATTTTGAGAGATGCTATTGCGGCGGACACAGAAAATTTTGACCACCGATCTTTAACTTGCAATGAGTACTGAGTCGGCGAAAGGTTCGGCGCACTGTGCAGCCATGCTTTATAAACTTTATGCTCGGATTATTAGCTTTAATCGGAATACACATATGCAACATTTCTTCTGGCCACTGACATTGCCAAAGTTTGCCACGACTATACCCCCCCCTCCCACAGTGGGTAGGAAGAATGAAGCATCCGAGATTTATCTTACTTTCGTCACGAACACATTCGCAGAGAACAGGGTGGACACGTGATTAGCGTTCGAGCGCACTATGCTGAAACCAACAAAGAGACGAGTTCCAGGCACGCGTACCGATACGCATGTATACAATACTATTTCCTGATTTTAAAAAGCGCCTGACTCTGCCACGTTTGCCCACACCCTATTTCAGGAGCCCTCACCACATCCTTTCTTCGACAGTTTCCTTACTCACTGTTGGCACTGGGCCCCTCACTCGTAGCGTTGCCTGCAAGCCAACTTAAAAGGCGTTGCTACACCACGCTCATGCCTTGGTATCGCACCGCTGCCACCAGTTGTTACATGTGGGTCGCGGCCCCATCGGTAGCGTTGGCCTGGCTACAGTGCTCTAGAATATGGGTAGTGGGCTCAGAGAGCGGCCGCCGGTGAGGCGGCTCGTGTTGAGGATACCAGATGGCTCCACCAAAGCATATGGGCTATATGAAATGCGGCGCGCCGCGGCTGCGCGCTCTGATTAGAATCATCGGAGAATTAAACAAGGCTCTGTGCACCATGGCTCTGTGTTTTAAATCACGTGCTACAAAGAGGTACAGCTGCACACATGGAATGTCGCTGAATCAAGAGAATTAGGTGTAGTAGTGGCCAACAGCCAATAACGTGGGGTGAAAACGAGAGGTCCCGGTAATGCTTCGCAACACTGATACAAAATGAACAGCGGCGCGACAAGGACACTAAAAAGAAAGGAATAGCAGGAGCACCATATGCACACACTACTAACTATTCATTAATCGGAAAAGTGGCATATACAGTCATCTCAAGCATGAGACTCATCGTAATTATCGCTCCGAACCCAACACGAGGAATACTAGCAGCAACATCAGGATAACAAAGAGGAAACCTTTAACCCCTGCATATAAACTAACAAATTCAAATAAAAGAAATTAGAAACAAAACAGGGCCACCTTTTAGCAAGGGCAGAGTCAAGCAATCGTATAAAAAGCAGTCAGATCTGAAGCCAATCCGAAACTTAAAACCAAAAGGAAAATCAAAGAAAACAAAAGACAGTCGTAGCAAAACAGTCAAACATATGAAGCAAAAGCGGTCAAAAATCTTAAATACAAAAAGGAAAGGAAACTATCAAGAAAAATGAAGTATTCTTTCTTGATAGTTTTTTGTGACGTTATTGCCGCGAAACCTTCAAAACTGTATTTGTTTTTTAACAGCCGCCGGCATAGGGCCTTATCACTCTGATTCTGGATCGCGTATCAGTTCTGTATTCGTTGTTTGTTAATGCTCGATGTCATGAGTCGAACCTTTATCAGTTCCGTTGTAGCGCAAGACGCACCGAGATCTGTCGCGAAGATTCCGGCCACTCGTGTGTCTTTCTACTACATTCCAGCTTGTGCTGGTAGCAGTTTGCGACGTTATCTAGATTGTTCTGAGCAGCCTTTAAATTGAGCGCTGACGAGTGTGACGAGCATTCTTTGTTCGACGATCGACGAGCCCGTTTGTTGCTATCGCCGCCGTCGAGTTGCTTAGTTCTGTTGCGGGCGCAAATCAGCCCAATAAAGAGTTTCTTCAGTGCAATCATCGACTCTTCATTTGTGTCATCGACCTTGTCACCACCACGTGACATCTGGGGGAGGTGCTGTCCTTGATCCTTCAAGCGAAGACCTCAGCCTTTTTCATTCGCCCTGGAAGACCAGCCTACAGGTCGCCGAGCCAGTCGCCGACTACAAGGCCTACGACTCGAGTACGGTCAGCTGCCTGACCCCGTTCGACTCCGGAAGGCATCAATTTTCGAAATGGCCCAGTCAACAGCACCAGTCGTCTTCGTGCAGCTCAGGGAGCCCCCCATCTTCCAAGCATTACCCAGTGAAGATGCGGAAGACTGGATGGACCTTTTTATCCGTGTGACAAAATTCAACGGCTGGAACGACGCCGCGAAACTCCGGCAAGTCTACTTTGTTCTTCAAGGACATGCCCGAGTTTGGTTCGAAAATCATGAGGAACCTATGAAGGATTCGGAGATTTTCAAGGAAGTGTTTTTGACTCTTTTTTCAAGTTCTGTTCGAAAGGAAACAGCTCAGGCCCTCCTGCTATCAAGAATTCAACTCCCTAACGAGCCAGTCTTGGCGCACGTTGAGGAGATGAAGAGCCTCCTTCGCTGCTCCGACCCTAACATGACCGAAGGTGAGAGAGTCAAATTTTTAATGCGAGGCGTTAAAGAATCGCTTTTTGCAGGTCTTGTCCGAAATCCGCCAAACACCGTGGCGGAATTTGAAACAGAAGCGTCTACCATCGAGAAGACGTTGGACACCCGGATGCGCTACTACGAGTGACCACTTCAGCCGGACTACTCAAGCCACTACCCCTGCGCAACTCTAAGCGGAGCGAACCTTCGGGACCTCATCCGGGAGATCGAGCGAGCGGAGCTCCGCCGACTGATGCCATCATCGCAACAACACCAGGTGGCGACGCTCGCGGACGTCGTCCGTAAAAAAGTCCAGCAGGCGCTGAGCGTTCCTCAAGCGACGGCTGCGACTGTTCCAGCACAAGAGGCAACAGCGATGAACTACGCTGCTGCATTACGTCGCCCTGCGCCCCGACGTGATGACCTTCCTAGCCCTCGCCGCTACCGTCCTGTTCCTGAAAACCGCCCCTTGGCCACCGTCCGCCAAGCCTACCAACGACCCCCAAGCCCCAGGAAGTGCGACGCCTGGAGGACAGCAAGCAAGCGGCCATTATGCTTCCACTGCGGTGAGGCCGGCCACATTCTGCGCCACTGCCCGTACCGACGAATTGGTCTCAGCGGATTTGCAGTCGACGCTCCACGACCACGCCCAGGTGAACGACCGCAAGAAATCGACATCTGCGTAGCGGTAACATTGCGCCACCAAGCCGTCGGTTCATGGCTCCATCACCGTACAGGGCCCGCTTTGCGTCGCCAGGCCGTAACTACGATGAGAGTGTGCGCGGAAGGTCTCCAAGCCCGTGCAGGGGAAACTAAACAGACCTTCCTTTGGAGGTGAGGTTGCGCAATGGTGAAAAGACGAACATCCTCCGCCGCCGACAACCACAAACGATGACACAGCCATTTAACCGCCGCTCCACACGACGACATCGGCGACGACACGACCAGAGTGCAGGCGGACACCACCGCCCAGCGTAGTAACAACGGTACGCCCCAGCCATAACCTGAAAAAACGACGGAGCCGAGATCGAGGCCCACGTGCAATGCGAGGACGCGAACAAATGACCTTGAAGTTGTTGTCGACGGTCGCTGAGTCACTGCCCTAGAAGACACCGGAGCTGACTATTCAGTCATCAGAGGATCGTTAGCCTCCCATCTCAGGAAAGTTACAACCGCTTCGGATGGCCCGCTGATTCGCACTGCAGGTGGCAACCTGATTACTCCGTCGGGACTATGTACTGCAAAAATAACCGTAAATGGGCGTACTTACCCCGCCAGCTTTGCGGTCTTGCAGCAGTGCTCCCGCGACGTGATTTTAGGCATGAACTTCCTAAATGAACATAGTGCTGTCGATGGAGGCGAAACGAAGTGGCGTCCGTGTGCTGTGCGATGTCAGCGCACGTTAAAGATCCCCGGGTGGTCGAAATTACTCCGTAGCCCTCCACTACGGCTCCCCTTTCTCTCTTTCCACTTTCACTCTCACCTTCATCCCTTCCCTTACGGCGCGGTTGAGGTGTCCACAGAGCAAGTGTGACAGATACTGCGCCTTTCCCTTCCTGTGAACCAATTAATTATTATCATCGACCTGCGATCCAAGCTTATCAAACTCTCTGCAGACAAAGCCATTCCTGCTACGACGACTTCAACGCAACGCATCACTCTAAACGTCCTCGATGGAGAATTGATCGTGCCGCCACGAACAAGCGTCGCAGTCTGCGTAGGAAGCGCAAACACCAAAACCGATGAAGGCATCATCGAAGAAAATATCCAATTGCTCTTAGAACGAGGTGTGGGCATCGCAAGAGGCATCGCGAAATTCCGGAGAGGTCAAGCTTAGGTGCTGAAAACAAACTTCACCGAAGAATCATCATCATCATCAGCCTGATTGTACCCACTGCAGGGCGAAGGCCTCTCCCATATTTCTCCACCTAACCCGGTTCTGTGCTAGCTGCATCCACTTGACCCCTGCTAACTTCTTAATCTCATCCGCCCACCTAACTTTCTGCCGCCCCCTGCTACGTTTTCCTTCCCTTGGAATCCAGTTTGTTACCCTCAGCGACCATCGGTTATCCTCTCTTCGCACTACATGTCCTGCCCATGTCCATTTCTTCTTCTTAATTTCTACAAGAATGTCGGTAACTTGAGTTATTTCTCTGACCCACTCTGCACGCTTTCTATCTTTTAAGTTACCCCTACCATTTTTCGTTCCATAGCCCTCTGGGTTGTCCTCAACTTAAGTAGAACTCTCTTGGTTAGCCTCCACGTTTCAGCCCCATAGGTGAGTACAGGCAAGATGCAACTGTTGTATATGTAACTCTTGCAACTCTGTTGTAGATGCAACTCTTGAGCGATACCGGTAAGCTGCTAGTCATAATCTGCGAGTGCTTGCCAAATGCGCTCCATCCCAATCGTATTCTTCTTGTTATTTCCTTTTCGTGGTCCGGATCTGCGGTTACTACCTGTCCTAAGTAGACATATTCGCCTACTACTTCCAGTATTTCGCTACCTAATGTAAACTGCTGTTCCTTCCCGAGGCTGTTGAACATTACCTTAGTCTTCTGCATATTGATTTTCAAGCCTACCTTTCTACTTTTCCTGGCTAGGTCATCAATCATTATTTGCAGTTCATCCCGCGAGTTGCTTAGCAAGGCAATGTCATCAGCAAATCGCAGATTACTGAGGTGTTCTCCATCTACCCTTATCCCTAACTGCTCCCATTCCAAGTCTCTGAATACTTCCTCTAAACAAGCTGTGAATAGTACTGGGGAGATTGTGTCTCCTTGCCTAACACCTTTCTTTACGGGAATTTTTTTACTTTCTTTATGCGGAACTATGGTTGCTGTGCAGCCACTATATATATCTTCCAGCACTTTCACGTACGGCTCGTCTACCCCCTGATTTCGCAATGCCTGTATCACCGCCGAGGTTTCAACTGAGTCGAATGCTTTTTCGTAATCATTTGAATGCTATGTATAAGGGCTGGTTATATTCTGAGCATTTTTCTATCACCTGATTGATGGTATGGATATGATCGATAGTAGAGTACAGTTTCCGAAACCCTGCTTGATCCTTTGCTTGATTGCAGTCTAAGGTTGTCCTGATTCTATTAGCGATTACCTTAGTAAATACCTTATACGTAACAGACAGTAAGCTGATTGATCTGTAATTTTTAAGGTCCTTAGAGTCCCCTTTCTTGTGAATGAGGATAATGTTTGCATTCTTCCATGGTTCCGGTACCGTCGATGACACCAGCACTGCGTATACAGGGTGGCCAGTTTTTCTAGCACGATATCCCCCCCGTCCTTCAGCAAATCTGTAGTTATCTGATCCTCTCCAGCTGATTTCCCCCTTTTCATAGTTTCTAGTGCTTTCTTGAGCTCGTCCTTCGTCACTGGTGGAACGTCTGACTGTTTTTCCCCATCGCCAAATCTCATTACGGTCCTGACTACTTTGGCTACTGTAGAGATCTGTATAGAACTCCTCGGCTACTTTGACTATCTTTTCCATATTAGTGGTGACGTTGCCCGCCTTGTCTCTTATCGCATACATCTGGTTTTTGCCTATGCCCAATTTCTTCTTTACCGCTTTAAGGCTTCCCCCGTTCTTTACAGCATGCTCAATTTTCTCCATGTTATACTTCCTTATATCGGCCACTTTGCGCTTATTGATTAGCTTTGATATATCAGCCAATTCGATCTGGTCTGTTGGATTGGAAGCTTTCATACTCTGGTGTTTCTTAATTAAATCTTTCGTCTCCTTAGACAGCTTGCCGGTATCCTCTCTAACTATTCTACCGCCTAGTTCGACCGCGCACACAGTAATGATATCTCGGAAATTATTGTTCCTTGCCTCTAGGGTAATGTCGCCATCCTCAGTTAGAGCTGAAAACCTATTCTGTAGCGAGATCCTGAACTCTTCGGTCCTCCCCCTCACCGCTAATTCGTTGATGGGTTTCTTTCTTAATAATCTGTTGCGTTCCTTCTTCAGATTTAGGCTAATTCGGGACCTCACCATCCTGTGGTCACTGCATCGCACTTTCCCGATTACCTCTACATCTTGCATAATAGCGGTTGTTGAACACATTATGAAGTCGATTTCATTTTTAGTCTCTCCGTTAGGACTTTTCCATGTCCATTTCCGGTTCTTCCGTTTGCTGAAGAAGGTATTCATGATTCGTAAGTTATTGCGCTCTGCAAACTCAGCTAGTAATTCCCCCCTGCTATTCCTAGAACCAATGCCATAGTACCCTACTGCCTTGTCTCCTGCCTGTTTTTTCCCTACCTTGGCATTGAAATCGCCCATTAGTACAGTATACTGCGTCTTTATTTTTCGCATTGCCGATTCTACATCTTCATAGAAGCTTTCAACTGCCTGGTCATCATAACTACATGTAGGTGCATAGACCTGTACAACCTTCAGTTTATACCGCTTATTAAGCCTAATTACGATGCCTGCAACCCTCTCATTATTACTATAGAATTCATCTATATTACCCGCTATATACTTATTGACAAGGAAACCTACTCCTAGTTGTCGCCTCTCTGGTAAGCCTCGATAACACAGTACATGCCCATCCTTCAGTACAGTATATGCCTCATTCGGCCTCCTAACCTCACTAAGCCCTATGACATCCCATTTCATACCCTCTAGTTCCTCTAACAGCACTGCTAAGCTAGCTTCAATAGCTAGGGTTCTAGCATTAAACGTTGCCAGGGTCATTTTCCAATGGCGGCCTGTCCAGCGGAGCCAGGCTTTCTTAGCACCCCCTGCTGCGTCACAGGTCTGACCGCCGCCGTGGTCAGTTGTTCCGCAGCCGCTGGTGACTGAGGGCCGGGGTTTTATGGAGCTTATCATAGGAGAATACCGAAGAATACCGGCATCTCAACAAGGGTACGACGATCGCTTTTCTCGACGAATTAGCAGACCTCAAAGATATATTCGCCCTCCTCGACCAAACCCTGGAAGACGCGCCGCACCAATTCCGTCAGCCCACAAATGACACCAACACGGCATTGTCACACAGCAGGAAAGACCAGATTCTCAGTCTTCTTCGCAGCTACGAGGAGTGCTTCCCGTCATCATCCAAGGTACGACAAACACCACTGGACAAGCACCGCATTGTAACGGACGAACACGCCCGACCTCTGAGCCAAAGCCCTATCGTGTATCACCGCGAGAACACCAGGCGATACGCGATCAAGTTGAGGAAATGCTGCGTGATGACGTAATCCAGCCATCGAAGAGCCCCTGGGCGACACCAGTCGTTTTGGTGAAGAAGAAAAACGGCACACTTCGCTTCTGCGTTTATTACAACCGTTTGAATAGCATAACTAAGAAGGATGTCTAACCGCTTCCCCGCATCGACGACACTCTCGACCGGCTCTGCAAGCAAGGTGCTTCTCATCGATGGACCTGAAGAGCGGATATTGGCAAATTGAGGTCGACGAAAGAGATCGCGAGAAGACCGCATTCATCACACCGGACGGTCTTTTTGAGGTTAAGGTGATGCCATTTGGCCTCTGCTCCGAACCAGCCACATTTCAACGAGTGATGGACACAGTCCTGGCAGGCTTGAAGTGGCAAATTTGTTTGGCATATTTAGACGACATTGTTGTCTTCTCGTGAAACTTTGAAGACCACCTAAAACGACTGCAGACAGTGCTGGATGCCATCAAGTCATCGGGACTAACGCTAAAAGCAGAGAAGTGTCACTACGCCTACGAAGAACTGCGGTTCCTAGGTCACATCGTTAGGAAGGATGGTCTTCACTTAGACCCGGAGAAAACAGCTGCAATTGCACAATTCCCACCGCCTGCCGACAAGAAAGCTGTGCGCCGAATCCTTGGGTTGTGCGCTTATTATCGACGATTTGTCAGAACCTTTTCGCGCATCGCCGAACCGTTGACGCAGCTTACAAATGCTGAAGTACTTTTTAAATAGGAAGCGCCGCAAGGAAAAGCCTTTGACGAACTCAAGCGCCGCCTGCAGTGCCCTCCTGTACTTGGCCACTTTGATGAAAACGCCCAGACCGAATGTCACACCGACGCGAGCAGTGTGGGCCTAGGAGCCGCTCTCGCCCAGAAGAGTGCCGGACAGGAGAAAGTAATTGCCTACGCTAGCAGGTCACTCACTCGACGACCGAGAAGGAGTCCCTTGCGATCATCTGGGCCACTTCTAAGTTTCGTCCATACCTATACGGCCGACCATTCAAAGTGGTAAGCGACCATCACTCGCTCTGCTGGCTGGCTAATTTGAAAGATCCCTCCGGCCGCCTTGCCAGATGGAGCCTACGACTTCAAGAATTCGACTTGACTGTCCAAGTCGGGCCGGAAGCATTCCGACGCAGACTGCTTATCACGCGCTCCTGTCGACGCACCCCGAAGGACGATGGCGACGACGCCTTTTTGGGACCGGTAAGCGCCAGCAGTTTCGCAGAACAACAGCGATCAGGCCCTGAGCTGAAAGCGCTAGCCGAATACTTAGAAGAAAAGACCGCTTCCCCTCCTGGTGTGTTCAGGCGACATTTACCATCGTTCGCGTTAAGCAATGGCCTCCTCGTGAATAAGTATTTCGCACTCAAAAGGTCTGCACAACTTCTTGCAGTCCCTAAAAACCTCCGGCAGGAAATTCTGCAGGTGTTGTAAGATGAGCCCACAGCAGGCCATCTCGGATTTGCACGCACGTTGCGTCGAATCCAAGAGAAGTACTACTGGCCGCGATTGCCTGCCGAAGTTGCCCACTACGTGAAGACTTGTCGTGAGTGCCAACGACGCAAGACGCCGCCTATCAGACCAGCAGGACTACTAAACCCGATTCCGCCCCCAGACCTGCCCTTTCAACAAATTGGGATGGATCTCCTCGGCCCCTTTCCAGCTTCGTCTTTGAGGGACAAGTGGATCATCGTGGCCACTGACTACCTTACCCGTTACGTTGAAGCAAAAGCACTATCAAATGGTACCTCGGCAGAAGACGCCAAAATTTTTGTCGAACAAATTCTTTTGAGACACGGCGCCCCAGAAGTGCTCATCACGGACAGGGGAACGGCGTTTGCGGCAGAATTGATGCAATTCATCCTGGAATAGTCATACAAGTAATCGAGGAACAACTGCGTACCATCCCCAGACCATGGCCTTACGGAGCGCCTGAGCAAAATGATCGCGGACATGATCGCCATGTACGTCGACGCTGACACAAGACCTGGGACGCCATCTTGTCGTAGGTGATCTTCGCGTATAACACTGCAGTCGAGGAGACGACCACAGCGACCCCGTTCAAGCTTGTGTACGGCAGGGAGCCCACAGCGACGCTCGACGCAATGTTGCCGCACGTAACCAACGGGACAACCTTGACGTCGCCGCCTACCTGCAGCGTGCAGAGGAAGCCCGACGACTTGCACGGCTGCGTATTAAATACCAACAGCGCACCGACAGCCGAGGATAAAACTTACGACGACGCCACGCACAATACAATCCAGGAGACCAAGTGTGGGTTTGGACACCAATTCGCCGTCGCGGACTTAGTGAAAAGTTGTTGCGTCGATACTTTGGGCCGTACAAAATCATTCGCCGCGTCGGACCGCTGGACTATGAAGTCAAAGCCGAAGGAACGTCAGCATCACAACGGCGTCGCGAACGCCCAGACACTGTACATGTACGACTGAAGCCATATTACGCGCATTAAAGAATCTGTGGTGTTTAAACTTTGCATTGTTTATGTTGAAGTTGCTTTGTGTTGGAACATCGGGTGATGTTTTTTAGGGGGGGAGTAATGCCGCAAAACCTTCAAAACTGTATTTGTTGTTTTTTAACAGCCGCCGCCATACGGCCTTATCACTCTGATTCTGGATCACGTATCAGTTCTGTATTCGTTGTTTGTTAATGCTCGATGTCGCGAGTCGCACCTTTATCAGTTCCGTTGTAGCGCAAGACGCACCGAGATATGTTTCGAAGATGCCAGCCACTCGTGTGTCTTTCTACTACGTTCCAGCTTGTGCTGGTAGCAGTTTGCGTCGTTATCTAAGTTGTTCTGAGCAGCCTTTAAATATAGCGTTGATGAGTGTGACGACCATTCTTTGTTCGACGATCGACGAGCACGCTTGTTGATATCGCCGCCGCCGAGTTGCTTAGTTCTTTTGCGGGCGCAAGTCAGCCCAATGAAGAGTTTCATCAGAAAGTGAAGTGGAACTCAAGAGACTTCTGATGCGCGTACAAGAAGAGAGTGAGAAGTTAGGGCTTAAACTGAACATTAAAAAGAGAAAGATCATGGCATCTTGCACTATCAAGTCCTGGAGCATCAAGGGACAAGAAGTGGAAGCTGTGACAGATTTTCTCATCTTGGGCTCCAAGATTACCCCAGAAGGAGACTGCAGCCACGAAATTAGGAGACGCCTGCTTCTAGGAAAGAGAGCCATGGTTAGCCTTGACCGCCTAGTAAAGAGCAGACATTATTCTTCCAAACAAGATCCGTGTAACTCTTGCTATGGTATTTCCAGTTGTGACGTATGGATGCGAGAGTTGGACTGTGAAGAAGGCTGACCACCGAAGAAATGACTCGTTTGAATTGGGCTGGCGGAGACTCTTGAGAGTTCCTTGGACTGCCAGAAGATCAAATCAGTCGATATTGTCGACCATAAACCCTGACTGCTCATTGGAGGGTCAAATTCTAAAGCTAAAGCTCAGCTACTTAGGTCATCTGATGAGAAGAGAGGAGCCGCTGGAGAAAGATTTGATGTTGGGAAAGGTTGAGGGTGGCCGAGGAAGGAGTAGGCAGCAAACGCGCTGATTAGATGGCATCCACGAGGCGCTGCAGATGAAGTTATGTGATGTTTGGGAAGATAGTGAGAGACTGGAAAGCGTGGCGTGACATGGTCCATAGGGTCACGAAGAGTCGGACACGACTGAACGACTGAACTAACTGATATTTTGATCAAGTCCCAAACGATCAACAGGGAAGGCCACTGTAGCCCAAGAATAACCAGTAACAAAAAAGACGGGCACAACTCGCTATAAATGCAGAAACTAATTTGCAGTACGCATCATATAGCCCATGAGGATAAAAGAGTGTTCGTAGTTTGCAGCACAACACTTGGAGCCCCCAAGGTATTGCGGGCACTTTGAACCTGATATCGCGTGTGCACTCAATGAATGGACAAGTCCTTTCACTGAATATTCCTTATGTGCCTTTGAAGTCCGACTTTGAAACAGCACGTTCGTTCACTGCGAGTGCATACGTTATGGCAGGCTGCAATGCCGTCACAATTTTTTTACCCCACATGTCCTGTAACTACCAACAATCTTAAATTCTCGCGCATTAGATATTCTGTAAGTATTTCAAAATGTTCTGGAATTTTCAACGATTTATACCGGCTTATTAGCTGCTGAATATTCATCAGATACAAATATTTTTATTTCTGTAGTGTGTGAATTTGTCGCAATGAAATGTACTCTGAAATGTACATTGTGTGCCTTGTAAAAGAGCACACACTTCCTAAAATCCGATATGGCGATTTGTCTTTCTGTCCCCAGTATTCGCAATAGTGAAATTAAATATCATCTTTTAAAAGTTAGCAGATGTTTAGTATAGGTAACATGGTATTCATCGAGAGCTTCAGAACATGGTTACGCTTAAATAGCTTTTATTCTTAAGCGCGACGGGGACAATGTCAAGGCTACTGCTTAGGCCGCGTGAACCACTTTTGAGCTTCTTGAAGGGGGAAGGCAGCTGGGTAAAATCAGGTAACCACTAATTGGTTGGAGGATGGAGATATCAGCTAGAAAAACTAGCCACGCCGTATACGCAATGCCTCGTGACATCGATAGTACCGGAATCATGGAAGAATGCAAATAATATTTTATTTCATAAGAAAGGGGTCGCAACGTACCTAAATTACAAAATCAGCTTGCTATCCGTTCTATGGGGTATTTACTAAGGTATATATCTCATAAAACAAATTAGGACAATTAGGAATTAGGAAAGGACAATTAGGAATTAGGACTAATTAGGACAATAGGATTAGGACAATCTTAGACTTCAGTCAAGCAAAGAATCAAACAGGTTTTAGGAAAGGGTACTCCACTATCAGCCACAGCAATACCATCAACCAGATGATAGAAACAATTATCGGAATGTAACTAGCCCTTGTACATAGCATTCATTGGTTACGAAAAAAGCATTTGACTCAGTTGAAACCTCGGCCAGTCATATAGGCATTGTGAAATCTGAGTGTAGACAAGCCGTAGGTAAAAGTACTAGAACATATCTATAGCAGCTGCACAGCAGCCATAGTTCTGCATAAAGAAAGTAACATAATTCCTCTAAAGAGGCTTGTTAGGCGCGGAGACACGATCTCCCCATTACTGTTCACAGCTTTCTTAGATGAAATCTTCATACTTTGAATGGGAGCAGTTAGGGATAGATTGTTGCTGAATACTTTCCAAACGACTGTTCATTTGGCAGCGAAAGGCCCGTTAATAAAAATCACTATTTATTACACAGAAACATTACTTTCTGCTGGAAAAAACGTGGACTGTTCGGTTGTTTATGTTTCAGTGAATCTCTCCCTAGCAAAATAATGCTCTTGCTTCAAATAGTTCGCGGCTAAGTTCTTTGGAACCATGAAACTAAATGCGTGTTTCTGCTGCACCCGGGAAGCCGCTGTCTGGCAGAGTTTTCATTGTAGAGTATTGTAGTCGTAATTTTCGACCACGCGATATAGTCAAAGCCGCACTGATAAGCCCAGGAAGCGTTGTTATCTAGAAAACGGTGTATGTCCCATTAGCACAAAAGCAGATGTTGTTGATTTTAACCGCCGAACTTACCAAATTAGGACGACGTAACTACGCCAGTTTGCAATGTCACAGCACATACAAGCGCAAGAAGCATATCCATCAATGATGAATGGCAACGTTCTATAACCTTACATGACTCTGCACTTACACAGTAGTGTACACTGGCTGCCACTTGTGCAAGTATAACTTATATGTATCTCTCATAGACTTGGTCGCCGAAGGCGGCATCTGTTAATGCAAACCTTTGCGTGTACTGTGCGGCACCACGGGCCCCGACCACGCAGCTGTACGTTGCATCGCCTTGTCTGGGAAAAAAGGGATCTTGGTGGCTGAGCCGACGCCGAATGCTTGGACCGTTAAGGCCCCTTGGAGGAGGCAACATACCAGTTTGGCCCACGCTTGGCATATATGGCACCCCCTTGCTGAACTGACCGGTAGAAATCGGCAGTGGCCTTTTCCTATCCTTCGCTGCATCTTTCACTTTCTATCCTCTTTCTTACAACCCCGCTTTCTTCACCTCTTTTCTTGCTTTTTCTTCTTTTCGTAGCAGCCAGGGTTAACCTTGAGCGGCTAATCACCTTCCGTATGCCATACTCGGGTATAGTCGGGGTGTACGGGTGGCATGGGCATGACTGCTCGGCAAGTTCCTGTCTTGTCCTCTCGTTGCGCTCCGTGGTTAGTGGGCGCCACCCCTGGCGAACAATAAACTTACCTTACGGCTTAACTTAACTTACCTTGCGTTTGCTCTTCAAAGATCGCTCCCAAAAAAGTCGGCGCACCGACAAAACTGCAATATTTTGAGGAGCTTCGTTCCAGAGAACTGGGTACCTCACGGCGGTATTTTATGCGCAACGCTTTTTGTTGTGAAAATGAATTCGGTTGGCAAAATAATTCTAAAACGGAATAAATATTCATTTTATCATAATGATCTCCAGATAGCTTGTACATCTATCGATATTTTTACATGTCAGAGACAAATGCAATTACCAATATACAAGGTAGCAACATGGGTAGAAAAAATGGATTCCA